>NC_089821.1:296287671-296988921 GCF_035046505.1 Tiliqua scincoides | reverse complement strand
TAGTGTATTCATAAGGACTGTAACTGAGGGCTGAAAATGAATTTGTCATACTGCTACAGAAGTGACTGCCAACAAAGTCAAACAGATTAACCTATCAGACATCAGTGGAGTCAAAGCTCCCCTCTTTTTTTAAAATGCAGAGTCATGTGTAGAGAATTGCTTATCAGCCTTGTGATGTTCAGTAGTTTGGGCGTAGAGATCATGGATCACCAGCCAATGGCAAGCAACTTTTGCTGGTGATATTGAACAGGGCATAGGCTTTGCCTGTGGAATAGGATTTGCCTTTTAGTGGAAAAGCAATGTTTGCCAACCACAACTATTGCCATCACTAGTCCTTCACAGATGCCTTTAGATGCCTTTAGATGATCACTAGTCCTTCACAAATTTCTTTAATTTGCACTTGTTTTATTCTGGTTACTTCAGTCAGTCTTTCTGCAACACTACGGGGGAAGGCCTTTAAGGAACCTCTGCATTACAATGAACCAGTGGCTTCACTAGGGTTTGCATCACCCGAAATGGGAGTCCAGCGCATCACCTCCATGGTGGACTTCCTGCCATGCATTGGAAGGGGAAATGCCCCAAGAGATGGGCGTGGTGAAGCACCATTATCCCACCCCACTGGTTTTTTGGCTATAACTTTTGATGGTTGGTTGGCAACCTTCAGTCTCGAAAGACTATGGTATAAGCCTACAGCACCTGGTCTTCCCAAGTGGTCTCCCATCCAAGTACTAACCAGGCCTGACCCTGCTTAGCTTCCGAGATCAGACAAGATCAGGCATGTGCAGGGTAACAGAATACAGATATTTCAACACGGTTTGTTTCATTGCACTCTGTATAAAATTACACATCTAATGATATATAACCTCACCAGGAAGTAATGGTGGTGACATGATAACATCACTGCAATTACTTCTGGCATGGTTGGGGCAGTATCACACCACTCCAAATGGGTACCTTTTTCATATTTTTTTTAAAGTGAAATAAGCTGACAGTGCCGCCAGTTTCTTTTGCTTTGAAAAAAGAGGGGAAAACGGGCGGGGGGCAGAGGATGGACAGGCCACCCGGGGGTACTTGACCCCTCCAGGTACACCACTGCTTCTGAGTAAATATGCACAGGATTGTGCTGTACAATTTCTTTATTCGGATGATAGCCCTATTGATTAGAGATTATTGTTTGCAGAATTTCCGATTTTAAGGGATCTTCAGGATGTCTTGCCATGCAGGGGCTACATTCATAACTGTTCAGCATGTCAAAACGGCATCTTTAAAGTTTACTGCATCCAAAAAAAAAGAGCTTAAGAAGCTATTTTTAGAGCAGGGGTCTCTAAACTTTTCAGCCGAAGGGCCACATCAAATATCTGGCACAGTGTTGAGGGCTGGGGAAAAAATTAAATATAAAATTTAAATAAATATATTAGAGATGGAACTTAGATGAATGACTGAAATGAATGAATGAATGGTCCAGGATTTCTACAAGCACCAACACAGCCCAAGAAATAAAGCACACTCACTTAAATGGACCCCCATTCCCCCACCCACAAGCACAACTCTGGTTGTATTTGGTCAACTGGGCCAGAGGCTCTCAGGGGATCAAAGGCTGGCTGTGGGGGCTTCTGCAGGCCGCATCTGGCCCCTGGGCCAGAGTTTGGAGACCCCTCCTTTAGAGAAAGGCAGGCACATTTGCAATACCTGTTCCACACAAGGCTTAGTACAGAGAACCACTGGACAGACAAAGCATTGAAGATGGAAAGACAGTTTTTCATGTGGGCTTTTTTTGTTGGTTTTTTTTTTAGCTACATGCTGCTAAACATCCAGAAGGTGTTTAATAAACATGATATGCAGCAGTTGCTAAGCAGAATCTGATTTATGTACGGCAGTCTCAAGAAGCAACTACACATCAGGGTTGCGGGCTTTATTTGACTGTGAATTCTGAATTATTTTTTTTTCCCTTCCAACACGATGGAAGCAATTGCGCCAAACTTTATTTATAATCAGCTTACAACACGAGTAGCGGTAGCGTAAGTGCTTCTCAAATTACATAGCAAATCTTGTTGTCTCCTTGGGCAAATAGGAAGCCTAGATCATGAGGTTTAATTGTAATATAGGTCACTGTCAAGGGTAAAACACTTTCCAAACTGTTCTGATTAGTTAAGTAGGAAAGGGCTTAAGTAGGGCACAAGTGCTTTATCCAGGGCACCTGAACCGAGAGTTGCATCTTTCCAGGCAGTAAAGCTTCTTCACCACCCCAAATTGCTTTTATTAAGTGAATAACTGAATCATATAATTAAATAAATGTGTGTGTGTGTGTGTGTGTGTGTGTGAAAAGAGTACAGCCATGCTAAACTTGCCCCTTTATGCAATGTTATCCCTGCTGGGGTTCTGTACAACTGATGGAAAGGGTACTTGAGCCAGCATTGCGTTGGCTGCGATTGCAGAGGGATGAACGAACCAGTGGAGTACAAAGGGGGTGGCTGGAGAGGCCAGCAGTGCCAGGCTGCAAGGGGGTGTCTGAGAGGCCGCCCCAAGATGTTTAAACTTCTTTTTCAAGAAGAAAACGTCTTTCTTTAAAACTTATTGGTCTGATGATTATATACATGAAGTTACAGTTATTTATGAAGATACAAATATAAATAACTCCTGCAACGCCGCTGGAACCAACCGTATTGGCTTCTGCCTTTCCATTGGACCATTTCAGCGACGTGGAGAGAGGGGATTTGCTGCATGGGTAACAGCCTATCCTCCATATCTACTCTACCCAGGCTTTGCGCACTAGAGAGGATACTGTTCCGGAACCACTATTCAGAGCGTGATACCATAGTCTTCCAAGACTGAAGGATGCCAACAGCAACAGTAATATATATTAAATCTATACAACGTTCAATAAAAGAAAATGTTTACTGAAGAGGCTCTCCTTGCACCCGCTTTCTCGGGAGTAAGAAGAGCCTCCTTGGGTGCAAGGAGGCAGGAGGGCAGGAGGTCTGGTCCAGAGGGTAGAGCCTCCGTTAGCCTTAAAATAACATCCGAAGGTTGCCAGTTCGAGGCCACTGGCAGCTCCGGGAATAGCGAGACCTTGAAGCAGCTGACAAGCTGAGCTGAGTTATTCCACCTGCTCTTTGGTGTGAGCGAAGAAGCGTCTTGGCTGCCCTTCATGTGAGAGATGAAGGAGCTGCTTGTCTACCTGTGTGGGGGGAAACTGGAGGCCAGAAGTGATACCAGATCAGAAAGATCCATCTGAAATGTTGTGCGGTTCTTGCAAGACAGAACCTTTCTATGATTGTAAAAATCTCCTTGGGGTTTTAGAAACAGCCTGCCTATGTAAACTGCCTTGAATAAAGTCAGAGGAGTAATCCAATGACCAGAAAGGCAGTATATAAATACCGTTGTTATTCAGGTGTTGGCAACCTTCAGTCTCGAAAGACTATGGTATCGCGCTCTGAAAGGTGGTTCTGGAACAGCGTCTAGTGTGGCTGAAAAGGCCGATTTGGGAGTGACAATCCCTTCCACACCGGGAGCAAGTGCAGTCTGTCCCTGGTCTGTCTCCCTGGCTATGGGCCTTCCTTCTTTGCCTCTTTGCCTCAGTCTGTTGGCCAAGTGTCTCTTCAAACTGGGAAAGGCCATGCTGCACAGCCCTCCTCCAAGCGGGCCGCTCAGAGGCCAGGGTTTCCCACTTGTTGAGGTCCACTCCTAAGGCCTTCAGATCCCTCTTGCATATGTCCTTGTATCCCAGCTGTGGTCTAGCTGTAGGGCGCTTTCCTTGCATGAGTTCTCCATAGAGGAGATCCTTTGTTGTTGTTGTTGTTGTTGTTGTTGTTGTTGTTAAGCTGGTGGAGAAGCTGTTGTGTTTTTCCATGGAGAACAATGGGGCAGTTCTGCCTCATCTGCTGCCTCTGCCCTGCACATCCCTACTCTGAAGGGGAGAGGGCCGCTTGCATACCTGTGGCCAGGCTCCATGCATCACGTAGCACTTTGCAAGCTGAGGTGAGGCTCCCTGCAAATTTTAGTGCTTTCCACCCCCTCTAGCTACACTACTGGTGGTCTCCATTGTTACTTCGGAGGAGGAAGCCTCATTGAATGACTGGTGCAAATGGGACTACTTCTGAGTAGAGCTGCAAATGGAGTGTGCTCCATTGTTACTTCGGAGGAGGAAGCCTCATGGAATGACTGGTGCAAATGGGACTACTTCTGAGTAGAGCTGCAAAGAATTGGGTCTTTCAGGTAAGCCTCACAGCTGCTGTGTGTGACCCTCCTCTCTCTTGTAACGCCTGACCCTGCTCTCGTGCAGTCCCTCCCACCCCCTCCTGCCTTGGTCACAGATGGGATGGGCACAACAGGGGAGTGTTTAAAGAGGACTCACACGCATACACAGAGCTCTGTTTTTTTCACAGCTAGGTTTTTAAAGGGAACAACTCGAGACTTGAGTCTTTTTGAGTTGCCAAAATGTTCTGGGCAACTCAGAAAGTCTGCCCATTAGGACTCGTTTTCGAGTCAAGTCATGGGGGAGCAGAGACTCGTGACTTGACTCAAGTCAAACCACTCTGGATTTCCCCATCCCTGCTTCTTATGTTCTTGGTTGGCAACCTTCAGTCTCGAAAGACTATGGTATAAGCCTATAGCACCAGGTATTCCCAGGCGGTCTCCCATCCAAGTACTAACCAGGCCTGACCCTGCTTAGCTTCCAAGATCAGATGAGATTGGGCATATGCAGGGTAACAGTTGCTCTTGTGGGTGCAGGAAGGGTGTTTGGTTCACAGCAAGTGTCCCCTCCCCATCCGTGTCTAGTAGGAAAGATCCTACACACGTGTATTTAGACAATCTTGGGCTCTGCTAAAAGCAGGGTCCCTGACAGCACTACAGCATGTAGGTGCTCTCATTAAGCCAAGCAGAAAGGAATAGTGCAACTCTGCACTTGCTCTGTGAGAGTTTGGGCCCAATTCTATCCAATTTTCCAGCGCTGATGCAGCCATACCAATGGGAACATAAGAACATCCCCAGCTGGATCAGGCCATAGGCCCATCTAGTCCAGCTTCCTGCATCTCACAGCGGCCCACCAAATGCTTCAGGGAGCACACAAAACAACAAGAGACCTGCATCTTGGTGCCCTCCCTTACATCGGGCATTCTGACATAAAATGGGATGTGATGGGATGTGAGCTACATCCTGAGGTAGAGGGGGCAGTCATGGAGGCCTCGTCAAGGTAATGAAACATTAGTTCTCTTACCTCATGGCCGCAATGCAGCTACGTCAGCGCTGGGAAGGATAGGATTGGGCCCTCGGTTTGCTTGGAGATCTCTCTTTTTTCCCTAGGCAGGCAGAGGCTACTCTTTGTGCAGTACATTCAATGGTACAATCCTACTCATGCCTACTCAGAAGTAGCATGAAGTAGGTCAGAAGTGGAAACAGTGCATATGAACCAACTTGTTCTTTGACGTCATATTCCAGCAGCAACAAGAGGCAAAGCCTTCTCTGTGGTGGTGCAGCTACTATGGAACTGAGTTGAGGACTACGCCCTCCATGTTAACATTCCAACAAAACATTTTTTTTGTCCAGGCTTTCCCACCCTAGTTTTGTTGGTTGACTTTATCATGCTTATTTTGTCATATAAATAGGGTTGGCTGTTTGTTCTGGGTTTTAATGTATTACTGCTAAGCCATTTATACCAGTGTTTCTCAACCAGCGGTACAGGTACCACCAATGGTTCTTGAGCTGGTGTCTGGTGATACTAGAAGGACTCCTGGACCCCTGCCGTCTAGCACCAAGACCAGGAACACAACACAACAAACAGTAGTAGGAAGCTACAAAGCATGTTTTCCATGCTCAAAAATGTCCTCCCGTCCACCCTGAGCCTCTTACTGGTGTTTGTCACGTCACGACTGACCTCCCAACCGAGAAGTAACTGGCAATGATGTCATCATCAATTACCTCTGCTGGTGCTTCAAATAGGTGGACCATGTGAAGGAAAATGGTGAAGGACAAACCTGGAGAAACACTGGTTTATACTCCTTTCGGTGTTTTTCCTTGCTGCGCTTCTTTGTGTTTTTCCGTATTATAAATTATGTTGCCATTTTATTGTGATCTTCATGAGTTTTATGCAAGTTGGGTGCCCTGTTAATGAGGGGAAAGGTAGAAGAGAAATAAAATTTCAATAAATAAATAAAGGATAACTTGAAATACAAAATTGTGTTTTTCTTCATTGCTTCTGAGTTTATTTCTGCCAGTGGACAGCCTTCAGCAGCCCTACTATGTACTGAACACAGCACTTCCAGTGTTGCTTTCCATCTAGTGAAACTGATGTAAGGGGCATCTTCCCATAGCCCTCCTTTCAGGGTGCCCCTGTTGTAGCGCTCATGCACGATCACCTTCAGGAGCTTGCTTAGGCCTTCGTGTGAAATGCGTTGGGTGAAATTCAGTCCTCGCCCTTTTCCTGCCGCCCGACCCTCTGAGGTCTGCATTTCTATTTCTCAATCAATAACGACTTAAGTGGCCAACATGGCCCTCCTCCCCCTCGCACTAATAGACCTCTGCAGAGCCAGGAAGGAACCAGACGAAGACTCTGTAACCACTGTGCTCTCTCGTTTAATGTATGCATTTTTATGGCCTCTGATGTATATACTTCCATTTACTGTCTATGAATTCAGAGCACTGGAGCTAGTTAATGTATTATTTATTTTATTACCCCTTTGTATAAACTGCCTGTTTGTAATTTGGAATGTTATATACTTTGGTTCTGTAATGGTTTTATAATGTGCACACAGCTCAATAATTAAAAAAATATATCTTGGCCCCTCACCTCAAAAGCCAAGTTTGTTTACCCTGCTGAATACAGCTTCAGGTCTGGCACGAGTCCATAGGCCTCTCCGATCTTTTCCAGTCCTCATTCTTGAGCCAGCTGGTCGCCCCTGGTCTTCAGAGATGCTCTAGACTTCCTGACTGGGCCATGTTGTGGGTGATGGATGACAGCACCCACAATGGGAGGGCTCCAGCCCTCAGTGCCTGGATTTGATTGCTGGAGCTGGCGTGGGTAGAAGGCTTTTCTTAAGTAGACAGGGGCAGAAGAGCATTCTCCAACTTAGAATTTTCACCAGGCATGGTTAATTCAGAGGTGACACACTGCCTGAGAATCAAAGGGGTCTATATCTCTTGCCCCTGTATCTTCTGTAACTAAAGTGAGTTCTGAGGCATCCGCACAAACTTAGATCAGAAGCTACCTGCTAAAGTCCTGAACTCTCTGGCACCTCTACAGTAGAGACAGTGGTCTTGACTTTCACACTGAGGAAACACTAGTCTTCCCTTTACTTAGCATTCCCAGAACTCTGAAGAACAGTCAAGAGCCAAACTGACAAACCATTCAAAGGTATTTTATGGTCCCTGTGAAAAGTGTCATCGAGGTGTGTGCATTTTGAAAGCCGGTAGCCTTCTAGAGTTGTGGTTAACCAGCTCTTATCTGACACCACTTTCACAAATGATGCTAAGAACACAGCATTGTCTTTCGTGCAGGGTCATTTTTGCAGCGTATAAATACGGTAAGTAAAAATATGTATAAATATGGTAAGTATAAATATGGTAAGCATGCATGAACCCTAATGTTCAAAATTATTGCTAGAAAAATGTGGAATTGGAATTATAATTATTATTAGCTATTAATAATAGCTGCTATTAGCTGGTATGGTCCACAAAGAGAAGAAGGTTCAGAGGAACTCCATCACTGGTGTCTCCTTTCCTGCCATGCTATCTCTGTACTGGGTCTGTCCCAGAAACTGAATGATATACCAAGCTATCATATTGAGGCCCTCCTTTGCCTCAGTGTGAAGCATCTTCTCCTCCCCAGCTTTTCACTTGAGGTGAAAGTCCTACTCTTGCTGTAGGCACCTTCCAGGCTGAGGGCTGCATTGGAGAGGGCTCGGTTTGATGTGAATGGCCTGGCACATTGCAAAGAGGGGGAGGGTTATCCTGAAAGCCTTGAAGGAACCCTCCACAAAGGGTTCTCCACATGCAAAGAGAGAAGAATCCCAGTCTTGAAAATGTGCTTTGCCAGTTACCAATCACCACCATTAGCAAAGGAAAAACATGATATCCAAGCTTCTATTCAAGGAGTGTGACCCTTTTCTAAAAAGAAAGGAATAGATTCTGGATAGACAACAGGAAGTACTTCTTAACTTAGCACGTAATTAACCTTTCCAATTCACTGCCACAAGATTTAGTGATGGCCACTTGCTTAGGCTTTAAAAGACAACTTCATGGTCTAACCAGTGGCATTGCTAGGGGAGTGCGGGGAAGATAGGGATCGCACTGGATGATGCGCACTGAGTGATACCAATACTGGCCAAAAAATTTTAAATCTTGGTATTTTTTAATGATATCTTCATGTTATATATAATTCCACTTGTATTTACAGTGGAATGCCATGAAATGAACCATGTTGAAATAGATCTAATCTATCAAAAGTTAAAGCCCAAAAAAACCAGCAGGGCAAAGCAATGGTGCACTACCTTGCCCACCGTCTGGGGCATTGCCTTACCCAGTGCATGGGAGGAGGTCCATCATGGGGGTGAAACGCTGGCCTCCTGCACTGGGTGATGCAAACCCTAGTGACGCCACTGGGTCTATCAACTGCCACTAGTACTGATGGCTTTGTGCCGTCTCCAAGTTCAGCAGCTTCTAGCATGCTCTTCATTTCTTGGTTTGTTCAAAGAGCCCACATAGAGGAAGGGGCCAAGTAAGGAGGAGGAGACTAATCAAACGTTAATAGGTTAGTCAACCGGTTAGTCTCTCTCTAGCGTGCAAGATGGTTTCCTGCATGACGCGTTCTTCAATTAAGCAAGAGTGATCTTTGATTAAGCAAGAAACACCCTCACTTCTAATGGAAAACAAAGGAAATGGGTGCAGGGGGGCACCAGGGGCCGAGGGGGGCACCAGGCCGAGGGGGGTACCAGGGGCCGAGAATCCTCAGACAGGTAAAACTGCAGATACCAGATCTGCAGATGGGGGGGGGGGGAATGCCTGTACTGGCCCTCCTCCCCTTTGACCATACTGTTAGTGATGTCACCGAAATGTGTACTTCCCCGTTTCAGAATACAGATTTTATCAGCTCATAATGCTCCACTCTACAATGAGTTGAGTACAGCGCCCTACAGAAGTTCATCGTAATACTTTTTTCCAGTTCCTACAGCTGTGAGTCCTTACCAAGGCCTTCAAGAACAGCGAAAATTACATGTCCCGGGATGCTCCTGGGATGCTCCTGGGATGAGCATGTTGTTGTGCATTCATAGCGTGACAGCATTTTACTGCTCTTATTTTGGAAGGTGTTGTCTGCACAATTTGGAAGGAACTTTTCAAAACTTGCACAACTCAAGGAAAGGTTGAAATGCAAAGTCTGGATGCAAGCTTTTCTTTGGATGTCAAGTGTCAGCTCAAAATTCCACGGAGGCTCTTTAAAGGTGCTCCAGGACATTGTAATAAATTTGTTTTAAGACGTGTTTTTTTTTTTTTTACTACATACAGCTGCTTAAATGTAAATAATCAGGATGAGAAGCATGTCTGCTGGCTGTTGCACAGATCCTCCCCCCATTAGCCAAGCATATTTTGTTGCAATGCAGCACAGGCCTGAGCCTGCTAGACAGTTTTTCAAAAGTGAGGATGCAGATGAGAGGATCAAGGACAGTTCTGACTTGCCCTCTGTCAATTTGCAAGAGAATTTATTCCAGACTATTCGTACATGAATATTTAGCTTGATAACAATTACATCCAATGACACTCATGAGATACAAAACACTGAAGACCCTCTCTAAGGAACATGTGCAATCTCTGATGTCAGGGCTGTTTGTTTGTTTTTTAAAGAAAATTCTGGATGGTACGTTTTGAATGCAAGAATTATTTTTTGTTCTTAGATTTTCAAAATCCATTTTTCAAAAAATACATTAGTGCGGAAGACATTTAGCTACTTTTATACCTCCCCGCTCCCCAAATGACATGATAAATTTATAGTAGCCAAAAACAAAAATCTACTGGAAGGGGCTGATGGCTCTAGGGTTAGAGTAGTTAGCAGAAGTAGTTAGTGAGATCAGTGGTTCCCAAACTGTGGGTCACAACCTGATTTTTGGTGGGTCATCAAAAGGTGACAGAAAGATCAGATTAATTGCCTCAAGCCCTGAGGCTCTTCAAAAATCAGATACTGTAGCTGCTAATTACCTGCAAAGAGCTCTGTTCTTGCAGTTTGCAAGAATGTGTAAATATAGGGAGATAAATGTTTGAGGGTCTTTTTCTAGTTATTATTACTTATAAATAAATAAAATATTATTACTTTCTAGAATTCCTTTTTTAAAACTCTGGTAAACCTAGGTGGGTCCTGACAGAGTGTTGTTTTAAAAAGTGGGTCCTAGTTCTAAAAAGTCTGGGAACCACTGAGAGCCCAAGCCTGAGCTTGGCGCTCCAGCTTTCCACAGGGGCGCACTGTCACAAATGTGTCCAAAGGCACGTTTGTGAGGCTTACCGCCAGGCTACCACCCAAGCTAACCCAGTGCTGGCTGGCACTGGGCGTTAGATAGAATCATATCTACGGCTATGTCTATGGCTATACTACCCTGAACACGCCCGATCTCGTCTGATCTTGGAAGCTAAGCAGGGTCAGGCCTGGTTAGTACTTGGATGGGAGACCACCTGGGAATACCGGGTGCTGTAACATTCTGAATAGGTGTCTGGAGTCAGAGATAGGGTTGATGGAGCCTCCATCTTGTCTGGACTGAGCTTCAGTTTATTAGCCTCATAAAAGCAAAGCATAAGAAGAGTGTACTACCTGAGTGCAGGTGGAGAATGCTTTCTTGCACATACACAAAATAAATCTCCCTGTAGTTAAAACATCTAGCACAGTAGGAAGAACACTTCTAATCCCTTTTGTGCTAGTTTTCCACTTGAATGCAGATTTTTTTTTTTTTTACATAAGAGTGCATAAAAATTTCTCACCTGCAGAGGTACAATCCATTCTACCACCTCCAGACTCTATGACCTTATTCCCACCTGATACAATTGTACATGTGGTCCAGGCCTCTGTGCTCTTTTACAATTGCCATTTTATTACCAGCCCAACCTAGATATTAAGGATCTGCCTTCTAAGAGGGACAAACAATATCTTCCATTTTATTCATTGGTCTGTCCACCCCCAGCACCACCCCCACACAGCCCAAATATTTAAATAACACATTTAAAAGTAAAATAACTACAAGCCTTCCTGAAGGAGCAAGATAAGGCGATAATTAATGAAGGGATTAGATACTACTGAACAGAGTAATGCAACAAAATCAAAGGATGAAACTAAGCCTTTTGGCCCATTACAGCCTCCTTAAAGAGCGGAGGAAAAAAACCCACAGAAGATGCAATGACTAAGTTCTCAAATCTAGTATAAACTCCACTTGTATAGAGCTTGCATAACCACCACTGTACCTTTGTCTATGGGAAAAAATGTTTTTAACGTTATGTTCAAAGTTTAAAAAAAAAAATATTCCTATACTAACAAAAATTAAAGGATGAGCTAAACATCTGTATTCTTTCTCCAGACACAGAGGACCACTTCTTACCGAAGGAGGGGAAAAACTTTCAGTCTGTTCTTCCACTTCAGACTGCAAGGGGAGATTCAATTTTGACAATAAAGGACGCGAGAAAGAGAATATGGAGAGTGCATGACTAAAAACAGCAAAGGAAACAATAAAAATGTCTTCAAATACATCAAAAGCGGGAAAGGAGGCGGTTGGATCACGGATAGCAAGGGAATAAAAGCAGAGCTTTAAGAGGACAGGGAGACTGCAGAGAAGCTGGATGAATTCTTTGCAGCTGTCTTCACTACAAAGACGTAGAACAGAGACCTGCGCCTGAACTGACTTTCTCAGGGGTGGAGTGTGATGAACTGAGTCCAAGGAACAAGGTTCCAGAGAAGGACTCGGCAACCTTCTTCTACATAGGGGCCAGAGTTCCCATCCCAGGAGGCCCCTTCCCCTTGATGGTTGTTCAAAGGTCCCAGGGAGAAGGCAGCAGCGGAGGCAAGGAAGGCCCACTCCAGAACTTCCCCCAACCTAAGCATTGCCCTCACATGCTCCTCTTCCCTCTCTCCAGCAGTGCCAGTGTGCTTCTAACACATCAGGCAAGCCACCCTCCACTCCCTTTTCTGACCCTTGGATCAGATGAGCTCAGGTGGCAGGCTGCATTCAGCCCACCGACCACAGGCTGCCAACCCCTGTTCTAGAGCATACTGGCAAAAAAAAAAAAAAATGAACATGGAGCATTCCTTTAGGATTGCGATCGTGGTCTCTGAGTGGAAAATGGATGCTTCTCTTGTCCTTATGCAGGTATTGGACACTAAGATACCATCACCGTGGTGTGTATAGCTTGTCACCTACTGATGACGCCTACTGGCAAGGCTGATTTCACCTACTGGCACGGCTGATTTTGAGCTGTGGATGATATTATTATCCAGAAGAAGGCAGTGGTATTACTATTATCACGCATATCCCTACCCTTTGGATTTGGAATTAGGAGTTTTGCCTTAATATAATTGGTTGTAAGAATATTTTTGAAAAACACTTCCCCCCCCCAAAAAAAAAGTTTCATGAGGGGCAGAGTGCTATTGGGGCCCACTTCAGGGTATCCAACAGCCTGTCACAGGTTGGGGAGGGTGACACCTGGCCCTTTGCCATCAGGCAGCAAATGTCTTAGTGCATCCCTAAAGTGTTCTCACATCAGACATAACTCACACTGACTGAGGAGCAAGCTATAGGGCCTAGTGGGCAGGGATTTGTGTTTGGAATAAAGGCTCAAGCAGGCTGGTAGTGCAGCCTAGATGAACTCATCGAAACACCAAGCTCAGTCCTGGCAAGGCTCACAGTGTAAACAGTGGTATAGGTGGTAATGTATCAGAACGTAACTGACAACCTTGAGAAACATTCATGCCCTGATGCCTATGCCATAAGCAAGACACCAAGACAACCCCATGTCTGATCTCAGAAGCTAAGCAGGGTCAGGCCTGGTTAGTACTTGGGTGGGAGACCGCCTGCGAACACTGGGTGCTGTAGGCTTATACCATAGTCTTTCGAGACGGAAGGTTGCCAACCATAAGGCAACCCACGGAAATGGAGGGAATGGCAACCCAGGGAATTCTTTGGGCCACAGCAATCCACAGAATGGATGTCTCCCATCTGGTCAGCCTTCCCCTTCTTTTCAGTCAAAGAATACAGCTTGGTTGACATAGACATCCATCTTGCAGAGCCACCTGGTTCACTGTCCACGTGTTATACCTCTCTGAATGTGCCAAGGGAGCAAGAATAAACCAGTGCCCTACGGTTACCCATCTAGTTGGTAGGACTAGATTTAGTTCAATTACATCTCATCGCTTCTTCCAACTGAAAGTGAAACTGGGAGAAACATTTTGCTAAGATTTAAAAAAAAAAAAAAAGATATATGGCCTGTGGACCAGATTATAAATCTTTATAATCACAGTGGTTCCCAAACTGTAAGCCATGGCTCCCCAGAGAGCTGCGGAAACCAGACAGGGGAGCTGCGGGATCCTCACAAAAAGACTGCCTCCCTATACAACGTATAGGATTGTAGCCCTAATGGGGACCCACAACCAATGGCCCAGTAGATCAAGGGAGCTGCCAGTCAAAAATGTTAGAGAACCACTGCTATATGTATAAAAGATTCAGCATTTAGAACTGAAGTAGAACCTGGTTGTTTCCTGGAAGTGGATGGATGGTGGCAAACACTCTCCTTGACCATAGCTCCAAAAACTGAATCCATTCCACTCAACTAATTGGAAAAAACCCCAAGGATTAGCTGCTAATACGCTTCCGTGAGAAAGAGAAGAGGATAATACACTTAATTCACATAGCTTTATCTATGGAAATAAGCCTTCCTCCCAGGTGTTTGATAGTTTTAACCCCCAATTGCCTGAGTCTACTTCACCTAATAGTAGAACTCCAATCTAATTCCTTTCCTTGTCAACCCAAAACTGACTAGTAAAGGCGCCAACATGAGCGGACTATTTTATAGCAGCTTTCAAATCTCTAAATTAAAATTTACACTTTCCCTTGCCTCCAAATAGACTGAACCCACCTGCTGGGATAAATTCCTTGTGAAAAGATACTTTAGGGATAATAACAGCCCAATCCTATCCCCTGCCCAAAGAAACTATGCCAATGGAGTGTATCCTACATGCTACCGGGGAGGGGAGGCAACAGAAGACCAGTAAGAGGTAAGCAAAAAAAAATTTTTTTTAACCTGGTTGGCCACCTGGTTGGAGATTCAGTAGGTCACAGAGGAGAGGAAGGGGTCATGTTGGGTAGTGAAAGTGGGGATAGCCGCCCCTTGCTCAGTTCCCCCTGACAGTGCTTTTTTGGCTGCTAGTGTTGGGGCTGACTGGATACCATGATTGGCCCCTTCGACATCACAGCGATGACACACAAATGACTCACTGATGACACCCCCCAGCAACAATGAGGGAGCATGCTTCCCATAGAAGCATGCTCCAGTAAAAAGGGTTAGTTACCCTCCAGTCAAGGGTTAGTTGCCATGCTCCCCCCACAGCAATGAGGAGCACCATTTAAATCCCCTTTTTAATGGCACATGCTTCAACATTGAGAAGCATGCTACTTCCCCAGGCGGTTGCTGGGGATGGTGGGGCCTCCCTGTTTACTGGCTAATGGAAGATTCCTGCCCCCTCCAGCAATGACAAGGGAGTGTGCTTCTTGGCATTTAAGCAGGATAAACAACAGTGAGGTTAACATGGAAGCCAACATGCGTGCTCTCCCAGCAACGAGGAAGGATTGCGTTTCGGCTTCTTGGAGAATAAACCAAATGGAACCCCAGGGAAACAGTGCTCCCTCCCATATGGAGAGATATTAAAGTCAGCACACTTTCCACAAAATAATCATGCCAAGAACAGTAAAAAAAAAAAATCACAGGTTCTCACTCTCTCCCACTTCATGTTCTCACCCACCATACAAGCTCTGCCTTTCAAGATGGCGGCGTTCCGGATAAGCTTTCAAGTAGTTCCAAAACCCAGCTTTTCAAGATGGCTTTCAGTGATCCCCTGAAGATCGGCTTGCGTCCCACCAAGAGGTCGTGGCCCCCAGGTTGGAAAGCAGGTTGGGATCTAGGCCAAATATCTGTCAAAGAGGGAACATAATACTATGTATTAGGCTAGAAACTAAAACAGTGTGAGAAACTACCCTGATGGGATGCTGCAGTGATGCTTTGCAGCAGAGATGCTTATGCTTTTTCTTAAGCCTTTTGATCTAATCAAGATGAACCGTGGTACAGTATTTCCAGAAGCCTGAGCAAAGCCCCACCTTCTGCGTCGGTATTTTTCAGTTCTGATCTTCACAGGTATTTTTGTTTGGCTCTTAAGTCCTCTGGTTTATTTATTAAAGTGGTAATCCATGACAACACTCATCTTGGTCTTCAGTTTATAAAAAACTCATTTTTAACAACAAATTGAGTCTAATTTGACCTGACAGATTCAACTCACCATGCAGCTTCTTGGCACTTTCTAATGCCGCCCTATTAAGCAACATCTATGTTTATGAGCAGCCGTCATTATTATTCACTATCATTAAACCAAAAGCAGATCCCTGACACAGTGGGCCCCCAGAATACATTTTCATTCATAGTCAAATGCTGGCTCCCTTAGGCTGCAACCCTATACAGATCTACCTGGAAGAAAAGGTGCATTGAATGCAATGGGGCTTACATCTGAGTAGACATGCATAGGATTGCACAGTTAATTATTTTCCTTAGAGGGTCAAATTTTGAAGGCTGTTTTACACATTACACGTTAGCAAAACTGGGTTTGTCATGTGCATTCAAAAGGGAGTGACAACCGGCCTAGGCTTTCTGACAAGCTCTTCAAACTGTTCATATTTACACATCTCCCAGGAGCATACCTTCAAAAACAACGAAGGTGCACACTTAAACAGCATGCTGTGTAACGAAACCTTTTGTGTACGCTCAGCTCCCTGCAGAAGTGAGAGCGTCGCCTTACAGCAGGGGTGGCAAACTTGTTTCATATAGTGGGCCGAATAATAGCATTCATGACACCTACTGAGGGCCAGAAATGATGTCATTAAGCAGGAAGCAGGAAGATGATGACCCAAAATAAGCATGAGTTAGGAACTCATTAGCAAATGACAGAAGAGAAAACACATAAATCTTGATTATATTTTCAAGACACAACTGAAAACACAACTGAAACGGAGACCTGCAGGATAATTGGGCTCTCCCAGTTGTCACCCTTTCAGCAGCACTGCTTTTGCCAATGTGTCACTTTGCAGCTCAACAACTGGGAGAACCGAACTCTTACATGGGCCAGATAAAGATCTTCCGAGGGACACATCTGGCCCAAGTGCCTTATGTTGGACACTCTTGCCTTTTGGCAGAGTTCCACCTGGATTGGGTAGGTGAGGGGATGAGATGTCCTTGTATCGCAACAGGAGTTCGCAATGCGCATACAAGGACATCTGCAAGACATATGATTGTATCACAATGTGATACAAGGTCATCTGCAAGAGGGATCTGAAGGCCTTAGGAGTGGACCTCAACAAGTGGAAAACCCTGGCCTCTGAGAGGCCCGCTTGGAGACAGGCTGTGCTGCATGGCCTTTCCCAGTTTGAAGAGACACTTGGCCAACAGTCTCAGGCAAAGAGGCAAAGAAGGAAGGCCCATAGCCAGGGAGACAGACCAGAGACACACTGCACTTGCTCCCAGTATGGAAGGGATTGTCACTCCCGAATCGGCCTTTTCAGCCACACTGGACGCTGTTCCAGAACCACCATTCAGAGCGTGATACCAGAGTCTTTCGAGACTGAAGGTTGCCAACATGGGGATGAGAATAATTTGGTGCTGTCTCATACTGCATTCAAAAAGATTAAAAATTTTACATTCAAACTTCAAATCCAGATTTTTCATTTGAAATTTGAAATTTGAATAGAAACTGTGAAATTCCATCCATAAACCTTTATTGACATTAAAAACTGTGGAATTTGGGGCGATATTTGCTGGATTTGCTTTGGCTCCCTCCAAAAGCGCTTATTTCACCATGACCTTTATGGGAGAAGTCCCTTCTTTATCATCCATTCACCTGAAGAATATCTGCAAATAAAATAAGATTTCAAAAACTGAGGAAACCTGCCCTTCTCTTTCAGAGTTTAAAATGAAGTACCCATTAAAAATGCCCTTTTCACTTTCAAGGACTGTGCACTCAGAGTTCAAGTTCTTTACAGGGAGATCTTTGTTTATTTTTGTAGATAATCTGTATTATTTGCTATTGAATGTGAAAATCTGAATGTCTCGTTCATCTAGAAAAGTTTCACACACATTAATAACTCATGTTCTAGTCTTTAACCTAGAGGGGAAAGGCTAAAAAAAATGTTCATGAAAAATCATTCATGTGAAAGGAGGTAAATGTGTCTATCCTTGCTTGAGACTTGAACTATAAAGATATGTCAGGATATTATGTGTAGATCTGCATGTTAAAGGGCAGTCCATCTACAAGTGCAACCTGTATGTATGTAAATATAGATAATAACGATCTTATATCCCCAGACAAAAAGCTTTATTGAGTGAGAGTTGAGGCTGCAGGCAGCTAAGAGTCTTTCTCTATGTGCATCACCTGGCAGGACAAAGTTCCAAACAACACAGTCCTGGAACGTGCTGGAATCCCTAGCATGTATGCACTGCTGAAACAGAGACGCCTGTGTTGGCTCGGTCATGTCGTGAGAATGGATGATGGCCGGATCCCAAAGGATCTCCTCTATGGAGAACTCGTGCAAGGAAAGCGCCCTACAGGTAGACCACAGCTGCGATACAAGGACATCTGCAAAAGGGATCTGAAGGCCTTAGGAGTGGACTTCAACAAGTGGGAAACCCTGGCCTCTGAGCGGCCCGCTTGGAGGCAGGCTGTGCAGCATGGCCTTTCCCAGTTTGAAGAGACACTTGGCCAACAGTCTGAGGCTAAGAGGCAAAGAAGGAAGGCCCATAGCCAGGGAGACAGACCAGGGACAGACTGCACTTGCTCCCAGTGTGGAAGGGATTGTCACACCCGAATTGGCCTTTTTAGCCACACTAGACGCTCTTCCAGAACCACCATTCAGAGCGTGATACCATAGTCTTTCGAGACTGAAGGTTGCCAACAGTACACATGTGTTTTAATGCATTGTGGTTTCCAAGGGGAACATAAGATAAGGAGGCATGGAAATTCCTTCCTAAATGATCGATGGAAACAAAATAAGAAAAAAAGAAGATTCCTAAGTTGATCTAAGAATTACTAATCATTTTCTTGTTCTGTGTTCTTAGATTGTGGTGCATGTTGAAAATCCACCAATCCCTCTTCTGCATTACCAAGGCAAGTTAGCGACTGACAGCAAAATAGACACACAGTGCTATCCGCAGAGCACAGGCAGGTATAGCATGTGCCGTACCAGTGCTAGCCATCACAAAAGTGCCGTAAAGCACTTTGAAACGGGATAGCAGTTGTCAACGGTGGTGCGATGACCCACGCCAGCCCACATGCACCGACAGAAGGATCCGCATGCATCATGGAAGGTGAGTTCCATGCTGAGCACTATGGAGGTGGAACAGAGCAAGGGGAAGGGCAGAGCGGGGGTGTAATGGGTGGGCGAGGGTGGCGATGGGGAGGGGTGGGCAGTGCAAGTCCGGGAGGGGGTGGGATTGGAGGCAGCTGTGCATACTAAATCCTATCCCCCTTCCTGGGCCTGATCTGCCAACACAAATCCACTCAGACATGCACCAGCTACTTAGTTTGCACAAGTCCAAGTAAACCCATTGAGGCAACTGGGGCTTTCCAAGGATCTGTGCTCGCCATACTACATTGGCGTGAGGGAGGGGTTGGGGTTGAATAGGATTGTGTTTTACAAGTGATCCATACACAAACTTCATTTAAGACCAGACAGAGATTCTTTGGAGTATACTGTCTCCTTCAAAAGTTCAGGAGCAACAATAAAGGAGCAAGCAATAAACTTCAGGAGCAAGCAATAAACTACAGGAGCAAGCAATAAACTTTGCTTGCAACACTAAAGCCTCAACACTTGAATCCATTTTCTTTCCTTGGAAAAAGTAGATTATACCGCATCCTTTGCAAGGTACCATCTGGAAGGATATCCATCTCTGATGGTCTTTTCCAAAGTTTCAGTTTGCAGAAACTCCATTCACACATAACCTTGGAGGAAACAGCCAAGAAAGTCAAAGAAGATACGACGAAGGTGAAAAACCCTGCAACAATTAATACATTTGACTCAAACAAGCAACACTATTGCAGTGCCTCGCCTTTTAATTTCCAAACCTTTATCTTCCCCAAGCAGGCCCTTTTGTGTGTTGGGGGGGGGGATTGCTCCAAACTTCACACCTGAAGAGGCTACATCAACTTTGACAAAAATAGTCACTGAGAAGAAAGGATGTTTCACATCAACATTCAGCCCCCAGCCCTAAGAGTCTTTTAAAAAGTTCTGTACTGAAGCCAGGTTGTTGAGGCTTTAGAGTAGCTCTCCAACAAGAGCATATCCATCTTTCTCTCAAGGTCGGTGGTTCCCAAAGTCGTGGGTCACGATCCATTATTGGGAGCCAAACCTGAGCCTTAAGGGGAGTGACCCAGGAATGGGTCCCCAACAGCACAGCAGCAATCATGGCGCTGTGAGGACCCAGGCACATCCCCACATGCCTAGGGGGGTCCTGCAGTCTCCGGGGGGGGGGTACTAGAGGCTTGCAGCCACCTCCACAACCCTCCACACAGCTGCAATGAGCTACAATATGCTATCAGAGCTCACTTTGTGCAAATCAGAAGTGAGCTCCAATAGCAGATAGCAGCTCCAGGATATGAATACTCCCACCCCCAGGATATGAGTACTCTCACTCCCACCAGGACATGAATCACTCCAAATTCACCCGTTCTCCCCAGGGCCCTCCTTTCCCTTGATCTGCCCCCCAATTCCTGTGGACAGATCTCTTTAATTCACCCCTCTCATATCTTCATTAGTCCTTGGGGCATTTCTCTCTCTGGTCAAGAATGCTGTAAGCACTTCATTGTTTCATAAAAGACATAGATTTATTATAAACATACAAAAAGCTTAATTCACATTCTGTGGCATCCAAAAGCTATTTGTGGGCACCATTTTAAAGGTCTCCATGCCATTTTGAAGGTTTTGGTTACATCAGAATGCTAGCAGAGACCTTCAGAATGCAGTGGAGACCTTCGAAAGGGCACCCATGAATAGCATGCAGAGCCTTAAAATGGGTGTGGGAAGCTTCAGAATGCCAGCCAGAAGGCTGCTGCATTGTCAACAGGGATTTAATTAGGATTGGGCTCTCCATCAATCCCTCTGAGATGGGAAGGTCTGGATGGTGTCACATCTTAGTGCCAAACTAAACTGTTCACTTATTGCATGCTTGGGGCAGGAGATGTTGTCTGATGGAGCTGCCATAGTGCCTGAGGAGCTACGTTGGAGAAACCATGGTCTTGCACTGGATGGGAAACGGAATGCCAGTCTGACCAGCTGCTATTACCCATTGTGGCAGAAAGGAGTCATTGCTGAGTTGATGAGCCACCACAGTGAGAGAAGGGGGGAGAGTATGTCAGCTGTCAGCTGTCAAAGGTCAGCTGTCAAAGAGTGGAGAACAGCCTTGAGGACCTGTCTAGGCTTGATATACAGGTGTCTACAGAAGCTTGATGGGACGCAGCCAGAAGATTTAACCACAATATGAAGGGAACATCTGGTGAACTGAGGGTTCTGTGAGTCTTTTCCCTAGTACATATTGTGCTGGAATCCCTAGCATGTATGCACTGCTGAAACAGAGACGCCTGCTTTGGCTCGGTCATGTCGTGAGAATGGATGATGGCCAGATCCCAAAGGATCTCCTCTATGGAGAACTCATGCAAGGAAAGCGCCCTCCAGGTAGACCACAGCTCAGCTGCGATACAAGGACATCTGCAAGAGGGATCTGAAGGCCTTAGGAGTGGACTTCAACAAGTGGGAAACCCTGGCCTCTGAGCAGCCCGCTTGGAGGCAGGCTGTGCAGCATGGCCTTTCCCAGTTTGAAGAGACACTTGGCCAACAGTCTGAGGCAAAGAGGCAAAGAAGAAAGGCCCATAGCCAGGGAGACAGACCAGGGACAGACTGCACTTGCTCCTAGTGTGGAAGGGATTGTCACTCCCAAATTGGCCTTTTCAGCCACACTAGACGCTGTTCCAGAACCACCTTTCAGAGCGCGATACCATAGTCTTTCGAGACTGAAGGTTGCCAATACTAATTGTAGAAACCCCATTGAAAAATGATGGTTTAGATTAGTCCGACTATGTAAACTGCCTTGAAACAGAGAAAGGTGGTATATAAATACCTGTGTATGTATGAGTCATGCATGTAAACACCAGGTGTGCTGGATTCTGATCCAGAATGGAGTGAGGTATGGCCAGAGAAGGACTTTAACCCTTTGCCCCCATCATGGTTATGATTGGCTTTGTTCTCCCCTGCAGCCATCAGTCAGGCGGTGTCCTTCATAAAGGAGCATGAGAAGATGCAGCCTTAGCCCACATGGAGGTTGGAATCCAGGAGAAGCTGCACACCAGTTTGAGGTCTGCAGCCATAAGCAACACGCTGTCATTTAAAGTGTGAAAGGAGCCGGATCACTCTTTTAGGGACTCTTCCAAGGCTGCTGCCTTCATTTTCTCAACAGAAATAAGAAGCAATTAAAATATGAATTTAACCAGTGGAGAAGTAACTTTGAAAGAAGCTGAGGAGCAGACCTATTGAGTAGGAAGGTGCTGTTATTATAGTCATGCTTTAGAATAGCTATGCAATTCGCTAAAACATATCATTAGGCCCTCCATTTTCCCCTGGCTTTGTAGGAGCCCGCGCTCTTTGCTGTAGGAGGATGGGTGACTTAGTACATGAAATTATAAGTGTTATTTCTCTCTACGTGAATTGTGCTTGCTACTTCAAAACCTTTCCTTTGTGTTCAGCCACGTCTATTAAAAGCAATTAGTCATTAATGGGAATATGCTATAGAGCTGAAGGGGACAGTCATTTACTGTAAGGAAAAAGTGTAAGGATGTTGTTGCCGGGGCTTTCATATGTGGAAGGTGGTTCATGGAGAATGAAATAGCCACTTGTGCACCTTCCTCCCCTCCCATTCCCCGATATCGAAAAATGTACAGAAGCGGCTGGTTGCAATTACTGAAACTTCAACGTGTCAGTTGCCCTCTTGGGCTAACAAATAGGAAAACGGTGAAATGGAGCTGGACCCAGACATAGTGGTACAGTAGACAGACAGACAATCACAAAAGCATACCCTTCCCTGTAGGTAGACTGGGCACAATTGTACAAAGGCAGTGGACACACAAAACACATTGATGTAGTAGATCACTTTCTGTGTGACCTACATGACTGAGGTCTTATCAGGATGGACTACTGCCCAACTTGACAGCAGAATTCCTGGCTTAGCCCCTCCAAGAGATCACTTTCAGAGTCTGGAGTAAGGCTGAAACGTGTGGACCTCTGCTTGCAACGTTGAGACTTCTGCATCATTTCAACATTGTTGAAATTTGGGTATAATGTGCCTGCAAGATTCTGGGGGCAGTGTGCTGTCTAGGCCGGCAATTTTCAATCTCTTTCATCTCATGGCACACTGAGAAGGTGCTAAAATTATCAAGTCACACCATCAGTTTTTTGACAATTGACAAGGCACACCATGCTGCCAGCCGGGGGGCTCACATCTCCCAACGGCCCTACTAAGAAATGACCCTCCCCCAAATTCCCGCAGCACACCTATGGACCATTCACAGCATACCAATGTGTCCCAGCATAGCAGTTGAAAATTGCTGGTCTAGACCAGGGGTGTCCAAACCTTTTGGTGGGAGGGTCACATCATCTCTCTGACACTGTCGGGGGCCAGGAAAAATTACATTTCAAATTTGAATAAATTTACATGCATGAAAATATTAGAGATGGCGCTTTTATGAATGAATGAAGGTCTTGCAATAGCTCAACGACTATAAAAGGCCTTGCACAAAGCAAGGCCAGACTTTCTTTTGCTGCCGCTGCTACATCACAGACATGAAACAGCAAGCAGTGGATGGAGGGAGCCCTCGTCCCACAGCTCATGCAAGAGGTTGAACAGTCACCCTCATGCTGAGAGCAGTTGCATCGGGCCAGCATGGGCTCCAGCAAGTCTCTAGAGGGCCAGAGGCTCACTGGAGACTAGGAGCTCCCTGTAGGCCAGATCAGCAGTCCTCAAGGACTGCAAGTGGCCCCCGGACCAGGGTTTGGGCACCCCTGGTCTAGACGGTTGAGAACCTTTGCCTGCCCTCTATGATACCTGTAAGCGCTGTGCCCCTTTGTGCAACTGCCTTCCTCACTTTCTCCCACATTTTCTTTCTCTCCATGTCCACTGAAAGAGAAAGAGGCAAAACTCTCAGCTCTGTCTCTATAATGATGGACAGCCATTATGACACACAAAGAGAACAGCTATAGGGTCTCTGTTCCATAAGTAGCAGGAGTGTCTAATACTTCAGAACAGGAATCGGGGTAGATTCAGCATTTATGTTTGGGGCGGGGGCATGAGCACTACCAACTCCCGCCTGGTCTTGGAGCCCAGGTCCACCTGCTGGGTAGAGCCAGGCTCCCCGTTTAACTTATGGTGTCCATGGCCAAGGTTCACTGGGTAAATAGATCTGGGCTCTCGTCTGGTCTTGGAGCCCAGGTCCACCTGCCAGGTAGACCTGGGCTCCCCATTTAACTCACGGTCTCTGTGGCAAAGTATCACTGGGCGGGTAGACATGGGCTCCCACCTGGACATGGAGCCCAGGTTTACCTGCCAGGTAGACCTGGGCTCCCATTGCAGCCAATTTCACCAGCACCCCGCCCAGTGGGCATTCCCCTGGTATCCAATTTTGTTCCCTATCCCAGCAAGCACCCTTCCCTGCTGGCACAAGAGTTTTTTTGGGGGGGGCATGCACCCATGGCCCCCCTTGGATCCGCCCCTGACAGGGATGGGAACTCGAGTCAGGTGACTAGAGATCGAGTTGCAAAAATCAGTGTTTTTTGCTGATTCATGGGGACTCGAGTCACCTGACTTGGAAATTGACTCGAGTCTGGGCCACTCAGAGCCACATATGCAGACTTGAGTCTGTCTGTGTCTGGATGCGCTTGCTAACATTTTACGTGGCGGGAAAGACCTCGTGGGGCCATCACTCAGATTGGGCAGCAAGGAGGTTCTGTTGAGCAGCAAGGAGGTTCCAGCCAGGAGGCAGGGAAGGGTGATTGTTTGCTTTTATATGCCCCAGGTGTGCCTGTCTAGAGGAGGTGTTCCACAATCGGAGTGCCACAACCAAAAATACCTTATTTCCTGTAGTCACCTGTTGCAGCGCTCTTGATGTTGACGTCAGCAAAAAGGCAGACTTGTATGGGAGGATACACTCTGAGCCCAGAGCTTTTGCCTCAGGCTACAGTCTCCCAGAATGCAGCACACTGTGACCAAAAATATTACCATGATCAAAAAAATACTGGGATACAGAATAAGGGCCAGTGGTATATTGCCGGTGCTAGAAGAGTAGCCAGAGGGACGGGTGGCCCAGTAAGTGCTGCAGGTACCTCAACATGCCATGTAAGGCATGGGGCTGGCTTTTAGGCAATTGGGGCAATTTTGCCCAGTTGGGCCCCACACATGCTGGAGGCTCTGTGCTGCACTTCCACCCACTGCTGCTTCCAATGGCCCAAAATTGGTGCCATGCAAGCAGTAACATGCACATCTCGCTCTTTCCCTGCCTTTGCAGCTCTCAGCGCCATCCTTTCCCCAGTCTCATTCTGGGGTGGGTTGCTGAGGATGGGGTGACAGCAGTCGAGAGTCGGGGAGTGCTGTGGACTGGGCACTCAATGTCCCACTAAAGGTACAGAAGTCCAATCCACCTGCACAGAAGTAATAGATCTTTTTTTCTTGGTTTTGTTCCATAAGAACATAAGAACAGCCCCACTGGATCAGGCCATAGGCCCATCTAGTCCAGCTTCCTGGATCTCACAGCAGCCCACCAAATGCCCCAGGGAGCACACCAGATAACAAGAGACCTCATCCTGGTGCCCTCCCTTACATCTGGCCTTCTGACATAGCCCATTTCTAAAATCAGGAGGTTGTGCATACACATCATGGCTTGTACCCCATAATGGATTTTTCCTCCAGAAACTTGTCCAATCCCCTTTTAAAGGCGCCCAGGCCAGATGCCAGGCCAGGATCACCACATCCTGTGGCAAGGAGTTCCACAGACCAACCACACGCTGAGTAAAGAAATATTTTCTTTTGTCTGTTCTAACTCTCCCAACACTCAATTTTAGTGGATGTCCCCTGGTTCTGGTGTGATGTGAGAGTGTAAAGAGCATCTCCCTATCCACTCTGTCCATCCCCTAAAAAATTTATTCCTCATAGGAATTTGAACCCCTAGCCTCTGGCTCCACAGACCAGCACTTTAGCCATAGGAACTCTTCATAGTTCCATTCAAACTAAGACCTACATAACTATTCAAACTAAGACCTACATAACTATTCAAACTAAGACCTACATAGTTCTATTCTCTACATAGTTCCAACTCTACATAGTTCCATTCAAACTGTGACCTAAAAAAATTAGTAGAGGGGGCCCCGCAAAAGTGTTTCCAAATGGGCCCCACAGCTCCTAAGGCTGGCCCTGAAGGGACCCCTCCCACTTGCCTTTGGAATCATTCCAGGCAGCATCAGCATTGAGCAGGAGGCACCATCTCAATTGCGGACCTCCCATTATGTCTGATGGATCAAATGCCTTTTGCACAAGCCTGTAGGACCCCACGGAAGCCTCTCTGAGGCTCCCAACAAGGTCAGAAACTGCTTCTGGTTTTCCAGAAGCACAGTTTATACAGTGGGGAAGCCTCAGGGTGTTTCCCCAATGCAACCTCAGGTCGTGGGAGAGGGGAATTCCACGTGGGAGCAGTGACAACCCATGGTCGGGGCGCCATCATGGACTTTTGCCCTGGGACGCAGGGCTGGGGAGGTCCGCCACTGCACCATCTAGTTTGGTGAGCGCCTGTGTGTTGCAATTGCTGCCTGGAGTGGGAGGGGCAGCTTACATGGCGCATTATGACACCTGCAGTACTTACCGCACTTCCCCCCTCTGGCTACGCTACTGGCTGGTGCTATGTCCCATGTTCCAAATGTGGTTGCTTGAGGCAGGGCAGGGCGATGAATTTAGTGCATCTGCAGACGATTTAATGACAAAGCTTCAAAAACAACATGCCAGATCCATTCAAATTCAAACACCACTTAATTCCACAAACCTTCCACTTCCTATCAGTTTATTGAAAGGGTAAAAAGGGAAAATAAACTCCTGAAAATATAAGTGTTCTGTGGTTTTTTTTCTCCCCCCCCCCAACCTGTTCCTTCTCTCCACCCCCTTCCCTGAAAAGATGTCTCGCACATTATCCGACGCAGAGATCTGACTTGAATAGAAACAGAATGTATACCTATTCATTTGGAGTGTGCGCTCTCCAGCTTTTCCACATTAGGCATCCATAATGCCTGCAGACAATAAACACAATTGCAAGAGCCTGTGTAGCATCAAAGCAAGAGGCAAAGTTATTTGCAGCATGTCAAGGTCTTCCTGTGATGGCGTGAGAACACTTTGATAATGATGATATAGCACTTAGAAGTAATGATGTACTTATAAGTACAGATGAAAAACCTTTAATTTATTTGATAAAGGGAAAACTGAAGTGGGCAGCTTCAGAGATATGTACACCTCTGTACCTGACTTAGACGGAGTGTTTACTCTGAGAACATGTGAGCTGCCACCGAAAGCTTTGCCACTGACAAAAGAACCTTTTAAAATACAACAGCCATGGAGGAATGAAGAGTTTTTGAAAGAGGAAGAAGCAGGCTCGTGGCTAGCACAATGTGTGCATTATCTGTGAGTGGACTATGGCTCCCAGCTTTGAGAAGTCATCGTGCATCTGCTTGGCACAAGCTCCGTGTTACATAAACAACTTGCGGTTTTTCCTCTGCTTTTATTATTAACAGTATTTTAACAGTATTTTATCAGTATTTTAGATATAGCTGGGAGATGTTTTAAGCACGGCATGGGCTTGGGAGAGATATGCAGGCTAAACGTCTTCCCTGCGTAAGGCAAGGTATGCAGTGTTACCAGGTGTGATTTTGAAAACATGCGTCATACGTACACCTCTGTTGCATGTGCAAGGACCAAGTACAATGGCTGTTGACGCAGCTCGGTGGAATGGCACGAGAAGCAGAGGGAGACAAGGTGAAAGGTGCAACAGAAGAAGATGACTTTTCTTCTGGAGCTAAAAAAAAAATACCATAATTAGAAAGGGAGAATGTATATGCAATGTATAAGACAATTACTCAAAAAGAGGCTTTAAATGTCAGCAATTTCTAGGTAGGAGGAAAGAGAACAAGGAAATCCTCACAAGGAGAAGGGAGTGTGTAATAATGGCACAAACAGAAGCGGGGAGAAAGAAGGGGAAGCAGGGCATAGTGGAGAGGATAAATACGGGGGAAAGGAAGAAGGGAAGAAAGTCATGCCCGAGCTTCTGAAAAAGTGAAAATGGGGAAAAATCCGCCTCCACCCCCTAGCAATTCGCTGCCCACTTGCTCTGCCGCCTCCGCCCAGGCTCCCCCATATTAACACCTTATTGGTTCCTGCTGTACCATTATAACACCTAACTGGATCTCAGAACAATCAGTCTCATTGGTCAGTTTTGAGTTAAGAAAATCCCATTTTTGTTACGTAATGCAGTTGTTTTTATTTTCTGGATATTTGGCTATAACTTTGGATCGAACAGAAATATTTTGACACGGTTTGTTCCATTGCATTCTACATTAAATTCCGCATTGAATGGTATATAACATGATGGTACTATTTGAAAATACAAAGGTTTTCACAATTTTGGCCACTAGTGTCAAGCTCAGGTTGTTGCCCCCCCTAAAGCTTGTTGCCCAGTACAATTGCTACCCTCTGCACCCCCTTAGCTTTGCTACTGTCGCTTCAGGATGGCCGCAGATGGCACAGAGACCATGGATAGCCAAGAACAGACTGCAAATTGAGAGTGGCGTCAATGGATAAGCAAATCCGCAGGTAGTGAGGATTGACTGTATGCAGCGTTACCATATGCAGCGTTAAAAGGGGATTGGACAAGTTTCTGGAGGAAAAATCCATTATGGGGTACAAGCCATGATGTGTACGCGCAACCTCCTGATTTTAGGAATGGGTTAAGTCAGAATGCCAGATGTAGGGGAGGGCACCAGGATGAGGTCTCTTGTTATCTGGTGTGCTCCCCAGGGCATTTGGTGGGCCTCAGTGAGATCCAGGAAGCTGGACTAGATGGGCCTATGGCCTGATCCAGTGGGGCTGTTCTTATGTTCTTATGTTTATGTTCTTACCCTCTTAAATAGGAAGAAAGAGCAGCAATGGACTGCATATTGTGGCCTCACTGAAACATGATAAATACGTATTAATATTAACATGTTCACTGCTGGTCGTGTTCCTTCAGTGGCTGGTATAAGATAACAGCAGAATGTGCAGAATGCGGGGCACTGCAATTCCTTAGAAGCTTGCTAGTGGGTTCTCAGTGAGAAAGCGGGTAATGGTGGATGGGCATCCCTAAAAGAAAGCTTACCCACCATTGCCTATCCTACAACACAAAGCATGGGTGTGGCTGAGCTTTGTGTATCTTCTAAAATACACTCTCAGCTCATGTGGAGAGATGGATAGGCACAGGAGGCCTATCAGAGCGCTACAGGAACTGACTGTGCACCAGTAAACATGTTCCAGAATCATCCACCACGCACATGCCATTCCCTGGCCAGACCATTCAAGTAAAAAGGGCTCTCTGAAGATGGAAAGCTTGAAAAACACTGTACTAGAGAGCTGCAGGGACCTGTAGGCTGTAATACCTTTTAAGAACATAAGAACAGCCCCACTGGATCAGGCCATAGGCCCATCAAGTCCAGCTTCCTGTATCTCACAGCGGCCCCAACACATGCCTCAGGGAGCACACCTGATAACAAGAGACCTGCATCCTAGTGCCCTCCCTTGCATCTGACATAGCCCATTTCTAAAATCAGGAGGTTGCACATACACATTATGGCTTGTCATGATGTGGCATTTTGTCTGTCTTAACTCTCCCAACACTCAATTTTAGTGGATGTCCCCTGGTTCTGGTGTTATGTGAGAGTGTAAAGAGCATCTCTCTATCCACATTATCCTTCCCATTCATAATTTTGTATGTCTCAATCATGTCCCCCCTCAGGTGCCTCTTTTCTAGGCTGAAGAGGCCCAAACGCCATAAACTTTCCTCAAAAGGAAGGTGCCCCAGCCCAGTAATCATCTTAGTCGCTCTCTTTTGCACCTTTTCCATTTCCACTATATCCTTTTTGAGATGCAGCGACCAGAACTGGACACAATACTCCAGGTGTGGCCTTACCATAGATTTGTACAACAGCGTTATACTATTAGCTGTTTTGTTCTCAATACCTTTTCTAATTATCCCAAGCATAGAATTGACCTTCTTTACTGCCACCGCACATTGGGTCGACACTTTCATCGACCTGTTCACCACCACCCCAAGATCTCTCTCCTGATCTGTCACAGACAGCTCAGAACCCATTAGCCTATATATGAAGTTTTGATTTTTTGCCCCAATGTGCATGACTTTACACTTACTTACATTGAAACGCATCTGCCATTTTGCTGCCCTTTCTGCCAGTTTGAAGAGATCCTTCTGGAGCTCCTCACAATCACTTCTGGTCTTCACCACTCAGAAAAGTTTGGTGTCATCTGCAAATTTGCCACCTCACTGCTCAATCCTGTCTCCAGGTTATTTATGAAGAGGTTGAAGAGCACCGGTCCCAGGACGGATCCTTGGTACACACTGCTTTTCACCTCTCTCCATTGTGAAAATTGCCCAAGACATGCACTCTCTGTTTCCTGGTCTTCAACCAGGTCTCAATCCAGGAGAGGACCTGCCTTCTAATTCCCCGACTGTGGAGTTTTTTCAGTAGCCTTTGGTGAGGGACTGTGTCGAACGCCTTCTGAAAGTCCAGATTTATAATGTCCATGGGTTCTCCCGCATCCACATGCCTACTGACCTTTTCAAAGAATACTAAAAGCTTTGTGTGGCAAGATTTACCCTTACAGAAGCCATGCTGATTCTCCCTCAGCAAGGCTTGTTCGTCTATGTGTTTTGAGATTCTATCTTTGATGAGTGATAATTAATCACTGCCATTATTAACTTGTTTCAGTGTGGATTCAGTTTCCATAACAGCTAGTACAGGGCAAAAACAGAAAGTTCCGGATAGCCTGGAGAGGTCAGATAGTGAAGGAAAATTATTCTAAGCAGCCATGGATGTCTGCATGATCTGATCACTACCACTCAGGCAATGAAATTAGTTGCTATAGTTACCCTATATATATATATATATATATATATATATAGAGAGAGAGAGAGAGAGAGAGAGAGAGAGAGAGAGAGAGAGAGAGAGAGAGAGAGAGAGATTAAAATGGGGACAGTTGGAAGAAAAGCTTGAAACTTGGAGAGAGAGGAACAGGAGAAAGGAAGGCTTGAGAGGAGAAGGATAAGAAGAAGCAATCAAAGGGTTCAGTGCTTTCTGTGACGCAGAAGATTGGATTGGGAAACAATGTAGGGGACGGGGCAGTGGTGGACACAATCACCGTTCTTCCTTTCTGTTTTCTTGTCAAGAATCACTGAAGCAAAAGGATGAGGAGCAAAACAAATATATGCCCAGCAAGAAAGAAAGAAAGAAAGAAAGAAAGAAAGAAAGAAAGAAAGAAAGAAAGAAAGAAAGAAAGAAAGAAAGAAAGAAAGAAAAGGCAGCCATCGCGCCTTGTGCCAGGCCAACCTCCCTTAGTGGCACTAGCAGTGCGGGGTGGGGTAGGCAGAGTATTTCTCGGTGTCCAATCTAAGGCAGCAAGACCAAGGGGTGAGCCAGGGCCGCTCACATGATGCCTGACCGGCTCGAGGAGGCTGGTTCCAAGCCCCTTGTCTGAGGTGGCCAAACCTGGTAAGGGAGGCTCCTGCAGGCCTGGCAGTTCTGCTGCCTTACCCCTGCTTTCGGGAGACGTTGAAAGGCGGGCTTAATGACCTTTGAGTGACACCGACCAACCGACCGACCGACCACCAGGTCTTTGCTTTCTTTCATCCTTTCTTGCTGTCTGTTATGGTACCTGCTAATAGACGGGTCCTCCTTGAATGTGTTCACCCCCCTTTGAAAGCTATTGGAGGGCCCAAGCAGACATACAGTGACTTGCATTGGTTAGAGGTGCGCTGATTAATGGAAGTGCCTCTGTTTAAAAAAACAATTCAGCAGGGGGGTGATTGTCATTGGAGCCACAGTGTGTGAGGAGAACACTAAGAATCACCTGCCCCACAGGCAGCTTCCAAAGGCCCACTGCTGACACTGAGAGAGTGACTTTACTACTACTTCCTCCAGATCATTCCCAAACAAGAGTTTTCTCCTTACACCTTTAAGGGGCTCATTGGGGTGAGTAGCCACTTGCAGCTAAGGTAGTGTCTAAGTAGGATAAGTAGGCTACAAACTTTGTAAGGCCTTGTGCCCATCAGGGGGCCCACTTAGGGCACAATCCTATGCATGTTTACTTGCAAGTAAGTCCCATTGCATGTCATAGTGTCTACTCCCAGGAAAGTGTGCATAGGATTGCAGCCTTAGTTGAACTGCCCCCCAAACCTCCCCAATACCAGTGACAGCAGGAGCGCAGTTGGGCTAAGAGGCTTGTACCATTGCCGCATGCAACACACTCATCTACAAATGGGAGCATTCCCTAGAGCCCTTGCATCAATTTGGGACTCTCAAGATGTTCCCATTGGCCAGGAGGGCACCTGAAAGGTATTACCAACTGCAGCTGCCAGTCAACTTAGAGGTCCGGTGCAGAGGCATCCCTGGGGTGGTCCTGCCAAGTGCAGCATTTATAAAAACACGTTGCCCTTGACTTTCCAAGCTATCACATTCCCTTAAATGCAATTCCTGCTGTTCAGCGATCTTTGGCCTACTCCAAGCCGAATGGTGGCTTGGGCAGTGCGGTGTCACTCCTTCTGAGGGCGGCCCTGATCCGCCCTCCTCCTCAGCCCATCTCTTCCCCTTCTTTCCCCTTCTACCCCATTCTGCCTCTCCCCTCCTCCCTCCAACCCCCTTTGCTACTTTACCAGCACTGGCAGGTGTCCCCAGTCTGCTGTGTGTGGACTTGGCCGCTCACCACTTGTGGTGGTAGCCAGGCCGCACTGAACAGCTTGTCACCATTTGCGACAGCGGTAACAAGACTTATGATGCCAGATGGAGCATTAGGGTGGCGCAAGGCCTGATTAGGATTGGGCCGATAGTCATGTTCCCCGAGCTACACACAGAGAGAATTCTTGGATCATTTTGATGGCCTTTTCCTGAACCTTCTTCAGCTCCACAGTATCATTTTTGAGATGTAGTCATCAGAACTGTGCATTCCAAAGGTGGCTGCACAACAGATTTTATTTTATTTTTAAATAAAAGAATTTTTATATTGGCTGGGTGTTTTTTTTAAATCATAAAAATCCCTAGCATTTTAGCAAATAGGAAATTTGCCCTTTTCAGCATTGCCACAGACTGAGTTGACATTGTGTTTGTAAATGGTTCTCAATGGTTACATTAGAAATAATGAACATCCGTATTCTCTATCCCTCTCGGTTGTTACTACACGTGAATGTGCATTGTGAGCTTGAATCTATAATTTTTTATGGCTTCTCTCATGAGATATTAGTCTGATCCCCAAGTGGCAGGCAGAAGGGAAGATACTGCAAGCATCTGTGTCAACGTTCGTGTGATGGATGGAGTTCACACTGCTGGTCTTAAGATATGATCGTATAGAGTACAGAGAGCAATTGGAGGTCCAAGATGATCCTCAGCATCTCAAGGACATCCCCCCCCCCTCCACCACCAACACTTTTGTGGGTCTGACCTCAGCCACTTTCTGCCAAGTTGGGACAGAGGCAAACATTCCTGCACAGCCAGAGAAACTTTGGTCAAGTTCTCCCCTTATATACTTCCGCTGCTTACTCCTAAACACGACTTGAGCACTTATGAAACTTCAGCAAGGTCTCTACTGCTGTTTATAATGGGGGAGTCAGATTAAAGAGTCATGATTAATTCACAATAATTAATCTGTAGAGCTCCTTGTCACTGGAAGTGGTGATGGCACCTGAAGGCCTAGATGTCTTTAAAAGGGGGTCTGGACAGGTGTATGGAGCAAAGGTCCATCACAGGTTGCAAGCCATGATGACTATATGCAAACCGGGTTTTAGAGATCACCTATCTCTGAATGTCATATGCAAGCAATTGGCAAGAAGGTGCAGGCTTCATGTTGTCTGGAGTGCTCCCTGAGGCATTTGGTGGGCCACTGTGAGATACAGGAAGCTGGACTAAATGGACCCTTGGCCTGATCCAGCTGGGCTCTTCTGTGTTCTTATGACTTAAGTGAGAGTACATTGCCCTCGTCTGGCTGGTCCTTCATTTCACTGATTTATTTATTCTCTTCTTTTTCTGAAGAGCTCAGGTTCCTTACACCTACCCTGTGAGGTAGGTTACGCTAAGGAAGAGTGCTGGACCTAGTTTACCAAAGTAATCAGTGAACCTATATGTGAAGCATAAGCAGATAAGACTTTCTCATGCAAAGTCAAACTACAGGTTCACCTGCCTGAATTCTATCTATACCGCCAGTTTTCCAAGTGTCAGACAGAAATGTTTCCCAGCCCTACTGGGAACATGTCAAGGGAGATGCCAAGAATTGTATCTGGGACCTCCAACATGCAAAGCATATGCTCTACCTCTGAGCTATGGCCCCTGCCCATAAACCTCCTTATCCTCACTGAGTTTCATAACTGAGTGCAAGTTTAACAGCCCTATCCTAACTAAATCCCTCCCCCATTGATGCAGCCTCACCAATGCAGGGCATGCTGTATCCTACAAGGGGGCAGTCTGGAACTGGAAGCCTCTGACATAAAGGAACTTTTGTTTCCTTATCACAAGGCAACACTCCGCTGCTCCAATGGGTCTCCTCAGATCTGAGCCATCCATTTTGCTGGTGCAAGTTGGAGGACAGTAAGGGAAAGCTAAGGGGACAGGGGACAGGGTTAGAATCTGCGTCTGGCCTAGTTGCCTTTAGAAGGGGATTGGGCAGATTACTGGAGGAAAAGTCCATCACAGGTTACAAGCCATGATGGGTATGTGTAACCTTTTGGTTTTAGAAGTGGTGTACCTCAGAATGCCAGGTGCAAGGGAGAGCACCAGGATGCAGGTCTCTTGTTGTCTTGTGTGCTTCCTGAGGCATCTGGTGGGCCACTGTGAGATACAGGATTCTGGACTAGATGGGCTTTTTGCCTCTTATGATCTGGCACATGCCACCAAGATCCATGCCATCCTCTCCTGTCCCGCTTCCTGCCTGCCTCCTCCCTGTCCAGAAACTGCCCCATTCCTCCCAACTCCACTCCATTCCATTCACCCCGGTCATTCTCTTCCTTTGCCACTGGCTTACCTTCATTGCCAGAGGCAGTTGGCAGCATCAGCTGGCTACCGGCACCACCACCATTTGTGGCAGCAGACCCAGAATGGCCATTTACAATAGCAAAACAGTATTACCATTTATAATTGAGGAACCATGTTCCAGAGTTGTAAAGGACATCCTAATCCTAGTTAGAAATGGACTGCAAGCCCCAAGTTTTAAGTCCAATTATCCATTATACCACATTAATTTCCAGTTAGACTGTACAGGGAATGTGTTCACCTTCTCAAACTCAGAAAAGACCCATTTTGCATACCATCTACATCTGATGTAGCAAAATCCCAAGCGGCGATATGTGTGTATGTATATCATTGTTTCTCAAACTGTAGGTCGGGACTACTACCACTAGGTGGGTCGCAAGCCCATTTCAGGTGAGTCCCCATTCATTTCAATATTTTATTTTTAATATATTAGATTTGATGCTGCCATGGTATGTGTCTGCATTTGGGGAAAAGTTACAGACCTATACTTTTAACAAGCTACCACGTATATTCTTTTAATAAGGTTAGTAAAGGAAACTTACTCCTGGGTAAGTGTGGGTAGGATTGCAGCCTAGGTTTGTTAAAAATTTTCCTGCTTGATGATGTCACTTCCGGTCATGACATCACTTCCGGTGGGTCCTGATAGATTCTCATTCTGTCCTGGTGGGTCCCAGTGCTAAATGTGTGAGAACCACTGATGTACGAGGATGTACTGATGTATGTGTGAGAACCACTGATGCACTGATGTACGAGTATATATTCTACACACACACACACACCATGCACAAGCACACACGCAAGCCTGGTTGGTTTTACCAGTATATTTATCACTGATGTGCTAATTAATGCTTTCTAAGATGGTGCTCTTTAGTTGACCAAAAAATATATAATCAAAATTATAATGTAAGAGTTAGACCCACCCTGTTTATGTTCCCTAATTTCCAGTTGACTATACAGGCATACAGTTTAAAAAAAAATTGGTGGGAAGAAGAAGGTGTTGGAAGAGATTTTAGTGAATTGTACTCTGTAGGATACGTTCAACCGTTCCACATCATTTACTGGTATATAACACTATGTTCTACTGTCTATAGAACAGTGCTATATGAAGGGTTCCAAATGGAGGATAAACTCTTGTACCTGCAGTTACATCCATAGCCGCTTCTATTTAATGTCCAGCTGCACAACCAGAACCAGTGATGGAACTACAAGTTGGTGACATTCCATCAGAGGCATAACACAGAGTACGTTACATGACATCATGTCACAGGATGTCACTTCTGAGTTCTCCCCCGCGGAAAGGTGCTCGTTCTTGTGGCTTTGCACCCCGCATTCCTTCTCCTGGAAGGTTTCTCCTGAAGCTTCCACAGTACAAGGAAAGGGATGTGTGAAGCCATTAGTGCCTGTTCTGCCATTAGGGTGGAGCCTGAGGGGCAGTCATGTGCCCCCCTTGGTGTAACAGGTACCCCACAGACTCCACCCTAGTTATGGCTCTGAATTCTATACACTGTCTAAGAAGCAGTTTGACCATGCATCGTGAGCTAACTTTGTAGAATGCTTTTAAGCCTTGACAGCTGTAGGCTTAAGCCACATGTAGGCTGAGTCAGTCATGTGAGAATTGGTTGCCTCAGGCCGCAGATTGGTCAGGGGCAGTGGCGTCACTAGGGTTCGCGTCACCCAGTGCAGGATGCCAGTGCGTCACCCCCCATGCAGTGGGCGGGGCAACACCGCCCCCACTGTTTTTTTTGGCTGTACCTTTTGATAGAACAAAGATAGAACACATTCTGCCTGAAATTATGCATTGATTGATATATAACATGATTGTATTATTCCTACAAACTGTGATTTTAGTTATTTTGGTCACTAGTAATGTTATACACACACACACACACACACACACACACACATACCCAGGGTGTCAACTTACTAACACCTTATTGCAGCAGTCCTCAAACTTTTAGCACTGAGACCCATTTTTTAGAATTACAATCTGTCCAAGACCCACCAGAAGTGATGTCATGGTGGAAGTGACACCATCAGGAAAATTAAAATAAATAAGTATAAATTATTAAAGTAAAACAAATAATTAAATAAGCAGAAGCCAACCCTGTTACACCAAGTGAATTTCCTCTGTAACCTGCCTGCAATAACACCCCCCCCCCCTCAAAAACCATTAAGGTCTTCAGCCCTTCCCAGTGCCCAGTTCAATTTAAGAACTTCTGTTTAAACCAGATCACTGTCAGGATCCACCTGGCTTTGCAAGTCTCAAAAAAGTTCACCTTATCAGCTGAAGCCTCTGTTTTGATCCTTTTTAGTGGGGGGGGGGACTGCCTTCTGGAGCACTTGTTTAGCTCCAGGTGCATAGGATCAGGACCATTCTGGTAGGCTTGCACTCTCCTTCACCTGATCTTCCACACCAGCCAAGGCACGTTTGCTTACTCGCGATTAAATGCGACCGTGAGGCTTAGTTTTGCTTTCCATAGGGCTCAATACATTCATCTGCTTAGAGGGAGGGACTTCCTTCTCAGGTGTTTTTGGGGGCTGCATTCATTGGATCAGGACCATTCTGGTGTTGTTGGATTCCTCTCAGCCTGCCCTTTCCAAAGGACTAAGGCAGGTTTGCCTAATTGCGAGTAAACACGCGATACGGCTCACTTTCACTTTCCATAGGGATCCATGCATTTTTTGTTCTCCAGTTTTTTGACCATAACTTTTGATAGAAAGGAGATACTTCACTCTGGTTTTTTGCATTGCATTCCGCTCAAAAGTCTGCATCCAACGGTATATAATATGATGGGGTTACTCCTAACCACTGCGATTTTAGCATGTCACTCCCCCAGTGCGCATCACCCCCCTGTGCATGTCATCTGGTGCAGCCCGTACCCCAGCACCCCCTAGCAATGCCACTGGTCAGGAGGTGCCCATTCACCTTCGTACCTCCACTGCACTTCCTTCTCAACCCACAGTCTTGTTTGGAAAAGAAGATGGGAATAGTGAGGAAGGGTACAATCCTACACTGCACTGGAACAGGCAAGACAAGAGGCTTGCACTGTATCCAGCAGAGGATAGGGGCCCAAGGCGGTTCAGCCAGAGGCAAGGGGAAACTTTCCCCCTTACCTCCAGGTAAGGCGCCTTTGCCCCTATGGGTCTCCTTGAACTTGCACCACTTCCTGAGGTGGCACAAGTCAGAGAAGAATGGAGTGATTTCAAGCCACTCTGAACTCCCTGGGAAAGAGGGTTGGGATCCAGCTTACGTGCTGAATCCCAGCCCCGCCTCCTGCTCCCTGCCCACCCGCCCCTAGGGCCACTCACCGCCCGCCCTCCCCCCACCCAGGAACGCCTCCCTCCCACCTCCTCTCTGCCCAAACCAGAGGCTCACGTTGGCCCAGCTGGGTCAATGCAAGCCTCGCTGAGGAAGCTGGTGTGGAGGCTTGTGTCAGCCTCCGCAGGCCAGTGCACCTCTGTGCACCAGCCTGGCTTCCTCCCGAGGAGGTCCAAAAGTGCCTTATGGCAAGTTTGCGACCCTCCTGGGCCTGCACAGGGGACTGCGCTGGCCCAAGGGTGCCTCTGGATTGCGCCCAAAGGGGCAATATGGAGGGGAGGAGATGCTGTGCTATAACATTGGAGAGTTGGAAGAACCGAGTCTAGCACATCTATATATAATGGGCAGCATTTGGCATGCCACCCCAGAAGTCAGGAGGTCTTGGGTCAGTCCTGGCAGCACCACCTACAGGTCCTAGGAAAATTGCTTACATGTTTAAGACAAGAAGCAATTCAAAAAGTGACAGAATCATCATTGGCATCCTTCAGTCTCGGAAGACTATGGTATCATGCTCTGAATGGTGGTTCTGGAACAGCGTCTAGTGTGACTAAAAAGGCCAATTCGGGAGTGACAATCCCTTCCACACTGGGAACAAATGTAGTCTGTTCCTGGTGTGTCTCCCTGGCTACGGACCTTCCTTTTTTGCCTCTGTCTTTTGGGCACGTGTCTCTTCAAGCTGGGAGAGGCCATGCTGCACAGCCTGCCTCCAAGTGGGATGCTCAGAGGCCAAGGTTTCCCACCTGTTGAGGTCCATTCCTAAGGCCTTCAGATCCCTCTTGCAGATATCCTTGTATTGTAGCTGTGGTCTACCTGTGGGGCACTTTCCCTGCATGAGTTCTGTTCCTGGTGTGTCTCCCTGGCTACGGACCTTCCTTTTTTGCCTCTGTCTTTTGGCCAAGTGTCTCTTCAAACTGGGAGAGGCCAAGCTGCACAGCCTGCTTCCAAGTGGGACGCTCAGAGGTATCTCAAAAAGGACATAGTGGAAATGGAAAAGGTGCAAAAGAGAGCGACTAAGATGATTACAGGGCTGGGGCACCTTCCTTATGAGGAAAGGCTACGGCGTTTGGGCCTCTTCAGCCTAGAAAAGATGCGCCTCGGGGGGGACATGATTGAGACATACAAAATTATGCAGGGGATGGACAGAGTGAATAGGGAGATGCTCTTTACACTCTCACATAACACTAGAACCAGGGGACATCCACTAAAATTGAGTGTTGGGAGAGTTAGAACAGACAAGAGAAAATATTTCTTTACTCGGCGTGTGGTTGGTCTGTGGAACTCCTTGCCACAGGATGTGGTGACAGCATCTGTCCTGGACGCCTTTAAAAGGGGATTGGACAAGTTTCTGGAGGAAAAATCCATTATGGGGTACAAGCCATGATGTGTATGCGCAACCTCCTGATTTTAGAAATGGGCTATATCAGAATGCCAGATGCAAGGGAGGGCACCAGGATGAGGTCTCTTGTTATCTGGTGTGCTCCCTGGGGCATTTGGTGGGCCGCTGTGAGATACAGGAAGCTGGACTAGATGGGCGTATGGCCTGATCCAGTGGCACTGTTCTTATGTTCTTAAGGTTTCCCACCTGTTGAGGTTCATTCCTAAGGCCTTCAGATCCTTTTTGCAGATATCCTTGTATCGTAGCTGTGATCTACCTGTAGGGCACTTTCCCTGCACGGGTTCTCCATAGTGACAGAAGAAAGCAAGAAAGCAAGCAGTTTTTGCCCTCAAATATCTGACTTAAGAAAAAAAAACAGACAAAACACTTAATCCCAAAGCATGTATTTTTTTTAAAACTGGAATTTGTCACAGAAAAGTTTGTTTTTAAGGCTTCAATCCTATAAATACTTAACCTGACAGTAAGTCCTGTTGAACTCAATTGAATTTACTTCTGAGCAGACACACCTTGGACTGCACTGTAAATGAGTTCTCCAAAACACTCAAAAATATGAAGGAAACTGTTGAGAACATTTGGATATTTTTTGTTCCTTTTTTGCAAGGGGAAATTATTTCATGACTAATTTTATTATCGACAGTAATGTTGACTTGGCAAGTCTACTCTGCCTGCATCCCCAACAATAGGTTATCTTGAGGAGGATATCTACCCCCACTTCCGTCACAGCTTGCTGGACCAGGCATAATGAGTACATTTCATCTAGTTCAATGTCCATTTGCTAGCTCTTCTGTTCCCCATCTGATCCCCAGTGGACTTCTGCTGGCAGCTGCTGAATGCAGAAAGCCAGTGGGAGTTGGATGACAAGCCTACGTTACGATTTTTCAGTCACCAGCACCAAGCCAGGATTTTTCTGGCTTTCCAAACTGAATAAAACTCTTCAAGTTGCTAGGGATGGGGGGAAGGAATAGGGTGTGCATAGCTAAAGGCAAACAATAGAAGCTTCTTTGAATACATCAAAAGCAGCAAACCTGCCAAGAAGATATAGCTGGACTGTTAGAGAACAAGGGAATAAAGAAAAGGTTATAGAGCAGTGTTTCTCAAACTGTGGCTTGGAACCCACTAGGTGGGTCACGAATCAATTTCAGGTGGGTCCCCATTCATTTCAATATTTTATTTTTAATATATTAGACTTGATGCTGCCATGGTCTGTGACTGCATTTGGGGAAATGTTACAAATCTATACTTTTAATAGGCTACTCTGTATATGTTTTTAACCAAGATAGTCAGTGGGCTTACTCCTGGGCATGTCTGGGTAGGATTGCAGCCTAGGATTGTTAAAAATTTTCCTGCTTGATGGCCCACTTCCGGTCATGACATCACTTCCGGTGGGTCCTGACAGATTCTCATTCTAACAAGTAGGTCCCGGTGCTAAAAATTTGAGAACCACTGTTAAAGAGAATATGGAGACTGCAGAGAAGTTGAATAGATTACTTGCACCCGTCTTCACTACAGTGTAGGTCAGATATCCATGCCTGAACCGACCTTCTTAAGCAGTGGAGAATTGAGTCAAGGAGAAGTCACAAAGGATGAGGTTCTAGAACAGTGCTTCCCAACCTTTAGGAGCCTGCGGACCACTTCTCAGGGTCTTACGGATCATCTGTGCACAGCGGACCACAGGTTGGGAACCACTGTTTTAGGCAGAATTAACAAATTAAAAATTAACAAATCACTGGGTTCAGATGGTATCCACCCAAGAGCTCTTAAGGATCTCAAATTTGAAATTGCTGGTCTTCTCACCAAAAAAAAAAAAAATATGTAGTTTGTCCTTCAAATCAGGCTCTGTGCCAGATAACTGGATGTAGCTCACTAATGTAACTTGATTACATTAATGTAAAACATATTTAAGAAGAAATCCAGGAAATAACAGGTCAGTTCGCTTAAGGGATCCAGCTTAATTACAGGTCAGTTAAACTGGTGGAAAGCATAATTAAAGATAACATTATTAAGCATATAGAAGAACGAACCTCGATGAATGAGAATCAGCATGGTTTCTGAAAACGAATCGAAAATCCTACCTCATTAACTGCTAGAGTTCTTTGAGAAGGTCAACAGAAATATGGATAGAGGCAATCCAGTTGACACCATACACTTTTGGCACCAAAGCTTTTCAAAAAGCCCCCCCCCCCCCACCAAAGGCTTTTTGCATAAGTTTAGTAGTCATGGAATTGGAGGAGAGATCCTTTTATGGATTAGTAACTGATTGAAGAACAGGAAGCAGAGTTTAGGAATAAATGGGTAATCTTCCAGTGGAGGAAAGTAAGTAGTACAATCTCCTAATGATCTTTATTCAGACCAGTGCTTTCTGACTTGTTCATAAATGATCAGGGGTTCAAGATATTCAAGGTGGTAAAAACCAAATCAATGTGAAGGACCTCTCCAAACTGGGTCACTGGGCACCCAAATGACAAACTTGATTCAGCATAAATAAATGTAAAGTTTCATGCACTGTGGCAAAATATCCAACTTCACATATATACTAGTGAACTGTTAGTGCTGAACCAAAAAACAGATCTTGGGTTTGTAGTAGTGGATAGCTAAATGAAAATGAAAAGGATCAAGAATAGAACCACTACTATTATATGATCTCTATAAATCTATGGTATGGTCACATTTGGAGCTCTGTACTCCATCAACAGCCATTTTATGTAAACCCTTCCACAATGGAACCCAATCCTGAATAGGATTGTGTTGTTAGAAGGACTTTGAAGGCATTCCAGCCAAAGTTCATTAGCCTCAAAGACAGAGCTGGTGCAACTTATCAGGAATGTAAGGGCCCAATCCTATCCAATTTTCCAGTGCCAGTGGAGCTGTGCCAATGGGGCATGCATTGCATCCTATGATGGGAAGGCAGTCACAGAAGCCTCCTCAAGGTATGGGAATATTTGTTCCCTTACCTCAGGGCTGTATTACGGATGTACCGGTACTGGAAAGTTGGATAGGATTGGGCCCTAAGGTGAAGAAAATAACTAGGAAGATCCTTCTTCTGAGAAGGTGGCACAGCTAAGGGAAGGCAGGAGAAAGGGGAAATGATTGCATTCTGGCTTCTGTAAAAGGTAACCTGAATATTCTCAGCTCCTTGGCTGCTCTTGATACTGGACTTCAGAAATGAGTCTATGGGCTCATGAGTTGCCCATGGTGGAGATGGATGGAGAAGAGGAGCACTGGTGTAGACAGAGGAGGAAGAGTGAGAAGTGTACCTTGAAAACCAGTATGAAACTGAGCGTGAGTACATTCTGCCCCTCAGGCAGTGTGTCTCACACACCCGCTTGGCTCATTTTTAAATTCCGGTTTCAGTGCACATAGACCAGCTGCCTCTTCCTGGACCATATAACCAAAAATGTTGGTACGCATAAAGAAATATGATATTAATATTCACTGTACATGTACGTTAAAATCTGTACAGCAAACATACAGATAATGGAAGATGCAAAAGAGAGTGACTGAAATGATTACTGGGCTGGGGTACCTTCCTTATGAGGAAAGGCTACAGAGTTTGGGGCTCTTCAGTCTAGAAAAGAGGCACCTGAGGGGGGACATGATTGAGTCATACAAAATTATGCAGGGGAAGGATAAAGTGGATAGAGAGATGCTCTTTAGACTGTCACAACTAAATAGAACCACTAAAATAGAACCAGTGTTGGAAGAGTTGGGACAGACAAAAGAACATATTTCTTTACTCAGTGTGTGGTTGGTCTTTGGAACTCCTTACCACAGGATGTGGTGATGGCATCTGGCCTGGACACCTTTAAAAGGGGATTGGACAAGTTTCTGGAGGAAAAATCCATTACGGGTTACAAGCCATGATGCGTATATGCAGCCTCCTGATTTTAGAAATGGGCTATGTCAGAATGCCAGATGCAAGGGAGGGCACCAGGATGCAGGTCTCTTGTTATCTGGTGCGCTCCCTGGGGCATTTGGTGGGCTGCTGTGAGATACAGGAAGCTGGACTAGATGGGCCTATGGCCTGATCCAGTGGGGCTGTTCTTATGTTCTTAAGAACATTGACAGTTCTTGGTTGTGTCTGGTTATATCCTCAGCTACACACAATTTGCAACACAGTGTGATGGAAGCTATTTTAATGCAATGCATATACTTACTGAAAATCACCCACAGCATAATCAGTGCAGCCTCTGATGAGACCTATCAGTTCAACAGGTCCATAAATATCTGGTGTCTTCAGAACAGCCTGGTTTGCACTATGGCTGCATGCCAATTAATGTTTTTAGTTGATTGACCCTGCTGCTGTAACTGAAGTGATCAAGCAGAAATCAATAAGACAGCATCTGTATCAAGCCCCAAAGGCTTCTCTTTGTACATACCCTTCAAAGTTTGCTACTCCAGTCATGGAGGGATTCCATTGTTGGCAATCTTCAGTCTCGAAAGACTATGGTATCGCGCTCTGAATGGTGGTTCTGGAACAGCGTCTCGTGTGGCTGAAAAGGCCAATTAGGGAGTGGCAATCCCTTCCACACTGGGAGCAAGTGTAGTGTGTCCCTGGTCTGTCTCCCTGGCTATGGGCCTTCCTTCTTTGCCTCTTTGCCTCAGTCTGTTGGCCAAGTGTCTCTTCAAACTGGGAAAGGCCATGCTGCACATGGAGGGATTCCACAGGCTCTTAAAGGAGATTCCATCATTCCACCCCCGGCCCGCAACAAAACATCAATCTAATTCTGCACCTGTGAAGACTCCCCTGTAAGTAGCCCTTGGGAAAATCTATTTCCCAAGGGCCGCTGGGCTTTTTGTCCTAGCTACATTTTTCCAGGTATCAGGTATTGAAAAGGATACCTAAAAAGGATACCTGCTACATGTAGTAAGAGAGGGCAACAACGCTCCTGGCTTCTCTTTGTGGCTGGAGCTTTGGCACTCCTGCTTCTGCCATCACTGCCCAGCCTGTAAGTGCAGTATAAAGGGAAGGGGATTGGGCCCTGGTAGGTGGGAAGGAACAATCAAGGAATCATTTTCCAACTTAGGGCCCGATCCTATCCAATTTTCCAGTGCTGGTGCAGTTGTGCCAGTGGGGTGTGCACTGCATCCAGAGGTGGAGGGGCAGTCTTTGGGGCCTTCTCAAGGTATGGGAACATGTGTCCCCTTACCACAGGGCTACACTGTAGCTACACTGGAGCTCAAAAGTTGGATAGGATTGGGCCCCTAGATACTAATCTGAGCCGGAGAAGAATTTGGGGCTTATAATGCTGACTTCCGTTGACTCCTTCTGTCAAAAGCAATTTGCGTTATGTGTTTTGCAATGCTCTATTTTTTCAGGGTTTTTGTTTGTTTGTTTTTTAAATCCCACCATTTGGGCACCATCTCTTGGGTTGCACCAGACAAGCCCATGCAAGCAGAGAAAAGAGAGAACAACATACTGAACTAACTAAATAAATAAATTTTTAAAAACCATGGAAAGCTCAGTGGTAACTCAGTGGTAAAACACCTGATACAGAAGATCCATGGTTCAGTCTGTACCATTGCCAGTGAAACCCAACTCAGAGTGGGAAAGATCTCTCCTGAGACTTTCGAGAACCCAGGTCAACTGGAGTAACCAGCATTGCGTTGGGTTGATTTAGCTTAGCATAAAGTCGTATGAATTTCACATATTCATACAAACCAGCAGAGCCTTCTTTTCCCCTCTTGGAAAACTTTTGAGCACTGTTCTGCCAAGTGGAGGCTGATTGGCTCTTGCATGACTTCCCCATGGCCCTCATCTGTGAATAAAAGTGCTTTTCCTAGAGTGCAAAAAGTACAAGGCGCTGGGACCTAATAACATGTATTAGCAGTCTCTGATATTAATAGCGCCGGTTGTCACATGATGCGACAGTGATTAAAGTGGGCATGGACGAAGGTCTCCCTTTTCTCCTGGGAGTCTCTGTACCCCCCCCCCCTTGCAAACAGAAAATAAACACAGCCCTTCCAGAAGCGTAAATGCCAATAACGGTGAAATTTTGATTAAATAATAGATATGTGTTCCGAAGCACTTCTTTATAGCATGTGATTAAGAAAGATAACTAGACATTCCTTACAGCTATAATGATAATAATTACCACAACACATAAAGTGTAGAATATGACACTGGAAAGGCCATTATTAACCTTTCCAAGGGTTATTTTTTTGGTGTGTTTTTTGACACTACGGACAGCAGCTTTGAGAGAGCTAAAAGCAACTAATAGCCATGGATTTTATTTTATTTTTATTTCCCAGCCTCCTCTCTAATACTTTAAGGGCAAGAGATGAGTTTTTGCTTTCAAGCAGATGTTTGTTTAAGAACAGACATCTGGGCAGTTCTTAAGGCATTCTTTTTATGAAGATTTCTGCAACTGTGGGTAATTAAGAGAACTGACACAATTCTGCCTTCTGTTTCAATGTTAGCTCTGAAAAATAGTTCTGTGCCCCAGTTACAGGACTTTTAGGGCACAAGCCTAACCAGGTCTACTCAGAAGTAAGACCTATTTTGTTCAATGGGGCTTACTTTCAGGAAAGTGTGGTTAGGATTGCAGCCTGAAACTCCCAACCAGCAATGAGTTTCGGACGCCACTTTGCCGCTTACTTTTGTGGGTGAACTTTTGTGATTTTAGTTTCAGTGTGCACCTAAAAATGTAATGTGTTTAAAAAGCAATAACCCTGACTCTTCCCCACCCACCTCCCGCAAGGGTCCTGATCTGGATTGTGGTTCCCAACATCACAGCCTATGCTGAACTGGATATATTCTGCAATTTGGGATCTAGGCAAGATCCTGGCCTGGAATCACAGATATATCATCATGGGATTCTTGCGATTCCAAGCAATGTTGTTTTCTGGAGCTGAGCCGGTGTAATTTTCTCAAGGCCAAGAATGTCGAGGTGTCTCTTCAGACTTCTTCTAGGCACCTCTTCAAAAGCTCCAATGACAATTGGCACGATTGTCTAGAGATGCTCATGTTCTGCTCGCCGATCTTGATATCTGGAGGTCGTCTCATGTTCTTTATCCAATTCTACTGTCACCTGGGCTTGCAATATCAGTGATCCAAAACTGATTTTTCTTTCTGTCCACTACTATTATATCTGGCATATTGTGTTCTAGATATTTCATTTGTCTGTAATCTACAAGTCCCAAAAAATATTTGCTTGGATGTTCTCAGTGATTTTATCATGCTTATGATCCCATGAATTTCAGTGTGAGGGTTATTTGGTGCGATAATGGTTGTGGTGATGCTGGTTGGGAACATTTATAAGTTTTCAGCCAAAAAAAAAAAATGGTTGAATGGCGTACATATCAAAATAAATAAGAAGATGTTTCTTTATCCTAAAAGCATTTCCGATCTAAAAAAAACACAACAGCAACATCCACTAGAAAAGATCATCTTAGTTCCTATGCTACCTCTCACTGAACTGACTTTATTCCTACACCACAAAGGGGTGTTGCAAAGGGGGGTTCTTGTTATCATCTGCACTTTCCCAGGGGGAGTACACATGTGAGACAACCTATTGTTATATTATAATTGTGTTATATTACTCAGCCGGTCTTGTGATGTAAATCAATGGCAAAACTGTGTCAGTGTAGCATGTGGCTTCTAGTAGTTGACAGCACCTCAAAGCCAACGTGAAATCTGAGTGTTTCCTTGGTTCTTGATGCCACAACTGTGTATGCAGTGGCCAAGGTGACTCCTGATGGTTCAGTAGGCTATGAAAGTGTAGTGGCTCAGAGACTGATTTTCAAATCAGGATGTCCCTACTTCAAATCTCAGCTCTGCCCTGATCAATCCTAGGTGTTCTTAAGAAAGTCTCTTGGCCTCAGTTCCAGTTTTACTTACTTTACAGGCACTGGCACAGCTAATGAATGTGTAGCCCAGTGCAGAGCTCAGTATGATGCCCCGGAAGTGATGTCACAACCGGAAGTGACATCACACCTGGGCTTTTAAAAAAAGTGCATATTGGGGAGAAACCTATCTCCTCCCCCCAGCAATGCACCACCCACTTGATCTGTGACCTCTCCCCAGCCAGTGGCATAGATAAGGCACCTGTATGCTACCTGGGATCAAAGAAGATTTTGTAGCCTTCCCTCCACGACAAAATCAAATTTAATTAAGTAAATAAATAAAAAGTGTGCCCCTTATTGGTCAGAGATACTGTGCTGGGGTAAAGAGGAATGGTCATTCTCCCCCTGCTAAATATAAGAGGAGCACCACTTGAAAAGGTGCCTCTTTACGTTAGCAGGAGTAGCTGAGTTATGATACATGGAAATGAGAGCTGACTCATATTAACACCTTATTGGCTCCATGCTGTATCATAACAACATCTCCTCTCAGAACAATCAGTCTCATGGGTCAGTTTTGAGTTAAGAAAATCCACCTTTTGTTCCATAAGGCAGTTGTGTTTTTGTTTTCTGGTTAATTGGCCCTAACTTTTGATAGAATATAGATATTCCAGTGGGGGTTGTTTCATTTCATTCTGCATTAAATTACCTTTCCAAAGACATATAACATAATGGTGTTATTCGTAATACCAAATTTTTTCACAATTAGTGTCAAGCTCAGCTTGTTGCCCAGTGCGACTGCTATTCGCCGCAGCCCCTTAGCTACGCTACTGTTTACAGGGTTGTTTTAAGGATTTTGTCACGATCAGGGTGACTCAGCCGATTCTGCTGAATCGGGTCCTGCACATGCTGGGGTCCCACGCTGGGGAGGTGAGTGGAGCACTTGCTATCACGACAAACACTTATGAGGGTGGAATGTCTCTGCTTGCACCCTCCTGCCCACTACTTGGTCCAACTGGCTCAAAATAAGACCTCCTGGAAGCAGTTGGCAGTAACATCATCACATCACTGCCACCTATTTCCAGGTGCTCTACTTCACGTGCAGCAGCATCGGCCCTGGGCTCACCAGACTGCTCGATAAATGGGGGGCTGTGGGGTGGGCCATCTGCAAAACTGATTTACATAGGACCCCTCGCTCCTGGTCACAAGGATACCACTGTGCCCATTCAGAACGTGTTACACAAATGCTTTGTATTATTAAGCAGCAAAGGCCATCAGCACAAACATCCATGGCCCTATAATGAACAGTCTGGCTGGGAAAGAAGCGCAAATGGCCCCCGCATCTCAGAACCATAAATTATTGTGGTTCACCTACAGTTCCTTGGCAAATCCATCTGTAGGCAAACTCGGCGCTTGTAAATCAAGATTTGGTAGCTTCTCCCTCCCCCCCCCCAAAAAAAAAAATTAAGAAGCCCTTTCTGTGTTCAGTGCTGCTTTGATATGATAAAAAAGCCCCCTTTAGTCAAAACCTTTGCATCAGTCAGAACGCATCTGGCACAGAAACAAGAAAATGCCATTCGTATACATTATGGCCTGACAGCGTGATTTACAGTGTGAGGGAAAGTCATAAATCGTAGGTCAGGTTTGCCCGGCCATGTCCTCTTGTAAATAACTTAAGAGAACCAATAACCCGAATGGCAGAGGATAGTGCTTTTAAAATCCCCTAATTAAGTCAGATCGAAGCAAACCCAACTAAGCCAAAGTTTCTTCAACAATTTATTATTGAAAACACAATTAGCTGCAGGCACTCAGAGGAGCTTTGTGAAAATCAAAGGCTTGCGCGATAACTTGAAGTAAGTTTTCAAGTCACCAACTCATTAATACTAGAGGAGGCCTGCATGGCTGGAAGGCACTGAGTCAGAAGTGAAAATACAGGATGGTTGCCGTAATGTTTGGGCCAAAATATAAATGATAAAATAATAATGCAGCCAGCATTTGGCAGGCTTCTGCCTCCTGTAACATCATTCTTGGCTGACATGCAGTCGTGGAACTTGCTGCAAGGAGCACTGTGGACAGGTTATGATGTTTTCTCAGAAATAGATTCCTAAAAACAGCTCTCTCTCTCTTCCCGTATGTGTTAATTCCAGAATCCTAGGATAGGGTTCTCAGCTGCTGGCTACCTGGCTGGGAGGCTGATTCTGCCCCACTAAGGCAAGTGGGAAGGAGAAAAGGTGGGTCCCAAAGGAAGCGTTGATGCATTTCAATGTAAGTGTAAAGTCATGCACATTGGGGCAAAAAACCAAAACTTCACATATAAGCTAATGGATTCTGAGCTGTCTGTGACAGATCTTGGGAAGGTGGTGGACAGGTCGATGAAAGTGTTGACCCAATGCGCAGCAGCAGTAAAGAAGGCTAATTCCATGCTTGGGATCATTAGGAAAGGCATTGAGAATAAGACAGTTAATATTGTAATGCCATTGTACAAATTAATGGTTAGGCCACACCTGGAGTATTGTGTCCAGTTCTGGTCGCCACATCTCAAAAAGGATATAGTGGAGATGGAAAAGGTGCAAAAGAGAGCAACCAAAATGATTACTGGGCTGGGGCACCTTCCCTATGAGGAAAGGCTACAGCGTTTGGGCCTCCTCAGTCTAGAAAAGAGGCGCCTGAGGAGGGACATGAATGAGACATACAAAATTATGCAGGGGATGGACACAGTGGATAGAGAGATGCTCTTTTCCCTCTCGCATAACACCAGAACCAGGGGACATCCACGAAAGTTGAGTGTTGGGAGAGTTAGGACAGACAGAAGAAAATATTTCTTTACCCAGCATGTAATTAGTTTGTGGAACTCTTTGCCACAAGAAGTAGTTGTGGCATCTTGCCTGGATGCCTCTAAGAGGGGATTGGACAAATTTCTGGAGGAGAAGTTCATTACGGGTTACAAGTCATAGTAGGTATGGGGAAGCTCTTGGTTTTAGAGGCAAGCTGCCTCTGGTTGCCAGATGCAGGGGAGGGCACCAGGACACAGGTTGTGCCTGTTGTCTTGTGTGCTCCCTGGGGCATTTGGTGGGCCACTGTGAGATACAGGAAGATGGACTAGATGGGCCTTTGGCCTGATCCAGCAGGGCTCTTCGTATGTTCTTATGAAGCTGTCCATGACAGACAACATATCATGTTTCTGGCACTCTGATCTCAATCCTATCATCCCCCCCCCGCCACTGGTGCAGTTGCACAAAAAATGGGCATGCTATATCCAGCGGGGGGGTGGGGAGGTTTCAGAGACAAAAGGGGATTTAAATCCTCTCACACCTCTGTGAGTTTTTCATTCCACAATGGGTCTCCCCAAGCCTGTGCTAGCAATTTTGCTAGCACAAGTCAGCGGAGAGAAAGGGGCCGGTCTCCAGGAACACCAAGGAGCTGGTAGATGAGCTTCTATCTGTAATCTTTAAGAACTCATGGAGAATGGCAGAGGTGAGCAAATCTTGTCTCTATCTTTTCAAAAGAAAAAAAAGGAAGATTGGGAAAGCTATAGAAGGGGTCAATTTCCAGAAAGATCCTGGAACAGATTTACGTGGAATGCCTGTGAGCACTTAGAAAATAATGGGGCAATCACTAGTGGCCACTAGTGTCAGTCACAGTGGCATCTTCCTTGTTTGTCAAGAAAAAAAATAGTGTCAGGTAAATCTCAGCTTCTGCTTGGTACATGTTCCTGACTAGTCTGGTAGACCAGTGTTCTTCAACCTTGGGGTCAGGACCCCAATGGGGTTGTGAGGCTTTATTTGTGGGGTCATGTTCTGGTGAGGAGTAGTCTAAGAGTCAAAAGTAGAGTTAGTAGATGTCCCCCCCAGTCCACCAGCACTCCAGCTCCTTCATCTTTGTCTGGACTTGGCCGGCCTTATCCTGCATGCTGCCTGGTCCAGCATTCCCACAACACTCTCACCAGGCTTCTGCCCCCCTGGAGAAGCTTAACCAACAGGCCTGGCCATACCGCAGCCTGAGCATAGAGAGTGGGGCTAATAAACTCGAGCAGCATGGTGCTGGATGGTGATGGAATGGGAGGGGAAAGATTGGGTCCCAGGAGATTAGCGGGATCCATGGTGTGTCCCCAGCTTCATACTTTATTTATTAGGGTCATGGCATGAAAAAGGTTGAAGACCACTGTGGTGGACCATGGAAAGGCTGTGTATATATAGATTTCAGTAAAGCGTTTGACAAAGTCTCCTGTGATATCCTTGTGGATAAAATGGTGACATGTGGGCTAGATGGTCCTGCTGTTAGGTGGCTTCAAAGTTGGTTGAAAAACCATTCCCAATGTGTGCTACTAAATGGCTCTCCATCAGATAGGAGAAATGCCTTGAATACTCACAAAGCACGGTACAGTGCTAAATGTTACTGCTTTTATCCTTTTTCTCCATTCTAGTTCTGGTGCTTACACCAGCAGGAATGCAATGCCCCAAGCCTCTTTCTGTAAGTAATGTCAATAATTATTTAAGAATGTCCAGATTACGTGACCAGCCAGAGAATGGCAGCTTTTTGAGCTGTGTCTAAAAAGAAGGACGGCACATGCATTCGCTCTCAAAGCTCTTCAGGGTGTTTGGAATGACTCCTGTAGATAATAGTGAAGGGGAACTCATTGAAGAGCTCTGAGTTTCCAGGCATTGTTTACTTCCAGTGGTAGGTCTTGGCATCTATTTACCTTTTCTCGTTATCCATTTGTTGTTAAGTGTGGGAGATTTTGTAGTATTAATTATGGGAACTAGTTGGGTGCTTTTTTCTGTTTGTTCAACCTAGTTATGCCTGGATCTCTGTAATCTAAGATCAGAACTGTCCCGTTGAATCAGACCTGGAGGCATCCTGGTACAGCTTCCTCTTGCCATAGTGGGCAGCCTCTGGGAAGCCTGCAAACAAGGGTCTTGAGGCACTAGCCCTCTTCTAAGGAAGCCTCCCAGAATACTGCTTCTGAGACAGGAAGCAGCATCTCATCACCCTCAGGCCAAATAGGCAGGCTGAAGCAGCCTCTCCAGGTAGCTGAGGATGCAGGAAGCGCTCTGTGCCCATTCACTGATGCCTTGCTATGCCTCTGCTGCCAATGTTCAGCTTCAGGCCCAGCGTTGGCCATTCTGGCTTGGGGAGAAGAACGGTGGCAATAATGGCCGGATCCCAAAGGATCTCCTCTATGGAGAACTCGTGCAAGGAAAGCGCCCTACAGGTAGACCACAGCTGTGATACAAGGACATCTGCAAGAGGGATCTGAAGGCCTTAAGAGTGGACCTCAACAGGTGGGAAACCCTGGCCTCTGAGCGTCCCACTTGGAGGCAGGCTGTGCAGCATGGCCTTTCCCAGTTTGAAGAGACACTTGGCCAACAGTCTGAGGCTAAGAGGCAAAGAAGGAAGGCCCATAGCCAGGGAGACAGACCAGGGACAGACTGCACTTGCTCCCAGTGCGGAAGGGATTGTCACTCCCGAATTGGCCTTTTCAGCCACACTAGACGCTGTTCCAGAACCACCATTCAGAGCGCGATACTATAGTCTTTCGAGACTGAAGGTTGCCAACAACAATTAAGCCAACACTGATCTAGCAGGTTATCGCAACTGTGTGACCCTGCTGCTGAAAGGACTACACTGTTTACTGATATTCTTCTAGGCATAATTCCAAGATGAGGTCTCTTGTTATCTGGTGTGCTCCCTGGGGCATTTGGTGGGCCGCTGTGAGATACAGGAAGCTGGACTAGATGGGCCTATGGCCTGATCCAGTGGGGTTGTTCTTATGTTCTTATAATTTGGAGTGCTGCTATTGACCCTTAGGCTGCAATCCTATCTACATTTACCTGGGAGTAAGTCCCATTGCCTATAATGGGACTTACTTCTAAGTGGACATGCATAGGATTGGGCTCTTACAGTCCTAAATAGCTTGGGACCAGTTTTTATTCATTGTGGCCAACTGGAATGATTTATCACTAATGTTTAGAGCAGTGTTTCTCAAACTGTGGGTCAGGACCTGCTAGGCATGAGCATATTTCAGGTGGGTCTCCATTCATTTCAATTTTTTAGTTCTAATATTAGTCTGGTATATGTCGGCATTTGGGAAAATGTTACAGACGTGTACATTTAACAGGCTACTATGTATGTATCTCCCCTGGAGTCTGGGGGATAAGAATAGGCCCTCAGTTTGGCTGTACTTGTCGTAAGAGGCGACTAAACGGCCACCGGGTAAATGGGACTCGATAGCCTGGGAAGGCAGCTCATCTGAGAGAAGGAAAACTCTGATCCCAAACCTCCACTGCCTTGTGGCTACATCCAGTTATGGAAAAGGCTTCAGGAGTCAACCTTGAGGCAAAATCCGGAGCCGGAGTCCCTGAGGCAGGTCATGGCTAAACACAGTCATGTTCTGGCAACTCCTGCAAAGCTGCTGGAACCAACCGTATTGACTTCTACCTTTCCATTGGACCATTTCAGCAACATGGAGATGGGGGATTTGCTGCATGGGTAACAGCCTATCCTCCATACCTACTTTACCCAGGCTTCGCGCACTGGAGAGGACACTCTGTTCCAGAACCACCATTCAGAGCGCAATACCATAGTCTTCTGAGACTGAACGATGCCAACATGTATGTATATGCTTTTAATAATGGTAGTCAATGGAACTTACTCCTGGGTAAGTGTGGATAGGATTCCAGCTTAGGATTGTTAAAAATTGATGCTTGATGATGCCACTTCCAGTCATGACATCACTACCAGTGGGTCCTGACAGATTCTCCTTCTAAAAAGTGGGTCCCAGTGCTAAAAGTTTGAGAACCACTGATTTAGAGAGATGATGTTTTTATCAGCTTTGATCAGGGCATAAGGAACCAGCTGCCAGATGCTGACACTTGGGATTTGCAGACTGCAAAAACCTATATCCATCCACAATCTCTTGCAGATCTCTGGGTGTGTAACCTGGATGTGTAATGAATGTGTAACATGCACTTGGATTATACATTTTGGACTTTGTTGTACAAGTTGATTAAGCAAGCCATTACAATCAGCATCAGAACACTTAATTTTACCCACAGAGTAACAGCCCAATCCTTTGGACCACCCGAAGGCAGCAGAACAGAGTCCTACAGTCATAAATGGGTTTGCAACACCTCACACAGCACACTGTTGGCAGGCCATTTTGACCCACCATCGCAAAGTGACAGCAGCAGAAAAGCAGCACTTTTCTCTGGTTGGGGAACAGAGCATGGACTAAAGTCAAAAATGGATGAATGTCAAACCTTAGCCCTATTTAGCTTGCAAATTTATTTTAGCTGGCGAAAGACGTAAATAACTAACTATACATGCAAATGCATGTGAAATCTAAATAAGCAGAAATAAAACAAAAATCAACATAAGGTTGTCAACTGATGTCATGGAAGGTTGGATGAAACTGGGCATAAGAGGAAAGCACATGGATGAAATTTGAGATTCAGTCATGACTGTAGATTGCTGAAAGGGCAAAATGGTGAAAGTCAAGTAGATGAAAGTCAAGATATTGCTATATGCAATTTGTTTCAGTTTAAAATGTAGGTAATCAATCTGCTGAAATTTGTTTAATTAGTGGACAGTCCTATCAGAATCAGTGAAGAAGTACCCTCAGATTGAGAAGTCCAAGGCCAATGTTCAGGACACCAAAAAGACCCTGGAAACTAAGCCCTATTCAGAAATGACCCTCATATGTTCATTGAATGTATAGAGGTGGGAGCAGGAATGCGCAGGGGAGGCATGTTTATGCTCCCACGAGCTGGTCAGTGTTCCAAACCGACAAGGAAACATGAACTGGGCCGGTGCAGTACATCAATAGCGGAGAGGGAAAAATTATCGTCTGGTAGCATCGGATGTTGTCTTTATCAAAGGAGAACTCATAAACCCCAGTTCTACTCCCAGGTGCTCCAGATATGTGAGTATCCAAAATGTTACAAATCTTCAAACAGCCTCCATCAAGGAGGCTGACAACTCCCACATCTGAAGCATTTGTTAAAAAAAAAAAAAAAAAAAAGCAACACAACAACAACAACAACAACAAATCTTTCAGGGGGGAGAAAAAAAAATAAAAAGTCTTGCAGGGAAGACTAAGTTGCATCCATTCTCCCAGAGGTATAATGTATACAAATCAAATCAAAATATAAATCATTCCACCCTGTTGTGGGGTTTATGCACAGTTTCTTTTAATAAAATATGCAAATATTTTGCAGTAAATTGATTTCCCAGTTTCAGTTCTCTTATCTCTGTGTTTATTATTCATGATCTTACTACTCCCCTACTTGAGCAGAAGGGGGGGGAAATGAGGCAAGGTGGGGGAGGGGTGGAGAGAGAAATCGGCGTCGAGTTCGTGCAGCTTTTAGGAATTCGCTTTATTATTGTTATTATTAGCAGAATTTTATACTCCCAGGAATGAAAGATAAATGTAGATATTACTTCTAATTCCAGCCAAAGCTAAGAGGTAATACAATGACACCCTCTTTTAATGCAAATCGCTGCAATAAATGGCTTTGTAGCCCATGCACTCAGCTGCCTGGCAAATTGCAATGGAAGTTTGAATTGCTGAGCAAAATGACTGTTGTTTAACCTGTGACCAAGCTGGATATTATTAGTACTGTTGTTAAAGGTGTATATACATCAGTGCTGCAGAGAGAGAAACAATCCACGAACCCGCAATTGTTATGGTAAAATCTTTGCGTGCACTGCACCCACACACGCACATATCGAAAGCATGTGTGTCCGATATGCTGATCCACTGAGGTAGATTTCGCCTTGCTTTGCGCTAACCTGCGATCGCGCTGCGCTCAGACAAGGGGCTGAGCTGGACGATCGATGGCATGGCCGCCCATCTGCATTGTGGTTCCTGCAGCACCTGATGCTGTGGGGCTTCCTGCTGAAGTAGGAACTGCAGTTTACACACACACACAAACACACAGATGTGCAGATGGATTCTGTGTGCAAAGAGAAAGGGGAGAAACCTGGTGGGAAGAGCGACAGTGAAGGTTGGAATCCGCACACCTCAACAAGCGCTTGAGGAGCAACAAGGAGGTTGATATAGCGCACCCACGAACCCCCATTCATAGCCACCACTCTCCAACAACAGCCCAGAGAGAGTGTATTTATAATGGCATTTATATACTGCCTTTCTCAATCAAGGTGATTTACATTGGCAGACTGATCCTAAACCCTAATTCTTTTCAAATGGGGTTGTTACAAGTGTTGTTCCATGAGAGAAGTTCACAGAACCCTCAATTCCTCCAGATGTTTCCCATTTGAAGTGTGGTCATCATCCTGACCATTCTTGCATTTTCAAGCTTTCACAGGCAGCCACAAATCACACCTTGGCTGGTTCTATGGAGTCAAGATGTTACGCATCACTTGTCAGCTGACTCCTCCACATTCTATTCTCCTAACATTCTTCTGGAAGCTCCATCAGCAACTTCCAGTCTCCCATCCAAGGCTGATTCTGCTTCACTTCTTCAGGCAAGGTGACAGCTCAGACTCCAGACTGCACCTCCTGAGATGAGTGCTGCTCAAACTCATCATGCCTTCCTCTTCAGCTCTTCAGCGTCTCACCCAAGCCACCTATTTGAAATCCTTCTGGTCTGCAATGCTTAAGGATTAGAAGCTGGGGGTTTCCTGCAGCAAAGAAAGCATGTGTTCTATCGCTGGGCAGTGGGCCCTTCCCAGCCTCTTACATGGCTGCTTTGAGGACTGGGGCAGGAGGATTCCATGTGGATTCAGCTTTGCCCTGAAATGCCCCATCTTATGGCATTTTCTTGTATGAGAACACAGTGACCAAGCCATATCTGATGGATCCAAGAGCAGGCTCCATGGCCCTGGATTATTGCTTGGAAGAGTTGAGGTGCATTTGTACAGGGCTCTATGGCTTCTCTGAGCCCTAAGCACTCATCCAATGCGGCTTCAACACATCCCTCTTCACCTTCTGCATGCCAAGATAATTTTGTTGGCAACCTTCAGTCTCGAGAGACTATGGTATTGCGCTCTGAAAGGTGGTTCTGGAACAGCGTCTAGTGTGGCTGAAAAGGCCAATTCAGGAGTGATAATCCCTTCCACACCGGGAGCAAGTGTCCCTGGTCTGTCTCCCTGGCTATGGGCCTTCCTTCTTTGACTCTTTGCCTCAGATTGTTGGCCAAGTGTCTCTTCCAAGCGGGCTGCTCAGAGGCCAGGGTTTCCCACTTGTTGAGGTCCACTCCTAAGGCCTTCAGATCCCTCTTGCAGATGTCCTTGTATCGCAGCTGTGGTCTACCTGTAGGGCACTTTCCTTGCACGAGTTCTCCATAGAGGAGATCCTTTGGAATCTGGCCATCATCCATTCTCACGACATGACCGAGCCAACGCAGGCGTCTCTGTTTCAGCAGTGCATACATGCTAGGGATTCCAGCACATTCCAGGACTGTGTTGTTTGGAACTTTGTCCTGCCAGGTGATGCCGAGAATGCGTTGGAGGCCAAGATAGCTGCCACATAATTGCAGCAGGACTAGGAATATCTGCTAGCATGAGAGCAGCAGAAATTGCACTTGAATGAGCAGGCGAGATTGACTTGGGTCCAATCCATGGGTGCGAGTCAGCACATTTCCACTTTTGTTCCCATGTTGCCATTGGGACCTTGGAATTAGAGACTATGCACTTCTCCCCCACCTAATGCAAACATTTAATTTACACAACATCTTATTTGTACAACTATACTCTGTGTGGGGAAAGAAGTTGGACATGCATTCTGTGCTCATGTGACCTCTTTTAGAATCATGGTGTTGATGTGCCCAAACAAAATGTCCAAACAAAGACCACAAGCAAAGTGTATGCCAGGATGTCGTTCCACTCATTCACCATATAATGAGTCTGCATGGATCTAACCAAAAGGGCATTTTGGACATTTCTGTCCAAAAGGACATTGGTCTTGTCAAAGCAGACAGCATAGGCTATCTGTTTGCTGCTATGAAGATACATAGTTTGGTGTACAGAGGTTTGGTCTTTGCAGGATGAGGCAAAGGGTTGAAAGTCTAACAGGTCAAGATGAAGTGTGTCTACTCAGAAGTAAGATCCATTGAGCAAACTAATGACTTCTTGATGAGCAAGTTGGGTGTTCCAGGTTTGGACACCTCCCCTAAATCAAGAGTGATTAGCACTTTCAATGGTAACTTCCTTTATTAGGTAATGAGCTTGCATTGATTGCTGGACCCACAGCCCTAAGTACTGGATGTAGGATGGCCAACTAGCAAGTATTTTATTTGCTCATGTAATTTGTTTTCTTCAGGTTTGGAATCAGGTGTTTTGTCAAATAAATCATGCATTTTGACCTGGTGGGAATTCATTTTTTTCTATTGATGCTCAGCCTCTAGTTGTCACCCTGCACTGACCCAATAAAACCTGCCAGGCTCCACTCTCTGATCTGCCAAAAGCTCATTGGTTTCTATCGCCAACCAATCAAAACTTACTTTGACTCCATCTCCTGGCCCACTTGGCTTTGGCCAAGGACAAGGTTACCCTTGCTAATTGGGTAAGAGGCACTTTTTCAAGTGGGTGCTCCTCTTTTATTGAGCAGGGGGAGAGTAACTGGCCCACCTCACCCCAGCAGTGTCTTTTCTAGTGGCTGTCTGCTGGTGTTCTTTTTGCATCTTTTTAGATTGTGAGCCCTTTTGGGACAGGGAGCCATTAGTTATTTGTTTTTTCCTCTGTAAATTGCTTTGTGAACTTTTGTTGAAAAGCAGTATATAAATACTCTTGTTGTTGTTGTTGTTGTTGTTGTTGTTGATAATAATAATAATAATAATAATAATAATAATAATAATAATAATAATAATAATAATAATAATAATAATAATAATTGGGCAACTGTACATGCTCTGTGTAACTGTTCACACTTTGTTCAACATCAGAGTGTTCCATGAACATCAGAAGGTTCCATGAACCTTGGTAGTCTTAGGGCCTTCTTGATCAATCTATCTCTGCTGTGGGACTTCCTTCTCCAGGGAAGTCCAGCTCATATGACTTTACCAGTTTTCTGGTGCATAGTTCAACTTGGCTTTTTTTTTGGGGGGGGGGGCCCTTCTGGAGGTTTTATGCTTTGAGTGTGGGGGAGTGAAACTGATATGCGTTTCAACTGCTGTGTCTATTTGGTTGGGGGGGGGGGCTGGTTCCAGGACCTTTTGAGTTAGACACCAGCCTTTTGAGTTAGACACCAGCCAAGATCCATGCCCAAACAGAGCTGTTGGCACCAGCAGCGTACAGGAGCCTCCTGGCATATTCTGGGACCGGGTGACACTGTGACATGGAAATGTTCCTCCCTGCGTCATTGTGTTGCCCCCCACCCTAGGCTGGATATGACCCCAACAATGAGCCCAGGAAACACCCAGATTGCCATGGAAGGGGAGCGTGTTGCCCAAATCATCACCCTGGCACCCCCCTGCAGTCTGGCACCTAGGCCAGGGACCACCTCTTCCACCCTCCACTGCCGAGCACACTTGCTTAGCCATCCACCTTCTCCCTCTGACCCAGAGGAGCAGGCAAACAATAGCAGAAGGAACAGCAGAAGCTGCAGCTGCCACCTGCCTGGGCACCAAATCTCTGCCTGAGTGTGGGCAGTCGCAACAGTGTTAATGCTGCAGCTTTGAACCACAGTGGAGAGGAAGAAGAGGTGGGACAACTGGGGAGGGGATTTTCACTGAGGGTGTCCTTCCCAAAATCCCTCCAGAATATGCCAGTCATTGCGAGTTTATTGTTGACTATTCTTATACTGATTCTTAAATGATAAGTAAATAACCTTCAGCCAGGATTGGGTGGCACTTTTGCTCTTTGATTGAGTTTGCGTTATTGTTTTATATGATCCCTTTTAAAAAATTTGACGTGCTGTTAGCTGCCTTGAATATCTATCTATCTATCTATCTATCTATCTATCTATCTATCTATCTATCTATCTATCTATCTATCTATCTATCTATCTATCTATCTATCTAATAGAACGGCAGGCTATAAATCCTTCTTTAGATAAATAAGCAAAACTTCGCATAATGCTAATTTAACTTGACTCAGAGCCCAAACCTGAGCTCTTTAGCGCCAGTGGTACAAAGGTACCGCTGGCGCTGGGTGTCACATGCTGTAAGGCATGTCCGCGACACCCTGCACCAAGTCAGTGTCAGTGCCGGCCCAGCACCAGTTGGCGCTGAGCCAGCACCGGATGCCAACCCAGAGCTAGGTTAGAGCTCCTGGCAGTGGTGAGGGTCTTGGGGGCAGGGGGGAGGCGTTCCAGGGGAGGGCAGGGTGGGAAGAGAAACGGGGCAGGAGGGGGTGGGACCAATGGAGCCCTGCTCCACTAGATCCTGCACTCCTTGTCAGGCTAGAAGGCCCGACACAGAGTCCCGTAAATTTGAACTGGAAAAATACAGATTTGAGAAGCCCCGTTACAAAAGTCCCCGTCCCCTGAGAAGACCTCTGGTGTCTGCTGCGAGGCTGCAGGATGCAGGGGTAGCCGCTTTGGTACCACTGTACCTGGCACCATCACTGCCTTTAGGATTGGGCTGCCCATAGCCTTTTGCACAGTATGCTTGTTGGATCCTGTTTATAATTTGATAGCTGGCTATTCTGCTGTATTGGGCAGAATAAGCAATTTTTAATTTGACAATTAATTTTTAATTGCCACGGTGAAGGGGAGAGAAGTACATTCTTCTGCCTATTGCAATGCTTTTTATCTCTAGTTTTCACAATCATGTGACCCTGATTAACTTTACTCAGAAGTCATTTCCACTGGGTGCAATGGAACTGGGAGCCCAATCCTATCCTCAGTCAAATGCAGTGCTGTTGGTGTAGCCTCTACTGGAGCCTGCAGCTGGGGACCAGACCAGTGGCTAAAGAAATGTTTTAGTAACTCAGTAAAGCAGTCCCCAATGGACCTACTCAGATCTGTCCCAGGTAAATTGCTGATGTAAATCTGTTGGGCCCAAGAGGGCATGTCAGGCTTGGGCCGGGGCACCAGATCTCAGGATACGGCTGCTGCTGAGATCTGCCCCTGGCCTGTCCTGATCCCTGCCCCAACCCACCTCCATATCTCACCGATAGGACTAAGCAGTTAACCCTTAGTAAATGGGCCTAGGATTGAAACTCCCTCATCTTCCTAGGTACTCAGTGTGGTTGCCAACTTTTTTTTCTTATAATGCTCCTGTGCTTTCAACAGCTGCTGGACGTGACAAAATTTGGCAGGTGAAACATTTCCTCATATGGATATGAATGAGTTGATAGGTGAAGCTTCCCCTGCTAGGTTTCTGCATATATCAAGCAGCTGTGAAAAGCACAGGAGCCCCTCCTTTCCAAGCATTGGCAAACCTGGCACCCCACACTTTAAGGCACAAGCTCGGTGAGTGTGCATTGAATAGGAATCCAGTTCAATCACCCACCCGCTTTTGTTCCTGGGTTTCACCGGCGACTTGTCTAGGAAGAAAGATTCCCCCCCCCCTCCAAAAGATGCAAATGGAACTTAAAAAAAAATATCTCCCAAGAAAAGTCTGCTTTAAAAAAACAAAAAAAAAGTTTGCTCATGTTGCAAAGCTCTATCTGTTAAGTCCTCCAGCTAGGCTAAAAGCCGATCCCAGTGCTCCTTGGGATTTCTAGTGAATTAATAATGCCACTGATGAATATTCAAAAGTAGGCAGCTATTGTGCCTCCAAGCACATAATTAATTATTCATTACACATTTTTATTCACTGAATTAAAAAACACAGGGTGCTCTGGGAAATGAAGTGTACTTCACTGCGGGGGCATGAAATTCTACACTGTCCCTTTAAGGATTATTACTCTGTATTTATGGTTGCCAAGCAACATAAATGCTGGGCAATTAGATCATGGGTTGTCCCTGAAGACTGATGGGATAATAAGCAGTAGTCAAGTATTAAGTTGACCTAGTAAAGGTCCCACATGAATAAACCTGGGGTAGGACCACAGCTGGCATCTTTCAAATGAAACTTTTGCATTCATGCGCTGTTAGGGAAGGGGGGGGAGAGGAATAAAAAAGGTGCTTTCAGAAAGGAATTTCACATCTGGGAGAAAAGTGAGAGGCTCGAGATTTGGGATTCACGTTGCTGAATGCGGTGGGGTTTGACGTGGTCATCTTCCAGGGTCATGAATGCTACACTTTGAACCTGGAGAGTAAAAAGGATGGCCACACATAACCCCCCCACACACACACACACACACACACACACACAAAGCACATTGGTGATGGATTAGGGGCAAATACCCACCATATTTATTTTACCTGGTGTCACACAACAGAATAGAGACTATAGGCAAAAAGGAACTGGGGAGAAGGGTTTATTTTCTCCAGTCCCAGCAGCATCACTAAGCCACCAGGTTCCCGGAGGCAAAAATTTTTGTAACGCCTGCCTGCTTCCAGGACTCAGAAGGTCTTAGAAAGGCACTTCTGGTTTTCAGCAAAAACCAGAAGTATCTTTCGGAGGCCCAGAAAGGCCACATGTGGCCTCTATCAGCCTCAGAACACCTGGATGCAACCAGGTCACATCTGGGAGATATCTTGACACCCCTCATCCAAGTGTGGTATCTGGGGCCCTGTACCACCCCCCAGCTATGCCAGTGACCAGTGCCATTTTTCCTGTTTTTTAATATTTATTTATTCTTTTATCATTGACTTGTGTCTCAACACAAACTCTTCATCCTTACCTTCAAAGGCATCCATGGCTGTGCCCTTAGCTCCCAACTTTCTCTTCAATGACACATCCCGGTCTGTGACTTTTGCTTCTCGAAAAGTTCTCCACCACCCCCGGCCTCCAAAGTGTCTTGTTCCCTTCATTGTTTCTCCCTTGCTATCCCTTATCCCTTCCAGAACTACCTCCTAGAACACCTGCATAAGACCAAGCATCTTATTTGGGCAGACGGTCTGGTCTAGAGGGTAGAGCTGCCGTTATACCTAAAAATGCCATCTGAAGGTCACCTGTTCAAGATCACCAGAAGTCCCAGGAGCAGCAAGATTGACAAGCTGAGCAGAGCTCTTTTGGGTGAGAGCTGAAGAAAGCAACCAGAATGTAACCAGACTGGGAGAAGATCCACCTGGAATGTAGTCAGTTCTTGAAAGACAGAACTTCTCTGTTCATTGTAAAAAAAATATCCTTCAGGGCTTTAAAGAAAACCTACCCATGTTCATCACCTTGAATAAAACCAAAGGAGCAACCCAATGGCCAGAAAGGTGATATATAAATACCTGTTGTCATTATTTCCTACAAAATTTCCTACAAAATTATTTCCTTACCCCACATGGCATCTCCCCCATCCATGATATGTTCTCCCCAGTACTATGTCGTTGTTATCTTCCAGAACAAAAAGAGGGGGAAGTAGAGTCATGATTGCCCATGCCCCCAAGCTGGCATACCCTTTTGTCCTTTGCAGATGTTCCACTGATCCTGGAGGTAGGGCTAGAGGGGTGAACCAATATGGTGGGAAAGCCACTAGGTGCAGTCCCATTTGCTCCTTGACATGTTCAATGAATGCCTGGAAGTTCATGATTGGAAAGGGCAATGTCTGCCCCGCTATGGTATAGAAGGAAAACTTTCACTGTATTCTGACACTGTTATGTTCTACATTTCCCTGCCCCTTTTCCAATCTATGGCTTCAACTAGTAGGACATGTAAAAGCACAATGATGTCATCAGATAAGAGGGAGGGAGAAGGAAAAATGTGACATTGGAATGTGAATGGAGAGGGTTTCATCCTCCTGTCCAGATGCCCCATCCAGCAATCCTAGACTTTTGAGTATCTGCATCTGGTGGTGGACCTCCAAGACAGCACTGAAATTCCACCAGAGTAACGACAACTTCTCTGTCCAGCAGTCTTCCTGCCTGAGCTGGCAGGTATCATCTTTGCATAGGATTTCCCATGGCTTATTGTCTTCAAGATCCATGCTGAGGACCGGATGAGGGAGCAGGACATTGTGGCTGCCATGGCAACCATGGACTTTTCTCAATTAATATTGAGCCTTATTCATATAGCCGATCATTCCTGAGGCTGAGATGTGAGTGGTCCTGGCCTCAGGTATGAAGGGGAGTTTATGATAACTTTGTTGTCATGGAGAGGTCATTAACTAGTGAGTTTTAGATTCATTGTAGTTTCTGATCTCCAAAGGAGCAGAGGAGCAGACTGACCACTCTACTGAGTTTCTACTTGCCTGTGGAATGAGGAAAGCACCCAGGCAGTGGACAGAGTTGCTCTGAAATGTCCTCTCTGGCTTAAGGAGCCCTTGCAACTCTACAGTTTTCTAAGAAGTTAAGGGCAGTGAAACAGCTTGGAAAGTTACTAGAGGTTTGCTGAAGGAAGACTCCAGATGCATTCAACCCAACAGGCTAGAGCCCATTTTAGGACCCTCTCTTTGATGGGGACAGCAGCAAAGCAAACTTAGGTCCCCATCCAATCCCCTGCCAACGAATGCTGCGTGCATGCTATGGAGGGGGGATAATTGGACAGCCTGCTGGAGGCAAATAAAAATATTTTTTACTTACCCCCCCCCCCAGTAGACTGCCTGGCTCTCTATGGGTCTTCTCGGATATGTGCCAGCCATTTTGCAGGTATATACCTAAGAAGGGGAAAAGGGGCCAGGGAGGTTTTAACCACCACTAGATCCACCCTTTCCCTCCCCTGACACACCCCAGGTTCCTCCCCAACATGCCCTGTTATTCTCCCTCCCCGTCACTATTGTGCAAGTCAGTCAACCTATTCAAAATGGAAAGATCATGGGTGCATACTGCCCCCCTTGGAAGATGGGAAGGCACCCTCAGGGGCCTATGGTGACCTATTTGCTTGGCACCTTGAGCATAGTCGCTTCTATCTGTACCAGCTTGGGCTCCAGGTTATTGAGTTGCGGGTTGCCCCAAGCAAGTGTGAACTCAACCACTTTTCAATTTGTTTGTGATGCGATATGTTTTTCTGCTTGTATGTTCTTGTTGTTTGCCTTGGGACCATCCAGTGAAAGTTGAGATTGAAATGAAAATAAATAAATGAAAATAAATAAATCATCAAATAAATAACAATTTTAGCAACAGTCCTACGTTCCACATAACCTGCAACTCTACCATTAATTTTACCTGCTCTCTAACTTTCACTGCGAATTGAAACGCCAACGCTTTGCTTGTTTTTTCCTACCCCTTTCTTTCCAGAATTATTATTTTTTTTACTTTTTGCAGTTCCTTCTACTTAATTTCAGACCTATCTCTTTTCTCTTAAAACTATTTGCGAGTTCAAACACATTTGCATTATGATATTTTTCCCCCCAAGAAAGCTAAAGTGATTCCAGTATCCCCACTGGTGACATGAGATGATGGTTTTATTGTACTTTTAGATCATTAATTTTGTAGAGGAAAATGGAAAATCATGCCTTATCTCCGTCTGCAGACACTTTTGCTATGCTAGAGCATGAAATAGTTCACAGTTGGAGATACAGTGATGCTTTCTATAGTTTTGTAATACAAGGCTAAAAAAAAATACAATTCCCAGGAAGTATTATACATCCCTTAGCGTTTGAGGAAACAGAGGTCTTATCAGAGAAAATGCTGTGCATGTAGATGTATTCTGACACATCAAGTGTTCGGTGGGAGAGAGAACTCCAAAAAGAAGATGCAAAAGGGAGAGATTCCTGATTTCACTGGTCTGCCCAAAAGCTTAGAAGGAGCTTTACTTCTGTACTGACAAAAAGGAAAAAAAAAGTGTACAATTGATTTCCAGTGATAATTAGTGTTCATACTTGCCTGTCTCATGTGCTGGCTAGATAATCTTTTCTTTATCTGAAGTGGTTTTCACCATGAGCGTACGAAGTTGCCTTGGGGTCAGCGTCGCCTATGGCAGCAGTTCCCAAATGCGCTGTAGTCTGCGATCACAGAGCCCTGTCACTATGGCGCCATCGCCTGGCAATCCCGGGTACCACAACCTTGCACAATTCAAGATGGCAGTGCCCAGGAGCGCTGGTAAGAAGAGGCCACCAGGGACATCCCACAGCACCCCGGTGAGTTTGCTGTAGAGTCCTTGGGCGCTGCGGCACACAGTTTGGGAACCACAGGCCTACAGTAACATACCAAAGTTTGATGTGAGATGGTTCCCACCCCAACCTGGATACAGCAGGAGTGAACCTGGGACCACCTGAATACAAAGCAGGTGAGTTATAGCTACAGCCCCAACCCCATCACTTATCTTTTACCACCTCGTGTAGCAACACCACATTGAGACTCTTGCTACCAGATTGCTTTATTTATTTATATGTACTGTTTCTATACCCTTCCATCCGAATATAGGGGTGGGAAGTATATAACAATTTAAAATGACAATAAACTCATCAAACACCTATGTGTTCTTCCAAGAGGGCATTTTCTCAGTCCCACATGATGAATGTTTTCTTTATAGATATTGTGTAACAAGGCAAACATAATGATTCACTTGGTGGGACAGGTCTGGCTTCCCACCCTATGAGCTCCCCTTCTCTGTTTAGATAGGAGTGCAATTTCAGTGCTTGCCACGGGTGCCATTTTCCCTAGATGCACCACTGTCGTTACATACCGCCGCCTCGTATGCTTGAAGATCTGGAAAATACACTTTGAAACAACTAGAAGTATTTGAGAGCTGTTGACACACTGATAATGTATGCAAAAATCTGAAGATGCTAAACCCCCCCTAAGAAAAGCAATGAAAAATAGTGTTCATTTACCACTTTTTGGACGTACCCTGAAACTCATGCAAAAACGCACCATTGGCTGTGGTGCGTAAATGCAACATTGTTAGAATATGGGTTAAGTCCGTGCCTGGTACCCCCCATGATAGACCTGCCACCTTGTATGCTTGAACATCTAGGGACGCTACTTTGAAACGACCAGAAGAGCTGTCCGCACAGTGATAACGCTGATGAATGGACCATCAGTGAGAGAGAAGTTGCTGTCAGCCGAGCATGGGAGGCAAAGCAGCCAGAGGTAGACCAAATCAAGAAGGAATCCAACTAGAATGAAGGTGTACTATGAAAGATTAGAACTACTGTATAATAAAAATGGCTAATATTATAATGCCGTTGTACAAATCTATGGTAAGGCCACACCTGGAGTATTGTGTCCAGTTCTGGTCACTGCATCTCAAAAAAGACATAGTGGAAATGGAAAAGGTGCAAAAGATTATGGGGCTGGGACACCTTCCTTATGAGGAAAGGCTACGGCGTTTGGGCCTCTTCAGCCTAGAAAAGAGGCGCCTGAGGGGGGACATGATTGAGACATACAAAATCATGCAGGGGATGGACAGAGTAGATAGGGAGATGCTCTTTACACTCTCACATAACACCAGTACCAGGGGACATCCACTAAAATTGAGTGTTGGGAGAGTTAGAACAGACAAAAGAAAATATTTCTTTACTCAGCATGTGGTTGGTCTGTGGAACTCTTTGCCACAGGATGTGATGATGGCGACTGGCCTGGACGCCTTTAAAAGGGGATTGGATGAGTTTCTGGAGGAAAAATCCATCATGGGGTACAAGCCATGATGTGTATGCGCAACCTCCTGATTTTAGAAATGGGCTATGTCAGAATGCCAGATGCAAGGCAGGGCACCAGGATGCAGGTCTCTTGTTATCTGGTGTGCTCCCTGGGGCATTTGGTGGGCCTCTGTGAGATACAGGAAGCTAGACTAGATGGGCCTATGGCCTGATCCAGTGGGGCTGTTCTTATGTTCTTATGGGGTTTAGAAAAACCTGCCTATGGAAACCGCCTTGCTTTAAGTCTGAGAAGAAATGTGATGACCAAGAAAGGTGGTATATAAATACTGATGGTGATGATGATGATGATTCAAAACTACATAAAACATAGTTGTGAACTGGAATTGAGCAACTGATACAAGTCTCAGCCTGAGACCTACGTTTCAACTAGGTATTGGCGCAGAATGTACAATGTTCCCAAAATCGCTGTTTTCTGCAGTTCTGATGGTGTTATTTCAGTAAGCTGTGGTTGTTTAAAGTAATTCGCAAAACATTTTGAGATGGTTCCAAGTGCCCCGATGACAATGGGGACCACTTTGGTATGTTTTGTCCATAGTTGAGTGATTTCAATGTCCAAGTCTCAGTATTTTATCAGTTTTTCTAGTTTTTTTTAATGACTCTGGTATCTCCAGGAATTGTGCCATCAACTAGCCAGACATTTCAATTTTCTGTTATCATTATATAAGGTATATTATGTTCAAGGTGTCAGTCTGTTGGCATTTAAAAATCCCACAAGACCTTGACTTGTTGATTCTCCAACACCTTCTCAACCTGATGTTCCCAAACATTTTTTGATGCTGGCAAATTCTACTTTTTATATAATGACTAGTGGATTAATTTTGCAACTGTATCATGTCTGACTTTGTTGGTGTGATCTTACTACATTCGCATATCAGATGAGACCGTGTCTTATCTTTTCCTTGGCAAAGTCTGCATTTAGGGTATTTACCTTTTTTTTTATTTTAACTTTCATAATATTTGTTTTCAGTGGCTGTTCTTGTGCAGCAAAAATCAGACCTTCCGTTTCTTTCTTGGTGGTACCCAGTTTCAGCAATGCCCAATTCAAGTTGTTATCACTTTTTCCTTCAATATTTTTCAGGTGTTGTCCATGCAATGATTTATTTTTCCAGCTACTCAACCTCTTTTCAAATTGCTGCCTTTTGTATTTAGCCTTCGTTTCTATAGTTTTTAAAATATTCTCCATTTTTACAGCCTTCAACAGTTTTTCCATGCTTTTGTTTACATAATCACTTAGACCTCTTTGTTCTTCATCCACTACCGGTTGTAGAAGTCCATGACCTCCAATTGTACGTGGTAGATATAATCTGTCTACATCAGTGTTTTCTAAACTCTGGGGCAGGATCCACTAAGTGGGTTGTGAGCCAATTTCAGGTGGGTCTCCATTCATTTCAAAATTTTAATTTAAATATATTAGGCTTGATGCTACCATGGTATGTGACTGCATTTGGGGAAATGTTACAGACCTTTACTTTTAACAGGCTAGTATGTATATGCTTCTAACGATGATAGTAAATGGATCTTACTGTTGGGTAAGTGTGGGTAGGACTGCAGCCTAGGATTGTTAAAAAGTTTCTTGCTTGATGATGTCCCTTTCGGTCATGACATCACTTCTGGTGGGTCCTGACAGATTCTCATTCTAAAAAGTGGGTCCCAGTGCTAAAAGTTTGAAAACCACTGGTCTACATCACTTTTTGGATGTTCATCACAATGCATGTTCATTCATTTTCATGTTTTACGATCTAACTTTTTAATTCACTTTGAGACCAATCCATTGAACTACTGGGGCGACCCATGGAGTAGTGTCACTAGGGTTTCCTATGTGAGAGGCCAGCGCACCACCCCCATGATGAACCTCATCCCATGCAGTGGGCAGGGCAATGCCCTGGGCGTTGGGCATGTTGGGATACCATCATCCCACCCCTGCTGGGTCTTTTCAGCTATGCCTTTTGATAGAACACAGATATTTCAATACGGCTTGTTTCATTGCATTCTGCTGTAAATTATGCATCAAACGGTAACTAACATGATGGCATTACTCCAACAAACTGCGATTTTAGCGAATTTGGATGCTAGTAGTGTCACCTCGCCGAGGGTGACCTTACTAACACCTTATTGGTTCCATGCTGTGTCATAATAGTATCTCATTGGCTCTTTGAACAATCAGTCTCATTGGTCCATTTTGAATTCAGGAAATGTACTTTTTTGTAACATAAGACAGTTGCGTTTTTACGTAGTTTCTGTTTTTTTAGCCATTACTTTTCTTTCATTGTATTCTGCTGTACATTACACATAAAATGGTATATAGCATGCTGGTATTATTTCTACAAACCGTGATTTTAGCTATTTTGGTCACTAGTGGTGTCACACCCCATGTGCACATCACACTGTGCAGCCCACCCCCCTAGCAACACCAATGAGCCTATGCATTTATGGCTTGGATTATATTGCCATCATTTAACATTTTAACGTCTTTCACATTTATCCTGTGAAGACGCCAAGATGGCGGCCAGTAACTACTACGGGTTTGCCGCCATTGCCGGGCCCCCGTACAGCTGTTCTCATGGCTGAAACATGGTTCTTCTTATCCCCCTGGGGGCTGGGGATAAGAATAGGCCCTCAGTTTGGCTGTACTTGTCGTAAGAGGCGACTAAACAGCCACCGGGTAGATGGGACTCGATAGCCTGGGAAGGCAGCTCATCTGAGAGAAGGAAAACTCTGATCCCAAACCTCCACTGCCTTGTGGCTACATCCAGTTATGGAAAAGGCTTCAGGAGTCAACCTCGAGGCAAAATCCGGAGCTGGAGTCCCTGAGGCAGTTCATGGCTGAACACAGTCATGTTCTGGCAACTCCTGCGACGCCGCTGGAACCAACCGTATTGGCCTCTGCCTTTCCATTGGACCATTTCAGCGACGTGGAGAGGGGGGATTTGCTGCATGGGTAACAGCCTATCCTCCATACCTACTTTACTCAGGCTTCATGCACTGGAGAGGACACTCTGTTCCAGAACCACCATTCAGAGCGTGACACCATAGTCTTCCGAGACTGAAGGATGCCAACATTTAACTTTGACTTTAAGATTTTTTGCACTCTTTTGGTGTATTCTCACTGTGTCAGATCTTTCACTTTTGCATTCAGGATGTTATCCACTTCTAAGGGCACAATCCTAAGTGCGCCCTGAGCCGGCATAAGTTCCTTGCGCCATCCCAGGTGGGTTGCAAATGTGCCATAAAGCACATTTGCACCTCCCTCTGAGTAAACCGCGCTGGTACACAGAGGTGCGCCAGCCTGCAGAGGCCAGATCCAGCCAGCAGGTGGCAAGCAGGTGAGTTTCCACCAGTGGAGCTCAACCAGCACAGGAATCTGGGGAGGACAGGTGGAGGGAAGGGAGGGTGGGGGAGAGTGGGTGGCAGCTGTGCCCAAGAGTGGGCAGGCGGGCAAGGAGAGGAATGTGAGGCCAGGACTTGGCAGTTATGCTGAATCCTAGTCCCCGTTCCCAGGCAGCACAGAGCAGTTCCTTGGCTGCTCTGTTCCAGTGCAAGTTAGGATTGTGCTGCCTGATTCCTAAATAATTTTCATTATTTGACAATGTTTACATAATGCATACATTGCCAAATTCTACTCCATCTAGGTTCTGTATTTTTCCATGTTGCACTGATAAAACTGCACATTTGTCCAATCCAAACTTCATTTGAATTTTGCTGCTACATATGTGCACTGTATTCAGCATTGTTTCAAGTTCAGTGGGGCTTTTTGCATATGGTTTTAAGTCATCCATGTACAGCAGGTGATTTATTTTCCCAACTTGATCTGAAATATGGTATTCCATTTTGTTTTATTCAGAATCATTGACAAGGGAATTAAAAAGATGTTATACAGCAATGGTGACAAAGAATCCCCAAGAAATATGCCTCTTTTGATACTATCTTCCCCAATTTCCTCACCATAGTCCACTAACATAGGTTTCCATTTTTTCTTGTTTTCTTTGAGGGAGTGCTGGACGTTCTTGCTAATTCCAAACATTTCTAAACACTTGTTGATCCAGCTATGTGGCAATGAATCAACAGCGTTTTTTAAAATCTATCCATGCCATACTTAGTTTTGTTCTTTGCCTTTTTGAATTTTTGAGCACCATTTTGTCAATTAACAGCTGATCTTTTGTGCCTCTTGACTTTTTGAATTTCTCCTTCTGTTCAGTTGGGCACAAGTTGTTTTCAAAGAAATAATCGTATATTGATCTTGCAATTATACCTGTAAGTAGCTTGAATGTTGTTGGAAGGCATGTGATTGGCCAATAGCTGTTAGGTTCACTGCCTTTTACTTGATCTTTCATTATTTAAAATGTGCGACCTGTTGTCATCCAGTCTTCAGTGATGGAATTTTGAAGAACATTGTGGAATTGCACTGCTAAACATTTGTGAAGACTTGTTAGATGCTTTAACAGCTCTTTACATTCTTTACTTGCTTTATAATCATATCAGTTGTTATCCCAATGTCATTCATATGTTTTCCTTTCACTTCTTTACAAGCATCTTTAATCCATGAGACATTTTTATTATTTTCAACAGGGCTTTCCCATATATCTTTCCAAAATTTTAGACTGTTGTCTTTACATCAGCTGATGATTTTTGGGGCTGCATTTTCTCCTAACGATTTATAGCAAGGGAACCCAAACCCTGGCCCAGGGGCCATTCGTGGCCCTCAGGGACTCCCAATCCAGCCCGCAGGGAACCCCCAGTCTGCAATGAGCCTCTGGCCCTCCAGAGACTTGCTGGAGCCCGTGCTGGTCTGAAGCAACTGCTCTATGGACAACTGTTCAACCTTTCATGTGAGCTGCGGGCCAAGGGCTCCCTCCACTGCTTGCTATTTCATGCATGTGAAGCGACAGTGGCAGCAAAGGAAAGGCTGGCCTTGCTTTGTGCAAGGTCTTTTACAGGCCTTGAGCTATTGCAAGACCTTCATTCATTCACGTCAGTTCCATCTCTAATATATTCATTTAAGTAAATTTATTCAAATTTGAAATGTAAATTAATTCTTTCCCTCCCCCCCCCCGGTCCCCAACACAGTGTCAGAGAGAGGATGTGGCCCTCCTGCCAAAAAGTTTGGACACCCCTGATTTATAGAATAACCGTTGATTATTTTTGAACTGCATGTTTTCCCTATACTGTTTTATACACCCATCATATCATTCTATTTTCTTAGCAGTAGCCTTCACCCTCTGTTTTAATTCTTCCATAATTTCAGCAATTGACAGAGTCTGGAGATGGCAGGGAGAACGTTCTGCTGCCTGCAACATCCTCCAGCTTGACCGGTTTGGCAGTGGGTCAGTAATGGTGTGGGGTGGCATTTCTTTGGGGGGCCGCACAGCCCTCCATGTGCTCGCCAGAGGTAGCCTGACTGCCATTAGGTACCGAGATGAGATCCTCAGACCCCTTGTGAGACCATATGCTGGCACGGTTGGCCCTGGGTTCCTCCTAATGCAAGACAATGCTAGACCTCATGTGGCTGGAGTGTGTCAGCAGTTCCTGCAAGATGAAGGCATTGATGCTATGGACTGGCCCGCCCGTTCCCCAGACCTAAATCCAATTGAGCACATCTGGGACATCATGTCTCGCTCCATCCACCAGCACCACGTTGCACCACAGACTGTCCAGGAGTTGACGGATGCTTTAGTCCAGGTCTGGGAGGCGATCCCTCAGGAGACTATCCGCCGCCTCATCAGGAGCATGCCCAGGCATTGTAGGGAGGTCATACAGGCACGTGGAGGCCACACACACTACTGAGCCTCATTTTGACGCTGTATGGACATTACATCAAAGTTGGATCAGCCTGTAGTGTGTTTTTCCACTTCAATTTCGAGTATGACACCAAACCTAGACCTCCATGGGTTAATAAATGTGATTTCCATTGATGATTGTTGTGTGATTTTGTTGTCAGCACATTCAACTATGTCAGGAACAAAGCATTTAATAGGAATATTTCGTTCATTCAGATCTCAGTTGTGTTGTTTAAGTGTTCCCTTTATTGTTTTGAGCAGCTTATTTCTTTCCACTGTGCCTTCAGTTTGTACCATCAAGTTGTCCTCTATGCCTTGGTCATTATTTTGTGTTGGTTCTTCTTTTGTCAGCTTCTGTATTTCTTGCAATTCTAATTCAGTGAATACTTTGTTCTGGATGATAAACCTTGTTTGATCCATTATTCATTGTTCCATTATACCCGTGTTTGGATGTTTTGCTTTCCAAATTTCCATCTTGATAACCACAGATTGATGGATTTCCCTTGTAATAACATTTCATGATTTCTCGATTTTTGATAGTTGTCCAAGTTTTGCATTTGGGCTGCTCCAGCAGCATTGCAGTAACCTGTCCTGGTTCCTCAACAGGAACTGCTGGGCCCTGAACAGATGTTCAGGAGCCATAGCATCTGATGTGGTCCTTGTTGACCCAGGCGATGACTGATCCAGTATGGATTTCTTTTTATTTTTTCTCATCTGAATTGAGTTGGGCACTTTAGTCTGGCTTCTCAGATCTGGTTTGGGTGTCCATTATGGTAGAGGTACTCTTGCAAGCATAGCAGGAGCAATATCATTGAAGCAAGCCCCTCCACCACATCAAGGTAGTGTCCTTGGAGGGGATGATGATGATGATGATGATGATGATGATGATGATTTGGGAGGCCGTGGCAACCTTTCAAAGCCTTTTCGCTTGGATCCAGTTCAATAATTGTAGAGTTCTCTTGGTATAATTCTCACAGGCTCTTCTCATTGTCTTGCCCTGCAGCTCCTATGGCTGGCCCTGCTCAGGTTTGCTACCTCACAGGGTTGTTGTAAAGACAAAGGAGGTAGTGGGAAACAGGGCAGAGGTGGGGTGGGCAGATCAGGCCCGGGAGGGGGCCAGGATTGGCAGTAGGACCCATATTTTCATTTGTTTCATTCATTTGCTGGGGTCATGGCACAAAAGAGGCTGAAAACCACTGCCCTACAACATTCCTACTGTTAGAATAGGGAAAGTGTAGCTGTAACTGCATTAGTATATTTGGCACAGATATTCCCTGCGAAGCATAGCCCCACTTAGAGAACCAATGTGTTTAAAGGGGCAAGGGCCCCTTAGATCATCTTTTAATCTAACAGCCGAAATCATCATGGACTGTGCTTTTCCACCAGGCTGACAGAGGACAGCTGAAGGCAAGCAGCCCTTCCTACAATCCCTAATAATTTATTATGATACAGGACTAAGCAGGCAAACAAGAAGGAGAGCAGAGCGAAGGAGATAAAAGAGGCCTGCGTGTGTTCAAAGGGAACATAATGAGCTGTTATTCCCTCAATCTCTAGCAAATTCAGAGTTGCGCTACCGACAGAAGCTAAAAATTGATCTGTAGGAAAAAAAAAACATAGAATGTTTAACTTTACTGGGGGCTACAGGAGAGCCTCAGTGTCTGACACAGAGAGAAGTTGATCTGAATTCCTTCAGGCGGGTTAGAAGGCAGTGCTGATTTGAATTGTGTGAGGGGCCTGTGGAGCATACATATGCCCTCTTTTCTGAAGACTTTTTTTTTCTCGGAAGCCTAACTTTGTCTTCTCAACTTGGGTTTGGCCTGGAATCCGAGCTTTCCTAGGATGGTGCTCCCATTCCAATCCTATGCATGGACCCGTCTTCCCATATGAAGTGACTTAGGATTCTGCCTGCCTGCCTCGCTTGGCATTCAGACCAGTAGTATAGCTATTGGGGGGCGGTGGCATGGTAAGTATTGCAGGTGCCACAGCGCGCCATGTGAGCGGCCCCTTCCACAACCATCAGAGCCATTCTGGCAGCATCAGTGTGGCTCCAACTGCTGCCCAGTGTTGCTGCCCAGAATGACTCCAACTGCAAGTGAGATGGGCCGGTAACATGGTACCTTGCTATGCCTGCAACACTTACTGCTCCACCCCCCCATAGCTACGTTACTGATTCAGACACCCCTTTCAATGACTCTTGCTCTACCATTTTCTTCCACAAAAACACAGATGTTTTCTTCTCCTCTCTTCTGCTCCCCCTATTCTCCATTAATGCTCTCTCTCTCTCTCTCTCTCTCTCCCTCGATCCCATGCAGTTGTCCATTTTTGCCTTTGGGCAAAGTTGGGTGGGTGGGGAATGAATTTTTCATTTCCTATACCCTGCAAAAATGGAGTTCAAGCTCATCAGTACAAGAACAGACAGAGTGATTCACCTTGATCTCGCTTAAATTATTCTGAACAGCAAAAACAAGACCGGGACTGTGTTGTTGTTTTTTAACTCTGCATTTTTTTCTCCTGTATTTTTCCTCAACTCTGCCCTTCGCAACCAGGGGAATCCTAACAGAGGGTGCTGAGGTTCTATTACACTACAAATAACCAGGGAAGGTGCATGTTCAGAGATTCTTCGTTTCCATGCTAGAGATCCGTTCTCGCTGAGTTTGGGGTGTAGCAAGCTCCCCGCGAGGATTTCTGCTCCTCCGCTCATCATCGCTTCTGGGGTCCCGTGGCTGGTAGTACCCAAGCCTGTGATAACTTTGCAGGTGCAGGTAGAACAGAGAGTTTACTCTGTCGTCATCTTAATATGTCCATATTTTCTTTGGAGCAATAATTAAAATAACATATTCACCAGCTGGTTTTTTTTTCCCCTAGATTTAATCTGCTCAGGCTCTGATTTGCATATTAAAAGCACTTAATTAGCCCCTCAGAGTGTCTGAGCACGAATAGTGCAATAACTGGTCATGTAGTCACCAGAGACCACCTTTTCTCTCCCCCCCCCCCATGTGCAAAGCTCCCCCTCCCCTCCTCCTTCTCCCTGTGCTTTTGGGAAGAACTCGTGTATACACAGTCTCAGTCTCTGGATGGTAGTCATGGCCATGTGTAGAGGGTTGTCGGCTTTGTTTTGTAGCATTGGGGGACTATAATGTTGGATTGCTTCATTCTTGTCTTTCTTCTTCCCTTTGATGTGTCGTGTTTGATCTGTTGGCTTGTCTGTCAGTTTGCGCTCGCTCTCACTCTCTCTCGCTCTCGCTCTCTCATTCTCCATTGACTCAGATATCTGAGAGCTGGAAAGTGGAGAAAACAGCAATGACAGTGGTTGAATCCCCTAGTCCAATCAAATGGTCACAGTATGACCATCCCTCCTACAGTTGTGGGGAATTGGAAAGAAGGTGCTTCCACATTCTCAGTTCTTCTCCTGGCTGAAGACGTGTGAAGGGATAGTTATGTTGTCTTTGTAGGTCATCTGCAAAGTCACAAGTCTGGCCCAGACCCTCACTATGGCTCTCAGGGACATTTCAAACAAGTGAAACTCAATGTAGATTTCCGGGATGCTTCTAAGGAGAAACTTCTGAGAATTTTCGAGGAAAGCCAAATGAGTTTCTTCTGTACAAGTGAAATTTGATCAGGTAAATTCTGCCAACGTTGACCCTGCACATGCCTGATCTTGTCTGATCTCTGAAGCTAAGCAGGGTCAGGCCTGGTTAGTACTTGGATGGGAGACCACCTTGGAATACCAGGTGTTGTAGGCTTATACCATAGTCTTTCGAGACTGAAGGTTGCCAACCAAATGCAGTCAACAGAGAAATCCAGGGTGGAGGTCTGGCCGCTGTTGCATCCTTTGGTTAGACAAGGGCCATCTCCTGTTGGTAGGGAAGAGATCTTTATATGGCACTCCTAGACACATTCAGATATTACAGTGGAACAGGTTTTTCAGCAGATGCAGGATTCATTTGTGGGGTATTCTGTAAGACATGGGCTGAGAACTCACAGACCTTAGCTACTTCAGCATCCGTGATCAAGCACAGTTGGTTGACATTAGTGTATACAAATGCCTGGAAGATTATAACTGATATGATTGAAAATATTACAAAGTATACTATCTCATGGTCTTATGGCGGTATTACTGTTTGTTGCTGTTTTTAAGATATTGTAAAAGTAAAGGGACATCAAGAATTAACTGAAAAAATGGCACCTTGATACTTTCCCTTTCGCCTTCTCCATAAAAAACTAAGGGGAGAAGTGATGTCAAAGAAGATAGGAACTGGGAGTGTGGTTTTAATAGGAAAAAAAAAGGGGAGGGCAGATAGGGGCACAAAATGTCACAGACCGGCACTGTGCATACCACCCTTGGATGAACTTGGTTCAGTCCCTCATGTCCCTTGTTAAAGGTCTCAGGTAGCAAAGCATATAGGTGGGACTTTTGTGTAAACCCCTAAACAGCCATTGTAAGTAGGGGGAGGTGAAGGCTGTGTTAAATGGAATGTTAGTCTAACCTGACACACTCAACACCTTATACCAGTGGTTCCCAAACTTTTTTGACTGGTGGCTCCCTTGACCTATTGGGCCATTGGCCATGGCTCTCCCCAGTAGGGCTACAATCCTATACATTGTATAGGGTGGCAGGTTTTTTGTGAGGATTCCATGGCTCCCCTGGCTGGTTTCTGTGGCTCCCTGGCTCCCAGTTTGGGAGCCTCTACCTTATACCTTTAAGAAGCAGACCTCAAAATGTAGGGGAAGATTTTATTAAGTTGCTGTCCTGCACCTAACTCACTTTTACCTTTTGCAAGCTGCTGATTTCCTGGTTCAATTAAGTTGTTGCCTGGAGGGGCCCTGGAGCCTATGGGGGCTATGGTACCCACAGAGAAAAGAGCCAGATGGCAGCCATGGAAGCACTAGTGGGGGTTGGCCAAAAACTGGAAAGGGAATTCAGAGAAGGGCTCACATGCCATCTCTGCTAGCTGTTCTCTGCGTCACGCTGTCATGTTGCTTTTCCAAGATGTCTGCCTTGGGGATTCCAGCTTGTTACTTAGATTTCAGAAAAGATACATGGAAGGATCCAGGGAGACACCTTGCCTGTGAACACTCCTAGTGGCACTTTCAGAGGAAATGAAAGGGTTTCAGATCAGGCAGAAGTATAGGAGCGTCTAGTCCTGCTGTCAGGATATTAGAACTGTGGGGATGAGGCCTTCCGACAAAACCGGAGCCTAAGCAGAAAATTCTTGCAAAAGTTAGAAGTTGCTGGCATGTTAGCAATCACACTGAACCAGAAATTAAAAAAGTGTATTTTGTGTTAAGCTAGCTAATAGCCTGTCAAGTTTGACAAATGGGGAAGGGATAGAGAATACGTCCTTTCTTTGCTTCTTCTCCCCACCTTCCTATCCATCACCAAGGTCAACACCTCAAATGGAGGAATATTTTGTCCCGTAAAATTCAATGGGAACCTTTGGGAACCAAAGGCCAGCCAAGAGCAAGCCTTGGACAAAATGACCGCCCGTCTTGCATTTATAATAATAATAACTAGGTATTTATATACCGCCTTTCTGGTCATCGGATTACAACTCTGACTTTATTCAAGGCGGTTTACATAGGCAGGCGTTTCTAAATCCCTCAAGGGATTTTTACAATCATAAATGGTTCTCTCTTTCAAGAACCAATAACATTTCAGAATGGATCTTCCTGGTTTGGTCTCACTTCTGGCCTCCAGTTCTCCCACACAGGCTGACAAGCAGCTCCATCTCTCACATGAAGGGCAGCCAAGACGTTTCTTGCTCACACCAAGAGCAGGTGAATCACTCAGCTCTGCTTGTCAGCTGCTTCAAGGTCTCACCATTCTCAGCCGTTCAGGGAGCTGCTGGTGTCCTCGAACTGGCGACCTTCTGATGTTATCTTTGGGCTAACAGAGGCTCTACCCTCTAGACCAGACCTCCTGCCCTGGACTCCTGGACTTTCATCAGCAAAAGTCCACCCCTTGCCTTAATCCGCAAAAGTCCACCCCTTCATCTTCACCAATATGCTCTGACTTTTCTCTTGGTCATGGTAGAGTGGGGTGGAATGATGAAAATTGGCTTTAATATACTTCTTCTACAAATATTATCCTTGGTAGATACTTCAGCAAGGTAGAAACTTGCCAACAAGTACTGACCTACATGCTATGCTTCATAGCTGCCCCCCCCCAACTGTCTATGGGGATAGCATTTTCTGAAGAGGCAAATGCTATTCCCATAGGAGAAAAACTGTGGCATTCCTTGCCACTGGCTGTGATGATGACCCCTGGCCATGTGGCCTTTAACAGGAGATTGGACAGCTTTATGGAGGAAAAATCCATCACATGTTAAAAGCTGATTAGCTGAGTACTCCATCATTATTGTAATTACACCAGTGGTTCGCTAACTGTGGGTCAGGACCCACTGGTGGGTCATGAACAAATTTTTGGTGGGTCATAAGAACAGCCCCACTGGATCAGGCCATAGGCCCATCTAGTCCAGCTTCCTGTATCTCACAGCGGCCCACTAAATGCCCCAGGGAGCACACCAGATAACAAGAGACCTGCATCCTGGTGCCCTTCCTTGCATCTGGCATTCTGACATAACCCATTTCTAAAATCAGGAGGTTGCACATACACATCATGGCTTGTAACCCGTAATAGATTTTTCCTCCAGAAACTTGTCCAGTCCCCTTTTAAAGGCGTCCAGGCCAGATGCCATCACCACATCCTGTAGCAAGGAGTTCCACAGACGAACCACACGCTGAGTAAAGAAATATTTTCTTTTGTCTGTCCTAACCCTCCCAACCCTCCATCCTAACCTCCTGTCCTAACCCTCCCAACATGTACCTCCTGTCCTAAACCCTCCTAACCCATCCTAACCCATCCTAACCTCCTGTCCTAAACCCTCCCAAATGTACCTCCTGTCCTAACCCTCCCAACACATCCATCCATTTTAGTGGATGTCCCCTGGTGCTGGTGTTATGTGAGAGTGTAAAGAGCATCTCTCTATCCACTTTATCCTTCCCGTGCATAATTTTGTATGGTCGCCAAAGGGTGATGGAAAGATCAGATAACTAATTGCCTCAAACCCTGAGGTTATTGAAAAATCAGATACTGTAGCTACTAATTACACTGCAAAGAGCTCAGCTCCTGCAGTTTTCAGGACAGCTGCTAAATGACCTGCAAGGAGCTGAACTCCTGCAGTTCGCAAGCATGTGTAAATATAGAGAAAGAAAGACTGAGGGTTGTTTTTTTTTTTTTTTGGTTATTATTATTACTTATAAATAAATGGAATATTTCTTTCTAGAACTCCTGTTTTTTTAAAGTCTGGTAAACCTTGGTGGGTCCTGACAGTGACGTTTTAAAAAGTGGGTCCTGGTGCAAAAAAGTTTGGGAACCACTGAATTAGACTTGATGGCTGAACTTTCATCTCAAACAATTGCTTCCAAGGGTTAGGGAGGGCTGAAGATGAACTAATAGCAGCAGTAAAACTGCTTTTTGCATTACATTGTTGCTAAACATTGGGGTATTTGCGCATATGGAAACAAGTGCATTTGCAAGAATGAAGTGGGAATGTCAGCCACTGCTCCCACTAGACCCACAAATGGCTACCAAACAACCTCCTGTGTAGCACAAGAATATGGGTTCTAGCACAGATGAAGTTAAAACCAGTTGTTTACTCTGTTTAAAAAAGAATCACTGCTGTGAAGGGGCAATCTAGGATCAGGACCAGGAGAGGACACCCTTCTTGTGCATACAAGTTCTGATGAAAATCGTCCACCACCACCAAGCTGCTATTAACCTCTAGAGTGAAATGTACCTGAATGTAGGAGCTTTCCTCCTCAGAAACAGGGGGACACTCTAGCCCACCACTCTCTTCTCCTCCACATTTCATAGAAGCCTGAGGACAGGCTATCAGAGCGACCTTGATGCATGCAAGAGCAAAACCAAGGAACAAACTGGTGAAAGAGAGCAGTATCCATTCTTGATGCTCCAAGACCAGCATGCCCTTCCTCGATATCCTTGACCAGTTCCTCTGTGTGGATTGTGGACCGGTCATATCATGCCTGAGTGGCTCGGGACTGGTGCAGCAGCACCAAGGGATGTGGGGTAAGAAGCAGGTGGTGAGGAAGGTCTTGAGCCTGGTTTCCGTATATTCAAAGGGGTCCCCCTCCCTACAGACAGGACCATCTGCATTTGACAAATGGCCTGACAAATGGATAAACATGGCCTGCTGCTGTTTGAATTGTCACAACAGGTATCTTCAGAACCTGTGAGGAATAGTTTGGAAAGTTGCTGGGGGTGAGGAGTGGGGAGTGTTAGAAGGGGGGTGATGTACACCTTTGGTACTGATTACAGTAAGGAGCAGACAAGTTCTGAACTAATTAAAACTATTAAAATTAAAACTAATTAAAGTTTCCAAGTTTTGGAAACTTGGGGAGTCAGTCAGTAGTAGCGGGGATCTCTCTCTCTCTCTCTCTCTCTCTCTCTCTCTCTCTCTGTGTGTGTGTGTGTGTGTGTGTGTGTGTGTGTGTGTGTCTTCCATGCCTTCAGCACTGACCATAGTAAGGATCAGGCAGGTACTGTACTACTTGAAACTGTGTTCTCCTTTACAGAAATTGAGCAATGGAGACCTCACATGACCAGGGCAGAGAGGAAGGTATAGGTAGAAGCTACAGCATCTCAAATTCTCCAGGGATCTGTTGCAGGCAAACCAAGAAATGAACAACAAGCTCACAGAGACCCTCAGTCATCCCAGGACACAGTCCTTGAAGCATGCGACATGGTGTGTGTGTGGAGAGGACAGAGGCCAGCCAAGAGCAAGCCTTGGACAACATGACCACCAGTCTAGAGACTTGGCAGAGCAAAGATCCCAGGACAGAAGGATGCTGGTTGGGGCTGTTAAGAGTACTCAGGGCATCAGCAAGGCAGAAAACTATGATGGTGGTTCACCTGTCCAGGCATGAACCTCCACGAGCCAAGTAGAGGCATACGCCTCCGTTTTGCTCTCACCACCTGGAATGGCTCCAAAGGGGAGGGGCCCCTTGCATGCTGTGGTGAGGGTCCCTGCAAGACTGTGCTTTGTACCCTCTCTAGCTATGCCACTGCTTGGGGCTGACATCTCTTAGACAGATCACGGATCCACTAAACTGAAGCTGGGCAATAGCAGTAGTTTTCCATCCACTGAATCATTGGTTACCGGGATGAACTTAACACATCTGGATGTTATTTTCCCAGTGAGATATTTTAGATTATTTTATTGATGTAAATACTTGGACAAGTATAGGGGTATACAGTATAGGGTATAGCTTTTCCCTTGAAACATTTATTTTGAAAAATCTGAAATGTGTGTGTTTGGTCCCCACTCTCCAACTTTTGCCCATGTTCCCTGTTGAAAATCAACCTCAGTCTTATTGTGGCCCCAGAACCCTAAGTAAGGTGAAAGACATGGGGACGTGCTTTCTTGGCAATCACCCAACTGAAATGAATTGTGCCAACAGGAAACATGAGTTGAGATGCACTTGAGATGCTTCATCTCAAGTCCATCTCAACTCATGTTTTCTGTTGGCTTCCTCCCTTGTTTCAACCAGGGTAGGTCATTTTGAATGACCACAATTAACTGGCTGGCACTGCCAATTGGTTTATGGGGAACCTCCCTGCTTAGAAGCTCCCTGCTTAGACCACTTCCTTGGTTAAAGAACGGAACTGAAAACAAGGGAAAGAAAGTTCCCTGTGAAAGCTGGAACAGCAAATCACGTGATAAGTCTGAACCAGGAAGTTTTCATCCCTCAGAAGGGCAAACTCTTGGGGAGAAAGTGCTTCCTCTTTTGGCAAGCAAATGCTGCTGGTATAAATGCAGACACTGGACATTTGTCAAAGGTTGATTGACAGCACTGGAGGAGGGACTAGTGGAGAGGTGTCAAACATAAAGGCTAGTGGAGAGGTGTCAAACATAAAGCTTGCAGGTTGGATGGGCCACCAAGAAGCCAGTAACTGGGCTTGCCCAGAGCCACCCTTTCAGCAGTGAAACTTCTGCCGAAGCATCACCTTGCAAAGCACATCTCAGCTGCTGAGCTGTGCAGTGACACCTGAAAAGGTGGTCACACTTTCCCATATCTCGAAAATATGTTCAAGAGTTGCATATTTTCTCTTTTGTCATTTGCAGCTGACAAGTTTCTATTTGCGAACAAATCGCTTATCCCTGGCCATCACCTGCAAAATGATGTCACTTCCTGCTTAATGATGTCACTTGGGGTCCCTCGGCGGGCATCATGAATGCTATTTGGCCCACTATATGAAATGAGTTTGACACCCCTGGGCAAGTGCAGCTTTTGCAATGACGAAACCCCCAAACTGGGGTGAACGTGTGGTTGCAAGTCCCGTGTGCATTCTCAGATGGGACTCATCATGGGTGCATTTCCCAAAGAATAACTGCTGGTCTGATGGGTGCCTGTGGTGATCCTCCCAAGTATGATGGACACGTCCTGTGAATGAGCCATCACAGCTCAACAGCATAGAAGCTTTTTACTGGAATCGGTTCACAGATTCAGCTGAAAGGAACCAAGCGATACACACAGGTGTGCACACTGGCCCTTGTTCACCCAAGCACTGCAGCCAAATTGTTGCTAAATCTCATATTCCAGTATTCTCTGAACCCCCACCACATTGTTTCGACAGCATCTTGCTCATGGCAACTACGTTGTACCAAAGCAAGTTGGATTCTTCTCTTGGCTTTGCTGGCATAAATCTAGCACAGTGCCATTAACTCCCAGTGGAGTCACCCACATAGATATAAGAATGGAAGAGAATACAGGCGATGAGCCATCATTACACTGTCACAGTTTCCACTGCGGCTTTTAATCTTTGCAGAACTGACAGCTTCTCTTTCACTCTCATTCTCTGGAGTGGAAGCAACCAGTTGTGCTACATTGTCCCTGAGTTTTTAAGTTGCTGCAGCCGCTAAGTACAGGTTAAAAAGGTGTCTCCGAGAGTAATAAGCAGGGCATCTTTCATCTCTGGTGCAGTGGGACCCCCGACTCCATCGCTCGCATTAGGAACCATGACAATTTTGCAGGCGCAGGAAGCCAAACCATACGTGACCAAGTCAGCCAAAATCCACCATTCGGCATTTCAGTAGCAGAAAGATGTTTGCTGAAAATAATTGGGCCTGGCAGCATTGCATTTGTTTCCAAAAATAAGACCAGCAGTTCCAAGACTCACTGAATATTTGGTTGCTCTGTAAATGAGCCACGTGTCTGGATTTTGTGCCCAGTCAATCTGGGATGCCTTTTTGGCTAGGTAACATAATACTGAGACAAGGTGCACTATTGTTTGTTTTTTTAAAGGGGAGTACATTATTCTAGCCTTTATATTCATTACTCATTTATTGTATCTATCATATCTTATTGCATGGGCAGCACTATAAAAATTAATAATATTATCTCATGTGCCCTCCAAAGAGTTGCATGGAATGCAGTGGCATTGCTAGCGGGTGCGGGGGTGCTGACCACACCAGGTGACAAGTACGGGGGGGGTGACACCACTACTAGCCAAAAATTTTCAAATCTTTATATTTCTGAATAATACCACCATGTTATATATCATTTGATGTGTGATTTCATGCAGAATGAAATGAAACAAACAGCGTTGAAATATCTCTATTCAATCAAACGTTATAGCCAAAAAACCATTGGAGCGGGGCAATGGTGTATCACCATTCCCACCACCCAGCTGCCCACTGCATGGGACAAGGTCCATCTTGGGGGTGATGTGCCGGCCTCCCACACCGGGTGACCTAGTGACGCCACTGCTGGTACGCTAGCAATCAGTTCCTATGTATGACTATTTTCCTCTTTGACCATGAAGTGATCCATAAATGAATTCTGAATTGAAATTGTTGGTATCTCAACCTTTATTGGAATTTGCTTGTCACATGAGTGGGAAACATTGCAAACTCTTGGCTTTGTACAGATTTATCCACTTATTTCTGCCCTTTGTGAGACCGCATAGATTCAGCACACTCTGCTTCCAAATGCCAAATGCACTCTGTTTCCAAATGTTTTCCATCCTTGTATTTAGAGTTAAGGATCAAAGACCCCAAGCGGATAAATTATTTCCTTTAGTTAAGCTGACTGAGAGTGCAATCCTAACCAACTTTCCATCACTGGCATAGCTGTGTCAGTGGGGCAAGTGCTGCATCCTGCAGTTGGGGGTCAGTCACGGAGGCCTCCTCAAGGTAAAGCCATGTTTGTTCCCTTACCTCGGACTTGCACTGCCCTTATGTCGGTGCTGGAAAGTGGGTTAGGATTGCACCCTTAGAGTAAGCAGCTCCAGTTTTTCCACACTGGGGCTCTTGAATTAATGTTTTTCACCATGGCCTTATCTCCTAAAGCAGAGCATTTTATGCCTAATAAAGGTTTTGTTGACTAAGGCAGAGCATGTTCTATCTACTTTAAAGAAGGCCAACAAAGATTCCTTCAACATATCTATACAATGAGCCCCTTCATATCTTCTCCCCAGTAGTTTTAGGCCCCAATCCTATCCCCTGCCTCCAAAGTCAGTGCATGGTGATCAAAAAGGCACATGTTGCATCCTATGGTTGGGAGGGGGGACTGGGACAGCCTGCAGGAGCAAATTAAAAATATTTTCTAGTTACTTCCTGGTAGGGTGCCTGTGTAGCATTGGGTCTATTTGGGCACATGTCACCTATTTTGAAGGTGAGGAAAGGGGTGGGGAGGTTTGAAAAAGAGGGGATAAGATCTGGCATGAGTCACTGCTAGCAGGATCACTTCTAACGTGGGTCGTGCTGGTTCTGCTCACAAAACACGTCTCGACAGCAGAGCCCCATTGACTGGATTGAGCTGCAAGTCTTGTATTAATATTTTCTTATCCAAGGGCATTGGTGTAGTATTCCCACCCCATATTTGTGTTCATCTGAAAAACTCTAGTTCCAGGAAGTTCAGGTGCCAACCAGTTGGCTTAGAAAAGCAAAACATGAAGACACGTGAACGTCAGTCAAACACATGCCTTTCACTCAGTAAATATATATATATATATTCCTTACACAATTGATTGACTTTCTGGTCAAGATTTCTGGTTCAAATATACCTTTCCATGTGACTGGATGGAACAACTAGAAAGGATCTTAAGGATGGGTTGTAAGACAGCTAAAACACCATCTAGCTGAGCCCCTTTAGACTTGATTTATTCATTCTGTCAACTGAAACTCACTACTAAACTGCCCGGCACCTAGAAGAGCAGTGGCGCCAAAATGGCTACAACTGCATCCTATGGGCACTGCAGTAGCCACTGGAGAAGGGGACATTCATCCTTTTCCCCTGGGTAAGGGCACAGAACCCGCAATGTCTCCTCCAGTCCACACCAGCTATTTTGCTAGCCATGGTGTAGGTTTCCTCAGGAGGAAGCTGCTTGAACCATTCACTAAAGAGGCTATGCCGTGTCCCCAAAACTAGACGTGATCGGGCAAAACGGAAGCCATTTTTTGAATCGGCACCCCAAATATACCCAGGATTTTGGTGTAACGTTTAAGGAAGCAAAATGTGTGTTGGCCTGTGTCATCTCCCCAGACTACATTGGTATAGATGCTATACCACTAGAAGGGGGTGAATGTAATGAAATGTATCCATGGATACCAAGGTCCCCCGGTATTAATAATGAACTCAGAGGGCCAAGTGTTTATTAATTTCTTTGTACGTGAAAGAGGACTACCCACAGAAAAGGAAGTGACACTAAAATAGCTGGGAGGGTGTCTACATATGCAGAAATATGTAAGTGTATAAATTAAAAGGAAAAGTAAAGATCAAAAATGAACCCCAGCCTGATAGCAAACCATGGCCTAATCCAGTGGAGCTCTTCTTATGTTCTTATATTCATGCGGGGGTCCACCAACCAATATATTCATGTGGGGTCCACTGAATATATTCAGGCGGAGTAATGGTGCAATTGGCGTGCTTGAACATCTCACAGGTGCAGATGAGTATTCATCATCACCATCATCATAATACACGTATTTATATACCGCCTTTCTTGGTCTTTATTCAAGACTTTATTCAAGGCGGTTTACACAGGCAGGCTATTTAAATACCCGTAGGGATTTTTACAATTGAAAGAAGGTTCTATCTTCCAAGAACCACAACATTCAGATGTTTCTTTCTTATCTGGTTTCACTTTCTGGCCTCCATCTTCCCACGCTCAGAGCAGATGCAATAACTCGGCTCAGCTTGTCAGCTGCTTCAAGGTCGCACAATGCTGGTGGCCTCGAACTGGCAACCTTGTGGATGTTATCTTCAGGCAAATGGAGGCTCTAACCTCTAGACCAGACCTCCTGACCAGGTTCAGGTTGTTTCTCTGCTCTTATCGAAACTCTTTTGGCTTACTTCGGAATTCTCCATTTTACCTAAGGAGGACCCTCCAAATTCACTCTGAATTTGGCTTTAGTTGTAATTTCTGTAGCAACTCAAGGTTTGACCAGCTATCTAGGGGTGTCAAACATAAGGCCTGTGGGCCAGATATGGCCCACAGAATCGCTTAAGCCATTTCTGCCCAATGTTGCATATATGCAACATGGACCAAATGTGTACATCTGTGGGCTGGGCAAAGAGGGGCTTAATCTGGACCATATGATAATCCCAGTGCTGCCCTTTCAACAGCACCACTTCTGCTGAGGCTCTGGGAGGGAGAGGCTGAAGGAGGCCTCAGGAGGCAAAGAATGCTATAGGGGAATGGGCAGACCAAGAAGTTGTTAGAGAGGGAGGTGCTGCCGAGGCACGGAGATTATCACATGGACCACACTTTCAGCAGCGCCGCTTTTGCCTCAGCCGCTTCTGCTGAGACATCACTTCATGAAGCTTAAAAGCTGAGAAGTCAAGTGATGTGGGCTTTCCCAGCTTGAAACTATGACAAAGTTTTTCTCTTCTGCCATTTGCAGCTAATGAGTTCCTATACAATAACAGAACCATTATTTCTTTCCCTCATCTGTTTAATGATGTCACTTCCTGCATAATGATGCCATTTCCACCCTCAGCAGGCACCATGAATGCTATTTCGCCCACGGTATGAAAGGAGTTTGACCCCACCCTGATAGACAAAAGCACTTGCTACTTGCCACTTGCTACTATTGGTGGCTGCCTGCACTCCAGTTCTGGCTGCTGTTATCCCTCTAGAGCAGGGGTGTCCAAACTTTTTGGCAGGAGGGCTACATCATCTCGCTGACACTGTGTTAGGGGGCTGGGGAAAAAAGAATAAATTTACATTTAAAATTTGAATAAATTGACATAAGTGAATATATTAGAGATGGAACTTATATGAATGAATGAAGGTCTTGCAATAGCTCAAGGACTATCAAAGTCCTTGCACAAAGCAAGGCCAGCCTTTCTTTTGCTGCCGCTGCTGCATCACACATGTGAAACAGCAAGCAGTGGAGGGAGCCCTCATCCCACAGCTCATGTGAGAGGTCGAAGAGTTGGCCATCACACTGAGAGCGGTTGCATCAGGCCAGCGTGGGCTCCAGCAAGTCTCCGGAGGGCCAGAGGCTCATTGGAGACTGGGGGTTCCCTGAGAGCCGGATTGGGTGTCCTCAAGGGCTGCAAGTGGCCCTAGGGCTGGGGTTTGGGCACCCCTGCTCTAGAGCAGTGGTTCCCAACCTGGGGTAGAGTTATCTCCAGGGGTACTTGCCAAGACCTTTAGGGGTGCTTGAAAAAGAATTGAATAACATGGGGAAAGGCAGGTCTGTATTAGAATACCTTGCGGGGTGGAAAAATTATACAAATGGGCTGCCAAGGGGTACGCAAGTGAAAAAATGTTGGGAACCACTGATCTAGAGAGTATTTCCCTGAGGTACTTTGGAAGACTCTGTTTTTGAGTGTAAAGGGCTCAGGAGAATGATAGCCCAATCCTATCCAACTTTCCAGCACTGGTACAACCGCAATGCAGCCCCAGGGTAAGGGGACAAATGTTCCCAAACCTTAAGGAGGCCTTTGTGACTGCACCCCCAACACAGGAAGCAGTGCATACCCCATAGGCACAGCAGCACTAGCACTGGAAAATTGGATAGGATTGGGCTGTGAAAAGTTTTGAGAATTGCTGTCTTGGGTTATAGGAAACAGATTTGTCAATGAAGATAAGGAGAACAGTAGATATAGAATGAGGATGTATTGTGATGTAATGCACAGGAACAAAAGCATAATTTTGAATATTGACTAGATTCTAGCAACAAAATTAAATATACACAATAGCAGAAATGTATGTTTGAAATAAAATATATGACATACAAAGGGATGTAAGATTTTGCCAAAACACCTTCTTTGAAAAGCACTTTTGGCTATTACCCTTTGGGGCCAACTCAAAATTATGGGCATCATAACTGGCCCAGCCTCTCACAATAAGATCTTGCTCATAAATAATACCCTTCTCCAACATATGGGAGCAACTGTTACCCTGCACATGCCCGATCTCGTCTGATCTCGGAAACTAAGCAGGGTCAGGCCTGGTTAGTACTTGGATGGGAGACCTCCCGGGAATACCGGGTGCTGTAGGCTTATACCATAGTCCTGCGGTTTTCAAACTCTCCAGGAGTTTGAAACCCGCAGTAAGTCTTTGCGAGGGCGGGGGGAGACAGCAGGGGGAAGGCAGCGACGCAATTCCCAGGATTGTGTCGCTCAGGGGGCTGCAGGGACTGGGATGCACCCTCCAGTCCCTGCAGCAGCCGCCCCTGTATGCAGGGAGCCCTGCGTGAGCGCCTGTAGGGCGCCCCAGGTCAGGGAAAGGGAGAGTGGGGTGATCGCGCTCCGCTTCCACTTTTGCGGAGGTAGAGCAGATTGCCTTTCCCTGACCTGGGGAGCCCTGCCAAAGGTTGCCCAGGGCTCCCCGCACCCTCGGAAGGCTGCAGGAGGCTTGGGCAAGTGCACCCAAGCCCCTGCAGACCCCCTGAGCGTTGCGATCCTGTGGATCATGCTGCTGCCTTCCCCCTGTCTCCTGGCTGCCCCCGCCCCTGAAGGGGGCAGAGACCAGGACCCACAGGCTGGGGTGTTGCAACCCCCCAGTTTGAATACCACTGCCATAGTCTTTCGAGACTGAAGGTTGCCAACCATTTTCTCCAATGTATCCCTTCCTGCTTATGGACTTTACATTTGAGAAATAGAGCCAGCTCACACACTGCTTTCCCCTGATCATGTCCTTATAAAGAGGAATGAGTAGAAAATGTCAAAAACGGTGAGTCTTTGAAGTATGATTGCACTCCGAGGCAAGTTCCGACAAACACAATTGGCAACCCAGCCAGATGTGAGGAGTTAATATGGGCCTGACATGAAAAAGAGTCCCCTTTTTGTCTGCTGACTTTTCACTTCCCCATATGAGTCAAAGACCAACAATCCAGTTACCTAATACAGACTTTACCATAGCAATTTTCAATGTTTTTCTTCTCATCCCGCAATGACTTCTATGGTCCACCTCCTGATATGTCACTTCTGGTTCTGGGAGACTCTTCCAGGTTCGACAGCTCTGTTTCTAGGGCAGCTTTTGTAGAAGCAAATGGCAACTCCACCTCCTCCTCTGACAGTGGAGGAAGAGGGACAGGCAATTCATTACTACAGACAGTTGCCCTACAAACAGAGCCGCAGGTCTTGGAGGAGTTTTCTGGTGATTTTAAGCGACTGTGTTTCAAACTCCCACAGCGCACCTGAGGACCTTCTACAGTACATCAATGTGCTTCAGCACATTAAGAACATAAGAACAGCCCTGCTGGATCAGGTCAAATGCCCATCTAGTCCAGCTTCCTGTGGCCCAACAAATGCTTCAGGGAGCACACAAGACAACAGATACAACCTGCGTCCTGGTGCCCTCACCTGCATCTGGCAATCAGAGGCAGTCTGCCTCTAAACCAGGAGCTTGCACATACCTACTATGACTTTATGTACCCATAAAGAAGGTACACTGGAGGGTACACCCACTGGAGAGGACACTCTGTTCCAGAACCACCATTCAGAGCGTGACACCATAGTCTTCCGAGACTGAAGGATGCCAACAACCCATAATGAACTTTTCCTCCAGAAATTTGTCCAACCCCCTCTTAAAGGCATCTAGGCAAGATGTACTCACTACTTCCTGTGGCAAGGAGTTCCACAAACGAACTACACGCTGAGTAAAGAAATATTTTCTTCTGTCTGTCCCAACTCTCCCAAAACACTCAGCTTTCGTGGATGTCCCCTGGTTCTGGTGTTATGTGAGAGGGAAAAGAGTGTCTCTCTATGTCCATCCCCTGCATAATTTTTTTTTGATTGATTGATTGAAAAGCACTGTTTTAACACATCAAAACATGATCTGAAAATCAGAGATTCAAGTCTCAAGGAGGGAAAAGTATTGGCCAAGGGCACAGACAGAGCTGGTGCAAACTTCCTAGAATCCCTCACAGAATCCTAGAAACACCCTTCATAGAATCCTAGAAACTGCAATTATGTGAGTTTGGCTGTAACACACAGCACTGTCTCAAACTACAATTCCCAATGTTCTTTCAAGGAAACCATTTACAGTTTAAACCAACTTATAAAACCAACTTATATCGGTTTTATAAGTTGGAAGTGTAGGTATAAATGCTCTGACATGTTGAAAAGCTCATCAAAAGGCTACTAGAGCACAGTTACTCCACTGGAGAGAAATAATTACATCGCAAAGAGTTAATGTCTTGTGCCTCAAAGAAAATTGGCAACTTTTAATGTAACAGGCAAAGTGTCTTCTCCTGCTAGCTAATTTGTTTGAGAGAGCGAGGTCTGCATTGAAACAATTGTCCAAGCACCGGTAGCCAAGTTTCAGCTTTGGAACGGTACCACCACCCTCTCACATCCCACACATACGAGCTTTTGAGAGGCCTTGCCTTCTTCCAATTCCTTTTTCTCACTCCTCCCCGCCGAATTTCCAAGAGAGACAAAATCTGGAACGCCGGGTTCGCGTCTGTCTTTTGGCTGCAACCCCAGATAACATGGAGTTCCTACCACCGACAGGCACCGAAAGGTGTCATCTCCATGTGTGTTTTGTGACCAAAGAGGAACAGGAAGGCACTTGGGTTTCTTTGTACGATTTTTAAAGATCACACACTTTTTTGGTGAGGTTGACGAAAAAAAAGAAGAGCCGGTGCTATGCGTTCACAGGACGATCTGTTCAGGCCCTGTGGCACTCCCCTTCCCACAAACCTCGTGCCCTCTCCACGCCCCGCTTTGCAGCAACAGCGGCGGCAATCGACCCCCAAGGATAGCTCACATTTCTGACCAGATTGTGCGTAAAGGTTCCAACAGTCGCCTGGAAAGTCATTCCAGCAATTAAGTGTGGGTAGCACTGTTTCTCCCCCTTTATGAAGGATATGCCCCACTGTGCAGGGTATTGCCGCCACCCTCCCTGTCAGGCCGTTTCACAGTAGCATTGTGGCGCCATGGAGAGGAGCTAATTGGATTTGTTGTCACCTCCCGAAGCTGCCAGGAGCTCACGTCTGCTCTGGTTACAGATGAAGACATCACGGTGACAGGCTTAGAGATGGCTCAGCTGGCATCCTACGGCCACTAATAGAGCCGTGTTGATTTAATGTCCGAGCGGAGAGGTGCGGACAAGCTGTTCAAGTTTTCTATTCCAAACAAAGCAAAGATCTGTTATATCAGTCATTTGAGGATCAGTAAATAAACTTCCCTGTGTATGCCTCTCAGCTCTCAGCACCTAACAGACTCGGCAGAAGGATGACAAAGTAGTATTTTAAACATGGAGATGGGACTTCCCCCCCCCCTTGTCCTCTACCAGAGCGCTGTCTCTATGGTTTATATTGCCCTGAGGGAAATCAGTTAATTCCTTCATACATAAATTTTACTTAACTATGTAATTATGGATGAATCCTATTAGTCTTTAAATTGCTCACTAGTTAAAAGGGGTGTGCATGTGTGTGAGTGTTTTCTGTGCCTTTTTTCGTATGGAATTACAGTTCACCTACACTTAAAAGACAGAATAAAAGCCTACTTGTGCTTTCACACCTCTGCCTCATCCTCCAGTAAAGAAAAGGATACTCTCACTAGAACGCTGTATCCTCCTCCACCCGCCAACTTTTAGCATAATGGTAGTCGTATGCATGCATTAAGAATTGTGAATCTATCTTCACACAACACCTATGTGCTGGTGACTTCCCATTATTCCTCTGCAGCATTGTGAGCTATGGGCAGCGGTGTGAATCATAAGATCTGTGGGCCAGATGAGGCCCTTGGAAGCTCTTTATCCAGCCCCAATGATCACTGGGCTCTCCCAGCACAGCCCTTTCAGCAGTGCTGCTTCTGCCAAGGCTCTGGGAAGGATTGACAGAAGGAGGAATGTTATGGGATAAGGGTCAGACCAAGAGGGGTGGAAAAAGGAGATGCTGGAAGAGCCCACTTTTCATGCAGGCTGCCCTTTCAGCGGCGCCAATTCTGCCAAGCTGTCACTTTGCAACCCGAGTGAGAATTGGGCTCTTCTGTAACTTGAAAACAGGATCAAGGTTTACACATTTACTCTTCTGTCATTTCCATCTAATGAATTTTTAAATCTGTGAGAGAATAAAATGCTTATCGCTGACCACCATCTGGTTAATGACATCACTTCCTGCTTAATGAGGTCACTTCTGGCCTTCAGCAAATACCATGAAAGCTGTTGGCCCACTATTTAAAACAAGTTTGACACCCCTGACCCGTGGTTTGTGATCCACAGAGGTCTGTGCGTGATCACAAAGTGAAGTTCCAGGTACACATGGAGAGGAAAGCACTCATGTTTTTTAATGGAAAAACTGCAAGTGCCTTTCAGAAGTCTCTGGGAGGCCATGTGTGGTCTCCCCTTTCTTTAGAATACCTCCGGATGTGACCAGAAGGCACTTCCAGCCACTGGATCAGGCCATAGCCCCATCTAGTCCAGCTTCCTGCATCTCACAGCAGCCCACCAAATGCCCCAGGGAGCACACCAGATAACAAGAGACCTGCAAGGCATTCTGGGAATTGTAGTTAAGAACATAAGAACAGCCCCACTGGATCAGGCCAGAGGCCCATCTAGTCCAGCTTCCTGTATCTCACAGCGGCCCACCAAATGCCCCAGGGAGCACACCAGATAACAAGAGACCTCATCCTGGTGCCCTCCCTTGCATCTGGCATTCTGACATAACCCATTTCTAAAATCAGGAGGTTGCGCATACACATCATGGCTTGTACCCCGTAATGGATTTTTCCTCCAGAAACTTGTCCAATCCACTTTTAAAGGCGTCTAGGCTAGACGCCATCACCGCATCCTGTGGCAAGGAGTTCCACAGACCGACCACACGCTGAGTAGAGAAATATTTTCTTTTGTCTGTCCTAACCCGCCCAATACTCAACTTTAGTGGATGTCCCCTGGTTCTGGTATTATGTGAGAGTGTAAAGAGCATCTCCCTATCCACTCTGTCCATCCCCTGCATAATTTTGTATGTCTCAATCATGTCCCCCCTCAGGCGTCTCTTTTCTAGGCTGAAGAGGCCCAAACGCCCTAGCCTTTCCTCATAAGGAAGGTGCCCCAGCCCCGTAATCATCTTAGTCACTCTCTTTTGCACCTTTTCCATTTCCACTATGTCTTTTTTGAGATGCGGCGACCAGAACTGGACACAATACTCCAGGTGTGGCCTTACCATAGATTTGTACAACGGCATTATAATACTAGCCGTTTTGTTCTCAATACCCTTCCTAATGATCCCAAGCATAGAATTGGCCTTCTTCACTGCCGCCGCACATTGGGTCGACACTTTCATCGACCTGTCCACCACCACCCCAAGATCTCTCTCCTGATCTGTCACAGACAGCTCAGAACCCATCAGCCTTTATCTAAAGTTTTGATTTTTTGCCCCAATGTGCATGACTTTACACTTACTGACATTGAAGCGCATCTGCCATTTTGCTGCCCATTCTGCCAGTCTGGAGAGATCCTTCTGGAGCTCCTCACAATCACTTCTGGTCTTTACCACTCGGAAAAGTTTGGTGTCGTCTGCAACCTTAGCCACTTCACTGCTCAACCCTGTCTCCAGGTCATTTATGAAGAGGTTGAAAAGCACCGGTTCCAGGACAGATCCTTGGGGCACACCGCTTTTCCGCTTTTTGTGGATTTGATTATCCACAGGTTTCTGTATCCATGGGGGGGGGGGTCCCCCACAGATACCAAGGTCTGATCCCCTCCCCACAGATACCAAGGTCCCCCGCGGGATACCAAGGTTTGACCTATACAAGGAATTTGTGAACTTCACCGCATGTTCTGTCTGCGTGCTTATTGAAGCCTGGACTTTAGGTGATGTTCACCAGCCAGGCCATCCGCCTGCTTATTTAGCAAGACCTGAGAAGTGCAGATTCAGAGTTTTGTTTCCTATGAGCAGTACCTAGCAGAAGTCATCTTATTCCATACTTTTGATATAGATACATTATTTTAATGTAGTCTGCTGCTCCTTGAGGGCCCAATCCTATCCAACTTTCCAGCACCGGTACAACCGCAATGCAGCCCTGAGATAAGGGAACAAATGTTCCCATATCTTGAGGAAGCCTCTGTGACTGCCTCCCCACCACAGGATGCAGCACACACCCCACTGGCATGGCTGCACTGGCACTGGAAAATTGGATAGGATTGCACCCTAAGTGTTTTATGGGTAGCTTTATGGTATTTTGAATTGTGCATATTTTATGTTGGCTACCTTGCTGTCCATGCTAGTGGGAGAGATGACATCATGATGATGATGATGATGATGATGATGATGATGATGATGATGATGATGATGTAGTCATTATTCCAGGAGATAATCAAATGGAGGAGAAATCATTGGAAATTGCTACAAAATATAACCTTGGGTGCAAAATAGCACCTTTGTGGAAAGAAAACGACAACCCCTGCTCATTGGAATGCTAGGCACAATCCCAAGGCCCTCAAGAAATATCTGGCCTTATTTGGCCTGATAAGCCAAAGCCTGCACTTCCACGAAAATGGAAGCCAGCAAATATCTTTTACATCCTATGTTCAATTTGATTGGTCCCAGTTAACAACCTGGTCACCTGCCAGACACTAAGGCTAAAAGCCAGAATCCTCAGTGCTCTGTGCAGCTGCCCCCCATGGCAGTCTGGTTGTTAGGAGTGCAGGTTGGGTCTTCTTCTTAGGCAGTATATTCTTCTTTGGTTCTGAACATTAGGGCGCAATCCAAAGTGTGCCTTATGCCAGCCCAAGTCCCTTAAAGCACGTTTGTGCCTCCGTCGCTGGGAGCCACATCAGCGCATTTACATGCGCCGATGCCCGGAGGCAGGCAGAAGTCTAGTGGCAAAAGCCACACTGCAAAAGTATAGAAAAACACAGAATAGAAGAAGCTGCTTGACTTCATTTAAAGGCAAAATTGTATTCTCACAGAGCTGCTTAGGCGTAAACACCTTGGAATGCAAATAGATAAGATAGCTAGGTAACGAGCAGATAGGCCCCAACTTGGCAGAAGGATACCCATCTTAGCAAGGACAGTCTGCCTGTGTTCATTTATAGTTTTAAACTGTTATTCTTCCATGCTTTCAAAGGAAAAGACACATATAGGCACATATAGGTAAAATAGTATTTGCCCTAAAGTGTAACCAACATATATGGGGACATAGTAGTCATTAGAAGTAAGTCTTAAGCAACCTTTGCTGCTTGATTTTAGAAAAGTCTTAAGAACAGACAAAAGCTTTAACATTGCAGGAAGGCTTCACAGGTGTTTCTATGTTGTCATTAGCATAGGAGAAAGGCATGCAGAGGAAAGATAACGGTACCAGTCAGAATACATTGTGTCATCTCTTAATGCGGATGGTACGGAGACCTGCCAAGGAAGCCCCTAATTGGATTGATGGATGCAAGTAAGGGTCAGTACTGGGTCAGTACTGGATAAAATACTTTTGGTCAGTATCTGACCCAGTATACTGGGTCCGTATCTGGATAAAATACCAGATAAAATTTTGAGACATACAAAATTATGCAGGGGATGGACAGAGTGGATAGGGAGATGCTCTTTACACTCTCACATAACACCAGAACCAGGGGACATCCACTAAAATTGAGTGTTGGGAGAGTTAGAACAGACAAAAGAAAATATTTCTTTACTCAGCGTGTGGTTGGTCTGTGGAACTCCTTGCCACAGGATGTGGTGATGGCGTCTAGCCTGGACGCCTTTAAAAGGGGATTGGACAAGTTTCTGGAGGAAAAATCCATTACAGGGTACAAGCCACGATGTGTATGCACAACCTCCTGATTTTAGAAATGGGCTATGTCAGAATGCCAGATGCAAGGGAGGGCACCAGGATGAGTTCTCTTGTTATCAGGTGTGCTCCCTGGGGCATTTGGTGGGCCGCTGTGAGATACAGGAAGCTGGACTAGATGGGCCTATGGCCTGATCCAGTGGGGCTGTTCTTATGTTCTTATGGTCTTAAAATATTATAGCAATCCCTGCTGGTTCTTGAAAACTTTGTAATTCAATAATGTATAATTGTTTAATTTTACCTTTTATGGGACCTGTGGCCTGAAACAAGCCTATCAGGTGTCTCTAAAGTTATCTATAGCCTATTAAGAGTTAGCCCCACCTCTGATGTCAAACTTCAGCCAATGGGAAGTTCAGATTTTCAGACAAAGGACCTAGAATGGTATAAAGGGTCCAGTGAACATTGGGAAATGGCTCTCATGCTTTGAGACATTAGTCCCATGAGATGCCCGAAACGAAATAAATCGATGCCTTGCAACGAAATAAAGCCTGCACCCTTGAGTACTGAGTCTTGCTTTCTTGAACCCTACAAGAGTAGCTCAGTAGCTAAGAGAAGCTGATGATGGTACTGGGAGAGCACAATCATCATGGGGCCAGATAAAGAGCCATGGGCTGAATCTGGTCCACTGGCCTTATGTTTGACACTGGTGCAAAGTCAGTTAAGCATGGCAAATTCTTTCTTTGGAAAAAGAAGGCCATCGATATTTTGCTGAAATTGTGGCCATCTCTTTGCTCTAGACTGTGCTCCTACCTTCCTTGCCTTTTCCCTGCAGGGCTGCTGAGAGCTGGCATTAGGCCCAGGGCAAGATGGCTGATTGGGTCCCCTTTCCTAAATTTTCCTTCAAACTAAATGTTACTACTTTTTAAACAAGTTTGTAATTGGCTGTTTTAGACAGACAGATGGGGGTTTTATTGTTGATAATGAAATAAAAACACATAACGCCATTTTCTGCACTTCTAACTTTGAAAAACACCCAAAAAAAAACTGTTTTCACCCACCTCTATAGATAAAATATCTATATATTTTATCAATACAAAATTTATATTTAATATGTTATAATACGTCATCTAATAACTGAAATACTGGACTTTATAGGCTCTCTGAAAGCCAGATCGGAATGAAACACCTTGAATGTAGTGGTTCTTGAAAGAAAGAACCTTCTTTCAATTGTAAAAATCCCTATTTAATAAGGGATTTAGATAAAGCCTGCCTATGTAAACCGCCTTGAATAAAGTCTTGAATAAAGACCAAGAAAGGCGGTATATAAATACCTGTTGTTGTTGTTGTTGTTGTTGTTGTTGTTGTTGTTGTTGTTGTTGTTGTTGTTGTTGTTGTTGTTGTTGTTGTTATTATTATTATTATTATTATTATTACTTTACTCTCCCATACAAGCCTGCATAAGAGGGTTTTCTCTCATCCCCACCACCCACTTACTTAGAATTTTCTTTAAAAATGCACAGGCTCCAAGGACTGGCTTTCACTATCTCCCTCATTACTATGTGATGATTTTGAAACAAAGCCCAGGTGAAATTAACTGGCCTGGCCTTGTTTAAAAAAAATCGTTCATGTTTTCCCTCTTTGTCTCTTCTGTGCTCCAGACTTATATCTGTATTCCATACCAGGGATGGGAACTCGAGTCAGGCGACTTGAGTCCGAGTTGCAAAAACACGTGTTTTTTGCTGACTCCTGTCACTTGAGTCACCTGTGTCGATGACTCTGGTATTAATTCAGGTCTGAGACCACTGACTCGGCACATGGTCCCCAAGCATGCAGACCCGAGTCTGTCTGTCTGGGTGTGCTTGCTTACTTTTTTTGACACGACTGTTACATCCTTGCCTGTATATTTCTAACAGCTTTATGGCTAGGCAGAGTTCTGGTCCCTGTGATGTGTAGATATCATAGAATGGTTAACATTTGAAGTGTAGAAGGAAGAGCAGAAGCTAAGTCGTTCTGGCCTTGGGAAAGGAGATAACTGAGTGAGAAGTACATTCCCTGGTGCATCCAATTTGGTGGACAACCAGCTTCAGGTGGAATGTGTCATGAAGGGATGTGTCATGAAGGGATGCCAACCTTGTTTGGGATTTTCTTCGCTGTCCTGCTGAAGCATGCCTTTGGAACTGCAACAGAAGGCATCTATCTCTTGCAACCAAATGCATGGGATATAAATGTAGTTTCACACTCCTCTAGATACAAAGCTGTGGACACACCCCTTTGCTGATCTTTGATGGGTTGCTTTGCTTTTCCCCCCATAAGTCTGTAAAACATTATATAACTTTATAATTGTATGTGCTTACTGAATTGCTATAGTTTTGATCTTGTTGTGTTTGTTAATACCAGACTGGTATTTGGAGTGCCTTGGATTGGTCATAAACTAGGAGCCCGTTTCAGACCTTACATTGAACTGAAGGGGCAGGGAGGATTCTAAAAAAAAGACTAGACAGGAGTCTGTATGGCTGTCTGGAGAAAGAACCTCAGCAATACTTGAGTGCCTTTTGGTAAGACCAAAGTATTCTGCTCACCTACTTTTATTTTCAAGAGTTCCTGGCAATCTCGTACAGCATGCACACTGGTAGGAAAATAACCCTTGTTGTGATTCACACAGACACGCCTTCCCAAATGGACAACAAATGGTTCTAAGAATAGGTAGAAATGAACCCAGAGGTGCTGGTGTGTGTGTGTGTTTTTCTGCCAAGCTCTGGTTCTCATTCCCTGCCCCTCACAACCCTTGGTTCCTTTCAATGATGCATTTACCCTTCCTGCAAGCCAGGACCAAACAGGAAACCCTGTTCTCCTCCCAAATATCTGCTCCAACAGGAACTCCACACATAATCTACTTCTGCCTTTAAGCCCTCCTATTTTCACTGATCCAGAACATTCTCCTTCCTTCCAGTCATGAACATTCTCCTTCATGCCACCTAGCATGTTTTTCCGTTAAAGTTTTCATTCAGGGCCTTTGTATATACCACCACCTCTTTTTAACAGGAAACATTGTGCTGGGGGTGGGTAGGGAAAGAGTAGCTTTATGATTGCCCCAAGAGCCCGCCGATCAACACTGTACACAGCCAGCTACTTCTGGATATGGAAAGGCCCGGTTACTCCTGAGCACAGTTCTCTGGGAAAGTTGACCAAAAAAGGGTGCGCATGGATCCACAGCAAGCTCACCTCTCAAGCTCTGTAGATGGCATAAAATAATAACTTTGTAGTGGAAGTTGTTCATGCTTATTAGCAAGTGATCTTTTGATTTGAGATTCAGCATTGAACTGCTTGCTCTCTGTAGCTGTGCTCCAGCCAAGGGCACTTGCCAAGACAGCTTGAGCAGCCAGTTTATCAGGATGGGCACTAAGTCCCAACACTGGCAATGCTTTTCAGGGGCATGCAAACTTTGCTTTGAGGCCAAAGTGTGCCATTGCTTTTGCATGGGCAGCCACTTTCAGTCAGTCATTTGGAATTTGCACATCTCCAAATTGGGCACACTGATAAGGACACATATGCACTTCAGAGGTTTCACCCTGGGACATGATTCTGGTACCAGAAACCACAAAGGAATATATTGCTGTGAATGAGAGGCAAGTGTCTTCACACACACACACCCATAGTATGCAGCACCACCGTTTTGATGGACAGTATTTGAAAAGATAGGATTGGGAGAGTTTTGAATAGATAGGATTAGGTTGTAAATCAATTAAAGGTTGCCACCCTGCTTTTAAGACTCAACTATTTCTTTATGACATATACCTGGCCCCTCCATATTACTTTCTGTGCGGAAACACAGTTGTGGCCTTTTCTCTCCAAGACATCACAAAGATGCTCTAAATGTACTTGCTGCTTTCACTGTGAGCCAAACTACATGTTACACATAATTTCTGGATTATATTTTCAAAATATTGGGAGTGGAGAATGCAGGGAAGCATGCAGGCAAGAAGGAGGTAGGGGGGCTTTCATACTTTGTTCCCACTGTGGTCCTGATCAAAATGATGCCCACCCACCTCCCTCATGCGATTTACAGCAGGGAAAAGGCTTCCATTGACACTCACTGCATTGACATAAAACTGCTACCCAGGCCTTTGTTTCCTTTGCTTTCAGTTGTTCTGCAGAAAACAGCCAAAATCTCTCCTGGCCCTCTTTACTGGCCCAGTGTCTGTAACACAAGAGAACTGGCAATGCAAACATAGCAGCATGGCCCACATGCCCTCTCTGTAGAACCAAACAATTTGCATCCAGAACAAGAGTGGCATGTCTGTAGTCTACACAGTTTGCTTCTGTCAGGCATGAATCATGGAAGAAGTACTGCATTCAGACGGTTGCCACATTTGGCCTCAAGATTGAAAGAACACAAAGGAGGAGGTCAGCTGGCACATTCTCTAGGACTAACTTTAGTGAGGGGCGGGGGAAGAAAGCAGCATTTTGAGACACTCCTTTTCTCTGGGCATCCTATAAAGGACAGCAAAGGGCTATCTCTTCTGAACTTCTATACCAGCCAAGCAAATTAACTGTGCCAATAAATCCAGTCACAAATATTGATTGATTCAAGACATTTCTTCGTTGCTTTTCAGCTCAATAAGTGCTCAGAACAACTTACAAGGAAGAATACAAAATGCACATTAGTCTTATGTCAAACCCACAGTAAACCAATCATGCTAAAAGCCACTCAAAGCCAAAGCAAACCACAATATGTTTTACCAGGTGCTTGAAAAACCATTAGATTTGGCACTAAACAGATTAATAAATGGAAGTACTTCAAAGAAGGAGCCACTACTGAGAAGGCTCTTACTGGTGAGCTCACCCAACTTGTGAGCTCCCCAGTGGTGTAGTAAGCAGCAAATGGAATGGGGCCGTACGCCCAGGTACCAGGTCAGAAGGAGGCACCACACCACCACATTACGGCCACACATGCACTCCAGCATTTTAAAGAGTCTTCTTTAAAGAAGTGACTCAGCCAAGGCATGTGGGCTTGGAGTGGACAAAGATGGCCAAGGCCAAGTCAGGGTGACACCCCTGAAGCGTGTCAGGCTTTCTCAGCCTCAGTGATTTGCAACTTGTGGAATGAGGTGTGTCCATTCTGAGTTCTGCAGCGGCTCGCAAGCTGGAAGTAATTGGCAGTGATGTAATTATGTCATCACATCACAGCCAATTACTTCCACATCTGTGTACTTGGTGGGGTGACACCATGAGCCACCGCTTTGAGTCCCAGAAAAGGTAGCATGCCACTGGAGTTCCCACCTCAACTTTGAAGGTGAAGGCACCAAGGACTGAACCTCTGTTGAAGAACTTACCAGCTAGGCAGATTCTATGGAAACAGATAATCCTTACAACTAGTATACTTGAGGGTTTGACAGGTTTAACCAGCATCACGACTTGAACTGTGTCTGGAAACAGACTGAGAATTAGTGAAGCCCTGGTAAAATATACAATACAGTACTCATATCTACCTAAACGTCTCATCACTGCATGTGGAGCAATTGATATTTCACTCTATCTAGGTCTATATGAAGAACATTCTAGTTATCTAAAGTGGGGGGTTACTGTCAGGCCATGGATACTTGTGACCAATTCATTCCAAAGCATGACACACTCATGTTATTCTTACGTTTGTTCATTCATATCCCATCTTCCCTCCACCATGGGGCTTAAAGTGGCATACATGAGTGGATGGTCATTGACCAGAACTAGACCTACTTAACTTCAGAAAGACACCTATATCAGGTATCCTCAGACCATGTCCAGGGTTAATTTTATTAAAGACCCCATGCAACGTTTTATTTTTTTCTTCCTTTCCATACCATGGTCATCATCCTAAATCCCAAAATGAGCGATGCTTACTGTCTCAAAATCCAGTATTAGTATAGTAGTAGTTGTATAGTTGTAGTTGTTGTTTTTGTGTAAGTGTATCCCTTTCTGTTTGTTTGTATTGGTCAAAAACCATGCATCATATTAAACCTGTCTACATGATGGGCTGAATGCTGAAGGGGAACAGAAGTGATCCTTTTACCTCTGAACATTTGCTGTGGAGGGGCCGGTTCCAGCCCAGGAGTGTGGTGGCGTAGCAAGTGAGAGGGGGCAAGTTTCACACCAAAAATCCCTCCCCTAAGAACCAGCAGTTTACTGCAAAAGTGGCTATTTGCAACCCATTGGAAAGGCAGAGTTAATGCGATTGGCCCTAAAGCTGCAGAGCCTGGAAAAATTCCCACAAAGGGTTAAACTTTCCAGGAATATACAAATAAAATAGGTGGCAAAGGGTTCTTCTTTTGCATGTCTGTTCCTCAGAGGCTTTTCCTTGGCTTTTGCTCTCTGAAATACATAGACTCTTGGCAAAGTTCTGCTCTCTATGCTTTGCTGAACTCCTGAACACAGATGTCCCATTTGTGTTTCATTAGTACATCAGCCTCTTGGAGGCTTCCGACCTCTGCACTAGGCGATAATTACCTGGCTCCAGCCCATCCCCTCACCAGCTGGCCTGAGAGCTGCTCCGCTCAGACCAGGGTTCTCTCTGCTGTCATGCCTTTCCAGTCAACTGGACAGCTCAATCAGCAGAAAATATCAGATATGGCTATTTGGTTAAAGCTTAGCCAGCATTGTTTCTGATCTTGCAAGGCATTTCTCTCCCCCTCATCCCCCCCCCCAAAAAAAAAAGAGATTTTGCTACTAGGGAAGCTGACAATGTCAGGTATGTATATAGAGACCTTGAGGAATCTGACACCCCATTTTTGTAAGCAGTATAAACTACAACACTCCTTCCTGACAACTTCCTGTTGTCTCCCAGGATAATTCCATGGATTAAAAAGGACTTCAGTAATTGCATTAAAACCGTCTCTAACTTGAGCAGGAAAAGACATTTCCAGTGGTACTTTCAGTTCATTAGGTGCCCAGTGGATGTTCAGATCTTGACTGATCATAGCTTCCATCTCAAGCATGGAGGTTTCCTGGGTGCATTTCATGCTTACCAAATGTGTTTGTCCCTAGATAAGCGTTGTGAGTATTTAATGGAAGTTGGGCTGTTCTTTGGGGTTAAAAAAAAAAAATTTATTCAATTATTTTTATGTCACTACAAATATCACCAAAGCAGCTCAGAATGTGAATACAAATAGCAGATAATAAAATAAGATAAATAAAAGCAAAGCCACCTGCACCTATATAACAGACAAAATAAAAACTGTTATGCCAGATAAGTACCAAACCCAACCAAAGACAACATAGCAAATCTGGTGCATCTTCAAGAGACTCTGGAAAGTAAGAAGAGCTGGGACTGAATGAACCTCAATAGCTACCACGGAGGAGGTCCTGCTTTGCATTCTCACCTGTACAGTTAATAGGTGTGTGGAAAAGAAAACAAAAACAAAAAAAAACCCTGATATAATTGAGGCAGGGTCTGGTGATGTCATGCGACATCACAGGTGATGAGCTAGATAGACCAACAGGCTGACTCATAGCGCAATCCTGTCCAGGATTAGGCCAGTGCATGGAGGAGTTTGTGGCAACGGAATGCAGTTCTGCTGTTGTGAAATGAATTTTGGTGGCACACTACCAGCAGCTATTTTAGGAGTGCTGGTGGAAGGACCACCACCAGACCAAAATAGGTAAGTCTACAGCAGCAGAGATAAGGTGAGCAGAATGGGAAGGAGATGGGTGGAAAGGGGATGGATTGAGGCCGGGAAGGGGTTGGTATCAATGGTAGGCAGTGCTACCAGTATCCTACCCTCTTCCTGGCCTCAATCCACCTTCCAAGGTCCACTCAAGCTTACATCACAAATTCACTGATGCAACTAGACCCATTCAGGCAGCGGAGGCTTACCCCTGGGCAAGAGAATCCCTTACCTGGAGCAGACTTCTGGCATGCCCCGCATGATATAGCGCACACTCTGATGGCACAATTACATTGACTGGGGGAGTTTAGGTAGGACTGGGCTGCCCATACATTGTCCCCAACTGGTTCCATTCCAGAGGCCTGCCTTCAAGTCAGAACGTTTGTATACATCAAACAGCAGAAAGCACCAGAACAGATGGAGCACAGCTGCATGAAAGTGCTGATGCGGTTGTACGTACCTTGTGACATCTACAATTGGACACCTGTAACTTGGGCACCCAGTGTATATAAATCCACACGTTCTCCTCAGATAAATCTCAGCACCTGTTTTGCCAAATTTTTTTTTTTCATTTTATCCCTGAATAACTCTAAACAATTTTGAAAACAGCCCTGCAAAGTTTTGTTCATAACCTAATCTGGTAAGAGTAGCTTCCCAAGTTTGGCCACGAATTTTGCTTGTTTCCCCCCCCCTCCCCTTGTTTATAGTTGATGTTCCAGGTCTCCCCCTGTCCCCCATGGGGAGATGTATGTGTTGTCTCTGCCCTTTGACTGAAAGATGCACAGGCTCAACTTTGGCTGTTCTAAGCAGGCATGGAAAAGCAAGAGCACCATACATGTGCTTCATCACCTCAAACTGTTCATAATGAGTGTCTGAATTGATGGCCCGGCAGGTCATGAGTAGCCATATCGTCCTTCATCTTTAGATTCAAGTATGTTCTCAGGCTTAAGGCCCCTGAAGTCAATGGCTGGAAGGTTCACCAGATTCAGCTCTGTTCACCAGAACATGACAGAAGGTCGGGCTCCAGGTATTTAGGTAGACCAGGCCAATCAATCTACAGGCTTCACTTTATCTGTCAGTCATAGCAGAAGGGTCACTAGGGTTTGCAGCACTCAGCGCAAGAACTCATTGCATCACCTCCATTTTGGACCTCCTCCCATACCAGACCATACATGTTGGCAACCTTCAGTCTCGAAATACTCTGGTATCGCGCTCTGAATGGAGGTTCTGGAACAGCGTCTAGTGTGGCTGAAAAGGCTGATTCGGCAGTGACAATCCCTTCCACACCAGGAGCAAGTGCAGTCTGCCCCTGGTCTGTCTCCCTGGCTATGGGCCTTCCTTCTTTGCCTCTTTGCCTCAGTCTGTTGGCCAAGTGTCTCTTCACACTGGGAAAGGCCATGCTGCACAGCCTGCCTCCAAGCGGGCCGCTCAGAGGCCAGGGTTTCCCACTTGTTGAGGTCCACTCCTAAGGCCTTCAGATCCCTCTTGCAGATGTCCTTGTATCGCAGCTGTGGTCTACCTGTAGGGCGCTTTCCAGACCATAGAGAATAAATAACAATAACATACACACAGCCCAAATACAGTGGCATCACTAGGGTTGGTGTCACCCCCATTAACTTTATTTATTTTAATATATAGCCGTACAGGTCACCCAACATATCAGTCACCAAGAAAAAAACCAGTGGCCAACTTGATGACACTCCCATAACTGAAGGGCAGTGCAATCCTAACTTGCGCTGTAACAGGGAGACCAGTTGGCCTGCCCTGTATCCAACGCGAGGTTGGGGCCAAAAGCAGCTCAGCCCGGGGCAAGGGGAATCGCTTCCCCTTACCCCGGGTAAAGTCGTAGCAGCCCCAATGGGGCTACTTGGATTTGCACCACTTCAAGAGAGGACTTGTGCTGGCCCATCAGCCTGCCAGGATTGTGCCCTAGGAATTCTAGTTTAAGCTCTGATACATGGAAATGAGAGCTGACGCATACGAACAACTTCTTAGTTCCCTGCTGTGTCATAATAACACCTCATAGGCTCTTAGAACAACCAGTCTCATTGGTCCGTTTTGAGTTAATCAAACCCACTGTTTGCTGCAGAAGACAGTTGTGCTTCCTTTTTGGTTACTTGGCTATAACTTTTGATAGAATGCAGATATTTCAACATGGTTTGTTCCATTGCATTCTGCATTAATTTACACATCTAATGATATATAACATGATAGTATTGTTCAAAAATACCAAGATTTTCACAATTTTGGTCAGTAGTGGTTTCACACACACCCTGTGTGTCTCATCTAGTGCAGTCTGGTGACCCCCCTTAGTGATGCCACTGAGTCATCGAGGCTGATGTTGTACACCCCTCCCCCATCCTTCATACATTTTCTGACAATATGTAGGCCACAGCGACTCACTAGGCTTGGTCACAGTTTCAGGGGTGCACAGCAACAGGGAGAGGCTGTAGCACATGCTGCACATACTTTACATGCAAGAGGACCCAGAATCAATCCCTAGCATCTTCTCTTTCGGCTGAGAAAAATCTCGTCAGAAACTCCAATGAGCCACTCTCAGTCTGTGTAGTAGACAGGGCTTTTTTTGTAATGGAACGCACCGGAACGGCGTTCCGGCACCTTTTTCCCCCCTCCTCCTGGCCCCCACCTTTTTTCCCCCCTCCTCCTGGCCCCCACCTTTTTTTCCCTACCTGCACTGCCCAGCACTGCTGGCTAGGGAGGGATTCGAACCTCCAACCCTCCTCCTGGCCCCCACCTTTTTCCCTCCCTGTGCCACCCAGCACTGCTGGCTAAGGAGGGATTCAAACCTCCAACTTTGTGCTCCACAGCCCAGCACTCTCTCCATTGGGCTATAGGAAAGCCTAGAGTTACAGTGTTCAGAACTAATATATAAGGTCCTGAGCCCAGCTGGTGGCCATCAGCGCCTCAAGTATTAGTTCCAAACACTTTGAGCCTAAGACTTCCAAGGGCTCAGTTACTAAAGTGCTGGTCTGTGGAGCCAGAGGTTGGGGGTTCAAATCCCCGTAAGGAATAATTTTTTTTCTTCTTTTTTTTTTTTTTAGGTGGGGAGGTAAATAAATAAAAGATTACACTTGTTAATCTTAAACTTGTTCTTGTAAGTGGGTTCCTGCACCTTTTATTTTTTTTTTTACAAAAAAAGCACTGCCCCTACCTCACCGCACTCAGCTCTCGCCTGAGCCCAGCCCGCCTTTCCTCTTCCCGCGCTCTGCTTCCCCACGCTCAGCTACCAAGCCGGTGAGGGCATGGGGACATGTGCTGAGGAGGAGGAGGACGACGACGAGGGACAGCAAGCCAGGGAGACAGGTTGCAGCACCCAGGTACTGGCTTGGCAAGAGGAGGGGGGGAAGGAAGGAAGTTGGCTGGTGCAGTCCCTGCACCTGAGACAGCCTAGGCATGTCTACTGAGAAGTAAGTCCCCTTGTGTTCAGTGGGGCTTACTCCCAGGAAAATGTGGATGGGATTGCAGCCCAAGCCTATGCAGGTCTACTCAGAAGCAAGTCCCCTTGTGTTCAGTGGGGCTTACTCCCAGGAAAATGTGGATGGGATTGCAGCCCAAGCCTATGCAGGTGTACTGAGAAGTAAGTCCCCTTGTGTTCAGTGGGGCTTACTCCCAGGAAAATGTGGATGGGATTGCAGCCCAAGCCTATGCAGGTCTACTCAGAAGCAAGTAATTCATTCATTTTTATAGTTATTAATATAAGGCTTGGCTGATCTAAATTAACTAAGCAAAAATTATTACTAATAATTTAGTAGCTTTGTAATGTCATCAACAGGAGATTTAGGTTTTTAACTATAAATGGGGAAGCTTAAGTGTCCTTGCTGCATTATAACAACACTTAGGAAATATGTATTCCTCTGTGCAGTAGGTCAGATCATTGCTGTCTATTAATTTTTGGTTTTTTTAGACTATATTTAATAATCACTATTATTATAATGGGGAATGGGGACATAGTACACAGGGGAAAGGGGGGAACCACAAAAGATGGGTTAATGAATTGATTAAGTTATGAAGTTATGAATCAAAAATCATGTGGTCACACACTCTCTATTGGTTCAAGATGAGTTGTAAAATAGATTATATTCCGGTATTATATAATTTATCTATTTTACAATTCATCTTTTGTGTTTATTCTTCTGCTCCCCCCCCTTGTGTGCTTATATTGCGCATTCATTGTTATCTGATCACATATTTCTCTCTTTTTTTGCACCAATCATGTTTCAATGTCTTGAGCCAATAGAGGGTATGTGACCACATGATTTTTGATCCATAACCTGTTTATTAATCAATTAATTAACCCATCTTTTGTGCCCCCTCTCCCCTGTGTGCCAGTTGATTTGGGTTCAAACAAATCTGTAGAGTGATGTAATGTAATCATTTTTTATATTTTGCCATCATCAATTGTTTTAACCAATATTTATTAAATGCTTTAAAAGTTTTAATTTTTTTTGGTTGTTACATATTTGCAAATACATGCAACAAGCCGTGATATAATCCTTGGTGTGTGCTCCAGAGGTGGTCCGTCTCTTTTTGTTCTTCTCTCTTGAAGATCTCCCCTCATTTTCTAGTTCTTAAGTAGTTGGGGAATGGGGATTTAAAGAGAGAGAAATGAGATGAATAAATAAATAAATAAAAGATTTATTTTATTTTAAATAAAAAAATATTTTATATATTTATATATACATATTATATATTTATATATATATATTAAATAAAATATTTTATTTTAAATAAATTTAAAAATAAATAAATAAATAAAAGATTAACAAGTCGTGAGTTCCTGCACCTTTTTTTTTTACAAAAAAAGCACTGGTAGTAGATAATAATGATCTAGATCAGGGGTGTCCAAAGTTTTTGGCAGGAGGGCCACATCGTCTCTCTGACACTGTGTCCGGGGGGGGGGGAAGAATTAATGTACATTTAAAATTTGAATAAATTTACATAGGTTTACATAAATGAATATATTAAAGATGAACTTATATGAATGATTGAAGGTCTTGCAATAGCTCAAGGCCTATAAAAAGCTTTGCACAAAGCAAGGCTGGCCTTTCCTTTGCTGCCTCTACTGCATCACAGATGTGAAACAGCAAGCAGTGGAGGGAGCCCTCATCCCATAGCCCATGTGAGAGGTCAAACAGTGGCCCTCACGCTGAGAGCAGTTGTGTTGGGCCAGTGTGGGCTCCAACAAATCTCTGGAGGGCCAGAGTCTTATTGAAGACTGGGGGCTCCCTGAGGGCCGCATTGAGAGGCCTCGAGGGCCACAAGTGGCCCCAGGGCCTGGGTTTGGGCACCCCTGATCTAGATATACCAACGGTAGGTGCTGGTATAAGAAAATTTCATGTGTTCATAAGTGTGGCATGGCATTAGTCAGAGTCCCAGTCATCACAGCAGGGGAGGGTGGCATCAGAAAGCAGTTAGGTTGGACACTGTACCATGCCTGTCAGAGGGTGACCAAGCTGGGTTGGTCCCTGAAGTACCCCCAGAGCAGAAACTGGGCAGTTTCTACCCAGAACTACCTCTAGCACTGTCACAAATTCCAATTGAGAAGGTGGTTAGTCATCCATTGCCAGAAAGCCTGGGGCAGGGCTTTCCCAGGGTTGCCAGCACTGGCTGCAGGATGATCTAGGAGGGCAGGTCAACCTGTCCCTCCTTCACCTGAAGAAAAAGATGGGCCTTACCCCCCCCTTCAGTTACCTGTAGTGAGATTCCATCAAGGAAACCACTGGTGGCCCATGAAATTTAGATTCCAGTTCTAGCCCTAGAGTCTCACAGGCCATGTCTTAAAGGTCTGTCTGGTGAAGCAGAAATGCATCACCTCTCAAAGCAATAAACTTTGTATGAACTGGCCAGGAAGCCAAAGATGTTGTGTTTGTAGAGAAAGCTATTTCAGTGTCTTAAAAGCCTAAACAGGTCTACTCAGAAATAAGTCCTATTTTGTTCAATGGGGCTTGCCCTCAGGAAAGTGTGGTTAGGATTGCAGCCTTACTCCGTAACTGACAATGAAACAAGCCATGTCACAAAAAAAAAAAAAACAAGAGACATGAAGACTCCACATTCCACCAGTGCCTGAGCTACTCCTTTCTGGAACATGGAAGAGCCCATTATGGGATGCCCTCCCCAGCAGGGTGATAGGGGTGGGGTGGTTATCCAATCAGGTGCTTAATATCCAATAAACACTTTTAGTTACTCTGGTTTAGAGCCAGTTTTGATGCTACAATATTTTTCCCCTCCTAATTGTATTATAACTTGTTCTTGAATTGTTTTGCACTGTTATTTTAGCATGCCTATATTTATATGCAGATAAGCCACTGTGGGCACTTTTTAGTTGGAAAGATGGAATATGATTATTAAATATTAAATAATATTAAATAAATATTTAAAATAAGTGTATTCACAATAACAATACAGTGGAGTCACGGCCCAATCTTATACTTGCCGCTTGTCTGCGATGAGGATCCTCTGTTGATTCCGACTGCCATAAAACAGTCATCACCAGTTCCAGGAGGTGCTCCATCAGTGCGCTTCAGAACACACTGCTAGGAGCGTTGGCAAGAAGGCCTGCGCCTTCCAATCTGCACTGGAGCTTCTCCTGCCAATTGCCAATGAAGGTAAGTCAGTGGGAGAGGCAGGAGGGCAGAAAGGGAGTGCGGACGGGCAAAAAGAGAGAGGGTGAGGACAGGAGGGGATGGGTGGATCGGGCCCTGGTGCCACCAATATAATTGGATAACACACAATTTGCTTTTGAAATGAAAATAGCTATTCAACTAATTTTGATAGGCTGAATGTGAAAATGACAATAAAACTCTGCTAATTGAGCCTAGTTTAGGAGAAATGGCAAAGCTGCATTTCAGTCTCCTGACTGCAACATATTACATCAGCCCTTCATAAACCCCCGGGGAGCTATTGCATCATTGTCTGATGTAGGACATTTACCAATACATGTGCTAAATCCATATTAGGAACTGTCTATTGCAGATCTCTGTCTACTGGACTGTCTATTGGCCACAAACTGAGGCCAACTTTGCATTTTCATTGTCATTCATGTTCAGCACCTCAAAATATATAAGAAATGGCTAATTCAGGGGTGCTCAATAGGTGGATCGCGATCTACCGGTAGATCGCGAGGCAAAATGAGTAGATCGCGGAGTGCCGACCCCCCCTTCAGGTGCCTCTGGGAGGAAACGCCGGGAGTAAGGCCCATTGTACTCAATGGGGCTTACTCCCAGGTAAGTGTGGCTAGGATTGCAGCCTCACAGCCTAATCCTAGGCATGTCTACTCAGGAGTAAGTCCTGTTATACTCAGAGGGGCTCAAGGTACACCAACGTACATTGTACACATAAATGTTATATGTTATGATGGCGCGAACATTGTAAAAAAAACTCTGGTAGATCTCCGGGCCTTGCTGGGTTTCAAAGTAGCTCTCGAGCCAAAAAAGTGTGAGCACCCCTGGGCTAATTTAATCTTGGGGACATGAACTTTGAAAAAAATATGTTGTCCAGTAATCTAACTCCCTTCCCAGACCCAAACCTGTGACATGGGTATGCATGGACTTGCGTGACCTATTTAGCTGTTGCAGGTCTGAGTAGACCACGTGCGCCATGGAGGCTTACTCCCAATAGTGATTGTTCCTTTACCCAGAGGAGTCCTCCCAGAGTACCCCCACACCATAGGATGCAGTGGTTGCCATTTTGGAGCTGCTGCTTTGAGGGGGAGGGATAGGATCAGAAACAGGATGCTGGGCTAAGCAGATCTAGTTCTGATCTTAGACTGTAGTTGCAAGGTAAAGCCAATGCTTTGCATACATAAGATCCCAGGTTCAATCCTTGGCATTGCTAAGTAGAACCGAAAATTCCTCTGGCTGAAACACTGGAGAGCTGCTGTCTGTCAGAGTAGCTATTACTGACCTAGTTAGTTCAATGCCTGACTCAGGAAGGCCGTTTCATAAGCCCTTTGAACTGATCCACTAGAGTTCCTCTGTGTTCTTAATTACAGGTTGGGCATCCCTTATCTGACACGCTTGGGACCAGAAGTGTTTTGGATAGCAGATTTTTCCTTATTTTGGAATTCTTGCATATACCTAATGAGAGATCTTGGGGATGGGGCCCAAGTCTAAACATGAAACTCATTTATTTTCATATACACCTTATACACATCCCCTGAAGGTAATTGCTCAGAAGGATAATTGCATGTGCTCTGAAACTGGATGATGGGAGGGGATAAGAACATAAGAAAAACTCAGCTGGATCAGGCCAAAAGCCCATCTAGTCCAGCCGCCTGTATCTCACAGTGGCCACTGCTCACGGAACACACAAGACAACAGGAGACCTGTAGGAGAGCCAGGATGGTGTAGTGGATTGAGAGGTGGACTTAGACCTGGAAGATCTAAGTTTGAATCCCCTCTCAGCCATGAAGCTTCCTGGGTGACCTTGGACCAGTCACTTTCTCTCAACCTCACCTACCTCACTGGGCTGTTGTGAGGACGAAAAGGAGGGGAGCAGCTGCATACACCTTCCTGAGCTCCTTGGAGGAAGGGCAGTATAAAAATGTTACCCTGCACATGCCCAATCTTGTCTGATCTTGGAAGCTAAGCAGGGTCAGGCCTGGTTAGTACTTAGATGGGAGACCGCCTGGGAATACTGGGTGCTGTAGGCTTATACCATAGTCTTTTGAGACTGAGGTTGCCAACCAAATAAATCTTGGTTCCCTCCCTTGCATCTGGCATTCTGAAGTCATCTATTTCAAAATCAGGAGGTTGCACATTCCCATCACGGCTTGTAACCTGTGATGGACTTTTCCTCCAGAAATTTGTCCAATTCCCTTTTAAAGGCATCCAGGCCAGATGCCATCACCACATCCGGTGGTAAGGAGTTCCACAGACTAATTACACCCTCGGTAAAGAAATATTTTCGATTGTCTGTCCTAACTCTCCCAACACTTAATTTTAGTGATAGAGCCCTCTACCCACACAAATGACAACCTTGCTACTGAGGCACCTCCAGCTGTTTGAGAATTTCACCCAGCCTTGCCGAGTCACTTTCAAACTGCCTTTGCAACCAGGAAAATGAAATGATAATTACGTGTGTGATCATTTCACAATGCAGAGGCAAGAGCAAGGCAATTGTAGAGTGTGTGTGTGTGTGTGTGTGTGTGTGAGAGAGAGAGAGAGAGAGAGAGAGAGAGAGAGAGAGAGAGAGAGAGTGAATGTAGGTGGGCTCTGGCACATAGGACCAAGGGAACCATGGCCCCAGAATATAGACTGGGCCTCCTTCCAGTCCATTAATCTGAACTGTGTCCACATAAGATCCTGATGTGAGGTGGACAGGAAAAGGGATTGCCCCATTTCTTTCTCTCAGCTAAATGCATTGAGGAACCTTGTGAAGGCTGATCTGAATAATCTTGCACAAAGAAAAAAATAAAGGATCCGTACTCGTGAGCAAAAGCTTTTGTGCTGTTCAATATCGCAGAGAGAAAAGGGTGAGGGTGAAGTTCAAGGCAAGTACGGAGTAGCGTAATTTCTCCCCGCACCATCACAAATAAAATGAGTCTCAGCTCAGCAGGATTAAATTAAAGATGGATCTTGTGCTTGATAGTTTGATAGAACCAGAGTTTTTGTAGTGCTGGTATCATGAGCATAAGTGGATCTCTCTAGTGGCTGGCTAGTATTTTCTTTATACTTGAGCTTTTTTCTATAGCACACAAATGTTAACTGGGTTTATCACATGCTCATTATAATATCTTCCTCTGTTACTTTTTAAATGCTATTCAGGTAAGGCTTGCGACAAGAGGGCAATTCGAGCATCAGCTAACGACTACCTTGGCTTTAGAAGGGACAGCTGTTTGTCAAAGCTGATGTTCAACTTTTGATACTGCATTCCTCACAGTGTCCACATCTTTTATTTCAAAAGGATTTCTTTTTAAAGATAAAGGACAAGGAAGGAAAGCACTTGCTTCACATCCCTTTGTATCCACTCCACAGATCAGAAGGCAATACCATCCAAGAGTGGAAGTTTAGCAGGGAAATTCTGACTTGTGGGCACACAATGCAAGTTAGAGAGGGTTTAAAAAAAACACACACACACACGAAGGTTTCGTAACTGACATTGTTGACAACATAATATCCTTTGATCCAAATGAAGGGAAATTAAAAAAAAAAAAAGACTTTGGCATTGCTGTTTGAAAAAAGAATGTTTAGTTAAGCATTCTCTGAATATTGAGGTTCTCTACACTCATAAATAAATTCATTTAAACCTTTTAGGCCTCTCTCTCTCTCTCCATGTCTCTCTGATTTCAGGAAAAAATGAAATCTAACTGGATATTGTTTTTTGTCAATCTTAGAGGTTTTTTTGTTTCAAGACCCCTTGTTTTAGTCAGAAACATTAAGGGATTTTGGCATCTGGGAGGTTAATTTTCTTATCAAAAGTGTACAAAAATCCTAATTTTGCAGAGTTGTAATTTAAAAAAAAAAATCAGCAATGGGGAAAAAAACTGTTGGTTATGCTGCACTAGACATTCAGTACTCAAGGGATCAATTATAAAAACACTCGTTCAGCTATTTCTATTCAAATGAACACCTGAAGAGAAGGTCTCAAATGGTTTTAAAAGTGTGTGGATATTACTGGATAAATGTTAGCCCAATAAAAGAGATCATCATCTGCTATTTGTGTGCATTTAAGTCGACACTAAAAAGATCTTTGTGGAGGGTTGCCGCTTCCTTTTTCTCTTTTCTTTTTTTCTTTTTCCTTCCTTCCTTCCTTTCTTTTCTTTTTTTTTTTTTTTTGGCGAGTGTGTGTGTGTGTGTGAAAGTGCATCTTTTATCTTCCTATTCCCTTAACAATTTGGGAATTGAAGAGAACATACCAGATGAGCCATTCTTTAAGATTAAAGGGGCAGCATTTAGGCGAACACACCTGAACGAGGAAGGAGTCTATTTTCTTCGATACTTATAAATATGGAATGATGCGCTTGGAGATGAAGTCACGAACCCCTAATAAGAATTCACGAGGCTGTGTTTGAAAACAGAGATTTGCATTTACCCTACGGTTACACTACATGGGCCATTCTTATTCAAAAATGTATTGGCCTGTTTTCCGCATCCCCCTTGGTCTCTTCCACCCTTCACACTTTTCTTTTTCTCATTTTGTGCAAAATTGAAAAAAGCAAACACAAAAACCAGGAGAACACTATACTTAAGTCATCCTTCCCGTCTTCAATTAGAGGGGCACAAAACAATTATTTGCAGATGGGGTGCATAGCTATGTGTCGAAAGATTGTGTATAGGCCATTGTTCACTTGTAATGAGAAAGTGTGTTCCAGTAAAAGATTGCACCAAAGATCCAGGACTTTCGAAAGGTGTAAGAAACACAACTGCGTAAGAAGATCAAACATTTTGTGTAAAAATCCATGGTGCTGAAGAGGTACTAATAAAAATCAAATGAGCCTGAAGACAGATTTTCTTTCAGTCCAGTAAGTATACTGGGAGTAGCACCATCAAAAGAAGCAGAAACACACTGCAGTCTCATAAACATCAGTGCAGGGTACTGATCATCGCATACCAGGCTAATAGTTTAAAAACATTGTATCGCAGCACATGGAATTAAGCAGGCACTGGCAATGACTCTTGCTGAGAATTTCTGTTGTAAATGCCTTACATGGAAAAGGTTTCAATCTGTCATTTGAAAATACAATTGTTAAAGCTATTACATTGCTTACCACACCTTGTATTTTCTCCCCCATTCCCCAACAATACACACACAACTTCCTTTGTGGATCTGAGGCTTTAAGCAAAGAATCAGAGCATTTATTTGCAGTTGTCATTGTCAGGAAATGTTTACCTGCTGAGATGTTCATTTGGCTTCTTTCGAGAGGCTTTGGGTGGATAACAGCACTTCACAAACAGTGAAAAGAATTCTAAAACACAACGTTTAATTTTCTTTTCCGTGAGATTTTAAGCTAAACTCATCCCATAGTGAATTCTCCCTCGTGCAAGAAAAGTCTCTCTGAACAGGGCACTCATTCCAGGGCAATTGCTTTCACTCCCCACCTGCCCGTTAGGCCCTGTTTCTTACCCAAATGTCTATTTAGTGCTTACTGAAAAAAAATGAGACTTCAAAGAACAAGAATGGATTTGTACACAGTGTACAAATATGTGTAAATGTGTGAATTCCGTGGCCATCCTATAGTCTACCTGTGATTTAATATCCAGACAGTGTTTTGCACTATAAATTTCATACTATCACTTAATGGTTGGGGTAGGAGTTCAGATATACTATGGAGTGGGCATTTTTGAAACATTTGCAAAATGTAGTTCCAAATTTTATCTACTCCTACCATCCTGCCTTCGGCTCGGAAATTTCAGATGTAAAAGCTCTGATGTAGTGACGGAGATGTTTTTACCTATGTATGGAGAGGGTTAATTATACATTTTTTGCCCCTTCCTTCATTTTTTCCCCCCATTGCTTTCACAATTGTGATGGGAGGTAGAAGAGAAAAATTACTGTAAATGATAGGAGCTGGAAAAGAGCAAGCTCTTATTTCAGATCTAACAGTGACACCTGCAGTCGAGTCCAACTCATTGACACACACAAGCTCATTCTCCAAAAACAGACCAATGTATTTTCAGCACATTAGATTGTGGTGATGTTGCAGCCATTTAGGCCATCTTTTGAGTTGCATTCAGGTACCTGAATGTTATTGGAGATTTGAGCATCTTTCATTCAAGGGATTTAGCTCCCTTTCATCTTTCCTCTCCCATTCGTTCTATGTATACACCAAGCAAACAAATTGTCTCCAGTGTATATCAAAAGTCACAGAAACTATCTTCAGTCTGATTTGGAGGAGAAAAGCTTTCCATGCACCACTTCCAGATTGAACAACAATATTCCCCTGAATATCATTTGCAGGGGATCAAGGGCAGGGGAGTAGTCTGTCTTGTCTCTTGCATGGAGGATTCCCAGAGGCAGCTGGTGAAACCACTATGGAAAATGTGAGGCTCAGCTGGATGGGACTTTGACCTGATCCAACTGGACTTCCGTTATGTTTTTAAGCTGCCCAAGCTCAGATATATCCATCCTGAAGATTTGCTTATTAAAGGAGCATCTTGGTCTACTCTTTGCCCGTGTTTCTTGGTCGCCCTAAGCATGTCTCCATGAATGCAAAGTGGTACATCAGCTGTCACACAAAAGGCATTATGGTTTAGTGGATTTCACCCATAGATACCTGAGTATGAATCCCTATTGGGTGAAGTTGAGTGGGCCAGTCACTCAGCCTAACAGCCCAGTTCTATCCTTTCTCCCCCTCTGGCTAGTGCAGTTGTGCCGAAAAGGGTGCACTGTATCTAGTGGGGTGATAGATTGGGAATCTTTGGAGGGGAATGGAATCCCCTCCTCATGTAAGCTTCCTGATCTTCACTGGGACTCCTCAGACCTGCGGCTGTGATTTCACTAGCACAAGTTGGAGGAGAGAAGGGGCAGAGTGACTGCTATTGGAGGGGACAACAATGTATGCAAGTTATGCAGGATCAAAATTCTGCATAAGCGATTGAGCCAGTCTTATGGCTGGCCAATCAGGTGGTGGATCAAAATCCTACCATCCAATTGGCCCTCTAGTTCAGTGTTTCAACAGCACCAATTGTGGGGAATCTGGGCAGAGCTAAGGGGTATAAAACCAAAGGTGTTTGCCTTGTGTTTGCATTGCCAGGTTGTGTTCTGAGGTGAAATAAATGTGTTCCACTGTTATCTCTGTGCCTTCCTTTATTTGCATGGACCCACTATTTAACAGAAAGAATCTAGCATGCGCTATGACCAGCAGCAAAAAATCCATTTCACCTCCCCCACCCATAAACAATTGGCCACACCTCAGTGGTAGACCATGTGAATTCAATCTCTATCTGACATGTCCTGCTAAGGAAAGACATACTGCTAAGCTATTTAGAGAGCTTCTTCCGGTTAGAGTAGTCGTACCAGGCTAAATGAAACAAGGATAATCTGAATTGGTGTAAAGCAATGGCATCACCAGAAGGGGTGCAAAGCACTAAGTTTTGCAGGGATCCTCACCACAGTGTGCAAATGGCCCCCTTCCCTCCCCTTGGAGCCATTCCAGGTGAGCGGGAACAAAATGGAGGCGTTCGCCCAGATGGCTCCCTGCAAAACTTAGTGCTTTGCACCCCCTCTAGCTACACTACTGGCATAAAAGCAATGTCGGGAAGTCACTTTATCCATTTTTTACTGTCCCTGTTCCCATAGCTTTAACAGCAGGATGCCATGTAGAAATACGAAGCTGGGGAAGCTTTCACCATCACTGTATATCCACACAGTACTATATATCCAGCAGGACTCAGCTAGATAAGCCAATGGACTGATTCCATGATAATGTAGTTTCATGTTGCCTTATACAATCTGGTCTGAATGATACTTACCTTGTGGTGATGTGATGTTTTTGATCTGTTAGCTCTGAGGTATTCAATCTGTGCATCTGGGCTCCCTAGGGAGGTGTGGCTAGCCCCCAGGAGCATCTGGGGGAGACGCATCTGGGTGATGCATCTGGGGTGAGGCATCTGAGGGAGAGATGTGGTGAGTTATCTGGGGGGGGAGCTGCTCAGCTCCACGTGCTGCCTCCGTACTTGCTGCTTTTCCTCAGCTGTGAACAAGGTGGGTGGGGCAGTGTGAGGTGGGGAGGGCATGTGAAACATGGTGGGGGGAGGTGGGGGAGCCTCCCCACCAAACCAAGAGAAGGCTGGCTGGGCAGCGGTGCAGGTGCTGCATCTCATCAGCACAAGGCGCGCTCCTGGCAGGCTTCAAACTGGGAGGCAAGCCTGACCTAGAGAGAGCAATGCAGGGCTTTCCTCCTCCTGGGAAGGAGGGAGCCCAGCCTGCTGGGGGGGGGTCCAAATGCCCCAGCCTGCATTCCTCCTTCTTGCCTGGGGGGAATTTTTTTTAATTATTTTTTTTTTTACAGGTATTTATATACCGCCTTTCTTGATCGTCACATTTCTCCTCAGATTAATTCAAGGCAGTTTACATAGGCAGGCTATACTAACTGATTTTTACAACTGAAGAAGGTTCTGTCTTTCAAGAACCACAACATTTCAGATGGATCTTTAATGATCTGGTATCACATTCTGGCCTCCATTTTCCTCCCACACATACTGACCAGCCAAAGAGAAGGTGGAATAACTCAGCATAACTTGGCTAGGTTTATCAGCTGCTTCAAGGTCTCGCCGGTTCACAGTGCCGGTGGCCTCGAACTGGTGACTTTCAGATGTTATCTTCAGGCAAACGGAGGCTCTACCCTCTAGACCAGACCTCCTACCCTGGGAGGGGAATAGGGGTGGCATCTGCTTGTTGGGGTGTATGTGTGTGAGTAGCCCCCCCATCTACTTTGGGGGTGAGTTGTAATCTTGCTCTGTGTGGCTGCAATCCTAGTCGCACTTTCCTAGGAGTAAGCCCCATTGACTTAAATGGGACTTACTTCTTAGTAGACCCACATAGGCTTGGGGTCTGTGTCAGGTTAACCAAGGATCCTCACCTTTCTTTTTCCTCCCCCTTCAAAAAGAAAAAAAAACGCTCTTGATGGCTTTGTCTCCAAAAGCTAATTAAAAATAAAAATTCCCATTCCTTTCCAGCCACCCCCCTTTTTCCTCCTGCCTCCTGGGGGGGATACTTCCCAAGTTGGCCTGCTATTATAAGACAAAAGGCACAATCCTAGCTAGGTCTACTCAGAAGTAAGTCCTATTGTGTTCAGTGGGACTTACTCCCAGGAAAGTGAGGTTAGGATTGCAGCCAAACAGTCTCTGGATCTCACATCAGTTTGCAATCAGCAAAGACACACAAAACAAAGTCTTCCCCTTCCCCTGCAAATTTCATCACTTTTCTCCCCCTTATAAGAAATTTCCTTTCCAAGACCCTCCAGGTGTGCTGCTAACAAACTCAGGGCACAAGCCTAACCAGGTCTACTCAGTAGTAAGTCCTATCATGTTCAATTGGGCTTACTCTCAGGTAAGTGTGGATAGGATTGCAGCCTCAGAATGCTGGCAGCTCTGCTTGACTTCTCTTGTTTTTTTGTTTCTAGTGTATAATTATAACACCTTCATCCCCATTTTGGGGGTAACTGAGGTGAGGTGATGTAATGGGGAGCCACGGCCAATGGCCACATGAATCAGGGGAGCCCTGGGCCAGAAAAGTTTGAGAAACACTGTGTTAGCTGAGTCATCCTGTTCGAGTTGGTGCAACTCTGTCTGTTGTCCAGAGGGGGCAGGATGCTGTCCAGAAGGGGTCGAGCTATGGCCCAGTGACTCTGACCTTTCTACCTGTTCTCTCTGTGATCCTTGTGGGATGTGGCCCTAACCCTTTATCCTTCCCCTCTAAGCACTTCCTCTTGTCCTCTGACCACCCACCTGTTAAGATGAGCACAACAGGGCTCTGATGCCCAGGCTATCTTGAGCACAAGGCATTCAGGGTGAGGCAACTCCAGGGCCTCTAAGTAATAGCTGAACCTCTGATCCTAATCAGATGCTGTAAATATACACTCAATGGAACTGTAAGTAAATAACTTCCTTTTTGCAACTTTAACAAGCCATTGCCTCTTTGTCTTTTTTTTATTGATTAGCAGTCAGCCAGGTGAGGGAGGTTCCCTGGGGTGATACCCAAAGGGGGATCTGCTGCTTAAGCTACTCTGCTTCCCCCCAAAGAGGAAACCATTTTTAATTTCCTCCAACACATCCTGAGTGGTTTTGGTAGATCTCCACCTCCAGATATCCATGATTGTTCTGTAGTAATGGGGAGGGGGGCTGCATTTGTGTTTGTGCACTATTTGGATGCCTCCAGCTGTAGGGCAAGGGCAGACCATAAGCTTGCCAGGCTCCTGCTGGATCAACTCTAGCTAAGGTTCCCTCAAATCTTAGACTGGTATTTTACCTGGTTGCATTGATTTTCGCCACCAGAGCAGATTACAAGACTAGGTCATGAACTTGTCAGCAAATCCAAGTCTAACCAAATACCTTATTCCACATTGCCTAGCACAGTGGTTCGCAAGCGTTTTAGCGCTGGGAGCCACTTTTTAGAATGACAATTGGTCGGGACCCACCGGAAGTGATGTCATTAACCTGGAAGTGATGTCATGGCCAGAAGTGACTTCATCAATTTAGGCTTCAAACCTAAGCGGCAAAACAGCCAAAGGTTCTATTACACAGTGTGTTCATGCTGGAATCTTGCATCAGAATTCAAACATTCCAGCTCAGAAGTCAAAGCAGAAAGCAGACTTAGATCCTTCTCCAACCACGCAGCCTTTCCACCTTTCCAGCATTCCATCTTCCCATGTATTCAGGACAAAGCACCAGACCTCTCTCTCCTACCAGGAATCCACCCTGCCCTGCAGCTCTGTATCCTTTATTTTCAATGGTGGCTGAGCTAGGTGCTATGCATCCCACCTGAAATTGGCTTGCAACCCACCTAGGGGGTCCCAAATAACAGTTTGAGAAACACTGGCCTAGCAGATTAGCATTGTGACCGTTCCAGCAGCCCTTGCCTGTTAAGGGATGAGTACAGGAACCTTGTCAAATATAGGTACCCCTGGGTCCAGAATCAGAGGTATCTGTGAGGCAAGCCACCAGGCTTAAAGGCTAGCATGTTCCCATAGTGGTGAAGGCTTCTAAAAGTGATTCTACCCAGCCAGCCCAGCCATTGGTTCCCAATGACCTGGAAGGATTAAAGAAGAGGCCATGCTGGAACTATGCCTGGGCAACTATGGTATGTGTCTAGTAGCCCGTGGCTCAGGAACACTGGTACTCCTGTACTGAATACCTATATCCAAAGAGGCCACCAAAGAGTGCTACTTTTAAGACAGTATCATTTCAGTGTAGATCCCTTAAGGACTGAGAGCAGATTGCCTTGCCTCTCTAGAAGTTCTTTCCCCTTAACAGATCTTCAGCTTCTGAGGACAGTACATACCAGTTAGGGGGTGGAACAAGATGATAATGAGTTCTGAAAGGCACTAGCAATTTTCAAGGAGAAAACTGGCAACTCTTAACAGCATGTAAAGGCTTCATGGGAATTCTTTACGATTACGAAAATACGTTCATCTGTGCTATGTTGTTGAAGACATTTGTTGGGAGCAACATGACTTTTGCAGAAACTCCTCTCTTCCTCTCCACGGACCCTGAGCTTTCGCTTGTTCAGTAGCAGTAGTAGTAATCATTTAGGTAACACTTATGTCTTGGTTTTACCTGTTCCTTTTCAGCAGCCACAAGCAGAGACGTGGCACGTAGTGGGATCCTGGGGGTCCTTTGGTGACCAGAAAGTGCTTGCATGGGCGCAAGCCTCAATTCTAAATTCTGCCAGGCTGTGCTGCATTTTGCTTTGTTCTGGAGGTTTCCCTAGCCTGCAGTATCTCTTTTTGGAGGGCACAACATGCAGCAGTGGGAAGGAAGAGATGGGAAAATCCCCCTCCAGAAGCAAAATTCTGTTTGTGCATCTCTGGATTCAATTCAGCAGGCATTTGCAATGTGAATTTTCCAGCTCAAAGCCTAGTCATTATTCACTCAACCATCCTGGCTCAATTTTTAAGAGCAAGTTTGGTTTTTGGGCTCTGATACTAACCACAAAATACAAACATTACCAGTATAAGTACCAGTACATGAAGTATGGAAAGTAGAGCTGCAAATCAAACAACGAAAGCTTTAGTTGACTCACAGCCCAATCCTATCCATGCTTTCCTGGGAGTAAGCCCCATTGACTCTAATAGGACTTACTTCTGAGTAGACAGGCATAGGCTTGGGCTGTCAGGTGGCAATCCTAACCACACTTTCCTGAGAGTAAGCCCCGTTGAACAAAATAGGACTTACTTCTGAGTAGACCTGGTTAGGCTTGTGCCCTAACTGCCCAGTCCTATTCCCCCACCACCACCACCACTGGCATCACTTTAGTCATGCTGCTGGAATATGTACTGCACCCAGTGATGGGAGGGTGATCAGACAGCTCGCAAGCTGTAAGTAAAAAAATATTTTTTACTTTGCCAAATTAGGTAAGTAAGTTAGTACTTAATTACCCAATTGCCTATGGGTCTCCTTGAACCTTTGAACCTTTGCTGGTGTATGTCCAGAGAGAAAAGGGGAGGGACTACCTGGGAAATAGAGAATAGGATGCCAGTACATGCCACCTCCCTTCCCACTGATGGGGGGGGGAATTCCCCCATCCTCTTCCTAACCCCCAACTCTCCCTGCCTTCCCACAACATGCTTCCTCCACTGACTATGTCAGAAGGCCAGATGCAAGGGAGGGCACCAGGATGAGGTATCTTGTTATCTGGTGTGCTCTCTGGGGCATTTGGTGGGCCGCTGTGAGATACAGGAAGCTGGACTAGATGGGCCTATGGCCTGATCCAGTGGGGCTGTTCTTATGTAGGGGGCCGTGAACAAGATGTCTTCAGTGCCCCCCCTCTCAAGTAGAATGCCAGATGCAAGGGAGGGCACCAGGATGCAGGTCTCTTGTTATCTGGTGTGCTCCCTGAGGCATTTGGTGGGCCGCTGTGAGATACAGGAAGCTGGACCAGATGGGTCTATGGCCTGATCCAGTGGGGCTGTTCTTATGTTCTTATGTAGGAGGCTGTGAACAAGATGTCTTCAGTGCCCCCCCCCTCAAGTAGAATGCCAGATGCAAGGGAGGGCACCAGGATGCAGGTCTCTTGTTATCTGGTGTGCTCCCTGGGGCATTTGGTGGGCCACTGTGAGATACAGGAAGCTGGACTAGATGGGCCTATGGCCTGATCCAGTGGGGCTGTTCTTATGTTGACTTACCAGTGGTGACAGTGGAGCTGTTCATGCACATGCTGTACCACTGCCCATTTGTGTCAGTGACCTGGAAGCCCACCACAGTGGCCCAACTTCTGCACTGCCATAAAGGGCTTTGCACTGCCAGAATGCTAGTTCTGGTAGATTTAATAGCATAGTAGCTAAACGGAGTTTATATAGCTTATCCTGTATAGGATAGGGGCCTTAATGTACATTGGACTGATCTTAAGAAGTGTATATGAATACATAAGTGAATCTTAATAAATAAACTTTAACTGGCTAAGCAGGACTTTAAATCAGTGGAGCTGGAAGTTAAAGATCTTTTTCTTTTTTTATTCTTTGCTTTTTTGCTTTGAGGCTATTTTGGTTGTGGTGTGCAAATGAAACAGGAAAATTGTAAAAGACTATACAAAAGATGCAGTTTCCTTCCAATACTGAGGGATTTGTTTATTAAATTTTATGTTCTCTTACAGTACAGAAGTGTATTTTTTAAAAGCATATACATTTACGTGATCAGTTAATAAGCAGGTGTTTGATCAACTAGAAGTTATTGCATTGGTGGACATGCCTAGGCATGTGCTTAATGCACAAATGCAGCTAGAAAACTGTTAATGTGTATTCCAAAGTGAAAACATACACAAACACACCACACCTCAGCTTATATACATGTGTACCTTTCAGCACCCAGGTTGCCAACTTTTGGACGGGCCCCTGTTACTGTACCTTTCCCAGCCACTCCATAATCAGACATGATCAGGCATTCTGTAGATTGCCATCCTGTGAAAAGCGTCGCTCGGCTGATTGCCGTAGAGCGGAATGTTCTAAAGCTGCTCTGCTTTTCGAGGCATAGCCAGATACCCCCATCCCACCCCTTGGTCAGTTGGCAACTTCATGAATCATAACAGAAGATGATATGTACTTAGATGCAACACTGGGACCCTACATACAAAATGGCTCATCAGAAGTGGCCCTTGGGAGCCCAGGAGCAATGACTACATAGGAGTTCTTCATTTCTTGCACGACTATAAAGGCCATTGCTAGGGGCCGTTCACATCATCTGAATACGAACTAACTGAGGAAGGGTGTGAGGAGGAGACCCTTGATCTATTATTTGTTTTCCCCTTCCACTATTATTATTCTGCTTCATCACGCAGCCTGCAAAACAGCAACTTGTCAGTGGAATATATGCATATTGTTGTTCTCCATCTTGCTGACCCACTTTCCCAAACAGAAACAGATCTTTGCCAAGTTCAAAATATTTCTCTTCACCTCCCATGCACATGCCCACCACCCCACATGCCACCCCACCCATTTCTCCTCCTGAAAAGTTGATGAATTTGGTGCTCTCCTTGTGGATTTGAGCTGGAAATCTCTGATCTGATGCCTCCTGTATGCAAATGCCTTCCCTGCCAGAGCGTGTGCGTTAGAATGTACAAAAAGATTTCTTTATAACTTTTCTCAATATTCTGCTGATTGCCAGCTCAGTAGCAGATGTGCTGTGCTTAATGGTGCATATATAAGAAGCATTCCCTAATCCCTAAATGAACTTCTTATCTCTAAATATATACAGGATAAGCTATATAAACTCCATTTAGCTACTATGCTATTAAATCTACCAGAACTGAAAAGGGAGCGAATATTGTTAAACTAAGCACCTGTTAGCAAAAGGCGTGTTTTTTTTTTGGGGGGGGGGGAATCCCCCAAATACAAAACAATAATGCCAACAAATAAAAATTATTAAAACAGAAGTCAGCACAGATAGCATCATTTCTGCATAGTGAGTTTGGCACCTCAACTGTTGGGCAGAACAAAGAGAACGGACGGAGCACGGCACAAAACACAAAACCCCAGTGCATATCGGTGGACGAAACAAAAGTGAGTGGGACATTCTAGGCCAGAAGAAAATATATAATTGGGGGATAGACCCACTGAATGAAGGCTGACAGTCTGGCTAGAGTGGCTGACCAGAGTGAAATATTGTACACCTTAGAAACAGTGAATGGAGTGAGATTGCCAGGACAGGGTATTAGGATGCCATCCAGTGGTGAAAGGGTGTGGTGCATGTCAGGGGCTGGAGCACTGCAATTGAGGAGTGGGGCTTTGCAGGGGCTCCACGTTGAGCTGAGAGGATCCTTCACAGGTAGACAGACGGCATCCTTTTCTCAGGTAGAGAAAAGAGTTGGTGGAACAGGATCATTGGGAGCAAATTGGAAGCCCTTGAGTGGCAGTGGGTGCTGCCAAGGCAATAGGCAGTGCAAAGGTTGGGACTCAGCTTGGTGTGACATGAAAGGGAGTAACCAGCTCTTGGTCAGTTAATATAAAAGCATGCATGAGAAAATAAGCATTTTTAATAAAGAGACTGCAGTTGGGAAAATTGTGTGAGGAGGGATGGGGTGGAAAGATATGCATATCCTAGACATGATTGGCCCAGGGTTCACCTGCTGGAGAAGACAACCATCTTAGGGGAAGGGCTGTTGCTCAGTGACAGAGCACTTGCTTCCTATGTCGAAATCTTAGGGTTCACAAACATGCATCAGAGTTAGAGTTCCCCCAAGTCTCTACAAATTAAACTTTGTGGTGGAAGATGCTCGAAGCCCCTTGAATCTATTGCACCTGTCTGTAAATACTAAATGCCAACTGGATCCATTGCAAAAAGGGGAGTTTTCAAAAAGCTTTTGAAAAAAAAGTTGTGTTTTTTTTTTTAAATTAATAAATGGATAAATGGGAGAGTTTATTTTAAACATTAGCATCCCACTTTCTGTCTACTTCAGGAAGCACCCAAAGCAGCTAACAAAAAAAAGTTAAATAAATTCAAAACATCTGAAAAGAAAATCAAATGCAACTGTTTCAAAAATCACACATAAAGAGGCAATAGGAGACAGCCTGAATTAGGAGAATATAAGGAGAAGAGCCTTCCATAACATGTAAGGTGTAGGAGGAGCTGGAAGTTGATCCCTGGCATGGAAATTGGCTACTCCAAGCTTCTAGTGTTCCTGGGTTCATCAGTAAAATGTCAGAGACTGTGGATTCTAGTACTGTATTGTATTACTCCACACACGTACCCTGTTGTTCAGGAAAATCTACTAAACATATATAATTGCCTTCAGCTGAGTCAAGCCATTAGTCCACTAGTTCAGTGTTGTCTTTTCTGATTGGTGATGACTCTTCTCAGTTTCAGACACGGACTTCACTAGTCCAACCTGGGACTGTTGGGGATAGAAGCTGGGCCTTCCTTGCATGCAAAACATTGTTTTACCACTTTGCTACCGCCATTCCTGTGGAGTGAATTCAACATTAAATGCGGGCAGCTCAAAAAGAGACGTTCCTCCAAATTAGAAGATGGGGGGGAGGGAGGCGGGGTGATGGTGCACTGATAACTACAGGTTTGCACAGAGGTGCAGATTTCAGCATTTGGTACAGAAAACCTGCACACCACCTGCCCACATTATGCTCAACTCATGTCTGGGCTATTGTGTTGTCACCTTGGATAAACATTCAAAATTCTCCATGTTTACGAGGGAAAGGGGGAAAAAAATTCCCCCCAAACAAAGAAAAGCCAACATTTTAAAAGAAACAGCTTATCCATATGCAAATGTTTTGCGATTACTCCATAGAAAAGCTGTGTCCTAGTTTTTGAAATATATATTTCACTTTATGTCGCGCACAGCTGGGTTTATATTGGCACTCGCGCTAATATGCAAAATACAAGTCTCTTGCATTCAGAAATGACTCTCTTTATAAAATGCCAGGAGGGCACCTGCTTTCTTTTGAAGGCTCGAGCGTGCCAAGCAGCGAGTATCCCATTCGTGGCCATCTTCCAGCTCTGACCATAGCTTTGGTGGCTCGGCGCCAGCTTGAGACCAAAGAGTGTTTACTGCAGTTGCGGTGGCCTGGTCAAAAAGTTTCACACATTCCTCGGGAAGGCTTTGATAATGAGATGCAGCGTATTGAAGAGAGAAGTGTGTCAAAGTTGATTGTGTGCGGCGTAATTACAGAGAAGCGAGGATGCGTTCGCTCACTGTGTTCCGATCAGCTGTAGGAGTCGGAGTCTCATCTGCAAATATATTCCCCGCATCCAGACTAACAACCGGTTTTCACAAAACTTACATTTACATTCACATGGTTGCCAGGCACATAAGGACACAAAATTAGTATCCATTTTTAGATGAGGGAAATGATTCTCCTCGGTCCTTTTGGTGAAGCCCTTTTGGTGGGACTTCTTCCCAACTGTTGAATACCTGATGATGCCCCTTTGGAGGTGGGTGCAGTTGGCAAGGAAGTATTCTGCCTGACCCTCCTCCACAGGCCATTTGAAGGAAAATGCCTTCCCTTACTCTTGGAAAAGCTAAAGGAACATTCCGTAGCGTTCTTTGAAGTGGCTCATCGCTCTCTGTTTCTTGACAGTGGTGTGTAGTTAGGAGAGGGAGGGGAGGCAGTGCCTCCCCTGCCCTGCCCTGATCCAATGAAAATAGCCTCAGAGCCCCATATACCTACAATGAAACTAGCTTCACGTACAGGTAGAGCTTGCAGAAGGAACAGCTCAGCCTCCCTTGTGATTGCACACATGCTCCGCACCCAGTTTCTGAGTGGTTGCACAGTCACAGGGGAAGTGGAGCTGTCATTGCCGCAAGCTCTAGTCTCTCAGCCTCCCCTGTGATTGCACAGGCACTGGGGTAGCCCCCCCCTCCCCGAATGCCTTGCATTGTGACATCATCACATCGTACTTCTGGGTCTGCCTCCCCTTGGACCTCACTGCACGTCACTGCTTCTGGAACATACTTTTCTGTGTGGTGCCCTGCCAGCCACTTGGGAAAGTCTAGTCAGGTAGATCCTTTCAGTTCCTTTAAACTTCAGCCATTTCTGCCCAATGTTGTATATACGCAGCAGGGGCCAAATGCGTACACCCTGTGAGCCAGACAAAAATGGGTTAACTGCTGTAATCAGTTGATAACCTGCAGATCTGACTTTTCAAGATCCAGGAGAAGTTGAGTTGTTCACATTTTCTTGCAACTATCTCCAGGATTGGTCTGGTTGGCTGCCTACTCCATAAGATGGTGGCTATGGATTCTAGATTCTGCTCAAAGTATTCTCCTTTGTCCATTGAAGTTACATGGGGGAGACCAGGCTGATCCAACTTCTCTGACAGCAATGGCAAAGAAGCATCTTCTCAGATGCTGCAAGGAGCTTGTGTCACTGTTTTGTCTGGGCTGCTGAGCTGTTCCTCACTACTGGATCAGGGAAGTTTGGGGACTTTATTCATCTCTTTTGGGGATCCTTGGTTAGGATCTCAGGATCCTCAGTTAAGATCTGAGAAATAACACAGGAATGGCTGGAAAGTGGGACAGCCAGACCCTTTGATGTTCAAGTTACTTCCTAGGGGGCCAAAAGACACATACCCATTAGCATTGCTTCTCTCACCCCTCCTCCTGGTTGAGTTAATTGCCTGCTCTCTGTTCCTTCTCATTGTAGATGAAAAAACTCAGCACTTTACAATCTTCGGGAACCCACAATGCTCTCCTGCACTGCAAACACAGAGCATGTCTCCTGGAAGTGATTGGTGATTACATCATCTCCAGTTACCTCTGGGTTTGGAGACCTCAATGCAAAGCTGCCAAGGATGTTAAGAGGCTTGGAGTGGGCAGGAGGGCCTTTCCCGGAACGCAAAACCCATGCACAGGAGCTCAGCCAGCCATGCACCATCATTTGCAGCATCATGTCACAGTTTCACTGCTGGATGGCGGGTGGTCCATGACACCCCAGGGCTTTGCAATGTACAGTTTCAGAAACCCTAGCCTATGTGAACAGGTGGTAAGCACAAACACATGGTAGGTGTTCTTTCATGACAACTTTCTGTCAGGTTGTCTTTGTCCCATTTCTGTCTAAGCAACAAGTACAAGTCATCCAGTCATGTCATCATGTTGGCAACCTTCAGTCTCGAAGGACTATGGTATCGCACTCTGAAAGGTGGTTCTGGAACAGCGTCTAGTGTGGCTGAAAAGGCCAATTCGGGAGTGACAATCCCTTCCACACTGGGAGCAAGTGCAGTCTGTCCCTGGTCTGTCTCCCTGGCTATGGGCCTTCCTTCTTTGCCTCTTTGACTCAGACTGTTGGCCAAGTGTCTCTTCAAACTGGGAAAGGCCATGCTGCACAGCCTGCCTCCAAGCAGGCCGCTCAGAGGCCAGGGTTTCCCACTTGTTGAGGTCCATCCCTAAGGCCTTCAGATCCCTCTTGCAGATGTCCTTGTACCGCAGCTGTGGTCTACCTGTAGGGCGCTTTCCTTGCACGAGTTCTCCATAGAGGAGATCCTTTGGGATCCGCCCATCATCCATTCTCACGACATGACTGAGCCAACGCAGGCGTCTCTGTTTCAGCAGTGCGTACATGCTAGGGATTCCAGCACGTTCCAGGACTGTGTTGTTTGGAACTTTGTCCTGTACACCACACACATGAGCCTACAAGCACAACTGGCCTATCTATGATATGGATGATTATGTTTCCATTGGGTGGCAAAATGGGGGATGGACAGATGCTCACCATTTCCCTCCAGTCCACCACCACTTGCTCCTTCCTCTATGTTGGCTCTTTAACCAAAGCAAGAGATGTGGAGCACTTTGGGTGTGGTCTCAGCATGCTCTGCATCTCCTGGTTAGTTTAAAGAGCCCACGTGGAGGATGGGGCAGGTAAAGGGAGTGAGGGTTTGGGGGGCATGGTAGTGGCAGCATGGAGGGTGGCACTCTTGGGCTTCCTCAGGCTGGCCCTGCTTATAAACACGGCATCCAGTGCGAAAGCGCACAGGAAATGTGGGCAAGGTTTCTGCTGTCTTGAACCTTAAATGTTCATCAGCCTCTTGCTGTGGCAGAGGAAAGAATTTGCTGCTTTGGGGCTGCAATAGACTTGCTCACGTCCTTGGGAGTCCATGGAAATTATGATGAGTAATACTTGGTATTGAATAGTATTCCTGAGTGTGCTGCGTGCTTCACCTCTTTTTGTAACAACTCTGTAAAGAAACCATATTATTCCTCTTATAATTACAGATGTGAGGGCGGGGGGGTTTAAGAAGGAATAATACACCTAAGTCTATCCTAAGGGAGTTCATGGAAAAAAAACAAGATTTGAACCTGGGACTTCCTGATCCAGAGCCTACTACACTATACCAGCTCTGCTGCCCGAACACATCCCAAGTCTCTCCTGAGAGTTAGGAAACCTTTGGGAACAGGATGTCAGGTGCCTCAGGGGGGGCTGTAGGAGAGGGGGGAATTTGCCAAAAGTCTGCAGCCTCTTTGCAAACCATCCCTTCCAGAAATGCCCCAGGAGAGGCTTTTTGGGAGACAGAGGGGGTTTCCTCCCTTGCATGAGCTTGCTTCTGCTTATACAACTTCCAGAAACAACCCGCAGCAATTTTTTGCCATTGGTCATGTGTGCTTGCTACCTTGGTAGGTTCACATACAAACAGGGCTTGCCAGACTTTGGCCCGTGGGCCAGATCTGGCGTTTGCCAAAATCCCTCTCCCCCATGAGCAGCGCTTACTGTTCCACTGTTCTGCTGCTTTGTTCGTCACCCATCTGGGCATAGGGACGCTCTGGGCAGTTGCATCAATGAATCATGTCCCAAGCAGGCTTTGCACCTGGATGTCCAGGCCATAGATGTGACTGCCCAGAGTATCCCTATGTCCAGATGGGTGACAGATGTCCAGATGGATAAAACAGCAGAGCGTCAGAATTGTAAGCACTGCTCAAGATGGGGAGTTTTCGTTGCGCAGTAGTCTTCAGTTTGGAGACCACTGACATACAGGAAGAAGCAAAAATCATATGGAAACAGGCCTCAGATGTTCGTACAAGCCCCAGTCACATTTATTAATTCATTCCACACAAAATAGTCAATATGATTTTAGAACCAAGCACAATCCTTTAGATTTTAGATTTAAAAGGCCACCTATCATCTCCATTGATTTTGATAGGGAAGGTTCAGCTTGCAAAATCACCTGACGCTTTTGTCCGATCACATACTTGCCAATGTTCCACATTTCTCTTCCCCCCCCCCAATAAACCTTAATGTGCACCAAGTTATTTTGCATCAAATCATTTCTGTATTTAGTTAAGTGAGAAAACAGCACTGTCAAAGAACAGCCTGCATTATTTTGTTATTCTGTTACGGGTTCGTATAGAGACTGGAGAGAACATTGTAATTAACTGTGCTGGGGCCATTTCACACATTACACATGGTAGCCTCCACTGCCACCATGAGGATAAAGTCAGGAAGAGAGAGACCATCTTTGGAAGCCTCTTCCCAGGGCTCCTTCCTCCAAACCCTACCTAGACTGTAGCGAGGCCTGGGGCAAGGATCTGGTTGAGTTCACCTGACAAAAGGCTGATGAAAATAAAGAGTCTATTAAAACACAAAAAAGGTATGTGTGTGGTGGGGGGAGGGAGGGAAGAATGGAAGAAGAAGGCATGAAAAATTATTTGGACATTGATGGTATCCAGGTGTAGGTTTTAACAAAGTTGCAATCAGGCAATTACAGGTGGAAAGCAAAATAATTCATGAATGTGACTTAGCTCACTGGTCCACATCTGTACTGGCTCAGGGTCTTAGCTTGCTTTAATGCTATTACACTGCAATGAGGTGCGTGGAGCTGGCTGTACACAGATTCATTCTGAGAGAACCAGGCTTAGAAGCATCTTTGGGCTGAATTTAGTGAGCTATCCATTTGAATTGTTTAAGCCTACCCAAACAACCCTACCTGTCCTTTCACCTGCTCAAGTGGGTTATATGCCCAATGCGCTGGCTTGTCTCAATCCCATTAGGTGGGCTGAGTGGGGGTTATTGTTTGTTGTGGACTTGGACAATCCACTCTTTGGCCATGTGGTCTTTCTGCAATGACACTGATTTCAGTGGACCAGACTGAAAAAGATGGGGGGGGGGGCAGAAGGGAGGCAAAGGGAGCTCAGTGATCAATATAAGCATAAGAATCAGAAACTTGCCTTCTTGACAACAAAAAAGAAAGAAAAAGAAGCTTTCTATGTCAAGATCACATACACGCAACACAGAGACAGACAGAGAGCCCTGCTCATTCACATTTCACAGAAATTAACGAGTAACATTCAGCAATCCTAGAGGCAGGAAGGAGTGGAAAAATTAGGGATTCCATGTCCATTGCTGTGCATCGTTCAGTCCTCTTGCTGACTCCCTGGGTGACCTTGGTCAAATTGCAACCTCTCTATCTTCCTTTACCCATCTAATATGCATCTAACTCTTATGGTCCAATATTTGTTTAGCTCCTGGGGCTGTTGTGAAGCTTAATTAATGTTTGCCAAAAGCTTTGAGATCAGATGATGGAAGGTGCTTATATAAAGTTCAAAATATGACAAAGACAGCGAGGGGTATGTGTGCCTGCTCGCGAGGGGATAGAAATGGCACCGTGCCAGAACGTTTGCTTGGACAAAACCATCCCCATATCAGGGTTGTCCATATTTCAGTCTCTATCAGTAAAAAAATATACAAAGTTGTTTAACTAAGGACTCATACATATTCAGCTGTGTACAGAACCAGACACCGGCATTTATAGATCTGAAAACAGAAGGCCAGGAGAAGAACCACAAGTGAGACAGAAATTGGACCTTGAGGCCTGGCCATAAATAAAATCCACTTTCGGTTGTGTTTGTAGATGCTGAGGACAAATCCGCACAGGCAAATATGAGCCGAGCGGATGAGATGATAAATAAAAACACTGAGAGAGCGAATTTCAGCTAGAGCAGGAAACAGACGGAAACATTACTTTTTTTCCCCATTTAACATAAATTTGGATATATGTATTACATAGCATGTCAAATATGTTGGAACTGGCAAGGAAAAAAAAAGTTTTAGGAATGACTCCATGAATTCAGAGCCTATTTTACATGGCCTTGTACATCCTCCACTCCCAACCTCAAATTGCACTTCTGTCATATCTTCCTTTCAAGCATGCTTTTCTGGAGATAGTTCTTAATGAGCTGGTAAAGTCGGACTTGGAAGCCACCACTTCAGACGGCAAGTGGAGAGCTCCCAGGATTGAATGCCCTACATTAAAAAAGAAAATCCCCCCCCCCACACACACACACGCACAAAGAAAACCTTTCTCCGGACATCATTTTCTATTTGGCAGGAATATTTTTGCATGGAGTGTGAGCCTCCCTACCCCCTTGCAAAATCCTAAGTAGTACAGCCTACAGCAGGGGTCTCTAAACCCCGGCCCGGGGGCCAGATGCGGCGTGCGGCAAGCCTCTATCCGGCCCACGGCCAGCCTCTTGTCCCCTGAAAGCCTCTGGCCCACTCAACTGAACATGACCAGAGCTATGCTCTGGTTGCATCTGGAGGGTGTTCTGAGGGCCAGAGAGGTTGAATGAATGAGCCCATTCATTCATGTATTCACTCATCTAAGTTCCATCTCTAATTCATTTATTTTAATGTTATATTTAAATTCTTTTCTGGCCCTCAACACCACACCAGATATTTGATGTGGCCCTCTGGCCAAAAACTTTGGAGACCCCTGGCCTAGAGGAAGGTGAGAAGAGGCTTAACAGCCCAGCTCTATTCACCCCCACCTGCCAATGGAACTGTGCCACGACTGCGCTGTGTCCTGGGGGGCAGATCAGTAGGGTTGGAAATGGTAAGGGAAAATATGCCAATGAGTCTCCTTGGGCCTGCACCAGGTCTTTAGCTGGCACAAGCCCAAGAAAAGGAGGAGTGCAGACTGCTAGCAAAGGGGAAAACATTTGGTGCAAGTTGTCTGCACTAGATGCCATGCCCTCATGCTCCCACCCACTCCCATTCCATACTCCCCCTGCTCCTTGGCCACACTGCACCTGAGTTGGTGGGTGATCCTTTTGCCTCTGCTGCACACAAGGCCACCCCAGCCTCTTTTACTTTTGATATGTCAACTATGATCGTTTCTCACATCACCCATCTAAAAGAACCATCGCAATCATCACATGATAAACATAAGTCAGCCACTGCAGTGGTTTCAATGGACAAATTAATCATTAACCACCGGGGAGCTATTCTATTGGCCTGTTGCTTTCATCATCATCAAGGTCATCCCACACAACTCCTGACAAGTAGCTGGCACCAAATTTTTTTTAGGTGTATCTTGGAGGGCTCACAGTTGTCAAATGAGCTAAAGCAGCTTTCTAAAGAACTGTTGGTCCTCCAAGTTAAATGTGTATCATTCTTACGTTGTTGTTCGCTGGTCCTTCCAGGCATCATCAATGAGGTTGCACAACTCAGACAGGGGTTGTCACCTTTAGAACTGAAATTTGCTTTCCAGATGTTACAAAGCTCATAAAAACTGTAAGAGGGAATCTCAAATTAAAAAGAGTTCCAGAACAAAGGGGGGGAACAGGACACAGATTAATACTGTGGGGCAGCACTGAAGGCTCCTATGTACCTACCAGTCTTGGCACCACGTCTAAGCAGGGCCAGTTCTCTGCTGGGGGCAGCATTCTTGGCTGTGAAGGCAAAACATGTCCTCTGTCACTCCCAGGGAGCAGGCCTTTCCAACTGTCTCTTTCTGACAACTTTGTCATCAATCTCTTTATTTACAACTTCAGCGCAGACAGAGAATGCAAAACAAACGGCCATTGCTCTTGCCAATATTTCTGGGAAGTGCAAATTACACCAGGCACCCACTGGGTGGAGTTTGGAACAATCAGAGACTTGATCCATCAACAAAGAGGTCTGACTTCCTCTGCTGAGCCTAATCTCCCTTGACGCAAGAGAAGGGTGGCAATCTGGAGATTCCAAAGCAAAATTATACACCTACATGAGCCATTCATGTTTTGTGCACTAGCAAGTGGACATGTGGTCTCCCAAGGCAGCTCAACTGATTTTTCTTTTACATTTAAACTTCCAAAGAGAAGTCTGACAGTGAAAAGCAAAACAAAAACAGGCAGAACTGAAAAGCAGCAAGGAAAAGGCCAAATAAAGATTCTAGAGCACATGCAGCTGCCATGCTATTGTCGCATTGGCTGTTTGTAAGTAGTAGGAGGGAACTTGGGGTGCAGCCAACTGCCCATTCACTCCCATCCCCAGAGGGTAACCAGAAATCAGAATTAGAGCAGAGTATTTGTGCCCCCCCATACGCACAGACAGCTTGAGACACTTCACTCCACTGTTGCTACAACACTTTCAGCAGTCCGCTCACCTCCCTACCGTTGCTTCTGAAAATGGACCAAGTGCGCACATACCAGATCAATATTAGAAGAGCAACTTGCATGGTTACCAACTGTCTTTTAAGACATGAACACTCAGGAGACCACACATGTGTAAGGACCTTTTGCAGCACCCCAATGGCATTCGGCACACAGTGACGAGAGAGATGTGTAAAAGAAACAGAATAATTGTGGAGATAAATGTCCCCTTGGAGGCAGGGGAATAACGTAAAATAACTCAGTGGATTGGGAGACTAAGGAGAAAGTCAAAGGTTCGAAAATGGAAGGGAGATGTGGACACACAAAATGGGGAGAAGGGGAAACAGGATACAGAGGGACATTAAAACATTGTGGAAATGAGATTACTCAGGGGCCCAAGAGATTAGAAAAGAGAGCTTGCAGGCTGCTGGGTCGACTAAAAGGAACAGAACAAAATCCAAAAGCACAAGAATCACTACGAACTGGAACAGTGACTTAAGGAAAGGAGTGAACCCCTTGAAGAGCCATAAAAGCACTTCACTCACTTGCAGCAGAACTGGTCTTTTCCTCTCCAGGAATACTGTTTTCCAAACTGTGGGTTGCAATCCGCTACTCAATGCTTCACCCGTAAAGTCTTCCTGGGAGCTCCTGAAGGCTATCTTCCAGGTTACACCGGCCTCTGCACGCTCCAGAATGACTCCCGGTTTACTTCTGGTAGGTATTCTGGGGGTCACAGAGGCCAATGGAGTGGATTGCAGGCCTGGTGCAATCCAAAAGTGGCCTCTGGGAGCTCCCAGAAAGGCTTTGCAGGCAAAGCACATTTGTGTATCAGGTCACAACCCACCATGGAGGACAAGGTGGGCCATGGCACTGAAAAGTTTGGGAACCACTGCTCTAAGCCAATGCTGTATCACCTCAAAAGTGGGCAGGGGAGTGCAGGAAGCCTACATTGCTAGACATCCCACTTAAACTATTGGCTAATTTGATTTGCATCTTCCATCATTTCCTTATGTTTGCTCCTACAAGCATATTTGTGTAAACTTCACTGGCTTTGCAAATTTTCTTCTTTCCTAATTATAACTAACACTTACTTCTCTGGGCACAAATCCTCATTTAAAAACAATAATTTAATAGATATGTCTCCACAGACTAATTAATGCACAGCTTTTGCATCCATCACAAAATACGGATTTGAATTCCGTTTTCTTCTCACATGGCCTTTAAAGTTCACTTTGTTATATATTTATTGAAACATGAAGGGAATTCTAGATGTACTTATAGCAAATTAAAAACATTTCCCAATAGTGCTAAGTACATGGATGGGGAGATACACGGGTAGAAAAAATAATTTAGTCAGCCATGCCGCGACCTAACCTTCAAAGTGTGAGCACCAAACATTGTAGAATTTAGTACCAACAGTCTGACGTGCCTAAACCTCATTTAAAAGTCATTAAGAGTTTAAATATCAACGAAAACAGATGGGCGTCCAGCAGTGGTTCACTGTGTTATCTTTTTATAACAAGGCAGACTCTGAAGTTTGATATCAAAGTTAGCACTATTCTTTTCGTGATGATAGTGGCAGATGTTTGACGCCTATAGATTTCAAATACTAGTTTGAACCTTCTCAAAATTGCATCTGCTTCCATCGGCAAACTCGTGATGAAGTATTTATGCTGAACACCAAACTAATGCTTTAAAGATGATTAAAGCAACCGAAATAATTGTTAATATGTTTGTGTTCTATAGCATGAACACCACACATTTTTGTTGCTGTTGCTAAAACAAAAATCTAAGCAACTGTAACCTATCTGATGAGAAAACACACAAAAAAGAGAACAGTTCAAAGCTTGAAGCTCACTCAGTTCAGTACAAATCCCACCAAATATACAAATGGTGTGTGCATTCATAGGAACTCTGTACATCACTCTGAGCTCCTCAGAGGAAGGGCGGCATAAAAATGTGAAAAATGAATATGGACAAGCATGTGCTGTATAGTAGGTAGATGTAGAAACATGTACACATTTCCCTAAAAATCCATTTAAATAGCAAATGGAAAATGTCACATCAGAACCAAAGAGCTGCAATAGGAGTGTCATGTGTTCAGAAGCTTCTTATCCAAGCCCTGAAGTTTCTGGAGCACCAATTTCCACAACAATCCCTTATCTTGTCTCAACCACATTTTCAGCCACATTTTGGACTGACTTCTGGTACAGCATGAAGATCATGGGTATCCTGAGACATGTATACTAGGGTCTTTGAAAGCTGTCCACGTTCTACTTCAATTGCAAGTTACTACTGTACTTGGCTTTAATAAACTGACCTAAAATATCAAGTTAATTTAAGGTGGAACTAAACACTTAAGAACCTACTTCAATGACACATTGGTTTTAAGTCGTGTTATTCTGGCCTATGGGCTAAGGGAGGTAATAAATTGTACAGTATTTGCAGGAAGAGGAGGAGTCAACAGTGGATGAACAGACATGTCTTCAGGGGCTCCTGAGAGACAGTCTGTTTTCCCCCAAAAAACTGCAGGTCTGAAGAGGATCTGAAGATCTTTATCAGGAGAGATAAGATCTTTCCACAGTGCAGGTACCAGAGATTCTGAAAGCCCGACCCGGGGGGGGGGGGAGCTTTCTTCTCGGAAACCTAATTGTCAGGGACAGTATTGGGGGAGGTGCAGTGTCTGCAATCAAGCTGCTGGCTCCGTGCTAAGATACCATATGGAAGAAAAAGCATGAAGCATAAAGTTTAAGTTGGAAATTTAAGATAAGTGTTAATATTGTCCCTGGCTTTGATTGACTGATTTGGCTAAAAGCCCTGGATACACTGAAGGCATTAGTGAGAAACTTTTTAAGGATGTTGAAAGTGCTCTTTATCTTTGTAGTGGAATAAATCGGTCATGGATTTTAATTATAAATATAATTTGGTGTGTGGACTAAAATACAGAATTACTTGTGGACAAAATTGTTGTTAGGCTTGAAAGAGTTTTGTCTCCTTGAGACTGTTTCTTTCGTTTTGTTTTTCTCCATTAACCACACTGTTATCTGTAAGAAAAATTCAAAAATTGCCTGACTGAAAAAACATGTGGGGGAAGCAAGGAGAATAATACGCTGTGGACACCTTGTGGATTAGAGAGAAATTGCAAGATGGAGCCTGTTCCAGATATTTGGACTCAAATGATCCTCAAAAATTTGGAAAAATTGCTCACAATGAGAAGACAGCAGTTGAGTTGGTTCTTGCAGATTCAAGCCAGTTTAGACACTCTTTCTCAACAGACAGATGTGTGCAAGGAACAACTGGAAGACATGAAGAAAACAGAAGATAAACAGAAGGAGAAAGCGGAAAAGATGATGGTGGGGGATGAAATCATCATCAGAAGAGTGGATATAGAAATCAAAAGAGTGGAAAATAAACAGGATCTAGAGGGGACGCTGATGGAGACTGAAGTAGAGAAGGAGTAACATGGGTGCACAAAATACAAAATTTGTTGGAACAAGAAGAAGAAAACATATCCCAGTTAATTGGAAGAATGAACATACCTTATACAAGAAAGTGTGGCCTTATTGGATTCTGTTATGGAGATAAATTATTAAAGATATTACAGGAGAAAAAATGGAAAGAAAGAAAAAAAACCCTGAGGGTTAACCTGAGGGTTAAAGAAAATTGGAGAATTTTGGTTTAAATTTGCTTTAAAATATATACGAAATTGATATATATGAATTAGAATGAATTAGAAAAAATACCTCAAAATGTTAGCGTGTGGATGAATGGTTTTATAGGTGATTATTATGTTAAAGAAAAAAATGTAATCAGATTGGAGAATTAGATTGGAGAATGGTAAACAAATAAGAGATTGTTGGTTTTAGATTCCGAAATTAGATTATTATTATTTGATATTAATGACTAATTGAACTAGTTGAGATGATAAAAAGTGAATATTTAGAAAAGATATTATAGGGAATTAGGAAAAATCTATTATATTTGATCTAAGAAATATTTATATCAAAGAGTAGAAGAGTTAGGAAGAATTGTTTTATATGGTATATTTTGGTAATTAGATTATTTTGTTTTAATATTAATGAGTAATTGAAGTAAGTTTATGTGTTTGACAGAAAGTGAAAATTTAGCAAATATAGTACAGGGCATTAGGGAAAATTTAGTATATATTATATAAATAAATGGATAAACTAATAAGAGGCAGAAGTAGATGAGTAGTAGATTAGGAAATATAGTATGATTAATGACTAATGGTATATGGTATTTAGCACTCCTAAATGTATGTTATATGTTTGTATGTGCTAATTAGAAATAAATAAATAAATAGTACAGTATTTGCCTCTTCTAATTCGGTGTGTGCTTTAGCCATTCAAACAAAAACAGTGCCACCTGCTGGTTACAAAACAATTTACAAGATGCTTTTCATAGTAGAAGTTTGTAAGCCACAATACTGATAAGGTCAAGCTTTTCTGCAAACCATTCAGGGTTATATCAAACTCTGTGTGGTAATATAGAATAAGTACTCAAGAATGTGCTTTGTTGTTTTCCAACAGTGATGGCAATTTACCTTCTTTTAACACTCGAACTGAGTGCATTGCTAATTGACTGGTTTTAAGATCAGCTTTATTTTCTGTGCATTTTTTTCACATAGTCATCTTTGTCTAGAGCTGGGAAAACAAAGTTATTGACTGCTGAGACCCTCCTACTTTAGACATTCAAAAGAAACCAAGCAACTGTGGGATTGTGCTGTTTTTTTTATTGTTTTCCATGGAGAAATACATCATCTGTTTACAAAATAGCTCTTGAAAAATACAAGGAGTACAGATACTATAAAACAAAGCAACTCCAGTCATGAGACACCTACGTACATCATGCGAAAGCAACAGTCTGATCTCCAGGTTATGAAAACTAGAATTAAAAAGTCACTATACAGAAAAGATTCCAAGTTCCCAGCTTCGCAAAACTTGGGTGCAGATACATAAAACGCTTAGTAAAATGAAAAAAAAGAAAAAGATTTCCTGATGTGTAAACAAAACAAGACTAAATTTGTGCCTGGCAAGTTCGATCTAAACTCCATAGCTACACAAAATACACAGACAGCTTGTACACTTCAACTGTTAGTTAAACCTTTTGGACTGGGTGGCAGGGAAGAGCAGGAAAAAGGAGAGGGCATGTGGGAGTATGTTAAGAGGAGGTGAAAGTTGGGACCACAGGGACCGCATGGGGCAAGGGCAAGAATTTTGTATACTAGACATTGTAGACAAAAATGGCAGAAAATAAGATCTTGGTTACTGCACAGCTGGGGAGGTAGGGCATAAGCTACAATCTCTTGACTTTGGAAAATTAACTTATAGGGAAAGGGGAAGAGCAATTATTTACTTTAACATGGCAATGCACATGTAGGAGGATTGAGCACAATGCAGGGAAGGAAGTCATTAAACATGCTGATCAGAAAATATGGGAAGGGCAATTTAACCATCCCACTTAATTTTGATTGACAAGTTACATGTATTGTTATCTCCATTTGATAATCACTGGCATTCCGCACGTTCTGCTGCTTAGTCAAGAGAGATTTTCATCTCTTTAAAACAAAAGTTGCTGCTAATCATTCTGATAACTCTACAGAAGAAAACGAAGACAACTGGGTAAGGAGAGCTTCTCCGATCTTGTAAGTGCCTGCTAGAAATGTGATTTTAAAAAAATTTAAACATTCAAAATGTAAAACAACTTTTCAGATGAGCTACCTAAAAAATAAAACTGTTAAAATCGGAGGGTAGGGTAAAATCTGCCTTCATATTTAAAATCTGAGATGTTTGTAATGCAGACAAGATTTTTATGGAGTGTACAAAACGCTTATATTTAGTGATGAAAAGGCCATCAAGACAGTGTAATGCTTCACAGGCACAGGCTTTATTCACTCAGGTTCAGTCATGGGGGAAAAACGTGGCATTTGTGTCTCAGGGCCACAAAGTTGTTAGGGCTTACGGAACCATCATGACTAGTTAAAAAGGAAGGGAAAAAAAACAGTGTTGACTGACAACATTAGTCCTATTATGTGCATACAAACTGAAATGCGAAGTTAAATGAAGAAGCATTTTTCCCTTCAGAGAAATATGGTGACATGAACAGGGAGGGAAAAGGAGATTTGATTAGTTCAACAAAAAATTATTTGCTTTTTGATAGCTGATTTGTATGCACCATAAAATAATCCTATAAATAAAAAATAGACCACTTCTTAATCATGCCCCACCAAATACCCAATACCTGTTTTCTTAAACTTACAACCTCAAGATTTGACATTTTCTTGAAAGATTAACTGCAGCTTAATGGTAACCTAACTTGATATAGTGCATACTTTTTACCTCCAGTACACAATATATCAGGCCGTTTCTAATTTGAGGGTCACAGATATTGAAGAATTTCTTCAATAAAAATAAAATCTATCAAGCTGAAGCGCTAAAATTAGTCATATTCCAATAAAAAAGTACATAAAAGTGCATGTAAGGGATTCTTTTGCCAGTTTTATCTCCATTTTTTTTCCAAACAACGCATCAACATAAACCAAATCAGTAAGTCAAATATGGCTAGAAATAGTATTCCCATTCCTTCTTAAAGGCAGTAATCCTTTGAAGTATTTAATGCAACTGCTGCTAACACATTAACAGTACTCCTGGCTTCACATACTAACCTGGACGTCCAGATCAAGTGATTATAGCCCAGCAAGGGAAGTGCACAAAATATACCTAAATTCATGTGTGTTCACATTCTTGTCTTGCACCCTCCGTTCTGTTTCAGCGTTAGAAGACAACGGGTTGAATTGGCAGATACTGTTTATGGACCCCTGAGGTTGGTTTTACCGATTCAATCTTAGTTTTATTGAATTTTTGATAACTGGAATAGGATTCGCAGGGAGAGCAGGGATATCTGAAAGGTCTGTACTGGGCATTTTCTGAAAGAGAAAAAGGGGGAAAATCATTAGACTTTCAGACACAAGAGGTGTCAATTAGGAATAAGTAAGACAAAGACAAACCCATCACATTTCTTGTTTCATTCTCCCACTGCCGTAAGTGGTTCAGTCATGCAATAAACTCTAGTATGTTATTTTGGAGGGAGGGGGCTAATCATAAACGTAAGATTTACACAGATCAATGTCTACATCAACAAAATCCACACACATACCCCCCACTGCCCTCCTGATGTGCAGGAAATCCTAACAGAATGAATCATTCCTCAGAAGTGTGGTTATCCCACCATTGTGCTAGGAGGCCTAGAAAGGCTAGGCAGTCCAACTAAAACAGTAAGGATGTCTGCAATGATACCGTACAGCAAAGACTTAACAATTCATGGCTGAATGAATCAAATACAGGCATTCATACTGCCATAACATGCCAAGAGTGCTGTAAGTCCTGAACGTATATTAGCCTTATGCAATGTACACTTTCAAAATGTAAATACCAGGCTAACATTACCTGAGGAGCTTGCAGTGATACTGTTGTCTGAAGAGTTTCTGGTTGAGGAGCCGTATCCAATTCTGCATCAAGTAGTTCCTGAAAGGCAGAAGCAAAAAGAAGCTTGCATACCATGTGTTGACTTAAGTCAGCAATTTTCAACCAGAAGCCTGCATTTCTGTTTTGAGATTCCTGGATGTTCCTGGAACACTTGCACAGGAACTTGCACAGGAACACTTGCACATCCTGGAAACCCCCCACTCCCCACCCTCCCCACACACCCATTAAACTATTTTATAAACTTACCATAGTGCCTTCTGAATTAAACAAGCTGCCTTTCACAACTGGAAAAGGAACAGCAATGAGGTCTTCCTGTTGACCTCACTGGTGTTCTTTTTTAAACAGGCTGCCAGAACGGTTAAAGAGAAGGCGACCTGGTAAGTTTATAAAATAGTTTAATGGGTGCACAGGGGGGCACACGGAGAGTGGGTAGTTGTCCCCACCCCAATGCACCCATTACATCATTTTAAACACTTAACTGCGGTGAAAATTGGCTTGACTTTTTGCCCTGTTAAGTGTTTAAAATGGAGTGTTTAAAATGGTGTAACATGCTCATGGGGGAGCCGTGTGGGGGATAGTATCTGCAGTTCATGATATCTGCAGTTTGGAATGGAAGCCACGCGTATACCAAGGCATGCCTGCAAACTTTATAATTCAGAATTTTTCAAACCTACAAATCTCAATGAGTAGCATTCTTCTTCCATATTTACATCTTTAGTAAAGTACTTTATTTTTTAAACCATTCACACTGCCATTTCAAGTCAGGAGTAGAAAAATGGCTATCCCACATTCCTTGCATTGAGGATGCTACCTTTGAAAAAGCAACTCTATTAATCTGTTCCTGAAATGTCCAAACTATTTTACACATTCCAGGGCATGCACAGTAAACTACTGCTGATCTTCCAAGGTCAGCTGAGTACCAAACTATTGCTTATTAGATACCAAAAGTTCAGCAGTAAGGACAAGTAGTCAGCAGTAAAATGCCAGACTAATTTTGGGGGGATGGGAGGGGGAGGACAACAACAAAAAATATAATGCAAAATAAAAAGAGACGTGCTGTGTCACAAAACCTAAGCTTTCAAGGGATCGTTTCTGGTAGGTGTGGTCTGCAAATGTGCCACAGGAATTTGGGGGAGAATCATTTATTATTAGGGACAGTGGGGATGTTAGCCGTCTGCCTAACATGTCAAGTGAAATACAACACAGGTATTTTCCATGCCACAAATACATGGATCAAATCAGCTACTGTACATGTTTCAATAGATTCAAGTCAACCACTAAGTGCTAAATCCCTGCAGATCACAAAACTTTGATTTGTGCGGGCCCATGAAGTAGCAGGAGGAACAAAAGTGTATCAGGAAGTGAATCCACTGGAGTGCTCTGAATTGCATGATTATTCTTGTTTAGAAGGACCCAGTTTTAATATCTATTGCAGAGATTTTCAACTTCTCTCGTCTCAGGGAACACTGACAAGGTGCTAAAATTGTCAAGGCACACCATCAGCTTTTTGATAATTCACAAGGCACACCGTGGTGCTGGTGGGGGGGCTAACATCCCCAGTGTCCCTAATAATAAATGATTCTCCCCCAAATTCCCATGGCACACTTGCAGACCATTCATGGAACACCAGTGTGCCACAGCACAACGGTTGAAAATTGCTGTCTTGTGGAGGAAGATGCTCAAAAGTCATCAATATGTAAGACTCAACATGCTTTCAGTTCTCTCCTGAATTAGATGAACTCTGTGAAGGTGCTAGAGCTGCCAAAACAATAATCTCTGAGCATGTTTTAGTTACTGCTAAACCACATCTATTAACTTAAGAAATCTATAAACTTAAGAAATGTACATCTATAAACTTAAGAAATGTACCTTAGTTTCCATTTTATCATGATCACTTATATCAAGACATCTAGCATCTTCATTCACTTAAGAAATGTACATCTATAAACTTAAGAAATGTACCTTAGTTTCCATTTTATCATGATCACTTATATCAAGACATCTAGCATCTTCATTCACTTCATCCTGTCACAAACAAAATTATATATGATAAGTGGCCAAGACACAAAAATAAAACCAATAGCTGGAATTAATCATCTTCTCTACAGAGTTACATTAACATCTATGGATACAGATCACTAATGTCTTCTCAAAAGATTTTACTGGACATAACTAGATGCAGATATTGGGCCAAACTTAAAAAATAATGAGCAGAAGGGAACGAGTCACTAGTGCTGTTCCAAACACTACTGCACAGTATTGTAATAGGTATAAAAACTGAGCTTTTGCTCAGTTTCATGCCATCTGTGTCCTTTTCTGGAGAAAGCAGAGCTGGCAATTGTTATACATGCCTTTGTCACATCAAGCTTGGATTACACCCCTTGTACACAAGTCTGCCTCAGAAGAGCAACTGATAATTTTTTAGAGATGTAGACCATGATTGACACATTTCTTGTCAAGGATTGTTCTTGGGAGCACAGACTTTGTTTTGGTCCAATCTACTCTGACTGCCAGTTTTTTTCTGGGCAAAATTTAAAGTGTTGGTTCTAAGCATAAATGGTTTAGGAGCAAGGTATCTGAAGGACTGCCTTCTCCCAAATGAACTGGCCTAGCCACTGTGTTGATCATTTGAGGCCTTGTTCCGCATCCCATCATCATCAGAGGTCCAACTTGCTGGGGTGCAGGAGAGGGCTTTGTTGACAGTTGGCCCACCTCAGGGTATGGGGCCCCCCCAAGGATGCTTGACTGTCTTCCTCATTACTGGTATTTAAATTACCAGTAAATTAAATTAAATTACTGGTATTTAAATTTTTTCCACTGGGCCTTCAGCTACTGATTTGTTCATGTTTTGGTTTGTGCACTGCCTGTTTTAAAAGCATGTCTTTTTTTCCATTTTGATGTTATATAGTTTGAGTTCTGTTGGAAGCTTCTTTTGTTTACAATCCATGCACCCCACCTTTTGTTTCTAAACAGGCTCTATAGCAGTTCTGATGCTTCCACTTGCGCAAGCAGAAAAGTCTATTTGGATTTAATTTCACTTGTCTCATGCAACACGTTAGTGCAAAGTGCAAATGAGCACTTCTGCAAGTGGAAGACTCCATGGTTGCTGCTATGTACTTTTTTCTGTTGATAGTTTTTCATGGTGGTTAATTTTTGCTTTGCTTGCTCACTATCCTGGGTGTTCTAGTGATGAAGAACTTAATACAATTTCAGCTAGAAATACAGAAGACTGCTTAGCTAGCACCCCATTTAATGGCTAAGAAGTCTCAAAGAATCATGTTTTCAGATACACAGCAAAATGAAGAGTTTGTAATCAAGACATTTGCTTACATTTGGGATTAAACACCATTCAAACATTTCCAGTCAAAGTCAGTCCGACTGAATTTGATGGAATTTGCTCTGAAGATATGTGCACACAGGATACAGCTTTAATCTAAGACAGCAACAGCCCATTAATAGGAACTCAGACTGTTGGAAAGGCTGCTGAACACTAGACTCATCCTCTTCAAAGCAATACTGTAAGCACTTTATTGCTTTAACAATTAAGTATGACCCTGGTCACAGTTCAAGTTCACTGCCAGTTATTCCATCAGAAGTCATGATCAAGAAGGACCTGGATGTAGCAGCCTCTCATGCACCCAATTTTTTCTGAAACTTCCCTTCTGAATAGCTGGTATCAGGATTCTTAAATTTTTGGCACACAGCCATTTCAGAGGAAATGGTTGCTTGCAGATGATTTTGATTCCTCCACTCTTAGTTTAACTCTAAAATGTTTGTTACTGTGTTCTCAAAAACAGCTTTTCTAACTTAGGTGAGTTAAGGTGAAGGAGGGAATGCACCTCTGTGAGGAGCTACTCAGAGAAAATTCCAGAAAGATTCAGGTCATGCACAAATGCATCACTGTCATTCCACCTCCAGATCGCAACACAAACACCCACATATTGCACCAGAAAATGTTCAAAAGGTAGTAGTTTATAGACAAAAACCACTACAAATTATAGGTGAAAACACATAGCTGAAGTTTTCTAATTGATATTGATGTCTTTGCTGGGAGGTGTGAGCGTAAATAGAATGTTAGATGCAGGGTGGTGGCAGTGAGATGCAGGTATCTTATGGTCTTGTGTGTGCTCCCTAAAGCCACTGTGAGATACAGGAAGCTGGACTAAATGGGCCCTGGGCCTGATCCAGCAGGTAGGGGTGTGTGTGTGTCTTGGTGGAAATCCATCAAAAACCCCATCATTGAAGAAATTGGTACAACTTCTTGACAGTAACAAGACTCAAAATACCTCTTCTGTTTTTATTTTTTTGGGAGACTCTTCTTTATGAGGAGACGACGTCCTCTTCACACCTGCCACAGGGCTAGTTATTTTTGCTGCACTGTTTCCTGAAGGTCTCTGTGGTTGGTTTACAAGACGGGTCGAAGAAACTACTCTAGAGATGGTAGGCTTTGGTGGCGGTGAGATGGCGGGCTGTGTGGCAGTTTGAGGAATGCTTTCATTTGAAGTACCTACAGAATATATTTGAATATAGTTACAACATAAACAAGTAACATTCAGACTCCAATTCTATAAGCAGGACTGGGTACCATAAAGTTAAATGTCCAAGCAAGTCATATTCTCCATCAATAGAAACTTAATTCCGCAACCTGGAAGCATTATGAAAATTGAGCAAGTTGACATGCTCTCTTATTTTGCACAAGTTATTTTGCAGTGTTTATTTTGATATGTCACAGCAGGCAATGCCCACATGCTTTCAAACATATCCAAAGAACGTTTATTGATTTATTCTTCTAAATAAAACCTTAAGATTCCCAGGAAGTTGAATTATGCACCCATTTCATTCTGTGCTTTTTTTCTGCACTCCCATGAAACCATTTCATTTCCCAGATCAAACAATATCCAAACATGCAGATTAAAAGAAATGCTTAACACATTTTTGCCCAGCCCACAGGTGTAGACATTTGGTCCCTGTTGTGTATATGCAATGTTGGGCAGAAATGGCTTAAAATCACAGTTATACAACAGAACATGCCATACAGCATGGGATCATGTATGCAGCCTTTCTTCCAGAAGATTATGGCATGCTTTTTTAAAAGGTTTCTAGGCCAGGGTATTTCTAAGTACCTCATGAGAGCTCAGCAGCGATGGGTAAGGTCGTTCAGTGCTCAGAGCTCCAGGGTTCCTCAACCCTGTCGTCCCATCTACCATCATGCTATCTAAGAACTTGAAACTTTTTTTTTTTTAAGTGCAAACACTGCAACTGGAATGCATGCAAAATAATAGGCGATTTGTGGAATTTATGCTGAGCTATAAATCTGGGACACCTTGACAGAAATTTAGATGCCATAACAGATGGCTGCAATATTGATCCTCTGATACTGCCCCAGCAGTAGGTTTATAATAATGTCCAGGTTTAAACAAGCCAGATCACATCCCTGCACCAAAATACTGACTTAACATGGAATAGCTAGTTAAAAGATGGGTATTTCTATATGTAAACCATTATGCATGGTTTTGGTAATGGATACAATAATTCTCATGCATAGAAGCAGGTCAGTGTTATTGCCCTTATACTGCAAACTTTTGGGGGAATGTGTGTATTCTAAGGCCAATAAATTACTACTGATCTTCCAAAGTAATCTTCTGGATTGTTTCAAAGGTAAAATATCCTGTGTCTTCTGAAAAAATGTAGCACACTCAATGCATACATCACCTTGTGAAGAGCAAACAGACCATTCTAAAATTTTCAAAATATTTCAGCAAGCATATTGCTTGTATTTTAATGACTATCAGCATGCCATATCACAATAACGTGTGTTGCAAAATATGGCAACTCTAGCACTTCAAAACAAGTTACTATCAAGTGGCAAACCATCAACAATTGTAGGTAGAGAAACTTTAGAAAGATATTTGCAGAAAAGTACAGTTTTCCTACCCCCTGAGCTTTCACTGGAATTTGTTTGTGGCACAGTGACTTCAGAAGCCTGTATGTTGGTCACAGATGCTGCCGTCACAGCTAGAGCAGGACTGCTTCTGCTGAAATGTAAAAACAAAAACAAGTCCATCAACTACAGCAGGACTGCATAACCGCATAACCCACCAAACCAAACACAGTCCATCAACTATGTAAGGCAGCACTCCAGGGGCTTGATGAACTCCTGGCTTTGGGACCTCCCTGTGACTACACAAACAGGTTGTCTGTCAAAGATCAAGCAAGCCCCAATAAATGTCTGGCATGCATTCAGTTTGGTGGATAACAACATGGGCACACTTAAATCACTTTACTAATACACAAAAAAATTTCAATTCACTACACATCATCAGTTCAGTAAGAAACCTGCAATAAAAATAGGGTTTTGTACACAGGTAGAAAAAAAACAAGGAAATGTAGAACTTTCTGCACTAAAATTACTGGATCCACATGCAAATTGTTCTCAACAGGTCTTGCTTGGGTGTCTGTCCCATTAGAGTCAGTTAGGGCACACATCTAAGGAAGACGGTGAAGAAATGTAGTGGAAGTGGGTAGCTTTACTACTAAACATCTTACTATGGTCTCTCAGGCGAATTTTCTGTCTAAAATTTCAAGCTTTAATGTCTTGCAAAAGGATGCATTAATTCAGACTGGAGTCCTACTTCAACCCTCTGACATGCAGTGGAAAATAAGACAAGTAACCTCACTTTCTAGATTAGACCCGATCCTGAATTAACTACCTTTGCTTTAATTCAAAATAGCCTTCCTCCCTGTTTGAAGAAGAGCTGTACCTCAGTGGTAAAGCTACAGAGATGGGGATGTAGCTCAATCACAAAGCACGTGCTTCGCATGCAGAAAGTTCTAGATTCAATTCCTGGCATCTCCATGTAATACTGGAAAGTCCCATCTGCAACCTTGGAGGCAGCAAGGCAGTGTAGAGCAGTGGTTCCCAAACTGGTGGGTCGTGACCCACCAGCCAAGGAAAGCCCCGTCTTTGGCAGCCTTAAGGGGTGGGGAGGAGTAAAGGCAGCAATATAATTGCCAGGATCATGCCACTGTTGGGAAGAAATGGGGGTTTGTGATTGCAAAAACAGAACTGGGTCAAGAACTCTATTTTTAGTCATTCTGAGGCTTGGAGAGTCCTGTGGAGGCATCCATGGGCTCCCTGCACACCCTCGGGGTGGTGGGCACTGAAGGAAGTTTTAAAATCTCTCATTTTCCCTGGTAGTGACGCGATTCTGGCGATCACGTCTCAGCTTTTACTCCTCCTCCACAACTACTTATGTGGTTCTTAACTTCCCTGTAGAAGCCTGTGAACCAATGGAGTAGAGAAAAGACTGAGCTAAATACACTAGCAACAATCCAAATGGGTAGAATGCAGCTTCCTATATTCTGTATTCAAATAAAAAAAACTAGTGGGAGTTGTTAACAAGCCAAATCAAGATTAATTATTTTTGCTTTCTGTGGGCACAGTATAATGATGTTATTTATGACCATCCAGGCTCAAAGTGTGAATAAAGAATTAGGGAACTCTGCAAATTCAGGAATGGGTTTGACACACAAGAAATGTATACACAAACCAAAATCTGCTGCTGTGTTACTGCTGCTTGGACTTCGCTATTGTTCCCAGCCCCAGTCATACCAATAGGCCTGCGGTTTTTAAACTCTCAGGGAGTCTGAAACCTGCAGTAAGTCTTTGCGGGGGTGGGGGGGAGGCAGCAGGGGCAGGGATCCCCTGGATCACGTCGCTCAGGGGGCTGCAAGGACTGCGATGCACTCACCAGTCCCTGCAGCAGCCATCCCTGTGTGCGGGGCGCCCTGCGTGAGCGCCTGCAGGGCACCCCAGGTCAGGGAAAGGGAGAGTGGAGCAATCTGCTCTGCTTCCGCAAAAGCGGAGCCCCACAGAGTGCTTGCAGGTCTCCCCACAGCTTCTAAATAGTGAAAGTTGCAAGTGTGTTTAAACTGGAAGTGGAATTTCCGGTTTCATCGTGCTTGCAACTTTCACTATTTAAAAGCTGCAGGGAAACCTGCAAGTGCTCTGCAGGGCTCCGCACACACCCCGAACCCTGAGAGCATGTATGTTTAGTTTAAAAATAGTACCCCCTTCCCCTACATGGGCATGATCCTGAGGATCACTTCACTGCCCTCGCCTCCGCCCCCGCAAAGACTTATCCCGGGAGTAAATCTCCCAGGAAGTTTGAGGACCACTGGAGTATAGCACTGCAGTCCCAAGTTCATGTTCAGGATTTATACTTCCAGAAAGGCTTAACCATTTCTGGCTGGCTTCCTTTGTCTAAGCAGCCATGTGTGTATGCATTAAAACCATCCCATACCTTTCAGGACTGATTCAAGTACTACATTTTACAAACAGCAGCATGTTGGAGAACGCTTTCTTCTTGCTAACCATGAGTTAGCAAACTGTTGTTAGATGAAGAGTTCTGTAGAACTCAGAAGATTGCTCTTTAATACTTGTAGTTAGTTTTCAATAAAGCAACAAAATATCCTCTGAATTCTGGATATTTCTTCTTGTAGACCAACACAGTTATCAACAAATTTATGTTGGTTTTGGTACCTGGGGGAACCATCTCACCCTTTGTTTCAGTCAGCAAAGTATCTTGAGCCAATGTTGACATAAACTAAGGCAATCATGTGATGCAGAGAAAGTTTCTGCCAGCCAGAGAAGTTTTATAGATGCAATGATTCTCAGTCCCCAAGCAACAAAAATTCTGAAACCAGAATTCTGAAATTCTGAAACTTGTTCAATATCAAGACTGAACAAAAATGCTTACCCCTGAGAGCTTCCAGAACTGTTCAATGGGCTCGTCTTCATAGCACTCGTAGGAGAAGGCACAGACGTGCTGTTATCACTATCCATAGATAAATCTAGGCTGCTATCATTCAGTGCTGTCAATCTGACCCCTTCTGTTGAATGCTGCAACCAATGAGACAATAAATCAGACAAGTTATTCTTCCTATTAAGGACCCAAGCAATAGGATCTAGTGCAAGCATTAAGTACCTAACTCATCTTTTTCAACACGGCGAACTGTATGTACATGCTGCATCTCATTTTATAGGCCACGTCTGGAGTTACATATTGGGGACAGCCCCCCCCCCCCCCACTGTGGGGAGAAATAAAATCCGCACACTTTTTAAAGGTAAGATTGGGGTGTTGTTGGTGCAAGAATGTATCAAGGAGACTATGTCAAGATGGTATTGCCTACAGCAGACATTACTTTCTCACTAGCGCTCAAGATATGAGCAGGGGATGTGCACAAGTTCAAAGACTAACTGGGTAGCAATTTCTCCCTATTAAGTAACAATGACTACATCCCCCAACTTTTGTGCAGCAGCTCATTGATCTTAAATGATGCTACAGCCCTGTGTTCGTGGCTTCTTGCCTTTCCTCCTACCATGACAGTCTCCAAACTTAGTGAGAAAGCATATACTGGCTAAATTGGGACATATTCTTTTAGATATGTGGGCTAACTTCAAATAGCTTCCAATGAGTTTGGAAGACTTGCTACTGCTGTGTAAGACTTGAAACCATCTTCAACAGATGTTAAGTCAGCCTTTCAGCCAACACCTTCAAGAACAAGGTAGCAACAATGTTAATCACTACCAACTGTTTAAAATTTCAAGTTCCACAACATATGAAACATTTTAGCAATGTTCAGCCATTACCATCTTCACTACAAGTCAAAGAATAATCTCTTCCAAGAGTTGTATTAGCATGGACAAGAACAGATTCCCTGTAGGAAATCTATACATGACACCATAATGAGCGAGACTATTTCATGACACTTCTGTTGCAATGTTACATGCAGTGTGTATCAGTTACCCTGAAGTTTTACCTTTTTCTTTTTCTGAAGCACATGATTCGGTAGCAGTTGGTGAAGTTGCTTTTTTTTAACATGCATTGCAGCAATTTTCATATCCATCTCAAACATCTTGCTGTTTATTGCTTGCCTATAAACTACATAATTAGAAGAAAATTAAGAAACTTAACATTTGGGGAAACTAATTACTTGCCTTGGAGGAAATTTGCACTTGAGTATTCTTATTTTAGAGAAAAAACCACAGTGGAAATCTTCAAAAAAGAACAGTGCCACACAGTCACAATCTAAAATACTGTCAATATGTGCTTGTCTTAACTTTACAAAAGGAGTATGAAGGTATTAGTAATACTTGGCCACAAATGCCAAGTTTTTCTAGAAATGGAAGGAGGCAGCAGAAATTATCACTTCCTCTTGGCTATCCAGTGGTTCAAATTAAGAGGATAACCAAGCAGTGGAGGAGGCCACTTAGTTTACCAGACTGGCTCCACTTGTAGATTAACAGGGTTTTGTCGTAGCTTGCAAATAAGCTCATACAAACATCAAAAATTAAAGAGATTGATAATTTTGGCTTCCTTCTTTCAAGGAGCTTAAGAAAAATTCACAGGAAAGAGAAACAAGAGCATTCTAGAAGGTAGAGGCATTGCTCATCCCTCGCTGGGAAACGTGCATTTTCAATGCACAAACCACGTGTTTTTCCTCCTAAAACATTTGGGGGATTCAGATGTCACACAAAGTCTAAATCAAACTCTGGCTTCTAGTACCATACTCTAGCCTTGAGAACACATGCTCACATCTCCATAGGAGCAGAGGAATAATTATACTTCTAATTGTGAACAAAAAAGCCAGGACTGACCATGATATATGAACTGGGGGATCCTAGCCTATTCAAATCACAGTTTCAAAGTAAATTAGGATCTGAACCAGAGATTCAATATGCTTCAAAAAGCCAGGAGTGACTGGTTTAGGCATCATAGTTGATGCTGGTTTGTTGAAAACGACAATCAGAAATAGAATTATTTTCTCTTGCTTGTGGAGAGGGAGCATTGCACAAAGCCAATGTTCAATTCTGGCTTTGTGTGGTGTCTGAACTGAGTCAACTATGACACACATTGGGAGTACACACACACACACACACACACACACACACACACACACACACACAGGAAGAAACTCCCAATCTCTCCATGCTTCTATATATCAAGCAGCATCTGTGTGTCCCCCAACGATTCCCCCTACCCACACTATTCTAATAGGAGCCCCTTGTGCTTTCAGAGGAACTGCCCCAAATGTCAGAAACCCCTCCAGAACAGCATTCCACAGGGTACAAGGGGCTGCTACTGAAAGCTTCAAACACGGTGGTATGCGGCCTCTTTGGATCACACCTCGAACACACTGTGGACTACTATGGAAGGTGGCAGTAACTAGTGATATGAAAGACAAGTGTTCTATTATGTTAAGTATATCTGTTCAGTTTACAAGTCACACCAAATAGTTTCAGTTATTTCTATTACAGAAGCCAGTTAATGCACACCTTTTTCCTGGAAGCCAATAAAAGACTAAAGATGGGACTATGCATGTTCAGAAAGTGAGCCTACATAGAGATAAAACTTGGACAAGAAAGGAACGTATGCACTCTCTTGTTATGAAATTCCTAACACCACAGAAATCTGATCCTCTCAACAAGAGACTCAATTTTTGTTTATCCAACTACAGGTGGAGCCCCAGTATCCCTGGAGATCCATTAAGAACATAAGAAGAGCCCTGCTGGATCAGGCCGAAGGCCTATCTAGTCCAGCCCCCTGTATGTCATAGTGGCCTACAAATTGCTTCAGGGAGCACACAAGACAACAATTAAACAAACTGCATTCTGGTGCCCCAGTCCTGCATACCCATCCTGGTGCCCTCCCCTGCAATCTCGGAGCCCCGCCAACACACACAGACCCCAAAACAGTGGATAATGAAATTTGCTGTTTCAGCCCCTTGAAGCCATCAGGAAGCGACTGGAACTGTACTCCTTCTGCCTCCAGAGGGCATTCTGAAATCCACACAGAGGCCATGTGTGTCCAGCCTGCAGCCTCTGCAGGCTTCAGAATGGCCATTTTGGCCCCTGCCCCCAAAAACACAACTTCCAGTTTCTAGATAGAAGACGGAAGTGACTTTTTTGCCCTTATAAGACATTCCGATGCCCAGGGAAGCCCTTCAGGGGCCTCTGGAGGGCTCAGGTTGGGTCAAGTCTGGTTCAGCACAGGTCTAGGGAATCCATTTTGAGCTGGATTTGTGGATGCAGGATCTGCAGATATGGAGGCCCCACCTGTAAATGCACCATTCCAAGTCCGCACCATGCTGTCAATTTATTATTCTATAAACAGGGGGACCTCCATATCAGCATATCCCGTAGCCACAGGTTCATTTATCTGTGGATAAGGTTTGCAGGGCCGCCCCGCACCCTTCACAGGCGAACTCTGCTCCTCTCGCCTCCAGCGGGTCCACTAAGCCCAGCTGAGATGGTGGACATTTTCAACTACAGGTGGAGACTATTTATCCGCGTTAGTTCCGTTCCGTGACTCGGCGCGATTAACAAAAAACGTGTTGTGCTAAATTCCAAAGACTTACGCAAATACACTGCAGCCTGACACTTCTGGATGGAAGGAAACTAAGGCAGCTGTTATCAATCCCCTCCCCTCCGTACTCAGCCCTCCCCATTGCCAGCTGCCTGGCTTCTTTCACATGGGATGCTGATCTTTTAAGAGTCCAGCCCTATGCATTTCTACTCAGAAGTAAGCCCCATTCCACTCAATGGGGCTTACTCCCAGGAAAGCGTGGAGAGGATTGTAGGCTATATCTCATGCTTTGCTTGGTGGGAAGGCTTGCTTGTGTCGATGATTGCCTGTACCATCTCAAGCGGGGGGGGGGGGGATTTGGCAAACACTCCCTGGGTTTTTTAAAGCAATCCCCTCTGTTGCTACCACACCTGCGTGCGTGCGTGTGTGAGAGTGAGAGAGAGAGAAGCGCACTCCACTTTGCTGTACTTGTTCTGGCTACAGAGATTTTCGGCCCCCCCCCTTCCCCTCTTCAGCTTCTTTGCCGGCTCAGGGGCTCCAGGAGTGTTACTGTTCCTTGGCAAGGATGAACCTCTTCCAGGGCTATTTCCCTGCCTGGGTGAGGCAAAGCCTTTTTGCAGTGTTTTGGGCTGCCTGGAAATGGAGCGAGTCGTCAGCGCGGGGCAAAGGAGTGTGTGACTTTCGGTTCCCCCACCCCATTCTCATTGAGACAAATCCGCAGATAAAAAATCCATGGATAAATAGGCTGCACCTGTATTTTTAAAAATGCAACTTCCTGTTTCTCTGTGAAATCTGAAGCTATGGTTTTAATGCCTTATAAGGTATTAGAAGGTCTGGGGAAACCATGGAAGACTTCACAGAGAAACCGGAAGTTGCATTTTTTTTTAACTGTTGGAATCGGGGGACCCTCTGGAGTTGAGGGGAGCAGAGCTCCCCTCAGTTCTGGAGGGTGGGAAGGTGTTTGCCTGCATCTGCGGTTGCACGTATCCACGGGGGGGGGGGGGTTCCAGAATGGAAGCCCCTCAGATAAGGGTGCACTCCTGTATTGCTTTGCAATTCTCTATTGCTGCTCCCAAAGTTTAAAACCATTCATTACAACCTTTTCAGGTTCAGAGTTCTGAATATTTTTCTTTTTTGTCCTCACCAAATGTTAATACTTTGACCACAAAGAGTTTAAGCTTTAGTACTGAAAAATTAATATTCTGCATGGTAAGCTCCAGACAGAATGCAGACAACTACTCATTTCAATGACGACCTCTTTGATTGCTTTAAGCAAGAGCTAATTATCTAGCCTGGTGGTTCTCAAATATTTAGCACTGGGACCCACTTTTTGGAATGAGAATCCGTCAGGACCCACCGGAAGTTACATCATGACCGGAAGTGACATCATCAAGCAGGATATTTTTTTTTTACAATCCTGCCCACACTTACCGAGGAGCAAATCCCATTACTATAGTTGTTAAAAGAATATACAGAGTAGCTTGTTAAAAGTACAGGTCTGTAATATTTCCCCAAATGCAGTCACATACCATGGTACCATCAAGTCTACTATGTAAAGAATAAAATATGAAATGAATGGGCTCACCACCTGAAATTGGCTCGCAACCCACCTAATGGGTCCTGACCCACAGTTTGAGAAACACTGATCTAGCCAGCAATTTTTGAAGTATGAGAATTCTCTTAAGCAAAACTTACCAGTGTCAGTAAAAGACTGAATGTCATATGTAAGATCAACACTGAGATTTTCAGAGTTCTCCGTTTTCTTAAACACTAACCCAATCACCCACATTGTACGAAACTCCTCCCTGCCAAACAAAAACAACAACGGCCATCACATAATGACAGAAATACCTATTCTAAAATACAGTTTTGGGTAAGAAAACTTTTTCAGCTAATATTTACACCTGCTATTCTATAGTGGCAGGTACAAGACTCACCAGAGCCACAAACTCTTGAAGGGTTTGAGATCCAAACAAGCTACCTGAGTTTCTCTGCTGAGAGACATTCAGCAGAATGCATCTTCCAAAACTGGGAACAGATTTGATATACCAACTTAAAATAAAACATATTGAGCAATGACAATTTTTCTTCAATATGATGCAACGCTTTTGAAACCTACATAACCTCTCTTTCAGATGTATCAAATTGTACAATCCCTTTGGTTATAAGTCATTTGCATCTTTTCAGAACAGATGCACAGAATGACATTTGGCACTTTTTATTGTCCTTGATTCTCAGGTATAAAAGATTATTAGGAATCATGGTGTAGACTTCTCAGGCTTGCTTCTTCATTTATAAACAATTTAGCTTGGAAGGAAATGCTAATCAGTAAGAGACAGATGGATAATATTTTCTGAATGGCTGTATAAGCTGATGAGTAGGCCAGCACATGAGTAACAATAGCAGCAACTGTAATTTAGCTCATGGTTCAGTTGGGATTGTCTGGAACTCTAATCTAGCACACAACAAATGCAACAGAGAGGTGGTAGATTAAACTGGATCATTCATTTTCAAATTCAGCAGTGCAGGAGTGTCATAAGAAGAAGAGCCCCACTGGACCAGGCAAAGGGCCCATCTAGTCCAGCTTCCTGTATCTCACAGTGGCCCACCAAATGCCCCAGGGAGCACACAAAACAACAGACACAACCTGCGTCCTGGTGCCGTCCCCTGCTTCTGGTAATCAGAGGCAGCCTACCTCTACCTTGCACATACCTACCATGACTTGTAACCCGTAATGAACTTTTCCTCCAGAAATTTGTCCAATCCCCTCTTAAAGGCATCCAGGCAAGATGCCATCACTACACCCTGTGGCAAGGAGTTCCACAAGCTAACTACACACTGGGTAAAGAAATATTTTCTTCTGTCCTAACTCTCCCAACACTCAAGTTCGTGGATGTCCCCTGGTTCTGGTGTTATGTGAGAGGGAAAAGAGTCTCTCTCTATCCACGGCGTCCATCCCCTGCATGATTTTGTACGTCTCAATCATGTCCCCCCTCAGGAGCCTCTTTTTTAGACTGAAGAGGTCCAAATGTCGTAGCCTTTCCTTATAGGAAAGGTGCCCCGGCCCAGTAATCATTTTGGTTGCTCTCTTTTGAATCTTTTCCATCTCCACTATATCCTTTTTGATATGGGGCGACCAGAACTGGACACAATACTCCAGGTGTGGCCTTACCATCCATTTGTACAACCGTATTACAATATTAGCTGTCTTATTCTCAATGCCTTCCCTAATGACCCCAAGCATGGAATTAGCCCTTTTCACTGCTGCTACACATTGGTTCGACACTTTCATTGACTTTTCCACCACCACCCCAAGATCTCTCTCCTGATCTGTCACAGACAGCTAACAACCCATTAGCCTATATGTAAAGTTTTGATACTTTACTCCAATGTGCATAATTTTGCACTTACATTGAAACACATCTACCATTTTGCTGCCCAGTCTCCCAGTTTGGAGAGATTCTTCTGGAGCTTTGCACAATCTCTTCTGGTCTTCACCACTCAGAAAAGTTTGGTGTCATCTGCAAACGTGGCCACCTCACTGCTCACCCCTGTCTCTAGGTCATTTATGAACAGGTTGAAAAGTACAGGTCCCAGGACAGATCCTTGGGGCACTCCACTTTCCACCTCTCTCCATTGTGAAAACTGCCCATTGACACCAACTCTCTGCTTCCTGGACCTCAACCAGTCCCTAATCCAGGAGAGGATCTGCCCTCTAATTCCCTGACTGTGGAGTTTCCTCAGCAGCCTTTGGTGAGGGACTGTGTCAAACACCTTCTGAAAGTCCAGATATATAATATCCACAGGTTCTCCCACATCCACATGCCTGTTGAAACTTTCCAAAGAACTCTAAAAGCTTCGTGAGGCAAGACTTACCCTTACAGAAGCCATGTTGATTCTCCCTCAGCAAGGCTTGTTTATGTTTTAAGATTTTATCTTAAATGTCGAATACGTATACAACCACTCCATGAGTCACAGTGCCTATTACTTTATCAGTCTTCCAACAAATTTTTAATCATCTGTATGGAAGTCAGTTCAGATGGGGGATGATTTAACTTTTCAAAATTATGTCTTCAATGCTTTACCAGGTTTCTTTTTTGTCTTTATCTTCTGACTTCACTTTCAATGAGAGGAAAAATGTGTTCCCCTCCCACCTCTGCTTTGATTAACGCTTCTACCAACAGTCCCATTATCAGCAAGAAGTTGTAAGAATGCCTTACTTGTCAGGATTTTCCTTGGGTGCCGGGAATGACTGAGGATTTACATGTGCCAGTGTAATGAATTCATTCTTCTCCAAACTTCCAACCAAAATGCGGATTTTTGATTCCACTAAGCCAACCCTGAATAAAAAAATAAATTTTGTGAAGTCAATCAGAAAATACCAATATCCTACTCAAGAAAAAGCTGTTCCAATTCAACCAGAGTTAGAAACATACAAAAAAGGACATATATATGTGTGTGTGTGTGTATACACAAAGGGTGCAGCATAATATTTAAATCATTCTAAGTAAATTGACTAAAGTCACAGAAATAGTATGTGTATGAGTAATTCAATGAAAAAATGCAACCAAACTACTCAGACAAGTAGACAAGGATTTACTTGAAAGATTCTGTCAAACACTAGTTTTGCCTAAATAAGCAGTTGGAACAAACACATCACATATGAATACATTTCAGCTTCCATTTTGGTTAACCATTTCAGGTTCTACTTTGTTCAGCAAAACTGTTATGATCTACATACATGTCAAGGTGGTAACAGGTTTGGAGAATGCTAAGGTTGGAGGAATTCTAAACAGAACACCAAACAATTAAAGAGATACACAGACTAAGTGTCACCCTCAAGATTGAGACATGTGATGTCTGGGTCTTTAGTTTATATATCCACAAATTCTCTCTTACTTCCTCTCCTTGAGAATTTAATGGTTTCTCCATAACAAATATGTCCAAGTGAGAGCATCTATGGCCATCAGATTGTAATGTTTGGCTGTTCAAATGTCTCTGTTATGGCTGACATGATTTCAGAAACATGTGCAAAGGTCTGTTTGACAATATACTGAAAGTGGCATCCAGAGAACTTGAATTCAGTAACACATACTATACTGATGGGCCTACAGCTAATGTTCTGGTTTGTAAAAATCATGCTTTACCGGTTGTACTTCTGAAGGTCAAGTTTCCCTAGGGTAGTGTTTCTCAAACTGTGGGTCGGGACCCACTAGGTGGGTCGCAAGCCAATTTCAGGTGGGTCCCCATACATTTCAATATTTTATTTTTTAATATATTAGGCTTCATGCTATCATGGTATGTGACTGCATTTGGGGAAATGTGACAGATCTGTACTTTTAACAGGCTACGATGTATTAACAATGACAGTCACTGGGACTTACTCCTGGGTAAGTATGGGTAGGTTTGCAGCCTAGGATTGTCAAAAATTTTCCTGCTTGATGATGTCACTTCCGGTCATGACATCACTTCTGGTGAGACCTGACAGATTCCCATTCTAAAAAGTGGGTTTGAGAACCACTGCCCTAGGGTAACTGCATTGTGATGCAGCAACTAGACTCACAGTGATGCAATCAAAGATTTGTGATATGTAGATTAATGTAGCTAGTAAACTCTGCAGATAAGAGACTGTAAAGCTAAGATTATCTGCATATTGCAGCTGGGTTCCTGAGGGAGTGGCTTGGTTACTAATAATTCACCAGGTGGTTTTAGAGTTGAAATTCAAACCAGGAAAGTTCCACTTTGTAGCTCAGGCTCTTACTCACTACATTATGCTTTCTGAGCTGCTATCACAGTGAATATCAACTCAATATAAGAACGCATCCCAAGACCCAGAAAGTAATCTTCTGAAAAGAGCAGACACAACCAGAGGACTACCTGGGAAGTCAATTCTTCAAGCTGCTAACACAAAAGTCATCTTTAACTGTTAAAGTGCAACTTTAAGAGATGAACGCTGTCCGTTCTTCATTTGGTTTCTCAATACAAGTTACATCTGAACATCTGTGGATTTGACTGTATCCACAGGTCCCCCGACCCATGTTCAGCCTGGAACATGCCTGACCTATAGAGGGCATTCTGAGCGCCAGGGAAGCTGTGCACTGTCTCCATAGCTGTCAGAATGATTTCAAAGGCCTCAAAGAAGCCTTAGAATATCCCTTTTGGTTTCTAGTGAAAACCAAAGTGACATTTAAAAGGCTTTAAGGCTTTCAAAGTCATTCTGAGGGCCACAGAGGCTGCGTGTAGCCTCCCCAGACTTCCAAATGCCCTCTGGACGCAGCTGGAGCTCTGCTCCACTCACGTTCAGAGGGCTATAGGAGCCAAGATACGCAGATGTCATTATTTGCAGGGAGTCCAGGAACAGATCCCGAGGCACCACCTGTATGTTTCAATTAGAATTAATAGTATATTTGTGGGTTTAAATCTAGAGTATGGGCAATTTATTTTTATCTCAAAACATACAGTTGCTTACATCCAAAAGAAATCTTAATGTATTTTTTTTTAAACAATAAGCTCTCAGGTACTCACCATTCTAGTCGCTGTTTTTCTGTTGGTGCACTTGCTAGAAGTACAATATAATGCCTTTAAAGAAAAACACAATATGATATACTAACTGTATTTTTAAAATACAGTTCATTGTATATTTTCTATCTCTCACTAAATTTGAATATATTAATGTTCATGGAGGCCTTGCACATATCCATTTTAATAAAAACAGCAAATCAAGATTTGCCAAGAAATGCTCACATCGACAGGATACCTCTAACGAAATAATGCAACTGCAATCATGGAGACAGACCCTCTACCTGTCTTTCAGAGAGCCCAGGACCAGAAAATTGCTGAATTATGGCTCAAATTCCAATATAATATATATTATATCTTATATAATATTATATATCTATTATAGCTAATTTATTAATTAATAAATAAATAATAAATATCAGCCCACAGATGTAGTATATTCTTCTTATTTAGCACTTCACTAGATTTAATAAGAAATATGGCCAAGAGAGCTTGAAGAATGCAGCTCAGTAGATTTCTTATTTTATATTGTGGACAAGCCTTGCAAGATGGTGGCTGGGAGATAAAACACAGGAGAAACATGGGCAGAGCTCACCTCCCAAATTGTAGCAGCATTTGCACAGGATTATAATAGATTGTTCACACAGTTTTTTGTGATTTCTGTCCTTCCATATCAGTATGATAAACTGGTCTTGTTGATGCAACTTACATTGTATTGAACATCAGTCACTGTATCCTGAATACAGTCACTGTATCCTGTATCCTAAGCATAAGACACCTTGCAAATTTACTTCAGGGACAAGGTTTATATTCAAGACCTTTCCATGATACTTGTACTGAGGAGACGTCACTTTGGGCCATTTCAATCAAGGTTGGGGCTAACCAGTAGGTTATTACAGAATATGGTAATATGAGACGGTATGACTGGGTATAGCGGACATGACATTATTTGGCTCTAACTTTATATACCAGCATCTCTTAAATAGGCTTATTAAGATACTTCTTAAGTTGCTTGATAGTCCTGTAGCTATCCACATTACAGTTTTCTTAGTCTGCAGTTCTACACACACTTATCTGGGATTCTCAAACTCAGGTCAGGTTGATCTCTGAGTAGACATGCACAGGACTGTACTGTTGGAACTGTCAGTATCCTTTAATAAAAGCACTCCAAGGCCCTGTGAGAGCAGATACAGTGCACTTTGTACAATATGCAAATACACTTTGTGCAAGGTGTGTGTACATCTAGCTAGATGGAACTAGCTTGCACAACACCACAATGAGCAAATGGACTTTGGATCTTAGCCAAAATATTTTTGTAAAGCAAGGCAGATTTGGCATTGGCCTGGTTCAGAACACAATCTGGCCTTCAGGTTGGGAAACCAGTTCCCCATGCTTCCAAATGCACATATGTAACTGCAACATGTTCTGAAGTAAAAACAGAAACATTCACTCTCCTCCTGCACAGAAGGTGAAGCACATAGTCAACTGGACATTACTGCATTTCAGCACAATTATCAAGTGAAGCAGTTTATTCATTTGTGGAGACAGGATTTCAAGCTTTTACAGTTTAACCACAAACATTTATTCAAGCATCTCCGGGACCATAATTCACAACAAGCATTAGAATAGTCTATCGTTAATACAATTGATTTATACACAAAGCTTTCTGGACAAGATGGCTTGACCACATTTACAGAAGCCCTAGTTATTTTTTAATATAATTTTAAAGTCAATTGTGAAATGAAAAAAACTCCTGCTTTTCAAAGTTAGAATTGTTCTTCAGACAGTTTTGGGAAAGCTGATCAAGTGCTACTGGTTATATACAAGACATTTGGATATGACAGACTGACGCCCTCTAGAACAGGGGTGTCAAACTTGTTTCATACGGAGGGCTGAATAGCATTCATGATGCCTGCTGAGATCCGGAAGTGATGTCACTAGGCAGGAATTGATGTCATTAAACTGGTCATAAAAAAAATAAGCACTTTTTTCTTACTTAGGAACTCATTAGCTGCAAACAAAAGAGAAAATACACAAATCTTGTTCATATTTCAAGATATGGGAGAGCCCAATTTTCACATGGGCTGCCCTTTCAGAGTAACACCACAGTACTGCTCAGTAGATGAGAGCCTGAGAGCTGGATAAAAAGCTTCTGTGGGTCGCATCCAGCCCCTGGGCCTTATGTTACATAAGAACATAAGAACAGCCCCACTGGATCAGGCCATAGGCCCATCTAGTCCAGCTTCCTGTATCTCACAGCGGCCCACCAAATGTTTGTCACCTAGAATGTAGTCACCTATTGAGTATTAAAATCAAGGACTTTCTAGAGTTGTGCGTGGCATGTATTTACTCCTTGATACAAGTGTTGGTGCTACCTTGTGACATTTTGTCCTGCTGACATTTGTTGGCTTTATAACTCAATGCTTAGGCATAGAGATAAAAATATTTTCTTCTCCTCTGACCTAAGCTCATATGCAGCTCATTAACTTCCATGTCCACTCACTAATCCTACTGATTTGGCAGTTAGTTCTTTCCAATTTCTCATCTCTAAACATATTGAAGGGCTACTTAGTGTTAATCTGGCTTTCACAAATTTGTTTCAAGTGATGCATGCACACTAATCTCTCATGTATCAGTTGCGAGACAAAAGTTTTAGCAGTGATAGCGCAACTGGAGAAATATTTACATGAAATCAGTACAGAGCTTCTTTCATATGATCTTAAGATTGCTGCCTTAAGGAAATTAAGATATACTGTATAATATGTACAAGACCACAAGCAGACCAACTGAAAATTCCTTCTATGCTTTGGGCAAAATAGAGGTATTCATGTACTAAAGTATTCAATATCAAAGATAATAAAAATGTTGAATTAATATTGTTTAAACAACTTATTGCAACTAAATATTTTAAACATCTCAAAAAACATTATACATGGCAGCAAAATGAGAAATCTCTGATAGATGTGGTGCTGATGTTATTTGTAACTACTGGAGATATCAAAATAAAGGTTTTGGAAAAAAGTTTTACAGCACAATCCTAGGCATTTTACTCAAAAGAAAGTTCCAATGAGCCCAGGGAGAATTTATAGGGCAAAATGACACGTTAACAGAATCTTTGCCATTCCTGAAGTTACCAAAAAGATTTCAAAGCCACCAAATCGTATTCTAACACAAAATGAATCTAATTTCTGTTTGGATATTTGCCTTGATTGCGCAATAGTTAAAGGAAACAAAACACAGACACATTATGATTACCATCAGTCTTCTTTTAATGGGGGAAAACTGTACTGATCTTTTATGTATATTATACATAAAGACTCAAATACAGAAAATATTTATGTCTCAGCTAGGGGTGGCCCTTTAGCCAGCTTTAACTAAGGGTAAGTATGATACTCTTCCGATAATATATGATGCCACAACTTTTGGCAAAAAAGAGGTACATGTAACAAGCTTTTCCATTATAACAATATTTGAACTACCAACTAAAATGTTTAAGTCCCAATAACTCATTTAGGAGAAATACAATGTATGCTTTAGAAGGGCAACTCATCTCCTACATAGCTGAAGTGTCCCACCACTCTTTGGTAAAACTTACTCAGTATGGTGGTGGATACAAAACTGTTATTTGACTGTTCACTAGAACTAGTTGAATTAGCTGATTTGAGTTTAAAGCGTGAAAACTTTTAAGATTAAAATATACTTATAAAACATCTTTCATGCTGTAATATACATACTTGTACTTCTGAAAGAAGTTTGGAGCTTCAAAAAGTTTGGACCACTCTGCCTTACTCAGCAAAATTTCATCTGTGATAGCAAGACCTGAATTATAAAAACACGTTTCAGCCTTTTCAAAACATTTCTTTCCAACCCAACATATTACCAAATACACAAGGTAATTTCACAGTAACAGTTCTCCACAGTTCATAAAAATATCTAGTTAACTAAACAAATATTACAACTACCCAAATGAATGCCTGTTTTAAGCGGGGGGGGGCAGGGGTAAGGACAGTTTACTCATGGTGTAAGCTTGTTAGTGATGCAATAACAAACCAAAGACTTTATCTAGTCGGCTTCCTTGAACATATAAAGCTGGTCAATGCATTTGTACATCTAGCCCAAGATCATCTCTTGTAACTTGCAGCAGCTCCTCAAATTTTGGATACAAGAATCTTTCCCTGCCCTGCCATACAACTGGATCTTTTAACTGGCTAAAAATTTTCAACATGAAGAGCACATTCCCAACTCACAGAACTATAGGTTGTATATAACTAGGTGTTTCAACGTTGTATACATTGTGGCTAATAGATGCTATGATGCTGAAGATACAATATCATCTATTGAGATACAAAAGCTGGCAGGAGTATAATTTTCCAATGAGGACTTCACTGGTGAGCTTTAAGAATTACGCAATTTACAACATACAAAATTCCTGTATTTGAAACCCTCACAGCTGTCAGCAAGGAGTATACTGAGCCAGAATACTCTGGTAAGTCAAAGCTGGATAAGCCACCACACTCAAGGTTTGCTGCTTTTAATTAACTGTCTTCCTTGGACAACAAATTTAGGAAAACCATATAATTCACAGTGTTTTATCAAGAGAGTGTTTGGATCTAAATTATTTACCTATGGCACACATATCTAGGGCAGATCATTTTCATTCTTTTAAGAGCAGATGTTCAGAACTACTTACCTTGCTTAAATTCTTCAACCATGACCATACGTGTAGAAACGGACACATTGTAGGTAGAGTTCTGCTGGGGGTATGCTGGTGTAATTATAGGCATAAGATGGTACCTATCACTGGGATTTACCTATACATAACAACAGCCAATCAGTTTTCTTCAATCACATTCAATATAAAAAATTTGGATCTGCCCACTGAAAATACCCTAGCAGCATATGAAATTTTATATTGATAAGATTTCATACTTGTGTAAACAGTTCAAATCATGAAATATTTGTTTAAACAGCCCTAGTGGCAAGGTCTTACGAGGTAACCTATACAGGTAACTTATTTCAAATTAACCAAGAGCACCAGAGTGAGCTTCCTCTGCTTTTATAAATACCCAATTATCTGTTTTCCAAAAACTGTACTGAAAGCAAGCCTGCCTGTGATCATGCAACTGCAGCAATACCTCACAAATATATTTAGAGGAACTTCTGAGACATTATCAGGAAAATTGTAATTGGGAACCCCTTTGAAATATGTGGCGCGATTTATTCCCCGTAACATAATTGCCAAGAAAAGGCCAATTCAAAAAAAAGACTAAGCACCCAACAGGATCAAATGTGTTAAACATATCCTTTATTTAAAACAGTATGTTTGATGAAGGAAGGGAGAAAAGGAAAAAGTGCAGATGCATATCAATACTATTGAAGTAGCAGTTTTTAAGGCTGAAACCCTGTATTTGCCTTACACGGTTTTGTTTAGCTACTAGTGTACAAAGGGCTTATATTACATATTGTTCAAATGCCAAAGGGTAACAAGGCAAAAGGAAGGGTAAAACAATCATAACAATTTGATGTGGGCTTTTATTAAACTATTTACTGAAAACAGAAACTGTACAGTCTTCACATACACCAGCTTTGCTTGTGTCGGCCAACAGGCTTCGATTATTCCAAGTATTCTGCAGTCACCAGTCATACCCAGCTGGGTTTCAACAAGCCCAGAATTCGACTGAGATAGCCAGACGTAATAGGGAGAAAAGTACCCTATTTTTTTAAATATACCTCCTGTGTAAGTCTTGCATGATCCCAGTTAACTGTCCAGGAATAAACAATCCTATAGCACTGGTCAAGCTTGAGGATGTGGACCTAAATTAGTGCTGGATGGGAGATCACTGAGAATACCATGAAAATCACTCTACACTTTCTAAAGGAGGAGTTGCATACAAGTATGACGACCTTATTCATCAACCATGGCAAAAGGCTGCTATCCTTTGTTTGTATAAGCAACTGCCTATAACAGGCAAGTGTGACCTAAGTGAAAAGTATAGCATTGACCCAACTTCCAGTTGCACTACATATCACCAACACTTAAAGGTCTTAAAGCAATCACTTTGTGACAGAACTGGTAAAACCTACATCAAAGCTGAAGCATCATCACATTTTAAGACTGGTCATTTCAGGAGTTTGACAAGCTAAATATCTGTAAAGCGCTTCCAATATAAACCTGGATAAAATTAAGTCACATTTTAAATAAGGCTAGAACTGCCATAATAGTAATCAGTATCTGGAACAAAGATTCTCTGGGGCATAATCCATTTGTTTTACTGTAAAGTGTGAACTTATAGGGGGAAAAAATAATACACTAACCCTTGGGTCCCATACAGGCAAATTAAGATTGCATTCTTCTGGCTGTTTCAATAGCACTGGATTTGGCCATTCCCTGTTTAGAGAGATTGTAGCACTGAGTAAGAAAAGCACTTATAACAAGCAAGCAAGCAAGCTTTAATGTGAGCCTTCATTTTACACCAGATGCAGCATCAGATGATCCTTCTCAAACAGGAAAACTAACTATCCTACTTCAGTTTTCTCCAGTCAAACCAGTTTTCATATCAAAATCAGCAAAAGTTAAGTTTTGCTTTGTTTTTAAAATCACAGTAAGGTACTTGAATCATATCCTCAGTGAGGGATTTTTTTTTAGGGCTATTGTTCTGGTACCACCACTTACAGATGATTTTTTTTTTTTTTTAATTGGCAACCCAACCAATCATGCAAGCTCAGGGTGGGCAAGAGTTGCCACCAGCAATGAATGTTTTGGTAAGGATATTCTATAGTATTTGGCAAATCCATATGGTATGGAGTTCTCTCTTTGAGAACATCTGTACTCAGAAGCTGGTGTAATGTGTAAACTGGCCCCGAGGTTCCTAAGAAAATTTTAGTTACCTAATTATAATACTTCCAACCCTCTGGCTACAAGTTTTTTCCTGCTTAGAAGCTTGTTTTAATGCAAATTCTAAATACCACCTCAAGATACGCTTCACATATTACTCCATCCAGAACTACTTGGTGCAAATTTATCAGATATTTACAGAGCTCTCGAATAAATCTATGGTGCACGTGTGTACTTTAAAGCTAGTTCTCTAGTCAATATAGCCCCAAAGGGTAGAATTCCACTTTTCCTAGATAAATCAAAACCAGAAAGACACACTTGCCTAGAGAAAACTCAAGACAATGGCCTATAAAGTAGATCTGAATGTAAAAAGAACACATCAAGGTGTTGTTGTCAGTCAAATTCAGCAAATTAATATTGCAAACAATAAATCTTCAAAAGCTTCTGGATTTGGATTCAGAGGATGGAGAAAGGCAGCCATTGTGTTTTGTACAATTAATTCTACATTTTAAATTTAAACTCATCTCTGTACAAGAGGGTGTGCTGAAATTCACTACTTGTGGTGCTCTGTGGTGTGCTAATCATGCATAGGTAGGGCAACTGATGCAGCCTCCCCACCCCACCCCATTACAAAAAGCCACCCAGCCAAGGTTTGTATGCTGTAACTTCTGTGGCTCTCTGCCCAATTGAGTACTATGAAAGTGAATGCAGCAGGAAGTCAAGAAATGCTACAGCTCCAGGAAGCCTTAGTGATCATAATCCACATTTTTATAATGCTCACAATATAATTGGACACTTTGTACTGATGGCTATGAAATAAGGCTTGACAGTTGCCCATCCCAGTCATAGTGTCTTGCAATTCCTCAAGAGGAGTTTCTACTCTAAGTGCCCCTCTTAACCTGACACCATCTGAAGGAATGCCATACAAACAACACTAAAATTCAGGGTCTATAATAAATTTTATTTTAGTGTAATCTAAAGAGACATACCATTTAGAAAATACCAAGAAAAATTTATGTACAAGAGTTGATGCTATTGCATTTGGATAAAGCTGGCAAGTTCTTGCTACGAGCATAGCCCAGGAAACTCCACCAAGGAAACCTAGTATATTGGAATAGATGTTGTGCCCTGTTATAGAAGGGGGGAAAAGCAACAACTTTAGTCATATTCATTTAGCAGGGAAAAAAAATCTTTAAATAAATCTGTTTTGCAACTATTCAACTTACGTTTGGCCCATAGTTTGATAGCTCTCAGAGTTAACCTGAAATTGTCAATGTTTGGTACTAAATGGAGTATTTCGTCGGTTACCCTGCAACCTAGAATGCAAGAAACAAAAGATTTTAACATTTCTTTCTAAAAGTTTCTCTCAATTAAGTTCAAATGGTTCAAAAACTGTTAAAATCAGCAAGCAGCATCCAATTTTGAGAACTAATTGCAGGATTTCCTAATACAATTCAAGATCCTTCCCCAAACACCAAAATTCCAGTTTGATATCATGACTCGTTCACAAAGTATGGTTAGAACAAGATAGTATTTGCCAGATTTATATGAAACAAAATGTAGTTTCAAACTAGGATTGGAAACTGCATTTTCTTTCCTTGTGCACAAAGGCAAGAAGGAAGCACACAAGACAGTCTCACAAAAGTCAACATTAAAACACGAACTAATCATGGTTCATTCAGCAAGATGTATGAATTCAGCCTATATGAAAGCAAGAATTGCACATTCTTCCATGTGATTGCATGTTTGTCTCAAATCATATTAAGGGATGCAAATATAACCTCTGCTAACTGGGCAAAGAAGCCCGTTTAAGTGGCAGCTCAATTACTTGCAATATGAAAAAATAATCAAGAGAGACAAAGTAACCACTCAACAGTTATTTTTAAATCAGAGTGCACTAAGTGCCTATCATGATATTCTAGAACAGTGGTTCTCAACCTTCAGGCCTATAGACCACTGATGCGAAAACTGGAATAGTCATGGACCACACGTAACCAACCACCACCCTGCACATACAATTAAATGTGTAATACTTAAAGATTTATTAGATTTATCATCAGAGGTAACATTATGGATTGCCGTTTTGGTTGCCGGTTGTAGGCAGTCCATTGGAAAGAGGCTCACTCAGTGAGACACTGGAAGTTATCAAAGGTGATTTTTTTTCCCCTGTGATCTCATAGACCACTTCTCAGGATCTTGTGGACCACTGATGGGTTGGGAACAGGTGTTCCAGAATGTATTTGACTTCAATTCTAAGTTAGTTATCTGTGAGCCAGATGGTGTTTCCACTTGCACATAGATTAGGACTTTTTTTGGGTGGTGCAGCCCCCTACACCATGTGCTGTTCAGTTCCATGGATTTCTCCGGATTTGGGGAGGGGGGTTTCAGGGAAAAGGGAGAAGTAGGAAAGCTCCATTCCATGAGCAGAACTCTGTTCTTGGAAGTTAAGGTTCAAATCATAGTATACAAAAAGTTTGTTTAAAGTTTCAAAAAGTCCTTGAATGCAATAATACAATTCAAATTATTATATATGTACCATTAAGACTTCGTATGCATCTAATGTCTAAATTTTTAAGTAGACTATCATCTCGAAGGTCTAGGTCTTCAGGAATAGTCTGCAACGCTAGTCGGGCAAACAAGATATCAATCTGAAACAAAAAAGAAAGAATAATGCAAGTAAGTTCTCTCACTTCATCAAGTTATCTAAGTCATTAGGCTACATATACCAAATGGAAACACTTGTTCACAAATTAGACTTTAACATGAAGACCTCATATGTTCCAAGGTAAATTGCCAGAAAATGCAAGCTAAACTTCTGAGACCAGGTACTACATCTCTAAGTTGTAAAATAGGCAAAAGCATGCAATGATAGGAAAGAAGTCTAATTATTCTTACCTCTATTCCATCAAAACAGAGTTTGATAACAGGAACAAATGCTTCTTCAACAGCCTAAAAAGATAAAAGTAGAAGGGAATATGAAATATCTACTTACAAACCTCAACTAGCAACAAACCATTACAAGAAAAACTGAATTTCAGAATAGAAAGATACCAAAGGCTTGCCACTGTGCCTTTCTAAAACTAGCAATACCTCTAATTTCAAACGACTTGTTTTATGTATTAATATACAATTTTTTCAAAGCAGTTTACCCAGCAAAAATGAATCATTCTGAAGGGCACACAATCCTTTAAAAAAAGGACATAAGAGAAATTAGCAAACAGCCATGGGGGGGGGGGGGTTAGGAATATGCTTTGCTGGGATTATCAGGTGCTCTTTGCCTGCTAAATAACAAAACCACTACTTTAAAAGGTGTCTCATTAACCAGGTAGTGGGATCAGTTCTCAGTATTCTGACATACAGTATCTGTGTATCATCTTTGGGGCCTATGCTTTTCATTAGCTCCTCCTGAGCGCTAAAGCATTTCGTTTAAGAGAATCCACATACCCGCAAGTCTTTTACTTCTTCCTGAAGCTTCAATTTTTCATAAAATGAGGTGAAAAAGTCACTTCTGTCAACATGTCTTGGTGCCACACACAATGCATCTATATCTGCACCTGAAACAAGCATGCATAAACACTATTAGCCACTGCAGTCACAAGTTTTTTCTAGTGATCTTTATGTGGCAGCTATTTTTTTATGCAAATGTTTTGCAGCATAAAATACATTTTCAAGCATCATCCCAAACAATTTTTACTGCCACATTTAAACACACCTCTTCAATGACAGTAAAAACCTTTATATCGAACTCTGCCATATGCAGCCAATTCAGCTTTCATTCCAACTTCCAAAGATCACATCTCAACTACTGCATTTGCCATCAGGAGCTCCCCTCACCAACATAAGCTTCCACCATGAACAGAAGGAGCATTCAGCACATGGTGGAAGCTCTGATTAGGGAAAGAATCCCCTACAGCATGCGGCTAGTTGGGATGCCATTCCAAATCACTTATATTTGAGTCAAAAGGTTAGATCAGTGTTTTTCAAACTGTGGGTTGGGAACCACTAGGTGGGTCGCAAGACAATTTCAGGTGGGTTGCAAAGCGTCTAGCTCAGCCATCACTGAAAATACAGCACTGAACATACAGGGTATAGAGCTGCTGGACAGAACAGGCTCATGGTGGGAGAGAGGCAGGATGCTTTGCCCTGAATAGGTGGGAAAATAGGATGCTGGAAAGGGGGGGGGCTGTGTGGCTGGAGAAGGATCCAAGTCTACATTCTGCTTTGACTTCCAGGTTGGAATGTTTTGAGTTCCAAGTTATGCAAAATAACAGCATGAGTAATGTGTAATGGGATCTTTGGCTGATTACACCCCTGCTAATTGGGTAAGAGGCACTTTTTCAAGTGGGTGCTCCTCTTTTTTTAGCAGGGGGAGAGTAACTGGCCCACCTCACCCCAGCACTGTCTGTTCTAGTGGCTGTTTGCTGGTATTCATTTGCATCTTTTTAGATTGTGAGCCCTTTTGGGACAGGGAGCCATTTAGTTATTTGATTTTTCTCTGTGAACCGCTTTGTGAACTTTTAGTTGAAAAGCGGTATATAAATACTGTTGTTATTATTATTATTATTAACAGTACAGCTTAGGTTTGAAGCCTAAATTGATGGTGTCACTTTCAGCCATGACATCACTACCAGGTTAATCACATCACTTCCAGAAGGTCCCGACAGATTGTCATTCTAAAAAGTGGATCCCGGTGCTAAAATGTTTGAGAACCACTGGGTTAGATCAGTGTTTCTTACTCAGTGATACAGGTACCACCAGTGGTACTTGAGGTTGTATCTGGTGGGACCCCTGGACACCTGCCACCCAGCAATGAGACCAGGAACACAACACAACAAACAGCGGTAGGAAGTTTCATGGGTAGAGCTCCAAAGTATGCTTTTCAGTACTCGAAAAAGCCCTTGGATACACCCTGAGCCTCTTACTGGTGTTTGTCCCATTGCATCTGGCCTTCCAACCCAGAAGTAACTGGCGATGATGTCATTGCCAGTTACTTCTGGTAGTACTTCAAACAGGTGAACCATGTGAAGTGGTACGGTGGAGGACAGATGTTGAGAAACACTGGATTATATCATTTAGACCAGGGGTCTCCAAACTTTTTGGCCAGAGGGCCGCATCAAATATCTGGTGCAGTGTTGAGGGTCAGAAAAAGAATTTAAATATAAAATTTAAATAAATAAATTAAGAGATGGAACTTAGATGAGTGAATAAATGAACAATGGGTTCATTCATTCAACCTCTCTGGCTCTCAGAACATCCTCCAGACACAACCAGAGCACAGCTCTAGTTGTGTTCAGTTGAGTGGGCAAGAGGCTCTCAGGGAACAAGAGGATGGCTGTGGGCCAGATACAGGCTTGCTGTGGGTTGCAACTGGCCCCTGGGCCAGGGTTTGGAGATCCCTGATTTAGACAACTGGAGCACCTGAATTTAAGCAAGCTCTAGCTAGTCTTGCACATGGGTGGTAGATATGGCTATATTCAGAAAGCACTCTTATCATTAGTATGACACAACTTCCAGCTAGTGTCTTTTCCTAATCACATGCTTGGGTGAGAGAAAAGACTTTTGTCGAAGCAAGTGACTTATTTCACTTGTAGCAGAATACTAAGGAAGGGTTTTTCGTGTTCTTTAGTGGGATGTTATACTATGTTTATCTTACTTCTCATACAAATTACCTGCTATGTACTCAAATAGTAAACACATTTTATACGTATATACAGTATAAAATTATGGATATAACAAAGCATATTACCTTTTGTGTGCACACCTAATCTATACGATCCAAATGTAAAAATTTTCCCTCCAACGTTTTCTATTACAGACTGCGGAAGATTCTAAAGGAACAAACACAAACAAGAATTTAATGTTTACAAATAGTGGCACAGCCAATGAGACACATAAAACCAAGGAAGCTAACTAAAGGCCCAGTCCTATCCAACTTTCTAGCACTAATGCTACCATGCCAATGGGTTGTGCACTGCATCCTCCAATGAGGGGGGCAGGCCTCCTCAAGGTAAGGGAATGTTAGTTTCATTACCTTGGGGCTGCACAGCCACTGCATTGATCCTGGAAAGTTGGATAGGATTGGGCCCTAGGTTACACAACTAAGTGTTACTGCATTCATGACATACTGCTACAACAGTGAGGGAACAAAGGTAGCCTTTTATTATTGCTAACATACATGAGAACTTGTTGGGGAAACACAGAGGTTTGCTATTCAACACTTACTCACAGAGTTGTAAATATCTACAATACTGCTCAGTGCTCAAATTATGAGGAAAATGTAGAGGTAAGCCTGGTCAGACACTGCCTAATGCATCCCAATCTGCTTCTCCTCCACACATGGCCTCCATTCGCTGTGTTCTGTTTCAGACAAGCAGGGTGGAGCATGCTGGGAGATCCCAGGATAGGTTCAGAGGAAAGAAGCAGCATCAGAGCTCAGGTATGGAAACTGGATTGGCACATCTCACGCTCCTTGCCTACACCTGGCTGCTTTTTCTAAGCAGTTGAGGATAAGGAGGCAATAGCAGCAGCTCTTTTCCTTCTTCCTCCAGTGGTGCTGGACGAAGAGGTGGGCTGCTGGTGCCTGATCCTCTTCCCATTCACTCTCAGGGAATAGAAAGACTATCAGAGAGCCTACTGAAGTGGCTCAGTTGGCTGAAGTGAATGGCAAAGGGATGCATGGCACCCCTTGCCAGTGCACCGCTCCCCTTCAACTCGGGCATCATGAGTGTGCTGGCCCTGGTTGGAGGACCAGGGGGTGCCAGAAGACCGGGGGTAAAGCTCCCCCACCAACCTGTTCAGCAATTCAAACATTGATACTCTTATTTCCAGAAGCATTCTGTTAGTTTATCTGCAGAAACAGTAGATTGCCACAGAAAACGTGAACACTAGTTCATACTGAGCCAGCCACACATATTATAAGAAGATCTAATTAAAAGTCATACAAAGCTCAGATTTGGCTCCTCAACTGCCAACAGTGTACTCCTGCCAAGAATGAGAGAACTACAACAAAATCAATTTTCTTCCACTGGTGTCAATTCTTAAGTACTACACTAAATTCATCATTTCAGCATTCAATTTCAGCTAAAGAAAAAAAACCTTTACACCTACTTAAAGATAGTCATACCTTAATTTCACTGATTTCCCGTATCCATTCTTTTACTAGGTTATTTAATTTTCCCAAAATTAGAATTCTGTTGGTAAAGCAGATTATATGCACAATTAAATCAAGGTACTCTATTAACCCTCTATTAAGCAACAGGGTGTTAAAAGATATTGTGGGATATTTCATTTAATTTGTTACAGCAAGACCCAAAATAACTAGTTTTGTCAAATCTGCAACCCACCCTGCCTCCAAGGAGTCAGAAGTGGCGCACACGGGCTTATCCTATTTGATTCCAAGAGCCCTATAAATAGGTTGCCAATGGGTTGAAATGATAGGGAAGTAGATTTAAACTACACATAAGAAATTCCTTCTCAACCGTAAGAGTGTTTTGGCACTTGAACAGCCTGCCTCACGCAGCTGTGGGCTCTCCATCACTGGAGGTTTTCAACCAGAGACTGGATAGCCATCTGTCAGGAATGCTATGGTTGCCTGTACTGAGCAGGGGATTGGACTAGATGAACTCAAAGGTCCCTTCCAATTCTAGTATTCTATGGCTAGGAAAAGACTGCCAGATCCACTCCTGAAACAGAGTTAGATAGAAACCAGCAGAGGAAACTTTTCACAGCAAGGAAACGCACCCATAGCTCAACTGAATCACATCGGTTTGTGTGAAACACACACCTACAGGGAACAGTAGACTTGGTGAGATGAGGTCACCTAAGCAAGCTTCATGGATGTACTTGGGACACCCGTTCCAAACTATCCACTACACCAATGATTCTAAAGTTGCAATGTAATAAAACTGGCAGAAAACGTTTTCTTTCATGGAAAGCCTATCTTTCACTTTTACAGTCAGGATAGCCTAAACTTTATGTGCACAAGCCTTAGAAGACATAGAGCACTACTACTCTATAGCAATATTACTATGATAAATTTAGTAGCCACGGTACTGACCAAATATAGCAACAGCACCTTTCCTATCACAGGTTCCCAATTACTAAGTTTTCCTTCCTCCCCATGTAGGTAAAGGACCCGATACAACTTCAACAATACATTGTTCTACACAACCCCAGCACGTATTTTAATCTCTCCACAAAATAGCAAATCTTAAACAGAAAGTGACATGCTCACCTGCGTTGCAATTCCTCTTCCTCTTCAAAGACACCAAACGGTTTCAGGGTTTCAATTAGTTTCTGAGTAAGTATACAGTCACTCTCCTTGGGGGCAGCTAAACTGATAGGTGAGGTAATACCATAATGCTTCTGCGATTGCTGTGATTGTTGTGATCCCTGGGTTGCAACTGGACTAACAAAGGTAAGCAAAACAGAATTATTAAGAGAAATACATTAACCCTAAAGTTCATTTGTTATACTTTAAGAAAGGAAAGGAAAGAGAAAAAATTCGTATTATACTATAGAAAAGGAAGTTTGAGAAAAAATGAGAACTGACAAAAAAGTATTGGTATTTACTTAATAAACTAAACCTCATTTTTCTACACTATGAGCACATAAATGGCTTTACAGCCCTTTGAAGATCCAAAAGCACTGCCTTGTGATTACCATATAGCCAAAAGGGATTTTTAAAAAAATGACTACCCAGAATAAGGGTGCAATCCTGAGCACACCAAATAAAATATAACTTTAACTTCAAGCTCTGCATGAAGCATGTTTACTCAGAAGCAAGTCCCTTTTTGTTCAACGAATTTTCCCAGGTAAGTGTACACAGAATTGTACCATGAAACATAAAGGCATTAAAATGACTGCCAACGGTTTATGAACAGATGAACAAGCAACTCTGACAAAATTAGAACTCTACACTTCAAAAATAAAGTGAAAGCTCACACATGCCCACTCACAGTAATTTGTATAAGGGTATAACCCTATGCAGGCATTCATGGGAGAAAGCCCCAATGAACACAGTGGAACTTACTTTTGAACAGACACGCATAGGACTATGCTCTAAAACTTATGACTGTGAAATCTCTGAAAAGAACAGGAATACGCTGATTCGGGGCCAGTATAGATCAACAAGCCACTTAACTGTACAGGTGTGCACCGCTTAACAACAGACTGCATATACGCCAAAGCACAATAAAAGATGCTCTCAATAAGGCAATCACGTCTCCCATAGCCTGCAGCAAAGTGTCTGTTTACACAAGAGAGAGGCTCGAAATGCAAAGAATAGCCTGTGCAGCTAGCAAGTGTCTGGCAGAGAATGTCTGTTTACACATCAAAAGCACGAGATTGGGTGGAATGTTTGCTTAATAACATAATCGCATAACAACCACCTAGATCAGAGAATCTATCTCCATTGTTGTGGTGCATACCTATAATTTTAAAAGTCAGATGTCTCTACATCTTAGACTCCAAAGCTAGGCCTTTTTCATTATTTTGAACCAAATTATCCTAGTGCCTTACAAAGGCTTTCTAAAACAATATTTATATATAGCCAAAGCTTGTATAGTGCACAGCTGGGTTTGGAAAACTATGACCACACACAAACTTCCTCAGCAAGTATAGCAAGTAAGAAGTTCTAGCTTTAGAAAAGTCTTAATGGCACAATCTTTTTCTTATGTGGGAAGTCTTCAGGATTCTAGACATTCCATATTTACTTTTTCATTATGATCTAATGCAGGAGTGCCCAAACCCCGGGCCTGGGGCCACATGCGGCCCTCGAGACCTCTCAATGCGGCCCTAAGGAAGCCCCCAGTCTCCCATGAGCCTCTGGCCCTCCAGAGATTTGTTGCAGCCCGCACTGGCCCGACACAACTGCTCTCAGCGTGAAGGCAACTGTTTGACCTCTTTGTGTGAGCTGTGGGAGGAGGGCTTCCTCCACTGCTTGCTGTTTCATGTCTGTGATGCAGTAGTGGCAGCAAAGGAAAGGCCAGCCTTCCTTTGTGCAAGTCCTTTTATAGGCCTTGAGCTATTGCAAGACCTTCATTCATTCATATAAGTTCATCTTTAATATATTCATTTATGTAAACTTATGTAAATTTATTCAAATTTTAAATGTAAATTAATTCTTTCTTTCCCTGGCCCCCGAAGTAGTGTCAGAGAGGTGATGTGGCCCTCCTGCCAAAAACTTTGGACACCCCTGATCTAATCAGATATATTTCACTTCCAACTTGGAGTGGAGTTCTGGGTAGTTTTTACCAATTCTTCCTTCATTCCATATTATGTATTATAAAATGTACCATATGTTCATCTATAAATTAGAAACCCACCATCAGTCAAATTTTATTCTATGATAGGGTGAAGCACAGCTTCAGTACTGGAAACTTCTTCTGAAAGTAGAAGAAATGTTGCATTCACACAGTAGGTACTTGCATGAGCGCAAAAGAAAAGTATTCAGAACAATTGCATTTCGTCCAATCTTAGGATGCAGCACAGTTATTTTTTGTCCATAACTTCTGTTTTATATTTCTAAGTTACATAGCATGTTCTTCCTCATTACTGTTTTTAAAGGAAAACAATCATGTTTTTAAAATGGTTGAGGAAAACAGCAATCTTAACCGTGTTTAATGCAAAAGTCACTAGGTGTATAGTTATAGTGTATACATCTATATATAGTGTGTGTGTATATATTGCGTATATAGTGCATACACCTAGTGTATAGGTGTATAGTGTACATATAGGTCTATAGATGTATAGTATCACCTTGTTATACACAGATATTTTATACACAGATTTGACTCAACACCAATGGCCACTGCAAATGAGAAGGAATGTGTTGATCCCTGGAGAAGGGTAAAAATGCATCCCTTTAAGATCACAGTTTAAATACAGCTTTTCTTACTGTTCTAAAGAGAGTCATGCAAGCAATTACAGGTATAACCTAATTCTCCATGGATTTTTCACCTGTGGAAAAATACATGGATTTTTCTATCTCAACAGGATAGGGCCCTTTAAATTAAAGGAAAACAGTTGTTTAACAATAGGCTATTTAATGTGAGAGAGGGCAGGTGGCTGACAATCCATCAGGCACTTAGAATAGCTGCAAGGGACTTCCCCGAGCACATGAAAGAAAGATAATAACTTTGCTCTGGGTGAAGGGAGGGGTCGCTGGTGAAGTCAGCCTTTCTAAGCACCTGAGGAGAGACTGATTGATGGATTGTCTGCCTAATGACTCTCTTACATCACAAAGGTCAGCAAGGCTGTTTTTAAATCACTGAGCAAAGGGGCATTGTTTTTTTAAATGGATTTGCTTTAATGCAAATTTTTGCCATCAACATGAGTTCATGACACTCAACCTGTAGAGCATACTTGACACAGCTAGCCAGTCAAAATATACTTAACAGAACTGGTCATTATCCAGACTGTAGATCACCAAAGTCCAGTACAGATACTGTAAGTCCAAGTTATTGGTATTCACAGTACAATGCTGCTTTCTTTTGCAGTTTTCCGTTACATAGCAGTTTGTCCTGGGTATGACTGACAACTACTGAAGCCAAAGGGAGCAATGTACTGCAGCTAGCATGGACCAATCAGTGCTACTTTCCTGCCTTATCTTTAATGATGTCTCTTATAACACCATCTCACAAAATGCTTAGCTTTGCATGAACATAACCAACACTTCACTTTTATTACTGTACAGTAGTGTTTCTCAAACTGTGGGACAGGACTGACTAGGTGAGTCAAAAGCCAATTTGAAGTGGTTCCCCATTCATTTCAATGCGTGTTTTATTTTTAATCTATTAGACTTGATGATACCATTGTATTTGACTGAATTTAGGGAAAAGTTACAGATTTGAACTTTTAATAGGCTACTATGCATACGCTTTTAACAATGATAGTCAATGGGGCTTACTCATGGCTAAGTGTGGATAGGATTAGAGACTTTGGGTTGTTTGGGAAGTATTTTTTAAACAGAAAAAAACTGCTTGGGAGGGTTAGAAGAGTAGTTCTTTATTTAAAAATAATTTTTTTAACTTATGCTTATTGTAAACCACTGTTTCTCAAACTGTGGGCTGGATCCTCTAGGTGAGCTGTAAACCAATTTCAAGTGGGTCACATAGCACCTAGCTCAGCTGTCATTGACAATACAGAGTTGAACATACAGGGTACAGAACTGTTGGGCAGAGCAGGCTCACAGTGGGGCAGGATGCTTTGCCCTGAATAGATGAGAAGGTACACTTATACATTAGACAAGTTACACTGAATTCGGGCAGGGCTTCTCAAACTGGGGCGTCGTGACACCCCAACCTGAGGGACCTGGACTCTGCCCCTTAAGGGGCGGGGGCAGCAGCACGATCGCATCACTAAGGAGGGTGCAGGGACTGGTACATACTCACCTGTCCCTACAGCGTGACCGTCTGCAGGGCTCCCCAGCCTTCTAATATGCTCCACCTCTGTAAAATGGTCATGCATGGCTCTCTGCACCCCAGGAGGCTGCTGCAGGGACTGGTGAGTACATGCCAGTCCCTGCACCCCCCTGCACTCTCCTAGAGAGTTTGAGAACTGCTGAATTAGGGGAATAATTCTTTATGAACAACATGAAAGTAGGGACAGTGAAAATTCTAAATACTGTACAGCAGTGGTATACAGTATACAGCTCCAACCAACATCTGTCCAGCCCTGTGTCCAATAAACAATTATAATTTTAAAACCCAACATCTGCACTGCCATACTGAGTTTTCCTAACACCTAGCATTGTAATAAACTAGCACAAATAAAACATCAATCAATATGTTGCTTTCTGTGGTGGTTAATGGTACGGGGTGCAACAAATCTTGAGATTGTGTCACAGAACCATCCAAGAACTAAACCCACACACAAACTGAGCAGCATTCCCATCTAGCCTAAAGACATCTGAGAACATCTATGAAGTACTACACAGAATATGTACTACACTGAAGAAAAATTCAGGAATACTACCCAGCTGATAAGATAGCAATTATATTGCATAACTGGATTTTAATAGATGCTACACAAGGAAAGCCTTCCATCAATATACAGTACTTTATTGCCCATTTACCATTACATGTATCAACCCATTATTTCAGATGTAAACTTCTTTGAAGACAATTTTCACAAAAACACAAAAAATGCTTTTTTAACCACCATGATCTTCTTTGCCCAGTTTCTACCCCAAGTTTACATACAGTGTGTCAAAATAGCCATTTAAAGATTGCCCACCTTTTACAACTTGTGCGCGCGCTCTCTCTCTCTCTCTCTCTCTCTCTCTCTCTCTCACCACAACAACATTTTGTATTTTCTGAAATCTGAGCCCTATGATAGCCTTTACTAATTTTGGGCACAACCCTACACACAGATACAACACAGAATCTCAGCACATCATTAATGGTCATCCTAAGGGGAAATAAACAGTGATGGAAACTGGGGAGAGCCAGGAAGGACCTGGAAAAGATGTGAGAGCATGACACAATCTAAGCTCTCCTTTATATTTGCACCACACTGCCTGCCCATCATTTTTTAAATGATTTTTAAAATCTTTTTTTAAAGATTTTTAAATGTCTTTAGCCAGTATCACCTAAACACACTAAAACAATACATAAGGGTTTTGGGCAAGTCAACAAAGAACATCCTTGGTCTCTAACCCAAAGATATGCCAATCTGGCTTCTGCTGTCAAAATTCATTGATTGGGGATATCTTCAAAATAAGCTCACACCACATTCAGAACAAGCTTGGCACCAGATAATTCCTTCTTATTTAAAAACACAGGCAAAGTTCTGCTTGATCAGGCCAAAGGGCCATTTAGGGCACAATCCTAACCCCTTATGTCAGTGCTTTCCAGCAGTGGCATAGCAGTGCCAATGGGACATGTGCTGCATCCTGCAGTTGGGTGTCACTCACGAAGGCCTCCTCAAAGTAAGGGAATGTTTGTTCCCTTACCTCAGAGCTGCATTGCCCTTATGTCAGTGCTGGAAAGCACTGGCAATAAGGATTGCGCCCTTAGTCCAATACACTGGGTACCAAAGTTACAGTCACACTGATGCTTTTTGTACATGTGCAAAAGCACTGGGCAGGCAAGAGCCAGCTGTTTCTATTTCCATACGTTCCAACTTCCAGATAAACCTCCAGAATGCTACCAATACATATCTCGGAGTCACAGTGAATTCCACTTCCCACAGTGGTGTACTAGCTGCTTCTGGGAATCCCACAAGTAGGGGAAAAGGTACACTTCTTTCCTACGACTGCCCTACTGTTACAGGTAATTCAGAGGCATGCTGCCTTTGTATCTGGAAGTTGTACACAACCATAACAACTAGCAGCAACTGATATACCTGTCCTCCATGAATCTATGTAATCCCTCTTTAAAGCCATACAAGCTTGTGGCTATCACCACATCATGCATACGAGCAGGATTGGACAAATTCATGAGGGGACAAGTCTATCCGTGGTTACTAGTAATTATGGCTATAGCTGAACAAAATGCATTAGGTAAGGGAAACACCAGAATTCCAAGACAAAACTATCTGATGTATAGTAGTACACTTCACACACAAAAAGCATTGTAACCAGGAAGGATATTAACTTGCAAGAATCTCTCCTATAAGCATGTACCAACAAACTTTACATTTCTGTATATTGTTTCCATTTTTGTTTTATACTACCTTGCAATTGCCCACAAAAACTGCTTTGTAGGGAAAATAAAATTTTAGACAGGGCTGACATGACAGGCCTTCTAACTTTTGGAAGTAGTTTGCAATATGGTCCAGAAAGACTGCTGTTAGGAAAAAAGGAAAACCCTGTTTTGCATATATAACTGGCTTTACTCAATCAAAACCAAGTTTTATCAGTCACCCCCTAGACCAGCAATTTTCAACCTTTTTCATCTCGGGGCACACTGACAAGGCACTAAAACTGTCAAGGCACACCATCAGGTTTTTGACAATTGACAAGGCACACCATGCTGCCAATGGGGTGCTCATATCCCCCACTGGCTCAACTCATAAATTACCTTCTCCCAAATTCCTGTGGCACACCTGTGAACCACTCACAGCACACCAATGTGCCACAGCACAGTGGTTGAAAATGGTTGCCCTAGACTATGTTGCTTCATGTATCAGAAATTTTTACTTCTTCCCAATATATACGACGAAACTGGACCCTATGCAACAAACCATAGAAAGCAATCTGCTGTGTTTCACTGAAATTCCTCCAAATTCCGACTTCCACATGAAAGTTAACAAGCATAGTTGTCATTTCAGGGTAAATGGTATAAACACCAAAGTTGCACCCAGTAAATACAATGCAGTCCTACAGCTAAACCTCTCTAGAATCAACACATGCCAGATACAATGGAACACTGTCTTGAAGTACCTGCTCAGTTGGCAGTGGTTACCACCCCACATGAAAAAATTAAGAGTACAGTAAATAAAATGATCTTTTAATACAGCAGCTACCAAACTGCAGACCACTGCATTTGGGAAAGCCTTCCCCATTGTAAGCAATGCTTATGGTTCCACGCTGCTCAGTCTCATCTTCCAATCTTTTCACAAGTTATGCTGGGCAGTCACTTCCACCCTGAAACTGGGGAACAGAGCCTCCTGGGGTGACAGGCAGCAGAAGCAGCTGCCCAGTGCGACTTTGTGAAGAGACTGGATTGGAGAATAAAACACTAAGCACTGCTCACAAAGGGAAAGGCTTTTTGTTGGTGCCGGATCCAGGGCTTGGCACCTGCTGTCTTAAACAAGAATGGTATAGCTCACATCTGGGAGTGACGGGACACCAGGTCTATAATTTGGCATCCACAGGGAACAGATTCCTGCTGCTACCGTGGATCCAAAAACAGTGGATAGCAGCAAACCTTACTCAAATCTCTCTCCCTGTTGCAATTATGACTCACCTCCAATGTGCAAAAGGCAGCTTTTTCTTCATTTTGTTTTGGAACAGGAAGCAAACAGTGAGAACCTAGGATGCTATAGGAGGTACTATATGCTATATAGGAGGTGAACATGCTATCAGAAAGTGGACAGCAGAGAACTTCCTGTTAGGGTTCTCAGAAGTACCTCCTGTAGCATCCTCTAGAACAGGGGTGTCCAAACATTTTGGCAGGAGGGCTACATCATCTCTCTGACACTGTGTCAGGGGCCAGGGAAAAAAAAGAATTAATTTACATTTCAAATTTGAATAAATTTACATAAATTCACACAAATGAATATATTAGAGATGGAACATATATAAATGAATGAAGTCTTGCAATAGCTCAAGATCTATACAGTCCTGGAAAGTGCTGGAATCCCTAGCATGTATGCACTGCTGAAACAGAGACGCCTGCGTTGGCTTGGTCATGTCGTGAGAATGGATGATGGCCGGATCCCAAAGGATCTCCTCTATGGAGAACTCGTGCAAGGAAAGCGCCCTACAGGTAGACCACAGCTGTGATACAAGGACATCTGCAAGAGGGATCTGAAGGCCTTAGGGATGGACCTCAACAAGTGGGAAACCCTGGCCTCTGAGCGGTCCGCTTGGAGGCAGGCTGTGCAGCATGACCTTTCCCAGTTTGAAGAGACGCTTGGCCAGCAGTCTGAGGCTAAGAGGCAAAGAAGGAAGGCCCATAGCCAGGGAGACAGACCAGGCACAGACTGCACTTGCTCCCGGTGTGGAAGGGATTGTCACTCCCGGATTGGCCTTTTCAGCCACACTAGACGCTGTGCCAGAACCACCTTCCAGAGCGCGATAACATAGTCTTTCGAGACTGAAGGTTGCCAATACGAATATAAAAGGCCTTGCACAAAGCCAGTCTGGTCTTTCCTTTGCTGCCGCTGCTGCATCACAGGTGTAAAACAGCAAGCAGTGGAGGGAGCCCTCATCCCACAGCTCATGTGAGAGGGCGAACAGTCGCCCTCACACTAAGAGCAGTTGCACTGGGCCAGTATAGACTCCAGCAAGTCCCCAGAGGGCCAGAAACTCATTAGAGACTGGGGGCTCCCCACAGGTCAGACTGGGAATCCCCGAGGGCCAAACAAGGGGTTTGGGCACCCCTGCTCTAGAACAGTGGTTCCCAACATTTTTCACTTGCATACCCCTTGGCAGTCCATTTCCATAAATTGCACCTCTCGTATCAGCCCCACAAGACATTTCAATGCCAGCCTTGCAAGACATTCTAATAGACCTGCCTTTTTCCACCATTATTCAATTCTGTTTCAAGTACCCCGGGGTAAATGTGCCAGGTTGGGAACCACTGCTATAGAAATATGAGCCTAGGTTCTCAGTGTTTGTTTCCTGTTCCAAAGTAAAATAAAGGAAAAACTGCCTTTTTGCAAAGTATATGCAAACAGTGGCGAGTCATTGTGGGGGAGGGGGATTTAAGTGAACCTGTGGATATGAGAATTGCGGATATGCAGGGCCTCCCATATCTGAATATTATATAGTATGAAGGCATGGCTGTGGGAGTAGGATTGATCAGCAACACAAAATGCTACATTGCATCCTGTGAGTTACTTTAAAGACAGGAAACAAAAAGTTTTATTTATATTTGTAGGGGAACAGATTTGAGCACCGAAAACAGACCACAAAACCAATTTCATTGCCATCACCTACAATACCACTACAATGAAGCAAATCAATTTTCCTTAATTGATCCATACTTGAATAGCTCATTCTTTTCCAACTAAGCTCAGAAGAACACCCTGATTACCTCAAACTCCAAAAATGAAAAAACAAAAAAAAAACTCTTGAATCAAAGGAAAAGCAGCCCTCTTGGATAGACAGTGGTGCTAACAGCTAGAATTAAGTTTAGAACAATTCCCTGAGATGTCTGAAAGCTGCAGGGGATAGCCTACTCAATATTTTAAGTACAAGAGTAGAACATCATAGTCTAGGAGACATATATGCTCCAGTGCCCAACTAAGAAGAGAGCATCCTTCAAAGGATTTTTTTTAAGGTTGAAGAAATTAGAAGGTGCTACTGTGGTAAATGGGGTGTGAATTGCTGGTGTCTGCAACTTTTTCTTTTAAAAAAATTATATGAACTTCCTCCTATATAATACAAAATGATTTTGTAGCATCACCTTCACATAACAAAAAGCACAAATGTAGAATGCAGTAGGAGAGTACTGCATTTCCCAATGCAATATTGTTTTTGGACTTCTGGAAAGGAACACTTTGCAAAAGATAGCATAGTCTTAAGAAAAGGCATTTGGATCTCAACATAAGTATTATTCCTGAATTTACCACATTAGATCATAGCCCTCAGACTAGTACAGTACCACACAATGGAACACTAAGGTAGAAATTTTAGCTTTAGTTTCAAGACCATATGCCAAAACACATCACAGCACGAGTTAAATGTGCTTAACTTTTTGTTACATGGTTCAGATTCAAAATAAGGAATTCAATACTGTGTACCAAATCCATCAATGTAATATTGTTTTGCATCTTAATTCCTGAAAATTTCTAATTTTGTAAACAAAATTAAATCAAGTTAACTCTGTTGCAGTATAAGTCTGTTCTTTCACTGGGCAGATTTTTTAGCTCAGAGAGAACAGGAGGATTTATTTTATTATAGCATCTTTACACATCTATACAATTGCTGCATGGTTAACAGTCTATCCTCCAAATCTACTTTACCCAGGCTTCGCACACTGGAGAGGACACTGTTCCAGAATCACCATTCAGAGCGCAATACCATAGTCTTCTGAGGATGAAGGATGCCAACATTCAGTCCAATTAAAACTGGTGACAACTCAACCAAAATCCATTTAAAGATAACTTTGACTTAAGCCATTTTGGAATCTTCAACAACGTGACTGTGTACATCTACTTAGAAGTAACCCACTATCAACTCAATAGGACACCACAGGACAATAGGTGTCCACAGGACTGCCGCCCTACTAGTTTACTGGAAATGAAAGTGTGTATAGGATTGCAACCCAAGGCTTATCGCAACTGCAACAATACTCCAATTCTTGGAGTAAACCCCACCAAATAGTGGAATTTACTTTGGAGCAAACATGTATATGATTGCTCTGTAACTTGTCTTAATTCAGTAATTCATTTTATAGTCTAACAGTAATATATATAACTTTAGTCCTAAATAATTTGTTAATAATCTATTTATACAACTATTGGCTTGACAGACTGCAAATGCAATGGTGGTCAAAGGACAACAAAGAGACTCTTAAGGAAGCAGTCAGGTCTCCCACAGCCTGCAGCAGAGTGTCTATTTACACAACAAAGAGGCTCTTAATGCAAAGAAGAAGCAATCTATCTCCAGAAGCCTTCACAGTCAGCTAGTGTCTGGCAGGGAGTGTCTGTTTACACAACAAAGGCAACAAATTGGGCTGAATGTTCACTTACTGACCTAATCAAGTAACCCCATCAAGTAGTGCACACCTTTACTTACAATGACCAAGAGAAAAAATTATCAGTTTCCAAAACAGGGAGGGGGAGATTGACCTTGTTTCTCTAAAGCAAGACTACTTTAAAAAGGAGGAAATATTCATATTTTTCTCCAGGTAACTGTTCTAACTGGACTTTTTAGTTAGGATTTTGCAATTTTCTAAAAAACAAGTTTTTCAAAAAAAATCACTGCACAGAAGAACCCCCAAACAACTGCTTTTTAATAGTATAAAAGCCTGAAAGAGTATATTTCACAAATATATTTATGGTAAAATCAACCATTGTTTATCTAAACAATCCAACACATCTAAGGCAAAGTATAGTGAATTTACTACAGAGTACAAGCTGACTTTGCATTTCTCCATAATGGCAGGATCACCAGAAGTTTCCGCAGCACATAAAGAACTAAAATGCACAGCTCTGCTCTATAGGAAAAACACTTTTAAACAGAAAATGGCAGTACATAAAACTTCTCTCATTCAGACCATATTTTATTATTGTGCCTTCAATGGGGATATTCCTCATTGATAAAGATGCCAAAACGTTACAAAGTTTACACCAGTGGTCTTCAGCCATTTTCATGCCCCGTAAATAAAATATAGGATGAGACTGGGGATACACCATCAATCTATCTCCCTCCCAGGACTGTATTCCTCTCACCCTTGCCCCCATTGCCACCCACAACCCACTCCATAATGCCCTCCCAGCACTGTTCACTGTAACCAGGTATCCTTACTGGAAAGAGGAGAAAAAGTTACCATTAAGCCTGGCACTAGTAAAAGATACTTTAGTGCAACTGCTGAGCGGGACTAGGATACAATCTCCTGGTACTTAAAGGAGAAGGTATCTGGTGCACCCCTTCACCTGGTGGTGCTCTAGTCATGGTGTTCAACCTTTTCCATTCCTGTAATTTGCTGTGACCCACAACTGAGGCTTGCAACCCCACTGGGGTCCCAACCCCAAGACTGAAGAACACTGGATTACACCACGACTACAAGTACAATTACATTTGCAGGAGGATTTTCAGTAGTGTATAATAAGAAATATGTAGTATGAAACCTAGTGTAATAAAAAAAGTGAAACAAAACAGGAGGAGGAGGCAGAAAGCAAAAATAAGCTGGCATGCTCCACAATACTGCACAATTTTTAGAATAGTGAAAAGCCACCTTTTTAAAAGAGGAAACCTAAAGAGCTGCATGTGTGTGTGCCCTGGATCAGGAAATGAGGTATCTCACAGCATGGTGTTTAAAAAAAAGTCTAGTGCAGTGTTTCTCAACCAGTGGTACCTGAGGAGATATCTGGACCCCTGGAACCTGCCACCCAGCAGTGAGACCAGGAATGCGATGCAACAAACAGTGATAGGAGGCTTGGCTGGGCCTGCAAAGCTTCAAGGAATGCTTTTCCGAACTCAAAACAGCCCCTCTGTCCACCCTGAACCTCTCAGGGTGTTAGCTGTGCCATATCTGACCTCCCAACCCAGAAGTAACTGGCAGTTACTTTCAGTGGTACTCTGAATAATAAGTTACTTTTCAGCAGTACAAGTTACTTTTCAGCGGTACAAGTTACTTTTCAGCGGTACTCTGAATAGGTGTACAGCATGAGGAGGTATGGCAGAGAAGGAACATTGAGAAACACTGGTCTAATGAGTGTGGTGCCAAGGAGGGAGCTAACAGGACTGGCAACCAGCAAGCAACTTCCACACCAGGAGAGGTGGCACTGCTGATCCTTCAGCACAGCTACAGGGTCTGCAAAAAAGGCAGCTGAGGAGGGATATGACTAAGACTCACAAAATTATGCAGACAGAGTGGATAAAGAGATATTCTTTTCCCTCTCAAACAATACCAGAACCAGGGGACGTCCACCAAAATAGAACCAGTGTTGGGAGAATTAGCACATACAAAAACATTTCTATACCCAGCATGCAATTAGTCTGTGGCACTCCTTGCCACAGGATGTGGTGAGGGCCTCTGGCCTGGGTACCTTTAAAAGGGGATTGGACAGACTGATGGAGCAAAACTCCACCACGAACTACAAACCATGACGGGTACGTGCAACCTGCTGGTTTAAAAGGAGGCTACCTCAGTAGGCCAGGGTGGGCACCAGGATGCAGGTCCCCTGAGGCACCTGGTGGGCCACTGTGAGAGACAGGAGGCCGGACTGGCTGGGCCCCAGCCTGACCCCGCAGGGCTCCTCATGTTCTGATGCACGCCTCGCCATCCAGGCGAGAGAGCCCAGCATGCAGCGGGTTTAGAAGTGGCTCTGCAGGCCAAGGAAGGTGGCCAGGCACGTCTACTCAGAACTAGGGGGAGCTCTGCGCCGAGGCCCCCCGCGTGGGAGGAGTGGAGCCGGTTGGGCCGCGCGAGGCCTCCCTCAGCCCGCCGCCTCCTCCGGCAGGCCCACTTACAACGGCATCGTCGCCTCTCCGGCTGAGGTCAAGCAGCGCCGCCGCCGCCGCCGCCGCCGCCTCTCCCCGGAACGGTCACTGAGCGCGCCCCTGCGCAGCGGGCGCCGCGAGCATGACAGGGCCCGGCGCAGGGGAAGGAGCCGCCCGCTAGGCTCGGTCGTGGCCGGCGCCGCTTCTTCCTCTTCCCCTCCGGCCTCCTAACATGGCGCCCAGGCGCTACCACAGCAACGTTCTATAGGGAGGGCGGGGGGCCGAGGCGTCAGAGCGACGCCGCCTGCCCTCTGGTGCGTGATGACGTAGGAAAGCTATCGCGCATGCGCGCCGCCCTCCCGCGGTGCACAATGGGACATGAAGTTCCTTCTCGAAAGAGGGAAGCTTTTGAAAAAGGAGTAACGGCTCTGCCGGCCGCGCGCGCATGCGCGGAAAGGAAGGGAAATGTTTTCCAGAGGCGCTCGTCGAATTGGCGGTAATAGAGGCGCAAGAGGAAAAGTTGAGTTACTGTAGCGCACGTAAAAGACGAGAACGTGGAAAGAGAAGGCTGGAACACTGGGCAGGGTCAGTAAAGTTTGCTCAAGGCTTCAGTTTGCCTAGGTCCAGAGGGAGGAAAACACCTTTCTGCATCGATTAATCATTGATTGTTATTAATTAATTAATCAATTAATTATTATTAATTAATTAATCAATTATTAATTAATAATTAATTAATTAATTATGTTATTAATTAATCAATTATTATTAAAAATAATAATTTTTTAATAATTTTTAATATTAATATGCGACGCCGCTGGAACCAACCGTATTGGCTTCTGCCTTTCCATTGGACCATTCCAGCGACGTGGAGAGGGGGGATTTGCTGCATGGGTAACAGCCTATCCTCCATACCTTCTTTACCCAGGCTTCGCGCACTGGAGAGGACACTCCAACTTCGCCATAAGGCGTCGGCACAACACGGGAAGCAGCAGTTTACCGGTTATAAGTCTTTGCTCGATTGGCGTAGAGCATGACGCCAGGGGCTGCTTCCGACGGTGGGAGAGATCATTGCATCTCATTGGGCAGCTACCGCCCGCCTTAAGCTGGGCAGTCCCCAGCCAGTAAGGTGTTGCCTCGCCACGGTCCGTTAACCTCATGGGGTGCGTGGGGTTTAGGGTGAAAACCGACAAGCGGATCGACAACTCTGCACCATGCAACAGAAAACAGAAAACTACTGCCCTAAAGCTGGGCACCTGGAACGTTAGGACAATGACACCTGGCTTCTCTGATGACCTGCAAGAAATAGACGACGCACGCAAAACAGCTGTCATTGACATGGAGCTGAGCAGACTGCAGATGGACATCGTCGCCCTTCAAGAGACTAGGCTGCCAGATTCCGGATCTGTCAAGGAGAGAAATTTCTCATTTTTCTGGCAGGGAAAACCACCAAACGAAACCAGGGAACATGGCGTTGGCTTTGCGGTCAGAAATACCCTGCTGAAATCCATCATCCCACCTACTGTGGGAAGTGAAAGAATTTTGTCCCTGCAGCTCCAGTCATCAGCAGGACCTATCACTCTCATCAGTGCTTATGCACCGACTCTGTCGTCTCCAGCAGAAGCCAAAGACAAATTCTATGATGACCTGGCCACCACTGTCAAGAAAATCCCTGTAAAAGAGCCATTGTTCATCCTCGGCGATTTCAATGCTAGAGTTGGTGCTGATAACAGTTCATGGCCCACTTGCTTAGGTCAGTTTGGCACTGGGAGGATGAACGAAAATGGCCAACGCCTGCTAGAGTTTTGCTGTCATCACGGTCTCTGTGTCAGCAACACGTTCTTCAACACAAAGCCCCAACATAGAGTCTCTTGGAGACATCCAAGATCAAAGCACTGGCACCAGCTCGACCTGATCCTCACCAGACGCTCCAGCCTTCCCAGCATCAAGATCACACGCAGTTATCATGGTGCTGCCTGCGACACTGACCACTCCCTGGTGTGCAGCAGAGTGAAACTGCAAACAAAGCGACTGTATCACTCGAAAAAGGAAGGAAGACCTCGCATTGATACCAGCAAGACCCGGGATCAGAGAAAAGTGGAGGAATTTGCACAAGCGCTTGAGGAATCTCTTCCAGGCCCGGCCGACGCAAACGCATCCAACAGATGGGAACATTTCAAGAATACCGTTTACAACACCGCCTTGTCCATATTCGGCAAGAAGACCAACAAGGCGGCAGACTGGTTTGAAGCCCACTCTGAGGAGTTGACACCAGTCATTGAGGAAAAGAGGAGAGCTCAAGCAGCATACAAGGCCTGTCCCAGTGAGCGCAACCTGCAGGTCCTCCGAACTGCTCGCAGCAAAGTCCAACAGACTGCCAGGAGATGTGCTAACGACTACTGGCTCCAGCTCTGTTCCGAGATACAGATAGCAGCTGACACGGGCAACATCAAGGGGATGTATGATGGTATCAAGCAGGCCCTAGGTCCAACACAGAAGAAAATTGCCCCTCTGAAGTCTGCCACAGGCGAGGTCATCCAGGATCGGGTGCAGCAGATGGAACGCTGGGTGCAGCACTACTCTGAGCTATATTCCAGAGAAAATGTAGTCACCAAAGAAGCACTGAACAACATTGAGTGCCTGCCTGTGCTGGAAGAGCTTGACAGTGAACCAACCCTAGAAGAACTTCACGTGGCCCTGGACTCCCTTGCCTTTGGCAAGGCACCTGGAAAAGACAGCATCCCTGCTGAAGTCCTAAAATGCTGCAAAGAGATCATCGTCACTGAGCTGCATGAAATCCTCTGTCTCTGCTGGAGAGAAGGTGGAGTACCTCAAGACATGAGGGATGCAAACATCATCACGCTGTACAAGAACAAAGGTGACAGGGGTGACTGCAACAACTACCGCGGCATCTCTCTCCTTAGCGTTGTAGGAAAGCTGTTTGCCCGAGTTGTACTAAAGAGGCTCCAGGTACTTGCAGAGAGCGTCTATCCAGAATCGCAGTGTGGATTCCGAGCCAACAGGTCCACCACTGATATGGTATTCTCCCTTAGACAACTGCAGGAGAAATGCAGAGAACAACGACAGCCACTCTTTATAGCCTTCATAGATCTCACAAAGGCTTTCGACCTGGTCAGCAGAGACGGCCTCTTCAAGATTCTCCCCAAGATTGGATGTCCACCCAGGCTCCTCAGCATCATCAGATCTTTCCACAAGGACATGAAGGGCACTGTTGTCTTCGATGGCTCCACATCAGACCCTTTTGACATCCGAAGCGGAGTGAAGCAGGGCTGTGTTCTTGCACCAACCTTGTTTGGGATTTTCTTCGCTGTCCTGCTGAAGCAGGCCTTTGGAACTGCAACAGAAGGCATCTATCTCCGGACCAGATCAGACGGAAAGCTCTTCAACCTCTCCAGACTGAGAGCAAAATCCAAAGTCCAGCTGAAATGTCTGCGTGACTTCCTCTTTGCTGACGATGCAGCTGTCACTACCCACTCTGCCAAAGATCTCCAGCAGCTCATGGATCGTTTTAGCAAGGCCTGCCAAGATTTTGGACTGACAATCAGCCTGAAGAAAACACAGGTCATGGTTCAGGATGTGGACTCACCTCCCTGCATTACAATCTCTGAGCATGAACTGGAGGTTGTCCATGACTTTGTGTACCTTGGCTCAACGATCTCCGACACTCATTCTCTCGATACCGAGCTAAACAAGCGCATCGGTAAAGCAGCTACCACGTTTTCCAGACTCACAAAGAGAGTCTGGTCCAACAAGAAGCTGACGGAACATACCAAGATCCAGGTCTACAGAGCTTGCGTCCTGAGTACACTTCTGTACTGCAGCGAGTCATGGACTCTTCGCTCACAACAGGAGAGGAAACTGAGCGCTTTCCACATGCGCTGCCTCCGACGCATCCTTGGCATCACCTGGCAGGACAAAGTTCCAAACAACACAGTCCTGGAACGTGCTGGAATCCCTAGCATGTATTCACTGCTGAAACAGAGACGCCTGCGTTGGCTTGGTCATGTCGTGAGAATGGATGATGGCCGGATCCCAAAGGATCTCCTCTATGGAGAACTCGTGCAAGGAAAGCGCCCTACAGGCAGACCACAGCTGCGATACAAGGACATCTGCAAGAGGGATCTGAAGGCCTTAGGGATGGACCTCAACAAGTGAGAAACCCTGGCCTCTGAGCGGCCCGCTTGGAGGCAGGCTGTGCAGCATGGCCTTTCCCAGTTTGAAGAGACACTTTGCCAACAGTCTGAGGCTAAGAGGCAAAGAAGGAAGGCCCATAGCCAGGGAGACAGACCAGGGACAGACTGCACTTGCTCCCGGTGTGGAAGGGATTGTCACTCCCGGATTGGCCTTTTCAGCCACACTAGACGCTGTGCCAGAACCACCTTTCAGAGCGCGATACCATAGTCTTTCGAGACTGAAGGTTGCCAATACATTATTAAAAAATTAATCAATTATTTTATTAATTTATTTTATTAATAATTAATTAACCTATGTGGTTGAAACCTACATGGATTTTTTTATTTTTACTCTTATTTTATTATCATTTTATTATTAATAATTATTTTATAAATTTGCTTTATTAATAATTAATTAATTAATCTACATGCTTGAAACCTACATGGATTTTTATTTGTACTCTTATTTTATTAATTATCATTTTATTATTAATAATTATTATTTTATTAATTTATTTTAGGGGTATTGGCAACCTTCAGTCTCGAAAGACTATGGTATCGCGCTCTGAAAGGTGGTTCTGGCACAGCGTCTAGTGTGGCTGAAAAGGCCAATCCAGGAGTGACAATCCCTTCCACACCGGGAGCAAGTGCAGTCTGTCCCTGGTCTGTCTCCCTGGCTATGGGCCTTCCTTCTTTGCCTCTTAGCCTCAGACTGTTGGCAAAGTGTCTCTTCAAACTGGGAAAGGCCATGCTGCACAGCCTGCCTCCAAGCGGGCCGCTCAGAGGCCAGGGTTTCCCACTTGTTGAGGTCCATCCCTAAGGCCTTCAGATCCCTCTTGCAGATGTCTTTGTATCACAGCTGTGGTCTACCTGTAGGGCGCTTTCCTTGCACGAGTTCTCCATAGAGGAGATCCTTTGGGATCCGGCCATCATCCATTCTCACGACATGACCAAGCCAACGCAGGCGTCTCTGTTTCAGCAGTGAATACATGCTAGGGATTCCAGCACGTTCCAGGACTGTGTTGTTTGGAACTTTGTCCTGCCAGGTGATGCCGAGGATGCATCGGAGGCAGCGCATGTGGAAAGCGTTCAGTTTCCTCTCCTGTTGTGAGTGAAGAGTCCATGACTCGCTGCAGTACAGAAGTGTACTCAGGATGCAAGCTCTGTAGACCTGGATCTTGGTATGTTCCGTCAGCTTCTTGTTGAACCAGGCTCTCTTTGTGAGTCTGGAAAACGTGGTAGCTGCTTTACCGATGCGCTTGTTTAGCTCGGTATCGAGAGAAAGAGTGTCGGAGATCGTTGAGCCAAGGTACACAAAGTCATGGACAACCTCCAGTTCATGCGCAGGGATTGTAATGCAGGGAGGTGAGTCCACATCCTGAACCATGACCTGTGTTTTCTTCAGGCTGATTGTCAGTCCAAAATCTTGGCAGGCCTTGCTAAAACGATCCATGAGCTGCTGGAGATCTTTGGCAGAGTGGGTAGTGACAGCTGCATCGTCGGCAAAGAGGAAGTCACGCAGACATTTCAGCTGGACTTTGGATTTTGCTCTCAGTCTGGAGAGGTTGAAGAGCTTTCCGTCTGATCTGGTCCGGAGATAGATGCCTTCTCTTGCAGTTCCAAAGGCCTGCTTCAGCAGGACAGCGAAGAAAATCCCAAACAAGGTTGGTGCAAGAACACAGCCCTGCTTCACTCCGCTTCGGATGTCAAAAGGGTCTGATGTGGAGCCATCGAAGACAACAGTGCCCTTCATGTCCTTGTGGAAAGATCTGATGATGCTGAGGAGCCTGGGTGGACATCCAATCTTGGGGAGAATCTTGAAGAGGCCGTCTCTGCTGACCAGGTCGAAAGCCTTTGTGAGATCTATGAAGGCTATAAAGAGTGGCTGTCGTTGTTCCCTGCATTTCTCCTGCAGTTGTCTAAGGGAGAATACCATATCAGTGGTGGACCTGTTGGCTCGGAATCCATACTGCGATTCTGGATAGACGCTCTCTGAAAGTACCTGGAGCCTCTTTAGTACAACTCGGGCAAACAGCTTTCCTACAACGCTAAGGAGAGAGATGCCGCGGTAGTTGTTGCAGTCACCCCTGTCACCTTTGTTCTTGTACAGCGTGATGATGTTTGCATCCCTCATGTCTTGAGGTACTCCACCTTCTCTCCAGCAGAGACAGAGGATTTCATGCAGCTCAGTGACGATGATCTCTTTGCAGCATTTTAGGACTTCAGCAGGGATGCTGTCTTTTCCAGGTGCCTTGCCAAAGGCAAGGGAGTCCAGGGCCACGTGAAGTTCTTCTAGGGTTGGTTCACTGTCAAGCTCTTCCAGCACAGGCAGGCACTCAATGTTGTTCAGTGTTTCTTCGGTGACTACATTTTCTCTGGAATATAGCTCAGAGTAGTGCTGCACCCAGCGTTCCATCTGCTGCGCCCGATCCTGGATGACCTCGCCTGTGGCAGACTTCAGAGGGGCAATTTTCCTCTGTGTTGGACCTAGGGCCTGCTTGATACCATCATACATCCCCTTGATGTTGCCCGTGTCAGCTGCTATCTGTATCTCGGAACAGAGCTGGAGCCAGTAGTCGTTAGCACATCTCCTGGCAGTCTGTTGGACTTTGCTGCGAGCAGTTCGGAGGACCTGCAGGTTGCGCTCACTGGGACAGGCCTTGTATGCTGCTTGAGCTCTCCTCTTTTCCTCAATGACTGGTGTCAACTCCTCAGAGTGGGCTTCAAACCAGTCTGCCGCCTTGTTGGTCTTCTTGCCGAATATGGACAAGGCGGTGTTGTAAATGGTATTCTTGAAATGTTCCCATCTGTTGGATGCGTTTGCGTCGGCCGGGCCTGGAAGAGATTCCTCAAGCGCTTGTGCAAATTCCTCCACTTTTCTCTGATCCCGGGTCTTGCTGGTATCAATGCGAGGTCTTCCTTCCTTTTTCCTTTTAATTAATTAAATTAAAGGGAATTAAATTAAATTAAAGGGAATTCCTTTTAATTTAATTAAAAGGAAATTCCTTTCCTTTTAATTAATTAACCTACATGCTTGAAACCTGCATGGATTTTTTATTTTCACTCTCATTTTATTAATTTGTTTTATTAATAATTAATTAATTGTCCTACGTGGCTGAAACCTACATGGTTTTTTATTTTTACTCTTATTTTATTGATTATCATGTTAATAATTATTTTATTTTATTAATTTATTTTATTAATAATTAATTAACTAACCATGGTTGCTGGTTGAAACCTACATGGATAGCTTCTAGGGAGCATGATTAATTGATCATTAATTGATCAACCATTAATTCATTGATTAATTGGCCATTAATTATTAACTAACCTTTAATCAATTATTAGTTAATTAATTAGCCCTGATTGCTGATTGAAACCTACATCCAGGAAACATGACTAATTAATCATTAATTGCTTAATCATTAATTGAGTGATCATTAATTGAGTGATCATTTGATTGATTATTGATTGATTAAACCATGGTGGCCAGTTGAAACCTACCTGAGTAGCATCCTATGTGAGGGAGCACAGACCATGAATGGGCTTTGAAATTATGCCATGGAAGCTTTCTACAGCAGATTTTCTCAGCTTGTGGGTTGGGACTCACTTGGTTGGTCAGGATCCAATTTGGGGTGGGTCCTGCAGAGCCTCCATTGAAAACACAGGGGATGGAAAGATCAGGTAACTAACTGCCTCAAGCCCTGAGGGTATTCAAAAATGAGATAGCTGCTAATTGCCTGACAAAGAGCTGAGCTCCTGAAGTTTGTAAGCTTGTGCATATATAAGGAGATAAATGTCTGATCCTTTTTTCTGGTGTGTTTTTCTCCCCAAGTCCCTCAATGACAGGTAGTGGGGGCAGATGAAGCCTGGGTCACATAACTAACAGCCCAATCCTGCACTCCCGGCGCCCAGGGCTGTAGCGGTGCCAAAAATGGCTGCTGCTGGATCCTGTGCACTCCACAGGCAGCGCTGGCCGCTCCTCAGGAGAAGGGGACTTTTGTCTCCTTCCCCCAAGTAAGCCGAATAGCCCCACAATGGGACTGTTATGTCGACCCAAGGGTCCACTTAGAATTTTGAGCCTCGGTGTTGGGCCAGTGGCCCAAAATGGAGGCTCAGGATTCGGTGGAGCTGTGCTCCACCGGCCCCGCCTCCCTCCCACCCCCGCTTCCTCCCCTGGCACAAATGTGTTTTCGTCAGCAAGAATGCTGGTAAGAATGCTTGGCCTGAAACAAGCTGAAGATGGCCAAGCAGAGCCTTGGCACTCTTTGGCCTACTTCGGGTCGAGTTTGTTCTCGCTGACAAAAGCACACTTGTCAGCAAGAATGTGCTCTGGAGACAGGCTTTTCACATTAAAAAATGCAACAACTCGGCAATCCAGAAGTGACGGTGGTTCCGGGTGGTATTCTGGGAAGCACAACGCTGTCCTAGAGCATACTGCAAGAGTCGCATATGCTTGTAAAAGTGAACATCTGACTATCTGCTCAGCATCAAATAATGATCTCAGTACTAGATACGTAAAAGATCCATCTGAAGTGTTGTGCGGTTCTTGAAAGACAGAACCTTTCTGTTATTGTAAAAATCCCCTCGGGGGTTTAGAGATAGCCTGCCTATGTGAACCGCCTTGAATAAAGTCAGAGGAGTAATCAGATGACCAGAAAAGCGGTATATAAGTACCAGTATTATTATTATTGCTACCAAATGGTGAATAGATTTAGACCCTAATCCCCTTTGTGCATGCTCATGGCCTTTCACTTATGGTTTTGTGCAACTTTTACTTTCAATCCTCAACAGCATCTCCTGAACCATGTCCAATGTTGTTTTTGAAACATGAGGGAATTTAAACAGCCAGTTTTAAATGCTGTGCTGGAGGGACCACAATAAGGACCCTCTCCAGCTTCATGGTTGTCCTGGCATGCAGTCAGCTGAGGATCAAAAAATGGACCTGAAATGAACCACAAGTTCAGATAGTTTGAGGTGTCATAAAACATTTTTTTTCCAGCATCAAACACTATTTGACAATAATTATTTAAAAGGCAATTCAATATGGTATAACTATGGGATGACAACACAATGAGCTTTTATACTTCTTATTCAAATTCAGGATTATGCTTGAATAGATATTCTGCCTGTTGAAAAAAGAAACAAGTTACTTTTTAAGGACCATAACGTTATCCACATTTTTGCAGTTCCTCAAGTTAACTGAAATGGATCACACTCAAGTTGTTAGATGCCTCTGGTTTAGCTGTGGTGCTGGACTGTGGACTGAACTAAACAATGGAACCTTTTGCTTGTTGTGCCCTCCCCCCTTTCTGTAACACTAGAGCTTGGGGTAATGCCGTAAAACTGGTTGGCAATAGATGTAGAAGAGACAAAATTGTTCTTGTTCAAAATTAATTGAATCATTACTTCTATTTCCTTTCTCTTCCCTTCCTCTGTTGCCTTCCTTATGTTAATAGCTAGATTGTAAGCTCCTAGGGGACAAGGACCTCTTCCCAGAGAACAATACTGACGTGTTCATTTATCTCATATACAAATCTTATCAGTGTTGAGAGGTTTTTTTTTACTGTTCTAGAAATATTTTATATTTATACTGCCACCATTATTATCTTCCCTTAAAATTTTCAATTGATAGAAGGGGTATAGGGAGAATTTACAATTACCCTTTTCTGTTGCAAATGCTTGTACCTTCAAGTGTGTTCTGGATCTTGGAAGCTAAGCAGGGTCAGGCCTGGTTAGTACTTGGATGGGAGACCGCCTGGGAATACCGGGTGCTGTAGGCTTATACCATAGTCTTTCGAGACTGAAGGTTGCCAACCACCACCAAGTGTGTAGTTAGCTACCAACTAGCTAGTTTGCAGCCCAGGGGAAGATACAATTCCCCTCAAGAACAGGCCACCAGATCTCTCTTTCAAGCCATCCCACAGCACATCCAATGAAGGTGGAATGAGCTGTTTAGTTCTTTGTATTTGTCCTAGCTAGAAGTGTTTGCAACTGATGTTATTTATTTTACTCAGAAGTAAGCCCACTGTGTTCAGTAAGGCTGTAATCCTATTTTACTCACCAGAAACAAACACCCCAAGTCTTAACTTTTACCACTGTCTACAGGAGTACACGGCCTAATTATTCATAGCTGTACAACTGAAATTGATTTCAAAATCCAAGGACTTTAGCTTCAAAGATATTGTGCTGATGGATACCTGCAATAATAGCTGGGAAAACCTATGCTGATGAGAGCACTAAGAAAAAACAGTGTCATAAGAACCTGCATTAGTTTTGCTGCACTAGAATATTATGGCTACGATTTAGAAGTATGTAATCAAACTTGGATATTTTTCTTCTTTCAATCTGAAATGTTGTCTATAGTCTGAGAAAACATAAATATTTCCTTACCAAAAAGTCAACAGGATCATCCGGCCTAACCATGCAGCATTGATTCAGACCTTGCATAAGAGTTGGCATAACATGCTTCATTAAATAGTTTCTCAGTGGAATGGACTGGGCTTCCAGAAGCTCTTGTTCTTGCCGCTTCACTTCTTCTAAACGTTTATTCTTAAAAGAAAAATCCAGAACAAAAAATTTCCTATATGCTTACAAGAAAACACAAAAGGTTGTTATCCTAAGAACATAAGAACAGCCCCACTGGATCAGGCCATAGGCCCATCTAGTCCAGCTTCCTGTATCTCACTGCGGCCCACCAAATGCCCCAGGGAGCACACCAGATAACAAGAGACCTCATCCTGGTGTCCTCCCCTACTTCTGGCATTCTGACATAACCCATTCCTAAAATCAGGAGGTTGCGCATACACATCATGGCTTGTACCCCATAATGGATTTTTCCTCCAGAAACTCGTCCAATCCCCTTTTACAGGCGTCTAGGCTAGACGCCAGCACCACATCCTGTGGCAAGGAGTTCCACAGACCGACCACGCGCTGAGTAAAGAAATATTTTCTTTTGTCTGTCCTAACCCGCCCAACACTCAATTTTAGTGGATGTCCCCTGGTTCTGGTATTATGTGAGAGTGTAAAGAGCATCTCCCTATCCACTCTGTCCATCCCCTGCATAATTTTGTATGTCTCAATCATGTCCCCCCTCAAGCGTATCTTTTCTAGGCTGAAGAGGCCCAAACGCCGTAGCCTTTCCTCATAAGGAAGGTGCCCCAGCCCCGTAATCATCTTAGTCGCTCTCTTTTGCACCTTTTCCATTTCCACTATGTCTTTTTTGAGATGCGGCGACCAGAACTGGACACAATACTCCAGGTGTGGCCTTACCATCAATTTGTACAACGGCATTATAATACTAGCCGTTTTGTTCTCAATACCCTTCCTAATGATCCCAAGCAAATTTCCTAAGGAATTTCCTAAGGAAATCTCCTCAGAAGCAGATCTTCAGGATGGGGGCATAGAAGGCTGGAGAGGGAAGGGAAATTGGCAGAAATTGCCCTTCCTCTCCTTGCATAAAGTGAATTTCTCCTTCAACAAACAGAAAATAGTCTTTGTCTTAACCCAAACTCTAGAGTAGATTCATGTACAGCAATTTTTTACACCACCTCAAAAACCATCCTGTTAATTTCAGCATAAGTGTTCATAGCCTATAATCTGCTTCATCAGATGCATGAAGGAAAATCCCCAATAACTAGATGTATGGGTGCAGAGAATTGTGAAAGGTGGGGTCAAAGGGCTATGGGATGGAAGGGGTACAGTAGGTGCCAATCACACAAGTTCCCTGGCTATGCTGAGTTACAGCGTGTGCATGTCTATGGGAAGCAATCCCCACTGTGTTCAAATGAACTTATTCCCAGGCAAGTGCACTGGCGTCGCTAAGGGGGTGCGGGGAGTGCGGGCCGCACCGGGTGACGCGCCGGGGGGGTGACACGTCCTGTGGGAGGACATGCTAACTTCGCAGCATTAGGAGCTACCACATCATGCCATACACTGTTGGATGCGGAATGGCCAGCAGAGTGCAATGCAAAAAACAGAATTGAAATAGCTCCTTTCGTTCAAATGTTATGGTCAAAAAACCGGAAGGGAAAAAATGCATGGAGCCCTTTGGAAAGTGAAAGTGAGCCATATTGTGCATTTACTCGTGAGTAGGCATACTTGTCATAGTCCGTCGGAAAGGACAGGCTGAGAGGAATCCAACGACACCAGAATGGTCCCAATCCAATGAATGCAGCCCCCAAAAACACAGAGAAGGAGGTCCCCCCTCCCAGCTGCGAGTTGATCGAACCCTATGGAAAGTGAAGCAGCCTCATGTCGCTTTTACTCGCGAGTAGGCAGACGTGCCTTGGCTGGTGGTCAGGCCAGGCAAAGGGGAATGTGAGGATATCAGAATGGTCCCGATCCAATGGAGCTGGAGTGCAACAAATGTCCAAAAGCAGCTAAAAAGGACAAAAAAAGTGGCTTGAACTGGTAAGGGGAAAGTTTTCTATTTTGCACTTGCAAAGCCAGGAGGGTCTTTATCTTGATGTGCCTGAAATAGAAGAAATTTAAACTGGGCACTGGGAAGGGCTGGAAATCCCACTGATTCTTTTTTGGGGGTTGTTACTGCAGGCAGACTACAGAGTAAGCTCCATTGACCACTATGGGACTTACTTCAGAGTAGACATGCATAGGCTTGGGCTCACAGGCTGCAATTCTACCCACACTTTCCCGAGAGTAAGCCCCACTGACCACAATAGAACTTACTTCAGAGTAGATTCACTTGGTGGAACAGGACTGGCTCCCCCTTATTTAATTATTTTATTTTAATTTAATTATTTATAATTATTTATTTTAATTGCTTGATGATGTCACTTCTGGCCATGAAATCACTTCCAATGGGTCCTGGACAGATTGTCATTCTAAAAAGTGGGTCCCAGTGCTAAAAGTTTGAGAACCGCTGCAATAAGGTGTTAGTAAGCTGACATGGGGTGTGTGTGAGAGACTCTACAAGTTTTCAAAATCACTAAAACAAGTGATTGGAGAACAAGATTTTGACCTCTGTCTGACTCAGAATTATCCACTATTTGGGATTCACTTACCCAGTCATCCCAATTTGCCAGCTTTTGAGCCCTTTCTTCAGCTTCTTTTTGCTCCAGATCAGCCTTTTCTTTTGCTTCTCTGGCAAGGCGTTCTTCGGCTTCTTTCCGTTCAAGTTCTTCCTTTTCCTCCTCAGTCAAACCATAATTTCGAGGTTCACCAATAGTTTTGATGATTTCCTTCGTTATAAGTCTGTTCTCCACATCCTCAAATTTTGAGACATCTTTCAAGCAAGGAGATAGAAAATGAAGTAACCAGTTAATTATGCCACAGATATAACATAGTTATAGTTCATATTCTTGACATTAATATCTTAAATATTACACTGTTTTAAATTGCATATTGTCATAATAAGTGCAACATTTTTACTACAAATGAACCCTTTTTTCTCCTCACAAAGCAACCCATTTAAAAAAAAATGCAAGATGCCAAAGAGAAAGTAACATGCGACAAATGAATTTTTATGTACTGTTACAATAGTTGAGAAGCCTGCACATTTTTGTGTGAGAAAATAGTGTGATAAGTTTGCACTGCCATGACAATATACTAATTTAGTAATAATACTGTTTAAATGAGACACCACTGAGTGATGAATCTCCACTCAAGAGAGGGGGGCCCCCTGCCAACTTAATCAGTGGCCTGCTCTCACCTGGTCTGTCATTTCTAGTTCTCTGTTCTGCATTTAGGGTACAGATTGCTAGACTAATCATCAGACATATCGAAATAAACAAAAATAATTATCCTGGCTTAAATAAATGTTCATAGCAAGAGTACCTAAACAATATTACGCAGAAATGCTCTGTTGTACTGGCTGGGTAAAAGGAGGGACAAATTAAGAAATTAAATGCACTTTCTACCATACCAATGACCTGTGGATGTATCTCTAGTTCATCAAAATAGTTGAGAACAGTTTCATCTTCAGCATTTAACTCCCTGAAAAGACTCAGGGCTCTCAGGTATCGGTCCTGAGCATAATGAGTTCCAGCAACAACACTCTCAGGAAGATTCATGATTCGATCTTTCAAGAAGTCATCAGAAGCATTCAAGGAAACAATATGGTCTGTAGGAAAATGCAATTCTGAAAGTTAGTGGTGGAGTAGCTGACTTTATTAATCTGATTCACTGTCTTTTTGCTGTGATCCATGGTGTGTGCTTGGTTACTCTGATTCTTATAAGTGCTTACTTGGATTTTTATTATGATTTTATGATAACACCGCCTTGAATGACCCTTTAAAAGTTAGAAAGGTGAAATACTTTTATTTAAATAAAAATATGGAGGCTGGGAGCCCTTCATTCTATCATGTTAGTGCAAGAAAGACCTATTCAGACTCCTTCCAAAGGTAGCGAGGGGTGCATAGCTGAGGGGTAAAAAACCCTACCCCTGCCTGTGGGCTTACCTTCCATGGCCCCTCTTTGAAGCACTTTTCTCCCCAGTCAATTCTAACATCCACAGTGACCGTGCTGACAGAAAAGCACATGGGGAAAGGGCAACAGAGAAGTAAACCACGGATGAGGGTGAAGGTGCTACACATCTCATCAGCATGTCTCTGTTGCTTTTAAAATCAGACATCTCCCTACCACCACCTTTCTGACTGGGGCAAATTCAGGTTGAAACATATGGAACTGCTACCAGTTCATCTAGTTTAGTCTTTCCTGTAGCAAACTTACCTGGAATTATCAATTTGTCATAGGGTTGCACTTTGCCTCGTGCATCTTCCTCCTCCTCTTCTTCTTCCACTAAAATACCAATTTAAAAAGTGCAATTAACATGCCCCCTAAAAGCAATTAGAATTATATAGACTGCAAAAGATAATGAGCATAGCCAATACCCCTAAGTCTAGTGAAGACATAACACTGGACCAGTCTCCAAACATGGTGAGGGATCCTTCTGAAATTTTCAAAAACCACTGTTCACGCAAAACCATAATTTGTAACCATGGTTTAAAAATAGGTTTGCAAAAATATGGTTTGAAATAGCTATGGTGAGTGAAAACACTGGTGCAGTCATAGCTCCAAAAGCAAACATGGGGAGGGGGAATTCATGCACGTGGGGAGGAGGAACAGGTCAAGTATACAAGAAGTACCATGGACTCCTGATTGCCAAACCATGATAAAGAGATCAGGCAGTTTGACTGCTCTGGGCCTTTTAATGAAATTGAAGCATATTTTTATAGGACTATAAAATAGGTGAGGGAATTAGCATGCTGTAAAATAATGCCATAACTCTATTAATAACTGACAATATATTAAATGTCATGTTTACATGTGTGCCATCTCAGGATATGCCTGCTTGGGAGCATTCCACACTTCCAGCGTGATACCATGTACTATTAAAAAATCCAAGCAATGTTTGAAAAAGAAAGTATGATGTACAGTAGTACTGTTGACATTGCTTCACCTGCAGACTGATCTGACATGCTCATCCAACAGTTCCCCCATTCCTCTTTCTGTATACAGAAATCAGGAGACCAGAGCAAGAGTGCAATACTGCTTGTGTGAACTATGATGCACTGAACATGCACTTCTTTAAAATTTGTCTATACTGATCTGCCCTCTGAACACAAACCTCCTGAACAAGATACTGTTTACAGGGAGAATGTGATGTGTAGCATGCACTTGAAAAATTCCTTTTAGTGATGTAAAAGAGAAATCCACTATTACCTAAAGCAGGGTACAGGATGACCCTGTATTCTTGGGGATTACTCCATTCTTCAGACTCTAGTCAGGGGGCTGGCAGTGTATTCTGACATGCAGATCAGCCCATTTATGGTTGGTCAGGTATAAAAGTCGGCATTACCTGCTAGCATACCATTTTAAAGGTATGGTGCATATGTGCAAGAATGGTAAGAGGTCATTGATGGAGTGGGGCTGGCAAAGTAATGTGGGAGGAAAGATCTCTTTAAGAGGCAGATTGGCACCAGGTCTTTCCAGAATGTGAACCAGCATATAACATTTACATGAAACACTGTGAACTGACATCTAGGGCCTAACTAAATAAGGCATTGGAGATCCACTGTTGGATCTTGCATCACTTTCTATTTATTTTAAAAGTAGCTGCAAAGTAGAGAGAAGAAATGAATGAGGACCACAGTACAGGGGGTTGGCAGGTTAACACTTTCCTCCCCCTGCACTGCTGTTCTGATGCAATGCATCTCTCTCTCTTCCCTCAGGGAGTTTAAAAAGAAATTTACAGCCCAATCCTATACCCACTCCTTGCTGACAGAACTAGCATTTGGGTGGTGAGGCATGCTTTTCAGCCATCACAAATGGCCTTCCAAAAGCATGCGCAGCCATGTGCTTCTAGAACATTGGTGGTGAGGCTGCAGCAGCCCTGTGTGTGGTGGCAGAGTACCTGCTGAACCAGGGAGATTGAAGGGACAGGTTGTTCCACAAACCCTCTTTCCCAAACAGGGTTTGACTTTATCTTGGTTTCAGAGCCAGGTAGGCCCCCCTGATCTGTGAAAAGGGATGAGATTTTGCTGGCTCCTAGGAAGGAAAAAGGCTCCTCTACAGTTGATTAAATCTGGGTGCTTGAGATCTGATAAAAAGATAGCTAGCAAGAACAAAGACCTGCCTGAATGTTAAATTAAATTACCCAACTGGGTAGTTCTTTTTAGACTCTTGTCAAGAAGTCTCCCAAACTGAGCCTCACACACTCTGCCACAGGTATTGTTCAGCAGGAACTGCCCTAGATGGGCCATCAAACTGTTTTTGTGTCCTCCTGGAAAACTCAATCAAGGCCAGGAAACTCTGGAAAGAAACTCCTCAAACTCCATTGTCCTGCCTAAAATTACTTTGTACCCTTTGTAAAAGGTCCTGTGACTTCCTGCTCAGAAGCAATCAGAGGAGGGCCAACTTTCACTCCAGCAAGATGTCTTGAGGTTTCTGTCCCAGTAGAAATCTCCATTTTTGAAAAGAGCCAGTTTTCTCTCCACTAAGGTCTGCTTAGTTTTCTCCTCTACCGGGAGGTTTGTTACTTAAGAAATTAGCTGAGCTGTCCATGCTACACTTGGAGGTTTCTTTTCCCAGAAGAAATCCTCAACTACTTCCTCTAGAGCCTAGAATTTTGCACCCCTGCTGAAGGAAAGACTTCAGATCAAAACCCATAAGCAGTAGACTTGGATCTTTCCTTCCCCCCTTTTTGATCTTCATAGCAGTTTTCTCTCTCCCCCCTCCCCAAAAAAAAAAAAAAAAATTCAGGCTGCAATCCTAACCACACTTTCCTGAGAGTAAGCCCCATTTAACAAAATGGGACTTACTTCTGAGTAGACCTGCTTAGGATTGTGCCCTAAGCTGGACTTGTGATTTCAAGCTCCTCTTGTGCATTACAACAAATGTGTTTCCCTACAGATACCATAGAAACATTATTTTTCAGATTTTTATACTGCCCTTTCTCCAATGAACTCTGGGTGGTGTGCATTGTTTTTCCCTCCTTTCTGTCCCCACAACAACCCTGTGAGGTAGGTTGGGCTGAGGGGCATATCTGGTCTTAGAACTGGGGATGCTCAGTGATTTTGCACTGAAGAACTTCAGAGGTTCCTGCCTCTGGAGTTCAGTATGACATCTGAAGGATTCCTGAAGCAGGGTCTGCACTGTAATCATATTCTGTCATCATATTCTCTGGGCAGGAGGTCTGGTCTAGAGGGTAGAGCCTCCGTCTGCCTGAAGATAACATCCACAAGGTTGCCAGTTCGAGGCCACTGGCACTGTGCGACCTTGAAGCAGCTGACAAGCTGAAGCCGAGCTATTTCCATCTGCTCTGAGTGTGGGAGGATGGAGGCCAGAATGTGAAGCCAGATCGGAATGAAACACCTTGAATGTAGTGGTTCTTGAAAGAAAGAACCTTCTTTCAAATTGTAAAAATCCCTATTTAATAAGGGATTTAAATAAAAGCCTGCCTATGTAAACCGCCTTGAATAAAGTCTTGAATAAAGACCAAGAAAAGCGGTGTGCTGCCTCCGACGCATCCTCGGCATCACCTGGCAGGACAAAGTTCCAAACAACACAGTCCTGGAACGTGCTGGAATCCCTAGCATGTATGCACTACTGAAACAGAGACGCCTGCGTTGGCTCGGTCATGTCGTGAGAATGGATGATGGCCGGATCCCAAAGGATCTCCTCTATGGAGAACTCGTGCAAGGAAAGCACCCTACAGGTAGACCACAGCTGCGATACAAGGACATCTGCAAGAGGGATCTGAAGGCCTTAGGAGTGGACCTCAACAAGTGGGAAACCCTGGCCTCTGAGCGACCCGCTTGGAGGCAGGCTGAGCAACATGGCCTTTCCCAGTTTGAAGAGACACTTGGCCAACAGTCTGAGGCTAAGAGGCAAAGAAGGAAGGCCCATAGCCAGGGAGACAGGCCAGGGACAGACTGCACTTGCTCCCAGTGTGGAAGGGATTGTCACTCCCGAATCGGCCTTTTCAGCCACACTAGACGCTGTTCCAGAACCACCTTTCAGAGCACGATACCATAGTCTTTCGAGACTGAAGGTTGCCAACTATGTATTATTATTCTAGTGTAGCTTATGAACCAGAAGGAGATACTCTGGACTAAGTGCAATATAGCACATTTATTACTTGGGTCACACTGCATATTAATAAACACTACAGAGTATAATACTTACAATTAAAAAGATCTTTAGCCAGGTCATAGGTTTTTGGAAACCCATCCAAAGCATACCCTTGATTCTTACAAGGCATAGACATTAGCATTTCCTTCATAAACCTAATCACATAGTTATCATCCAGACGACCTAATTTTAAAGGGAAGCATCCATTATCAAACAAGCATCATCTTTCTTATGCACAGTTGTCAGGGAAGAGACCCAGAATAAGAAATTTACTAACAAATAATGTCACATTGTAGCATGACGGGCAGCCCAATTCTAACCTGCACTAAAATAGGAAGGCCAAGTGGCCTGCACTGTATTCAGTGCAGATTAGGACATGTGCAACTTGATTCTCTTATCCCAAGTAATGCCCTAGCCTGGGAGATTTTTACCAGAGAAATCACTGGTGCAAATCCTAGAGCCCTGTGTAAGGCTAATTGAGTCAGTGATGGGGGTTGGGATATGGTCTAAATTCAGGAGGCCAGTCCTACTCCCCTCCCAGACCTGGGCTGCCCAATGGCTCACCTTCCTCACCCAAAAACACCCTTAGAAAAATCTGGAGCACAACTGAGAGGGAGCTAAATTGGACTATCAAGAATAGGGTACACAGGGTACTATCAAGAACAGGGTCCAGGTTTTGTCACCTCAGCAGCCATTGCACCCAGATTTCTGGGCAAACGAGGCTGTCTGGGCTGCAGTTTGGAGGAGATCGGTGGCAGAGAACAAAGGCTCCCCGGCAGCATGGTAAGCGCCAGTCGCACCGAGGATGCTTTTCCCGGAGCATATCAGTCTCAATTTTAGAGACCGCTGGTTTACAGCACTATAAACTAGTGCAGGGGTGTCAAACTCGTTTTATACAGAGGGCCGAAGTTAGCATTCAGGGCACCTGCTGAGGGCCGGAAGTGGTCATTAAGCAGAAACTGACATCTTTAAGCAGCTGATGGCCAGAAATCAGCATCTTGTTCTCACAAAGAAAAAAAAAACTCATTAACTGCAAATGACAGAAAATACCAAATCTTGATCATATTTCAAGATATTGGGGTCCCCAATTTTCATGTAGGTTGCTGAAAAGCAGTAACACCTCAGCACTACTCAGCAGCTGAGAGCCAGATAAAAAGTTTCTGGGGGCCGCATCCAGCCGCCGGGCCTTATGTTTGACACACCTGAACTAGTGCTTCTTGACAGAAACTTCATTAGCAAACAGAAATGTCCTCTGTGAATGGAACACTTCTTCTGCCTGTGGGGGCAGCTTCCATTTAGGGAGGGAGCGCCTGATGGCCAAAGTGCTACTTAGGATATTCAAATCCATGGGTGACAAGCCCAAGGATAAGGCAGGCCTACTGTATCTAAAACGGACGCACAAGTGAAATGTATGGAATTTGGTTACCCTTCACTGCTGATGTAATTTACCTGCATTTTGCTCCATGTTTTCTTTAATTGCATCTAATAATTCCTGTGCTTCTTCTACATTATCCCCTTCTTCTTCTCCCTCTTCTTCCTCTTCCTCCTCCTCTTCAGCCGCTTCGGTCTCTGGCACCTCTTTAGGAGCTACAATTTTCTCCTAGGGAGGATAAATAAAATGACATGTTAGAAAAATATTGGCCAAATTTTGCTTCAGCTGCAGAAAAGTTAAAGCAACTCTAAAGTAAGCAACTTGGAACAGGAATGCAAACCATGGGAAGTGCAAAGCTACTTCAGTGTAACACCACCTTAGATTTGACTTGCCTCCTGCACAAAACCAAAGTCCTAGGCAGTGTTGAACCATGTTGCTATGAGCCCTAGTGCAAAGTCCTGCACTGGACACCAAACAATCTGCCCGACTGTCCCCATTGATGCACTGGGCACTACTACTGGCAACAGTACTGAGGATTTGGGGTTGGCCTGGCCAGGTGGGCCATTGGCCACTGCCTGACCTGGCTGCCCTTGAGTCTAGTACACATCATGCATTTCATTGAAGGATTTGGGATAGTAATTCTTATAAACGTGACATATTCAGATGTTTCAACTTTTAAAGCAGTGCAACTTCCAAAGGATGTTCCACTAACCTTCCACTTCCCACTAATGAGTTGTCACACACAACCTCTCCAGTCAATGACCAGCACAGGCATCCTTCAGTCTCAGAAGACTATGGTATCGCGCTCTGAATAGTGGTTCTGGAACAGTGTCCTCTCCAGTGCGCGAAGCCTGGGTAAAGTAGATATGGAGGATAGACTGTTACCCATGCAGCAAATCCCCCCTCTCCACGTCACTGAAATGGTCCAATGGAAAGGCAGAGGCCAATATGGCTGGTTCCAGCGGCGTTGCAGGAGTTGCCAGAACATGACTGTGTTCAGCCATGAACTGCCTCAGGGACTCCGGCTCCGGATTTTGCATCGAGGTTGACTCCTGAAGCCTTTTCCATAACTGGATGTGGCCACAAGGCATTGGAGCTCTGGGATCAGAGTTTTCCTTCTCTCAGATGAGCTGCCTTCCCAGCCTGATGAGTCCTATCTACCTGGTGGTTGTTTAGTCGCCTCTTACAACAAGTACAGCCAAACAGGGCCCATTTTTATCCCCAGCCCCCAGGGGAAGTCAATGACCACTGAATATATAATTGATGCATATTTGGTAACCACAATGAATTACTCTTTAGCTAGATCTGCTATCTGAAGGATCATTTGTTCTGACACTCTGCACATACTGGAATGATGTACCAGCACTTGCAAATCAGTAATTGCTTTTATGCCATGCCCTTGTCTATTGACTGACAGCCCAATCCTGAGCTGCCCAGCACAAAGGCCTGCAGCAGCGCAGAAAATGGCTGCTGCTGCATCAGTGTGCTCCAGGCAGCTACCACCTCCTCCTCAGAAGAAGGGAACTTTTGTCCCCTTTCTCTGGGTAAACCAAGTAGCCCCGCAATGAATGAAGAGAATGAAGAGCCTCGGTGAAGAGCACAGAATGAAGAGCCTCAGTGTTGGGCGGCCAGCCTGACACAGAGGCTCTGGATCCAGCGGAACAAAGCTCCACTGGTTCTGCCTCCCTCCTGCCCCACTCCTTCTCCCCAGAACACCTCCTCCCCACCCTCCCTCCACCTCCCCCATCCTAGAATGCCTCCTCCCCCCACACTCCCACCTACATCTCCGTGACTGCCAAGCGGTGGAGCTCTGGTGCTCCACTGGCGTTAGCCCAGCACTGGTGGAGCACTGGTGCTAGCACCCACAAACATGCCTTACTACACGTTTGCAACAGTGCGTGCCATTTGTGAGCCACCATACACTCCACAGAATTGGGCCCTAAGGTAACAGTTGTCCTCAGCAAGAGGAAAACATATCTCAGATCAGATCTCACTTCATCTCTTCCATTAACATGCAGCCAATCCTGTATAGGTTTGTCCAGAAGTGAGATCCTCTGTGTTCAATGGATTTACTTATAAGAGCAGAGTCTTGGATCATTACAGATCTCTCCAGTTGTCTCTGAGTAAATGTAAACATCAAATCTCAATACAAATTGTAATTGAGAAGGTACCAGGGGAAGGCATGCTGATGGAGGGAAGTATTTCTTAGTGGTTAGGGGCTCACACTCCCTTTCCTGCACTTTCCTTTTACTTTTTACCGAGTCAACAGCTGAACAGGGCAAGGGGGCTGATAGTTCTGTCCCATGCTACAGAAACCAGGCAGAGAGGGGCTATCTGGGGGGAAAAAACTCTCTTAAGACAGAACTCCAAGACTACTTATTCAAAATCAAATCACAGTAGTACCTGCAAGTCATAAGACATGACAACCATCTGTATTACCCATCAACATGGATTAGGCAAGCAAAGAGTAAAAATGTAATTTGCTTATTAAAAATCCAAAAGAAAAAATAATATTTTTCCTCTTTCTGGAAGGGGGTAGAACCAACAGAGGCCTCCTCTGCCAGATCCTATGCTCCAAATCGAACTTGGAAGCTTCTCAAGTCTGCACAAGTGATTTAGCTGGCACAGACTTGAGTAGCTCCATTGAGGGGGCTTGGGCTTTATTCAGGGTCAGGAGACAAATTTCCCCTTCCCTGAGGAGACCTCCAGTGGCTTCCTTGGCCCCACAGGATACAGTGGAGGTCATATCAAGTGCAGGCCATTGTAGCCTGCAGCACTGGAAAGGAAGTTTAGGATTGAGCTGTTAGGGCACAATCCAGTCAAAGCTAAGCACTTTTAAGTTCAAGTGATTCCAACAGTGGAGTTAACTTTGGCTGGAACATGATCACAAATATCTTCAAGTTGATTTGAAACTTGGATCACTGGACCATCTTGTTATTTTATATTTATGATCTGTTTACCAAAGAATGGTACCTACAGTTCACAGTTTGGGGTCAGATTATCTGAGGGATTGCCTTCTCCCAAATATTCTGGCCCACCCTCTTAGGTCATCTGAGGGGGCTTTCCTGCAAGTGCTGCCTTTCCCAAGTTAGGGGGATGAAGGCATGGGGGCAAGCCTTCTCAGTAGTGGCGCCAAAGTTATGGAACTCCCTACCCCCTCCCTCATTGCATTTCGGCGAGCCTTAAAACATTTTTGTTCCATTTTGCATTTGGGTTGTGGGCCTCCTGTGTCTCTGTAGCGGTTCATTGTCTTCCCCGCCCGTTTTATTTCCTTTTTATTTTGTTGTATTTTTTTTTAATCTATAAATTGTAAGCCGCCTTGGGCATTGCTTTCAGCAGAGGAAAGACAGGATAGAAATCATTTAAATAAATAAATAAATAAATAAAAAAATAAAAAAATAAATAAATAAATAAATAAATAAATAAATAAATAAAGTGAAATTCAGTATTTGTCAATTGGTCTATCAATATCTCACTATTTATACTGAAATAATTATACACTGTGAATATTCTTAATTGCATCCAATGCTAATTATGTTTTCTCTCTTTTCTCTCCTTCATATTACTTCCAAAGTAATGAAACTACCAATAACAATAGTGACCAGCTTACCAGATTTTCTATGGCTTTAGCAATCACATCCTTTATTTTAATGTGGTGCACCTTGTAATGTTTGCAGAGTTTTTCTGCAATAGAGGTCTTCCCTACTCCAGGAGGTCCAAGTATACAAATTTTGACTGGCTGAAAAAAAGATGAACAAGCATTTATTTAAAAACTTGATCTTTGTTCCATGACCAGAAGTAAAACATATGGTTAAATCAATTTCGTGCAATTATTATTACACAACTCTTCAAACAGTTCATAACAATTTTAATACCATTTGAATATTTTATAGAAAAATAGTGTACATTTTATAAACATATCTCATGCACTTCTGCAAGGTTTTTTACCAGGGATGGGCACTTGAGTCCTTATGACTCGACAAGTTGTGAAAACATGCATTTTCTACAAGTCACGGGAACTCGAGATGCACATAATTTACTCGAATCCTGACCCGGAAAAGAGTCATGAAACATACAGACTTGAGTAACAAAGACTCATGATTTTTGTTCTTGTGACTCAGTTTTGTGTCTACATGTGCTTGCTTATTATTTTTCTCACCACTTCTGAGTTGTGCAAAAGACCTCATGGAGCGATCCAAGAGCAGGCATTCAGATTAGCATGAGCAGCAGATGTGGAAGGAGGATAGGTTGGTTCAAGCAGGTGAGAGCTGGGGGGGTGGAGGGGAGGAAGAAGGCTGCCTGAGACTGGGGTGAGGAACCAAAAGAAGGCAGGGGCAACCAGAACATGGGGAAGGGAGCAGGCTTTCTTGTCCATCTAGGAAGGAGCAGACTATTGGACAAAGGATGGATGGCATAATTTTTATTTCTGGACAAGGGGGAGCCCAATGGATGGAAGAGGTGAACTCTACACTCACTCAAATAACAGCACAACTTTTGTTTACAGAAATGAAATGAAAAGGGTAGTTGAAGTGAAGGACTTCAACACACTGCTGACTGCAGATGGGATGGGAACATCAGGGGAGTATTAAATGAGAACTCCAATGCACACACACACCCTACCAGGACCTCACTTTTTTCTGCAGAGTTGCACCTGACTTGCACAGCAATTCATTTTCTCCTAAGACTTGGACTTGAGTCAAAACGACTCTATAAGCGGCTCAAGCCGAGTCGCAGTGGCAGCCCGTTATGACTTGCGAGTAGAGTCAGGGGGTCAGCGACATGCAACTTGACTCATGACTCGGGTGCAGTGACTTCAGAACATTTCTGGCTTTTACTTGTAGATACTTATGGCAAACTATGTCAATTATAAAATAACACAAAGGCTGTTTTTACCAATAATCCTCGACTTTGCTTGTATTCATTGACAATTTGGTCAATATTTTCCACCACTCCTGATAGAGCAACCCACTTAATGTTGAAATTCTCTTTCAAAAACACAGCTTCCATTCGCAGATTCACAAGTAATTCATCCAAATGTGCTTGCTAAAGGAAGTTCAACAATTAATATAGTATTATTTATTATTAACATTATTTATAAACCTCTGTTTAACATAGGATCCTAAGGTGGTGTGCATAATAATAAAAGTAAAAGATAGTAAATAGTAAAAGAACAAAACAAATCTAATCAAAGCTATGTCAACAACAATTGTAGAAGAATTGTAAAAGAAAAGCAGCAGTCTCATGAATAAAACAATTTTGTTTTCTAGATGCCTAGCTGAATGTGTCTGGTTGAGACTGGTTGGAAACTTATTGTTTCCAAAAGGAAGCCAAAGAAGAGGCAAATGGGTTTCTCAAGGAACCTCTGGGGCAATAACAAAAAGACTTGCTCCTGTAGAAATAAGTGTACCTCATCAGAGGATGGACCCTGAAGAGACCCACAGCAGATTTTGAAACTTGGAGGGGATCACCTGGGAGAAAGTGTTCCTTGAGAACTGGGCAAAGGCTTTACAGGTCAAAACCAAGACCTTTAACTGAACCTGAAGTCATACTGATATTCAATGCAGATGTTTTAGAATAGGTTTAATACATTCTCACCTGTTTCCTTCCATCAGCATTACTACAAAGTAACAATGAAAATAATCAACACTCAAAATGTTACAAGGGTGAAGGTCAGAATTTTTTGTCCATTTTTCAAGGTCTTCTGGGATTTTGAGATTAATTAGTTTGGTATTAATACATGAGAAGGGTCAATAACTTGATATTCTCACTATTACCCTACTGAGAGCTGTTGTTGTACTGTATGGGTCTTTCCTCCCCAGTGCAGTATAGTGGATATATTGGAGAAGCACGTTCAAATCCCTACTGAGCCTCAAAGCTTACTGGGTGACTTCACAAACTAATAACCATATTTCTGCTTACCCTACTTTGCATTGTTGTTGCAAGGATAAAGGTGGAGTGGAGGTGACCAGCTGCACAGCACTGAATTCCTTGGTGGAAGAGTAGGATTTAAAATGTAACCAAATTCAATTCAATTTTCTGGCATTGTATTCTGCATTCATTAGTCAACTCAGCTCTCAGTCTGTAAACCCTCTGCAAAAACTATGGTTACAATGCATATCTATACAGAAGTAAGCCCCATTAATTGCAGGGAGACTTGACTTCCAAATAAAAATGCATAGGATTGCACTACATGTCACTTCCGTGTTCTTCAGCATACTGCTAGTGCTAAGTAGAGCTGTTATCCTTCACCAATATAAAAGAGTCAAAAGAGATCTACATACTGTTAAATCTTTGTTTAGAAAAGCATTTTCTTTTGGAATCTTCAGTATTTTTCCAGGACCAACGTTTCTACTGATACACTGTTAGAGGACAAAGCAATCCACAAGTTTACATTTCAGTGCTTTTAAATGATCAAACACACAGGAGAAGGAATAGAGACAGTATACAAAATGTTTTAAGTAATAAGGCCATACCAGTAAGAACCAAATATTAAACAGACTGGCATCAACAAAAACAGCACAGTACAAAAAAATGAATATTCATGCAGAACGGTCCCTTTAATACCACATCACATTCCTTTGTACAAAACTGCTGCAATTTTTGGCAGCTGTCATAGCAAACTGAGCCATCTTCTTTATAATTAACATAACTTGTTATTCAGCTAGTCAATTTTATATTGTATTGACCAATAAGATACAATTTTAGCATGAGTTCAAACAGACCTCCTCCGACAATTTGTGCAGAAAGGATCTAAACAGATAATATTGAAAGTCCTCTACTGCCCCCATATGCCAAATCTCATGGGGAGTTTGAGTATGGCATAAATTATATCCTTGGAAAATACAGAGCTTATAAATTTGCCAAAGCCTAAGGCTGCAATCCTAAGTACATTTATTAGTAAATAAGACCTCTGAATGCAGTAGTACTTACTCCAAAGTACACAGGCACATAACTGATGTTCATAGCACAATGAGATAATCCTCAGAAATAGTATTATTGTTTTAAAGTGTTGAACACAGAACAGAAACTGACATGCTGGTAAGTGTAAAATTAGTTTGCATCTTTGTATCTTGGATTCCAGCCTCAAGCTGTAACTTGATGCATAGCCCTATGGAGTTTAAAAATAAGGTTGAAAATCTACAGTGCTGGATAGCCTTGTGAATGAAGTTTATATGACTTTCAGAGGTATTGTTCTTGCAAATAAAGTTTATGAAGCTTAGTGATAATCACTAACTGCTATTTAATCCAATAATTAACTAAGAAGAGAAAATGAACTTTACATATATTCAGATAAATTCAGATAATTCCCGGGTAAGTACTTCAGAGTTCAACCCACATTTACCAATTCATCACAAAAGATAAACTGTCACATGGCTAGAAGTAGTCCACAAATGCAAATGGATTGATCAAGGACCAGTGCTGAGTCCTATCACCAAAGATGTTGTAACCCTGGGTTCAGAAGACAATTGGCTATAGTAGATGTGTGGAATGCCCCTTCCCCTTCCATAGTTACTTGAGTGTTTGTTTTCCACCTGCTTGAAAAGAATATATTTCTGCATGGCACATAACAGAAATGCTGTACCTCTTTTCTGTACTATAACTGAAAAGCAACTGATTGTGTTGCTTTTATGGATTGTAAACAGGACCAGTTTTTACTGGATGAAAACTAACTGCATATGACTACAAATTCCACAGAAGTAGCTGTGTTAGATTGTTATAACAAACACACAAAAGAAGTCCAGTGACACAAGCTCTTTGGACTAAAGCAGGGGTTCTCAAACTCCTCAGGAGAAAAACTCCCAAGGTTATAAATTATAACCTTGGCAGGGGAGGGAGGAATGCAGTGAAGGGGAGGGGGGAATGCAGCGACTCATAGCCCAATCCTATCCACATTTCCCTGGGAGTAAGCCCCATTGACTGCAGTGGAACCTACTTCTGAGTAGACATGCATAGGATTGGGCTCCCAATCCCCAGGATTGCGCTACTGTCGGGGGGGGGGGGGGGCAAGGGGCTGTTCTTTACTCACACAAAAAAGCAACATAAGAACAGCCCACACTGGATCAGGCCATAGGCCCATCTAGTCCAGCTTCCTGTATCTCACAGCGGCCCACCAAACGCCCCAGGGAGCACACCAGATAACAAGAGACCTGCATCCTGGTGACCTCCCTTGCATCTGGCATTCTGACATAGCCCATTTCTAAAATCAGGAGGTTGCACATACACATCATGGCTTGTAACCCGTAATGGATTTTTCCTCCAGAAACTTGTCCAATCCCCTTTTAAAGGCGTCCAGGCCAGAAGCCATCACCACATCCTGTGGCAAGGAGTTCCACAGACCAACCACACGCTGAGTAAAGAAATATTTTCTTTTGTCTGTTCTAACTCTCCCAACACGCTATTTTAGTGGATGTCCCCTGGTTCTGGTGTTATGTGAGAGTGTAAAGAGCATCTCTCTATCCACTCTGTCCATCCCCTGCATAATTTTGTATGTCTCAATCATGTCCCCCCCTCAGGCGCCTCTTTTCTAGGCTGAAGAGGCCCAAAGACCGTAGCCTTTCCTCATAAGGAAGGTGCCCTAGCCCAGTAATCATCTTAGTCGCTCTCTTTTGCACCTTTTCCATTTCCACTATGCCTTTTTTGAGATGCGGTGACCAGAACTGGACACAATACTCCAGGTGTGGCCTTACCATCGATTTGTACAATGGTATTATAATATTATCTGTTTTGTTTTCAATAACTTTTCTAATGATCGCAAGCATAGAATTGGCCTTCTTCACTGCCGCCGCACACTGGGTCGACACTTTCATCGACCTGTCCACTACCACCCCAAGATCTGATCTGTCACAGGCAGCTCAGAACCCATCAGCCTATATCTAAAGTTTTGATTTTTTTGCCCCAATGTGCATGACCTTACACTTACTGACATTGAAGCGCATCTGCCATTTTGTTGCCCATTCTGCCAGTCTGGAGAGATCCTTCTGGAGCTCCTCACAATCACTTCTGGTCTTCACCATTCAGAAAAGTTTGGTGTCATCTGCAAACTTAGCCACCTCACTGCTCAACCCTGTCTCCAGGTCATTTATGAAGAGGTTGAAGTCCCAGGACAGATCCTTGGGGCACACCGCTTTTCACTTCTCTCCATTGTGAAAATTGCCCATTCCTGGTCTTCAACCAGTTCTCAGTCCAGGAGAGGAGCTGTCCTCTAATTCCCTGACTGTGGAGTTTTTTCAGTAGCCTTTTTCAGTAGCCTTCAGCAGAGGATGCCTCCGCAGGGCTCCCCAACATGCGGAGAATGAAATAAAAACGATCAAGACCCACTTCTAGTTTGCTATCACAAAACCAGAAGTGGGTTGCAATAGTTTTTTTTGTCATTCTCCACATGTTGGGGAGCCCTGCAGAGGTGTCCTCTACTGCTGCTTCAATGTGTGAGTAAAGAACAGCCTCTTCCCCCCCCCCCCACACACACACTACAAATCTTACTCTATGATAAACCTATTAGCCTTTAAGGTGCCACAGGAGTATTTCTCTGTTTAGAGTTACACTGACCAATCTGCTGTAGAGGTCAATTCAAAGATTCCGATTTTAAATAATCAAAAATACATAAATAAGCACCAAAGTATTCTGGCGAGAAACCAGACAGTAAAGACATCTTAAAACTGCCTTACCCTCACTAGTTCACCCAGTGTTTGTATTGATTCGTCCACTGCAATCAGATAATGAGTCCTTGGTTTATGATCTGCTACATTCTGCAGCACTCTGCAGTAAAGCAAAAAAGATACATATACATAATAATCAATCATGGAATTTTTAACATGATGTACAATTAATAAGCAGCCCAGAATTATTGTATGGTATTTTATGTGTAGGAATCAAAGAATTTCTCAAAAGCATGTATTCTATCCTTCATAATAACTTTTTAATGAAAAGAGTTGATAATGATTATTACTGGACTTCAATCCCAGCAATAAGATATGCCTGCAGTGCATATTCTCTTTAAAATGTAATCTAAAAATCGACTGGACTGCTGCAGAGCAAATATGGAATGATCTGGGCTAGACCCACTGACAGAGAGTACAGTTTGACCCAGTGTACTGGACCTGAAGCTCAGAACTGCTTTCTGTGTTGTGGGGCATCTTGCTTTGTCTTTCTGCATTATCTTCCACAGGAGATGCCTTCCCAATTACATCTCAGCCGAGACAAACCCATAAAACTGGATGATCTGGGTGATCCACATAGAAGGGTCACTGAGGCTCTGATAGAACCTCAAGACAAAAAAAGGTAGAAGAGGTACATAAAGAAATGTGCCTCCCCCCAGCTCAACTTAAAAGTTACTTGAGGATGTACCAAAACATCCTATCAATAGGCATGATTTGGGATCAGAGTGACTGAAAAAATAGCAACAAAAAAATTGTGACATTGAATTATTTGGTGGTTTTTTTTTCACATGTTGCTCCACATGTTGTTTCACATGTTGATTATCTGAAACTATTGTATACACACATTGCCTTTTGAATTTCTACAATTCATGCAAGTCAGAATTTCATTAAAGACACTGATGTTTCAATTTCCTTTATAACTTTAAGAAACATTACTTTCCAAGATGTCTCCAAAACAAAACAAATGTTTAAATATAACTAATTTTCTAAAGACTGCAATCCTATACATACACAGTTACCTAGGTGTCATTCCCATTGAAGTCAATGTGACTTACTTCTGAGAAGACAGGCAAAGGTTTGTGTTAGACACTGATAGGCAGAGATAAATTTAGATTATATGGAATTGAGAGCACAATCCTAAGCTTTTCTACTCATAAATGTCCCACTGTCTTCAATTGGGCTTACTCTTAGGAAAGCATACAAGGGGTGGCAGCCTGATCTTGATTTTCATTCATTAAGAAACATGGTTCATACAACTGAATTCCATAATACTAGAAGAAATTCATTTATCAGTACTAAGTAAGGTGAGGCTAAAAATTATACTTACGCTGCTAAGTCGAGTATGTGAATGGTTGGAACAAAATTTCTTCCATCTCCAAAGATTGGTATTGCAGGAGTGTCACCAAGCCAAGATAACTGAAAATAAATTACAGAGTAACTTCAGTATGTATCTGTAGTATGATCTGTGAGGCATCTTTTCCTCATGATGATGACTCTTAAACTGAAGGATTCAGAGTCTGATCCTGAGCTCAGCGTGCCAGCTTATCACCAGCACGCACTGTTGCAAATGTGCCATAAGGCACCTTTGCAAGCCCTAGTGCTGGGCGAGCACCGGTGGTAGCCCACCGCTGGCTGGTGCTGGGCTAGTACGAGGTGGGCACCCAGGCTCCACTGCTCGGCGGTCGCATAAACCGCTGAGCAGCAGAGAGGTAAGTGGACACGGGGAGGAGACATTCCAGGGAAGCGGGGAGAGGGCGGGGAGGAAGCTCCACTGGATCCAAAGCCTCCGCGTTGGGCTCACTACCCAACATAGAGGCATCTGATTCACTGCCGACCTTCTGGTCCATGGCGAATCGAGTAGCCGCATTGCGGGGCTACTGCGTTTACCCGGGGGAAGGGAACAAAGGTCTCCTTCTCCTGAGGTGCCGCCCATGGCTCCCCGAAGTGTGCAGGATGCGGCAGCAGCCATTTTCAGCACCACCAGAGCCCCACGCAGCTCAGGATTGGGCTGTCAGGCCATCTAGCTTAGTATTGTCTCCAGTGACTGGTAGTAGCTGTCTAGGATTTCAGGCAGGGATCTTTAGAATCCCTACCTGGAGATGCGAGGGATTGAACTGGTGATCATTTGCATGAACAGGTTCTCTGTCACTGAGCTATGGGCTTTCTCCTAATGTTGAATTACTCGCATGTTTTGCAGGATCTGAATTCTATAGTTCTCCCCTCAAACCATTTTCATATACAGAACTGCCAATATTACAGACAGTCAACTTACAAACAACACTTTCAGATCTGACTTCTAGTTTATAGCTGAAGCTGATGAGTGCAGAAGCCACCCAGGGACATTTCCATGACTCCACAGTGAAACTGAGAATGTTTTGAGTGAAACTGACAGAGTCTGGAGTGAATCTGACAGCTATGGCAACAGCGACTGGGGCATTAGTACACTTATACACAAAATGACTTATGAGCAGGCTCCCTGAAACCGAATTTATTTTATTTGAAAAAAATTTCATGCTTCGGGAGGCATGGAACCCATGCTCAGTGTCACATGCCTGAATTGGCACAGCCTCCATATACAGACACGTCTTACAGCTCTGCTAAGAGCCAGGTCTTTGAAGGTTAGCAAGTCTGCTGATTGCAAATCCGTAACTTTGGAAATGTTGCCAAAAAGAAAATTTATGTGGTAACCCTGAGATAAGGCTGAATCTGTCCATTATTTGTGACATATGGTATGCAAAGAGAAAGTTTTGCTTAAATTAAATAGGTCATAATGCTTACTGACGAGAAACAGTTTGATTAAGCAAAACATGCAAAGATATATTAAATGCACTGCATTTTTTTTCCCCAACAAAGTTCTGCAATATTAACAATCATTCAGATTGCCTTGATATACACCTGCCTTAAAAAAGTAGTGCAGAATTCTTTCTTCACCTCCATACTGAACACCTGAAGCAACAACATATGTGGAAAATTTGCTTTTGGTCTGTGGAAAAACGAAAACAAAAATGAGGGGTCCGAAATGGAGTAGCACTGCAAATACAGCAAGGTTTACAACATTTATTCAAATTCATTCTCAGGACAGTCCTTTGAGCTAAAACTTTCTTCCTGTCATTCTTGAGATAGAGAAGTGAGACAGAAAAATAGTGAAACAAGAACCCTTGGGGTAGTTTTGCCTTTGCCTTCTTCTCCAAGACAGGCACCATTTGCTCATTCAGTTATCAGTGAGAACCCAAAAGACAATTCTGCCAAAGCGTTATAATCCTGGCAAAAGAAATTCCAAACTATAGGCAGTGCCTTCACAGAAGAGGAATATTTAGGGGGAAAGAGCCACTGCAGCTCCCTAGAATCCTAGGACTTTATGGGAGACCAGGACAGGAAAAGGGCTACACTGCTAGACAGTTGTGGGTAAAAACACTGCTTATTGCTTAACAGCCCAACCCTGAGCTGCCCAGGGTGCGGGACTGCAGCAGTGCCAAAAATGGCTGCCGCCGCATTCTGTGTGCCCCGGGCAGCCACCGGTGGCTCCTTAGGAGAAAGGGATTTCCATCCCCTTCCCCCAGGTAAAGAGAGTAGCCCGGGATTGGGCTGTGATTTCAACGGACTTTGACACACTAGCAGTCCAATCTTAATTAACTTTCCAGTGCCAATGCAAATGTACTGTTACCTTGAGGAGGTCTCCGTGACCACTCTCTCACTGCAGGATGCAATAGAAGGTTAATTAAGATTGAGCTGTTACTTTTACACAGAATAAGATTGTTATGCTCTCTTCCCCTGTGCTGAAATTGAGATAATTCAGATGGCGAGATTCCTCAAGGTACCCCTACCTGTTGCCAGGCATATCAGGGGCTGCACCCCACAATTTGAGAAACCAAAAGGTAGAATATGAACCACTTAAGTAAATAATGCTGATATGTCCTATATTCTTTTAAAAACCATATGTTTTCCATAAATACTTACTGTCTTGCCAAGTTTCATAATGGTTTTTTCAGCATTAATGTGATCCATAAAGTTCGGGTGAGGTTTTCTTCGGCGATAATCTTCTTCAGTGAAAGGTATTTCTGGATCTTCCTAATGGAGGAACATTATTTTTTGTGGTTGTTGGTTTTGATAAGACCTTTTGAATGAATGTTTCAGTTTTTAAACTGCTTAAACAAAACAATTGTTTTTTAAAAACAGATCGAATACATTTTAAGTGTCATGATTTAACTGAAAACCCACTGTATGAAATAGTGAAATTTAAGCTCGGTTTTCTGCACTATAAACAAGTTATGTTTCAAAAAAAAGCACCAGAGAAATACTGAGGCCTCAACTGTTCTGCTGAACTATCCCAAACCATTCAAATAAATGAACATAAGAACAGCCCCACTGGATCAGGCCATAGGCCCATCTAGTCCAGCTTCCTATATCTCACAGTGGCCCCACCAAATGCCCCAGGGAGCACACCTGATAACAAGAGACCTGCATCCTGGTGCCCCCCCTTGCATCTGACATAGCCCATTTCTAAAATCAGGAGGTTGCACATACACATCGTGGCTTGTAACCCGTAATGGATTTTTCCTCCAAAAACTTGTCCAATCCCCTTTTAAAGGCATCCAGGCCAGGTGCCGTCACCACATCCTATGGCAAGGAGTTCCACAGATTGACCACACACTGAGTAAAGAAATATTTTATTTTGTCTGTCCTAACTATCCCAACATTCAATTTTAGTGGATGTCCCCTGGTTCTGGTGTTATGTGAGAGTGTAAAGAGCATCTCCCTATCCACTCTGTCCATCCCCTACATAATTTTGTATGTCTCAATCATGTCCCCCCTCAGGTGTCTCTTTTCTAGGCTGAAGAGGCCCAAACGCCGTAGCCTTTCCTCATAAGGAAGGTGCCCTAGCCCAGTAATCATCTCAGGTGCCCTCTTTTGCACCTTTTCCATTTCCACTATATCCTTTTTGAGATGCGGCAACCAGAACTGGACACAAAACTCCAGGTGTGTCCTTACCATTGATTTGTACAATAGCATTATAATATTATGTTTTGTTCTCAATACCTTTTCTAATGATCCCAAGCATAGAATTGGCCTTCTTTACTGCCACCACACATTGGGTCGACACTTTCATCGATTTGTCCAGCATCTCCCCAAATCTCTCTCCTGATCTGTCACAGACAGCTCAGAACCCATTAGCCTATATGTGAAGTTTTGATTTTTTGCGTCAATGTGCATGACTGTACACTTACTGACACTGAAGTGCATCTGCCATTTTGCTGCCCATTCTGCCAGTTTGGAGAGATCCTTCTGGAGCTCCTCACAATCACTTCTGGTCTTCACCACTCAGAAACGTTTGGTGTTGTCTGCAAACTTAGCTACCTCACTGCTCACCCCTGTCTCCAGGTCATTTATGAAGAGGTTGAAGAGCACCGGTCCCAGGACAGATCCTTGGGGTACACCGCTTTTCACTTCTCTCCATTGTGAAAATTGCCCATTGACACCCACTCTCTGTTTCCTGGTCTTCAACCAGGTCTCATTCCAGGAGAGGACCTGTCCTCTAATTCCCCGACTGTGGAGTTTTTTCAGTAGCCTTTGGTAAGGGACTGTGTCGAACATCTTCTGAAAGTCCAGATATATAATGTCCACGGGTTCTCCCGCATCCACATGCCTGTTCACCTTTTCAAAGAATTCTAAAAACTTTGTGAGGCAAGACTTACCCTTAAAGAAGCCAAGCTGATTCTCCCTCAGCAAGGCTTGTTCGTCTATGCGTCTATGTGAAATGAAAACATATGATACATTCACAACCACAGGAAGGCAAATAATATATATGCAAGTTTACTTGCTAAAATGAATAAATATCAGAAGATGATCACTTTCTCCATCACTCACTGGATCAAGAGGCTTGCTCCGTGCCCAGGTCATTATTGTTGATAGTAGAATGAACACTTTTTGCTTCTCAAATTGTTTTGCCTCAGCATTCAGTGCTATAATGAACCACATTACAGTGCATGAGTTAATAGTCAAAGGGCGCAATCCTAACCAACTTTCCAGCACTGACATAGCTGTGCCAATGTGGAGTGCACTGCCTCCTGCAGCGGGGAGGCAGTCAAGGGGGCCTCAAGGTAAGGGCATGTTTGTTACCTTCCCTTGGGGCTGCGTTGCAGCTCGGTCAGTGTTGGAAAGTTGGTTAGGATTGTGCCCAAAGTTAAACAGATTACATTTTCTTGATTGGGATACAAATTCTGAGTTTTCTCTCCTACCCCTAAGTGGCTTATGGCTTGGTCTAACTTCCTTGGCCTCATATACTGTAGCGCCCCAAGGTTGTTCTTTTGCTATGCTGAGATATCGAATGAGAAACTGCCAATAAAAGCTTTATTGGAATAATCCCCAATTCTACCAACAAATGCTACCATTGAAGCCTATTGCTTCCAATCTAAGTTAGAATTATCACAACCCAACTCTACACTTCCCCATGTTTTAACATAAATATAATATTTTTTCTAACTAAACTATTACCATGTTCTAGGTGGAAAAACTCTCATCTTCCCCCAAATTAAGGTCAGTGTTAAACAGTATATAATGCATTCATTCTGATTTTTAAATTCATATTAGAACTTCTCACTCCCCTTCTTCTCCCAAGGCATTTCCTTGCATCTAAGAAAATTTCTGGGGCTGCCCCACATTTTCAGGGTTAACAGTGGAAAGGAGTCTTACTAAACATAGAGCTCTACACAATCCAGCTGGGGGTTTCCATGTGTGCATCCATAGCTAGATAAGAACCCACAAGCACAAAAAGATGCTGGGCAAAGGGTTTCTCCTTGGATCAAGCCTTCAGGGATGCACACACTCACATCCTTGTTAAAAAAAAGTCATTGCACTGATCAGTTATTTAGGAAGGACATTAAAGGGTCTGTTTTCAGTCCCACCTCCCACTATTACCCATCAAATAGCTGAACTGGGCAATTATCAATGGTTTGAGGGATTTGGAACCAATTGCAGGGCACTGGATTAAGCTGCACATGTCATCACATAAGCTGAATCACAAAGAGGCAAATCAACTAATTTCAAAAACAGATATTACAAAATGCACAACCAACATGCTTTGGGCAGTTGGAATAAACCATTCAACTGGCATAATCATTTGGGTGAACTGTCACTCACTGTGCATGGCTAACTTTGCAGATGGGAGCTAAACCAAAGTATGTTCTTTTAAACATCATATAGATATAAGATTTCCTAAAAACCATCATGTTAAGTCCATGGCTGAGGAGCTAAACTGCAGCTTTTGTCATTCAGCTCCCAGACTTTTAGACCATAACAGACCTACTACCCACTTTTCAATTGAGATAGAACCGGTTATTTATATGTTTCACATCTGGTTTAGGGGAAGAACAAATTATACTGACCTGTAGCTGCCCAAGTTGCTTCTTCAACTTGTTTTGCATCTTCAGTGATGTTATAAATAATGACATCGCATTCTAACAGGCGAGCTAGCAGCTCTTCTCGAGAATGTGTCTAAAATCAAAAATTCTGATAAGGAGAAATTGATTTGCTTCCCTATTTCAACACTGTGTTTTCAACCATTTTCCAAACTTAGTGAAGACATGGGCTGCCCAGATTATATAAGGATCTATCAAGAGTGCCATGTCTTTAATAGTAAAATGCTCAACAGGCAGGTAACACTGTAACAGAGGACAGCTTTCTGGAAAGCCAAAATTCCCTTGCACAAACCAACCTAGCATATCAGAGGAAAAGGTTAGAAACTTCTCCCCAGAATTCTACCTCTGCACACATAGAAAGGGTTGACATAATGATGCATCAATATCCAAGGCAGGAAATATCCTGAAAGAGCTATACCACACTTGAAATCTTGGACAGCTCTATAACAACTGTCATTTTGATTGATCTTGAAAAGTATAAGATGCTTTGAAGTCTTTCTGTCTATGATTTGTAAGGCAGGTAACTCCCACTCCATTAAAGAAGATCTGATGAACATCCATTGAGTCTCAGTGACCCATTACCTATTGCATGTGCCTTCATTGCACAAATTTAGGTAGGAGAGGTCATGAAGGTCATTATATAAAAACAGAGTCACTTCAGATTCTTCACATGCAGCTTGATTCTGGGTTTTTTTCCTCCTTCAGAATTTGCACAATAGGTATACACAATAGGGAAACAAATGCTGGTTCCATCATCAGTCTTCCTGCCCCACTAGGTTTTTTCTTTTTCATTAAGTGTATAAAGTGCCACATGCATGTTTATCCATTTATCCTGCACTTTATTATAAAGGGGAAAAACAAAAGCCTTGCAAACTTTTTTTTTTTTAGTTGCAACACTATTCTGGGAATTGAGGTGGGGGAGGACAATGTAGTTTGTGACACACAGGCATTTGTTAATGAGTAGTTTCCATTGATAATTCTTTCCAGTTCAAGTTCCCTCATGTTGAAAGCCTGAGCAAGTACCAACAGAGTAGTACATCTGTTAAGAAAGAAGAAAAACCATCTCCACCAGCCTCACCAGTTGATATGCTTGTTACCAATGTCCTGGCACCTCAAACTTACAGCAAGAGAGAAAGTAGAAATAAACAATGAAGGAAAGAAGAAAGGTAGCCAGAGTCTTCTCCTTCCCCGTGTAATATTGTCCCCTCTAGCTATCTCTGCCTATAGGCAGGAAAGCTTAAGTAGTTTCAAAAGGAACAGCTTGTGGCTTTCATGAACATGTAGACTGACTCTTGTTTGGAACGAATTCAAGTCCTATTGTTTTCAATGGGGCATGTTCTGACTTCAGAGTTGGGATTAGAATGTTTGAAACTTATCAAATGCTCACATAGACTGTGGGCACAATCCTAACCCATTTTCCAGCAGTGACGTAAGGGCAATGCAGCTCCTAGGTAAGGAAACAAACATTCCCTTACTTTGAGGAGGCTTCCATGAGTGCAACTGCAGAATGTAGCACATGTCTCATTGGCACAGCTATGCCAGTGCTGGAAAGTGTATTAGGATTTGGGCCTGTATGATATAATGTTAGAATGATATCAAGTTAGAATGATAGTATATCATTGATTTATTAGTGACTTTTCCTGAAGTTCAAAAAATTCCAAAGGGGGCCACCTGTATCACTAAGTACTTTATCACATTAAACTATACTTACTGTATATGCTTCCAGAGCAAAATCTGGTTTTTTACTCTCTTCCTTTGAAAGAGTTCCCACTACTTGATATATTCCTTCCTTTGGTTTAGTAGGTGAAATTTCAACAACTGATCGTCCTTCATCTTCTTCTTCCTCTTCCTCTGGTATTTCATCCAAAGAAGCTCCAACAACACAGCTGGCTAAATACTTTAAATGTACAAGAAAGGACCAATGATCTAATTTTCTATGTAGAGGGAGCTTTTATACAAGAGGATCAAAGTACTCAGTCATGCTATCCCCACACATGGGTACAGTTCAGGGGCCAGCTAACCAACTATTATTATGTTGATATCCCACTTTCCTCCAGAGAGCTCAAGCTGATGTACATGGGGTAACCAGATGGTGTCCTATCTAGATCTAGTCAGATCCAGGCCTGCTTAACTTCAGCAAAGTTGGTGCATAATATTCCAGCAGATCATTCCCTAGGCCATCTGCTACACAAACCATAATCTGATGGTGTTCCTTAAAAGGATCAATGTGGATACTGGCACAATATTCAGTTGGAGGCCAAGATGGCATCAGAAATTCAAGTGGCCCCTTGTGCCACACAGGGATCCTTGCATTAGTCTGATATGTTGAACTGCAGAATTGCAACAGCATTTACAGTTCAGGGTGATGTGGCTTCAAATCTCTACTGAGATGCAAAGTTCACTGGATGTCACCTTGCATCAGTTAGTATCTCAGCTTTCTTTCACCTCCAGGACTGTTGTAAGGATGAAGATAATCCTTATATATGCCCTGGGTTAGTTGAAGAAAGGACGAGATAAAAATGTGATCAATTAACAATTTGTTAATTGTCTACTTTTGTCTGTTTATATGTTTATTTTTTAAAAGCCAATACCAACATTCTGTAATGTCAAACCAGGACCAAGCAACAGAACACCCCAGATGAGGCTATGCAACAAAAGGTGCAAAGTTATGGAGACAGACACAGACTTGTTTTTCAATGGCTGAGATCAGCAACAGCAGTGAGCAAGTCACATTAATGGTGTTCTTGAACTGAAAACCTTTACTTTCATTCTTAGGGGGAAAAGTCAAGTGCTAAACTGGAGTGGGAGTTTATTTACTGCACTGAAGGAAAAAGAACTGTTTTCATCTCTGACTTTGGGTGGCTCAGCCTCCCCTAAAAAGAGCCCCACAAAATGCTACAAAGCTGGACTAGATGGGCCTTTGGCCTGATCCAGCGGGGCTCTTATGTTCTTAAATCACCTCTCTCATATGGACACATACACTGCACCCACCATAAGGGTCAGACATTTTGCTAGTCATTATTACTAGCAGAGACAGGTCCTTCTTGGTGGGGGCACCTCATCTACAGAACTCTCTCCACAAATCCATGCAGCCATCACCTACTCTGATGATTTTCAGGCATCAAGCAAGAACAGTTTCATCTGCCCAGATGTTCAGTTGTCTCTAGTGCACAACTGATAGATGCATTTTGGCACTTATCTTCATCAGTTGATGATGGTTACAGGGCTTTAGGACTGAGGCTGAAGTCCTGTCCACACTTTCCTGGGAGTAAGCCCCACTGACTATAATGGGACTTACTTCTGAGTAGACAGGCACAAGATTGGGCTCTGAGGCTGCAGTCCTGTCCACACTTTCCTGGGAGTAAGCCCCACTGACTATAATGGGACTTACTTCTGAGGAGACGCGCCTAGGATGGGGCTCTCAGCCCCCACAGCCGCCCCAGCCCTGCCTCAGCCCTGCGCCCTCACTTTGCCGATGTTGCTGCCTGCAAAGGTGTCCAGGTGGTTCAGGAAGATCCTCTGGCAGCGAATGATCTCCTCGGCCTCCGCCACCGCCTCCTCCTCCTCCGACATGGCTCCGGTTGGAAGGGAAGCTCAGTGGTTGCCGAGCAACGGAGGCACGCGCGGGAGCAGGAGGGAAGGCGAAAGGGGAGGGACTTCGAGGCGAAAACCAGGAGAAAGAGCCGGGGCGGGGCCTGTGTGCGTGTGGGCGGGGCTTGTGGGGAGGGGGCATGGCCTCATATGGAGTAGGCGTGGCCACGCTTCAGAGTTTGCAGGGAGGGGACGCTCAAAGACCAGCAGGCTGCGTGTGTTGATTGAAAAGGTGGACTTCCCTGGCGCAGGCTGGGGGTGAGGCTGCAGTCCTGTCCACTTACCTGGGAGTAAGCCCCATTGGCTATAATGGCACTTACTTCTGAGTAGACAGGCACAGGATTGGGCTCTGAGGCTGGTCTCCTGTTCCCACTTTCCTGGGAGTAAGCCCCATTGGCTATAATGGGATTTACTTCTGAGTAGACAGGCACAGGATTGGGCTCTGAGGCTGCAGTCCTGTCCACACTTTCCTGGGAGTAAGCCCCACTGACTATAATGGGACTTACTTCAGAGTACACAGGATTGGGCTCCTAGCTGGTTGATAGGGGTGAGGTTTCACAACTGCAAGGAGCAGCTCATAGGTAGTCAGAGAATGCCTAGAAAAGGAAGACATTTCCATGAACCTAGGGAATATTCATCATAATACTGTACTTGTAAACCAACTTTCATTTTATAATTTAATATTACATTAGCTCTGCACTTCATCAACACGAGTATCAATTCATCATAAGAAGAGCTCTGCTGGATTGGGCCAAAGACCCATCTAGTCCAGCTTCTGGTATCTCACAGTGGCCCACCAGATGTCCAGGGAGCGCAGGAGACTGTTAGCTCTCTTTTCAGGCAAAGCCAGAGACAAAGCTAACAAGTTGGTTCCAGGAAAGTTGCAGGCAGCTGAGTCAGCAGAATTACACTGCACCTGTGCCTGCCACACCCTAGTTAACTGAGCTAACTAGGACCAGGGGACCTAGCCTTGGGACCAGGGAACAACTGCTCCAATAACGTGACAGAAAACTGGAAATTGAAACATTTGTGCAACATTTTTCAATTAATACTAGGTAACAATTGTATATTAGATGTAAGTTAGATAAGATAATACATTGTATTAATAAGAAACAAAGATAAAACTGGTAATGTAACGGATTTTCGCGTACGGGAATGTAAATATAATGTAAATATAAGGTGTAGTAAGAAAATTTAAAATAAAAAATATATATTCCTAAATATATATATTATATATATTCCTAGTTAACTGAGCAGACTCTGATTGAGTGCTCAGACTACTTAAACCTTGGTCTGCAGCTCCACCAGTGCAGTAGGTGTAAACTGTGAAACTGATGCCTGAGACTTTGAGGATCGAATAACTGTGTGTGTATATGCTGTAAATGACCTTGGACTGACTGACTGTGATTTGTGGATACTGACTTGGATAATGTAACTCGGGACTGCTATATTCAATGTATATGACCTGGACTGCTTTGACTACTCTATGTGTGACTCCTCGCCCAAATATACAACAGCTAATTCAAAGACTCTGCTATGTCCGCTGGTTTTTGTGCACCCTGCTCTACACTGGGACACACCCAAGGTTCCTTCAACCTTAACAGAGACAAGAAGATACTTGTATCTCACTGCCACTACCCTGCATCTAGCATTCTATTTACCCTCACAGATTCATCATTTTCATCATGCATGATGCACCACAAAAATATATATGCTGTCCAAAATAATGAGTTAAACACATCAGAATTAAAATTGGGGCAGTGTGACCAGATGTCATAACTGCAGAATTGGATTTTGATGTGTTTTTTTTTTCCTTGTTACAAGGCATTTAAAGATGGGCCCTGTATAGGGGTGAGTGGATACCGAGGTCCCACCTGTATTGATCATGTTGTTAAACACTACATTACTTATTATTAAATTTGAAACTATATTACACATAATTTGTTACATATAACTTAATTACAAGAAGGCTATGTGCTGCCTGCAGGGGGCCCCTCACAGGGAAACAGAGGACATTTAAGTTCTTTTCTAGGACATTAGGCTAAAAAAAAGAGAACATGACCTGGAAAAAGAGGGTGGCCGGTCACCCTAAACTGGGGCAGGGGGGGAGATGCAGAATAAAAATTTTGTTTTCTTTCAACAGAAGTTAGCAATCAGCTAATGAGCAGGAGAGGGGCTGCTGCTCCAGCTTCTTTCAGTGCTGCAATTTTCAGCCTTTTTCATCTCACCAAGGCACAAAAATTGTCAAGGCACACCTCACGGCCAGCCAGGAGCTCACCTCTCCCAATGGCTCTACAAATAAATAACTTGCTGCCAGACTTCCATGGCACATGAATGTACCGCAGCACACTATTTGAAAAATCACTGCTTTAGTGTAAAGATGTGGTTTGAAAAAAATGTTGCACTATGAACAAATGTATTAAGTGCACATACACCACGAAAACAGTCACATATAAAAGCAAACATGTAATCTCCTCCACAGACTGTACATTTGCTTATAGGGCATGAATCAAGAATATAGATGCTGTACTTTAGCTCTGAAGAGTCACAACTACATCCTTTCTCCATCATGGGCCCCGGGGTGCATCTTTCACCATCTTGATAGTGTTTTTGTGGAAACTGAAGACCTGCTTCTTTTCATAAGTTTCCAATGAGTTGTTTATGCTGTCTGATAGATGAAGCTTATGCCCAAGAGTTTAACTGCTGCTTTTTTTTTTTTTTTTGCTATGTTTCTGTCCTGGCTTGATTTTATCAAACTGTATTGTTTTGTAACCCCAAATGCCTAAACACAAGGAACATAAAAACAGCCCCACTGGACCATAGGCCCATCTAGTCCAGCTTCCTGTATCTCACAGCAGTCCACCAAATGCCCCAGGGAGCACAGCAGATAACAAGAGACCTGCATCCTGGTGCCCTCCGTTGCATCTGGCATTCTGACATAGCCCATTTCTAAAATCAGGAGGTTGCACATATACATCATGGCTTGTAACCCATAATGGATTTCTCCTCCAGAAACTTGTCCAATCCCCTTTTAAAGGTATCTAGGCCAGATGCTATCACCACATCCTGCGGCAACGAGTTCCACAGACCAACCACACGCTGAGTAAAGAAATATTTTCTTTTGTCTGTTCTAACTATCCCAACACTCAATTTTAGTGGGTGTCCCCTGGTTCTGGTGTTCTGTGAAAGTGTAAAGAGCATAAGGTTTTTGTTTACTTATTAAGATGATTTTAAAAATTGCATACCATTTTTCACAACAAAAACATCTACAAAACAGTTTACATTGCAAGATTAATGAAAACAGTTTATCTGCCCTATGCAATACCGTATGTTGCTTTTGAAACTAAAGTTAAAACTAAGCTAGAAACCTTACGCAAACCAATAGGAGAGTAAGCTCCTCTGAACACAGCAACCTTTACTTCCAATACAGGATTGTGCTGCAAGCCAAGAAAAATTTAGTATTGTAAATGAGGATTGTAGATATGTACAAATCCAAAATGAGGATTGTAGATATGTATTTCTCCCCACTATGCCAGATGAAAACCAGTTTTAAGATCTTCAAATCAAGGATTTCTGAGATTACTAGGGCTCTCTAGCAAAATTCTTAAGATGTTCACAAAACTACATTTCACAATTCTTTGTTTAGAAAACACCCTGAAAATAATATGAAAATAATTTATAGCTGTAGTATAAATGTTTATGATATGGTAGAGGAATGACACAATTTATAGCAAGGGCAGAGACTGTACATAGGTTAAAGAAAGTTAAATTAAAATATCAGTTTTAGAACCTTGCAAGGATAGTTGCAGATAAAGCATTTTAATTTAACCCATTTCTACCCAGCCCAAAGGCATAAACATTTAATCCCTGTTGCGTATATGCAATGTTGGGCAGAAATGGCTTAAATACAGAAGAAAATAATGTAGATTTGTTTGTTTTATATACCAATAAACTACTGTATTCTACACGCCTACAGATGAAAATAAGTTCATACTTGGGTAACCCGAACACTTCCTGATCTGCTGGTTGCCCCACTACAATCATTTATACCTAGTTTTTAAATGGCAAAACTTGGTAGTTTAGTACAGAAATTCAGTATTTCTCATTTGCACTGGTGTGTCCATTTAAAAAAAAATACAAACACATTACATTGACTGTTTCTATTCCTTTATTTAAGTGTATAAGTCTCTAAAACAAACATGGGTGCATTATTCAAAAGGTAGTACAGAGATAAAACTAGGCAAAATACATTTTCCTCATAGAGGTCTAATGATCTAATGCACATGCCACAGATCTGGAGTGCAAGAGAGCATCTACCCAATTTTCATAGAACATAAAATACACATGTTAGAACAAAATACTTTAACCATAGAAATAAAGAGGAAAATGCGAGGCATTTTCGTTTTTATCAAGGTAAGGAAACATTCATTGCTCCATAATGTAATGTTGTACTATAGGTTCTTATCTCAACTATAATTATGGCATAACTTACACAAATGCTTCAGCTAAGCTAAGCGGTCTCTTGGCTACTGGATCAAATTTTCAGCTAGGGTAAAACAGCGCTACTCAAGTAGAGTGCAACATGTATATTTACACCCACCAGGAATTTAAAGATTTTATAAGTTCACTCACTCTGAAAATTACATAAGGTATGTTAATATAATGACCTAGCAAAGTATCTTCACATGTATCTATAGTGAATCTATAGCATTGTATTAAAAGCAGGTCTTTCTCCCAAGTACAATACATTAAGAAATTATGGCAGCACTAGAAATCTACGCATTTTGTACTTAAAACATCTATTTTTCTCCCCCCCCCCCCAACTCAAACATGTAATTTCAGGCTTCGATTCTGAACCAGTACAGTGTGCTAAGATTATGCTGTATATTGACTAGAAGATGATACGACATGGTTCAGGTGGCTGGAGGTATAGAAGGCATTACAGAAATACTTGAGAACTTGTTGTATAGTAAATAATGAATCAAAAATAGTTTTAGATATACTGTACATCATGTAAACATTCAAAGCAATTGTAAATCTTTTTACACAACATTAATACAATTTTAGCAAAAGCAATGCAGAACAGACTTTTAAGAATATAGCCTTTTACTTTTTCATCTCTGTGCTTATCTAATTTGCATTTCAGTTGATGAATACATTCATTATGCCAACAATTCATCTTTTGTTTAGTATTTGAAGCTTGCTACCCACTGGGCATGCCAAATACTCAACCTTGCTATACAGTCACTGACAAGAACTGGCTTGACATGCTTGTGGATCATATCCTAAGCAAGATGCTTTATTTAATATAGTCTCAAGACACTTTTCTAGTGAACAAACTAGAGAATGCACAAGAAACTGAGCAGAATATAAATCTGGTCAATGAAATAAAATCCATTTTATTAAGTATGAGCATAACAAATTATATTTGGTTTTGATAAAGCTGAGCTGGAGTTTTAAAAAACACAGCATAATATACTGTATTATTGTGTTAATTCTGAACAGGTATTAAATTGTTAGAAGACCAATTGTGATATTGTTAAAAATATTGGGTTAATTTTTTTTAAGAGACTGAAACTACAGCATGTTCAATCAAATGACAATCTGAAGGAAAATTAACCAAGACTAGTAAATGTATATTTCACAAGGTTATATTAAAAACCCTTGGCTTATTTACTCAGAATAGTAACAGTGATAAAGTTTACAAGTTGGTGCCATTGAAAGCCTTGAAGCAAGGAATTTTGAAAGGACAGAACACGTCAAGGAAATTACTTCCTTTGCCACCAGCTACCAGTACAACCTATTCAGAACTCTGACCAGCAGCAACTTTCTGCTGAAGACTGTTTGTGATGGCAGATTCAATCATGATTGCCCATCCCTTTTCAAAGCTTCTAGTCTTTGTAGCAGTGCATTTCCAAAAGCTTCCCGATATGCTGGGCTAACGGAGTCCAACAAGGAGTAGACAGTCTCATGGTAGGGATTTTGTACACCATCATCCACTTGATCAAAAGCATAACCAACCACCTGTAGAGGAGAGAGAATTTTTTTAATTGATTTTAAGAATTTTATGTATACCCACCAAAGATTTTGTTTTATAAGTTATTTATACAATTTACTTACATACTTACTTATGTGTTCTCTGTTAGGATTGTGATGTTTTATGAATTGTTAGCCACCTTAAACTCATGAAAGACGGGATATAAATTTTTAATTATTGAATATTAACTGAATCACTTTTAATGTTTAATAATCATAATAGTGTTTTTGATCACAGTGATGTATGCAAGAATCCTTCATACAATTTTTTAAATTAAGTTTTTTAAATTTCAACACTATTTATTGCATGGATTTATATCCTACCTGTCACGAACAAGCAAAATCTAGGCCCAAGTCTGAATCCATCTTAGAGGTGCAACTGCTTCTTTGCAGCTGGTGGGAAAAGAGGTGATTTGTGTGAGAAAGGATTATCTCAGTGGGAGGGGTATAGCCAATCTCAGAGAGGAGCACTTTTGGGCATTTTGCTGGCTCAATGACACGCTTATCAAGCAAGATTCTCTACAGTTGTGTAGTTTCTGGTTGGGAGGGGTAGGAGCAATGACCAACAGCAGCCTGCCCTTCTAAAAGTTTCAGACCAGGCTGCATCCTGGTTGGCTGTTGCATGTGTAATTAACATAAGGGGATAAAAAGGGATCCTCAGAGGGTGTGGTGTGCTTCCCTTGGACAGTGGGCATCCAAGGGAAATCTTACACCCTGCCTGCTGTTTGTTTCTTTGGCTCTACTTTCCATCACAGGTGCCTGGCTGGACAGGTAGCCTGGGAGCCCACTGTTCCCCAGTGGTCAAAGGACCCATATGAGAGATAGATATGTAGACAAATCAGTCAGAAAGCTAGCTTTGTAGTTTTAGAACTGCTGTATTTCTGGAAGTCTGTATCTCTTGCAATTGCTCCCTTGAGACTTTTGTGTGTGTGTGTGTGTGTGTGTGTGTGTGTGTGTGTGTGTGTGTGTAAGTAACCTTAATTTTTGTTACTAAACCAAAATATATTTTACAGGCCTGAGTTTGGCCTTAAGTGCTAGGTAACGAGAGACAGCTATCCAGCCTAGCTGCTTGGTTGAGCTACCAAGAAAAGTCTGAGTTACAGTCCAGAGCCTTAAAGCCTGGGTCCCAGAGGAACCCAGGGCCTACAAGTGCTGGTGTCAGTCCATAGCACCTCAGAGTCCCTCAGCGGAGACACTAGAGTATTCAGGGTGGTGGCAGTCCTACCAAGATTTGGTACTCAGTATTTGGTTTAATTGGCTAACAACTGTGCCTTGCTGTCTTAAGGTACGCTGTGCCCCCTTGAGATTGCAAGGAACACAAGAACTGCAACTAAGAACTGGAAGTTTGACACATAAGTTGAAATTCAGCAGAAATTCAGCAGATTTACAGTTCCTTAGCAGCTCACAGTAAATCAACAAAACACTCAATCTTTCATACTTGTGTAGATGAGGAAATTTTTGCAGGTGCAAATGTTCAAACCCCTGCAGCATGCTGAAATTTCCTTCCAACATAATAGCTGAAAGGTACAGAAGCCCCAGAGTTGAGAGACTGGTTCAAATCTGAAGTGAAGCAACAAACACTGAATTTTTTCAGCCATCAAAAAGAAAGTACAACAGTATTGTTTAAGCAGCATTGCCACCCATTTTGGGCAGGACTCCTGAGACTAAATCAGCTGTCAGGCAAAAAGAAATTCAAGATTCATAGCTTTCCCACAATGAAGCAGCAGCAACAACAAAAAACAAAGGATTCTTGCTAGAGAGAATGAGAGTTAATTCAATTACAAAAGAGGACTCTATCAAATCTGGCCATTCTTTCTGCTCTAATAAATTCAGCCTTGTTTCAGTAATTAAAAATACATAATATTTGCCAGCATCTTCTACATACAGACTAAACATTCTCAAACACATTTAAAATGGGCAGCTTGTATAAGTATTTAAATACAAGATACCCTGTGGCTAACATTTCTTTACAAAAAAACTTTTCAAAAGGAGTAATTACCCTGAGTCCTGCTTCTGTGAGCTCTAGGCAATATCTGTTCCTTTCCCTTGTTTCCACATTGATGTATGCCATATCTTCTGCGCATGGTAAGCTTTTAGAGACAAACATGTTGCTTACAGCAAACAAGACATCATTCACAACAGCTTCTGCTTCTAATCTCATGTCCTTCACATCTGTTCCTTCGAAATCTCGGAAATCAGAATTTTCTTCTACCTCTGTGTTATTGGAGAAGTCCATGAGATTGTAGTCTGTCTCCATTCTGTGCATAAAGCAGTAAAATTTTAAAACTAAAACATTATTATCCCTCTAATGACATGCATATTCAGAACAATGAAGATTGCTACAAACGTTCCACAATCATTCATAAGGTTTTCTATAAGCAAAATATTGAGTTTTTGCATTCAAAAAAAGCCCAATATGAAAATATTTCTACCACACAAAGAAAATTAGTGGAGCTCTTGATACAAAATACATCTGAAACAATATGTTGACCTATCCAATACACATGTTATTTTGCTAACAAGCTTACCAAGTTTAAAAGGGAATAATTACTAACATCATATTTGCCCAAAATAGATACCCCATTTTTCTTCCACCAAGCTTGCATTAAGTCTATTCAAGATACATAATTAATAGCAGCAGCAATGTACTCAAGAGTCAGTGAACTCCTACAGCACAGAAGACTTACACAGAAATAAAGGATTCCAAGGACCATAGTCAGCTGAGTAGGCCTTTTGGATCTCATAAATAGGGAATTCCACAGCACAAGTACCACCACTGAAAAAAGTCTATTCCTGGTAAACATTACAAAGAATAACAGTAGTATCTGAACACAAATTTAGAATCAGGAGTGGGCAAACTTTCGGGATTCTGGACTTTTAACAATTGTGTAGGAGAGATAATTTCAGCAGGTTCAGCTTGACTTCTGTGAGATGACAAGCTGCACCTGCAGAAATTCTCTCTTCTATACTATTGTTAAAGGTCCAGGATCCCAAAAGTTGAAAGTTTGTCCACCCCAATTCTAAATTTGCCCACCCTAATCGCGATGACCATAAATCCTAAGAGATTATATAGGGTCCAGTAACTACAATTGTGTTTCATATAAATTTGTGTCAATGAGATTTCCAAAGTCATCTGAATTAATATTACCATGCAAGTACCATGCTTTTAGAGTTCAATAGCAGAAAGGTCAGACATAACTGCACTTACTGTACTTATTCAAAGCTCCATTTAGGTTTCTTTAGGAGGTGGAACTCTGAATGTTGAGCAAATGACTTGATATGCATCTAACAGAGTCTGTAAAAGTGAGCAAAATGATTTCAGTCCCAATCCTTTGACATGCCACATGGTACAAATAGCATCAGTACTCAGATGGTAACATCTGCAGCATACACACAAAAATCCAAAAAGTTTGTCCAAAGTCAAAACTGCATTTAAAACTGCTCCCAGACAAATAAGAGAGATTAGACTAAGGAGTATTCCTGGATAAACAGGTTTCCCCCCCTCCCCATTATTAGATAGAACGCACCCCTTCAATACAACTAAAATATCAGCCTCTTTGGATTTTGTCTATAAGAACAGCCCATAACCTTCAGATTCAAACACAATACCTGTTCTCAAATGATTTTTTTTAAACATTTGACTTGCTACTTTCTACTTTACCCTATTTTGCATGACTTTATCAATAGACACCACATATTACATAGTGGTTATGATGGTGGACCTAGACCTGGAAGATCTAGGTTCAGATCCCTATTTAGCATGAAGCTTTCTGTGACCTTAGGTCACATACCATCAGCCTCAGGCTGCAAAGCATTTCAGAATAGTACCGCACTGCAGAACATGATTGTCCCATATTTCAAAAGGAACAGCTTTAATTCACCCATTGATTCTACAAAGGCTTATGTGGCAACTCTTTCTTCAACCCACACGAAGCCACCCCCTCTTCCATCTGCTCAAATGCATTTTACCACCTGTCTATTTTTCTCATGTCAGTCTAGGAGATGCCTTTTTTATTCCACACCATTACTCATTCGTGTTACACCTCACTCCTCCTTAAATGCTCTCAAGTTTCCTTAAGCCAAATACACCAGTTTCCTTGGCTAAAGCACCCCAATGATGTATCCCAGATAACAGCTATACCAGCATTTCTCAACATTTGTCCTCAGCTGTACCACTTTGCATGGTCCATCTTACTGGAAGTACCTATTGGAAGTACCAATGACATCATTGCCAGTTACTTCAGGATTGGGAAGCCAGATGCAACACAACAAACACTGGTAAAAGGTTCAGGGTGGATGGGCTTTTTTGAGCATGCAAAAAGCACAATGCTGTGCCTACTGAGCTGAGCTTCCTATTGCTGCTTGTTGCACTGCATTGCTGGTGTTGCTGCCAGGTGACAGGGCCTAGGGATCTCGCAAGTACCACAGGGCACCACCTCAAATACCACTGGTTGAGCTATATGACAGACTAGCATATGCAGACTAGCATTTCTCAAGGTTTGTCCTCCATGACTATTTGAAATACCACAAGTGGTGATGACATCACTGCCAGATACTTCTGGGTTGAGAGGTTGGATGTGATGCAACAAACACCAGTAAGAAGCTCAGGATGGACAGGAGGGCTTTTTGAGTGTGGAAAAACATGCTTTGGAGTTCTGCCTGCCAAGCCGAGTCTCTCACCACTGTTTGTTGTGCTGTGTTCCTGGTCTCATGGTCAGAAGCCAGGTGTCCGGGAGTCCTGCGAGTGCCCCCAGACACCACCTAAAGTACCACAAGTGGCACCTGTACCACTGGTTGGGAAACATTGATGTTGGCGCTTTTAAGCCCAGTGCCACACAAGGTTGTCCATATTTGCATGCCGGAGATATGTCTTCCTCTCCACCAGACAAGAGGACACAAAAAGAGTTCTTCCACCATCTTATGAAAGGCCTGGTGTTCTAAGACACTGTCTAAGGCTACCATCCTATCCACACTTATCAGGAAATAAGCCCATTGACTATAAAGGGAGTTGCATCTGAGTAGACATGCATAGGGTTAGGCTCTAAAAGAAGATACCCCTGCCCCAACAGTAGCCACCACCCTAGCTTTCTGCCTCCTGGCCTGATGCAAAACTCACAGAAAGGGTGCTCCCCCCTCCCAACTGCACACTCAGCATAGAGCCGCAGGTCCCCCATTGGGTTCATAAGAACAACCCCGCAAAAGCCCATCTAGTCCAGCCTCCTGTACCTCACAGTGGCCCACCAGATGCCTCAGGGAGCACACAAGATAAGAGACCTACATCCTGGGGCCCTCCCTTGCATCAGGCATTCTTACATAGCCCACCTCTTAAACCAGAGGTTGCACTTACACAGCAGGGCTTACAACCCACGATGGAAGTTTTCCTCCAGAAATTGGTCCAATCCATTTTAAAGGCACCCAGGCCAGATGCCATCACCACATCCTGTGGCAAGAAGATCCACAGACTAACTACATGCAGGGTAAAGAAATATCTTCTTTTGTCAGTCCTAACTCTCCCAACACAGAATTTTAGTGGCTGCCCTCTAGTTCTGGTGTTGTGTGAGAGGCAAAAGAACATCCTCCTATCCGCTCAAGTGATCACCATGTCCTGTGGCAGGGTGTTCCGCAGACACTGGTTGTGAGTGGCTGTCCCCTGGTTCTGGTGTGTGTGAGGGAGAGGAGCATCTCTCCGTCCTCTCCATCCATTCCCTGCATCATTTTGTATGCCTCCCCTCAGGCTCCATCACTGCATCCTGTGGCAGAGAGTTCCACAGACCAATGGCAGGCCGGCTAAGGAGCCCCAAAGGCTGCAGCCTTTCCTCGCAAGCCCAGCCCTCGTTCTGGCCGCTCTGCCTGCTGCGCCTCCTCCGCCCCCCTCAGGACTGCCGGTCCGCTGCTCAGCCTCCCTCGGGCCTTTCCTGAGGAACTGCCGAGGAAGAGCCGCAGCGCTCCGTGCAGCGGGAGGCCGGCGCCTGCTGCCGCCGCCCGAGGACACAGCCTCCTCCCCAAGCGGACCTACCCTCGCAGCCCATCTCCCCGCCGGGCCTCCACTCGCCTCACCTCTTCCCCCGTGGCCGCTACTGGAGGCAGCGCTGGAGCGCTGTCAGCTGTTGGGGGGCACGGCGCTGGCCAGGCTCCTCCTCCCCGCCCACACAGTCACGTGCCGGCCCCCCAGAGCTCCGTCAATAACCGCTGGCACCCACTTCCGGTTCTCAAGGCACGCGCGGGGGGCGGGGCTGGCTGCGATGGAGCCTCCAGTTCATTTAGTTTAATGTATGTATCTGTGTGTGCCTGCATATATGCATGTGTATGTATAAATGTGTATATATACATGCACACACATAAATATATACTGTACTTTTAACTACATATAACTATATATAACTATATATATATATAAATATATATATATATAACTATATATATATAGTTAAAAGCCTATGTTAGTCAGAAATGTTTATGTGTAGTATACATATGTGTATACACACACACACACACACACACACACCCCATATATATTAATTTATGGTCATATTATACACAATGGAATTTTACAGGGTGTCCACAAAAACACTCCCTGGTTTCACGATGTTATGATATCTAAACCAAATCAAATATATTGATAAACATGTTGTGAACCAATTCTCTAACAACAGTTATTTCATTTTTTTCAGGTGATTAGACATCTTTTACCTGAAAACCACAGGTAACCACAGGTGTTCTGCAAGTGGCCTGCGAGGTCACCGGACCTAACTGTTTATGACTTCTTTCTTTAGGGGTACATGAAGAGCACAGTTTACGTACCACCTGAAAATTTAGATCACTGAAGCAGTTTGCATAACTCCAGATACGCTGCAGAGCGCCTGGACCAAACTGGACTATCGCGTTTGCTGAGCGCGATGTTTGCTGAGCAACCAAAGGGGTGCACATTGAGTGCCTTTAATGCTACCCTATACCACATGAAAGTGAATGAAATCCTGCATCTGAAGCTACTGACTGTGAAAGATTATTACAATAAAGTTGCATGTTATACCTGTTTGAAATCAGGGAGTGTTTTTGTGGACATGCTGTATATATATTCTAGAGCAGTATTCAGTGCAAAAATTTAATTGTGAAAAGTCTATGCTCAGTGGGAAATATATTATATAGTATATTATATGTATAATAATTATAAGTAATTATATTACAGCTATAATATATTATAATATCAAATAATGTTTAGTTATATTTAACATTTATATTAAATATTGCACTCATATTATATTTTCATATTTATATTATATATTATACATTATGCTATTTAAATATTATTTTATGATAATGTCTGTGTATAGAAGGCTGCAGTCCTGCCCACAGTTTCCTGAGAGTAAGCCCCACTGAACAAAATAGGACTTACTTCTGAGTAGACCTAGTTAGGACTGTGCCCTACGTCTGTGTGTGTGCATATATATATATATATATATATACCATATGTATATAAATATACACACATATTCATACTATGTGTATATGTATACATGTACCTCCGTGTATGGCACAGCTACATTTCTGACTGAGCAAAGGCCTCCTGCCCGAGCTCCACCTCCAAGGGGAAGCCTCCCTCCACGCGCGCTGCGGGGCTCTGCTTTCCTCAGACGGAGTGCAAACGGAGACCGGAAGTGCTTGGCAAAGCTTCTTGTCCCCTCTGACAGGTCTACGTCACTTCCGCCTCCTCCCCACCGCTTTCCGGCGTCTTTATGGTGACGACGGTGATGGCCACTGGGCGTGGCGTCCCGCGGAGCGTTCTGGGAAGGGGCGGGGCCGCGGAGCACAACAACAGCTGGCGGCTTCCCGCACGCCGAGGGGGAGGAGCGCGCGGGAGGTCCCGCGACTGGTGGCCTCGCAGGCTCCGCCCCCGCTCCGAGGGAGGGGGCTGCGAGAAGATGGCGGTGGCTGCGCGAGGCTGAGGGGGGGCGGGATGCGTGAGTGGAGCTTCTCCCAGGGCCTGGCGGCTGCCGCCTTTTCGGGCGGGGCTGAGTAGGGGGCGTGGCGGGAGTCCTCTGCCTCTCCCCCCCGGCTGAGGGGGCTTCTCAGCACGGTCGCCCCCCCACCCCCACCAGTAGCCTGGCCCTCCCTCTGGACCCTCGGTCCAGCCTCTTCCCCTGCCTCCGAACCCCCAGGGACCCATTCAGGGTCGCCAGTCCTAGCCCAGCTCCTCTTCTCTTGCCCCTGCAGTCCTAGTGGGGGGCCTACAGCCTTGGTGGGGGGCCCTGTAGCCTTGGTGGGTGGGGAGCTTACAGTCCTGGGGGGGCCGTAAGTAGCCTTTCCCAGTGTTCACCTTTGCCCCCCTGCTTGTCAATCTCATCTCTCCTCAAGCCCCCCACTCCAATTCCCACCTTGCCCCCTACTGTGCTAGTGGGGGGCCCCACAGCCCTAGTAGGGGGGTCCAAGTGAGTAGCTATTGCTCAGTCTTCATCTTAACCTCCCTTGCTTGTCAGTTTCATCTTCTCTCTAGACCCCACCACAGTTCCCACCTTGTCCCCTATAGCCCTAGTGGGGGACCCTGCAGCCCTGGTGGGGAGGTCCAAGTCAGTGGTTATTCCCCAATCTTTGTCTTCTCCCCCCTTGTTTGTAGGGAGGCCCTACAGCACTAGTGGGGGGGGGGTCCTATAGCTTTTCTCCAGTCTTCACCTTCACCCCCTCCCTTGTTTGTCATGGGGCTCTACGGCTCTAGTGGGGGGGTCCTATAGTTGTTCTCCAATCTTCACCTTCACCCCCTCCCTAGTTTGTAGGGGGGCCTACAGCCCTAGTGGGGGGTCCAAGTCAATAGCTATTCCCCAATATTCGCCTTTATCTCCCTCACCTTTTATCAATCTCATTTCTCTTCTTGCCCCCCCCCCCACAATTCCTGCTTTGTCCCCCATAGGCTGTGTTTTCTTCTCTCTCGAGTGCACACACCACCCCCCTTGCCAACATGCCTTGGCCCTTTTCTGAGTCCATCAAGAAAAGGGCCTGCAGGTACCTGCTGCAGAGGTACCTGGGTCACTTCCTGCAGGAGAAGCTCAGTTTGGAGCAGCTCACCCTAGATCTCTACCAAGGCACTGGTTCTTTGGCTCAGGTGCCCCTGGATAAATGGGTAAGTGATGTTACAGGCATTTCTTCTCTGCTCCATCTCTGTTCTCCTACCTGCTCAGCCCACTGCCTGTAGAACTAGCTGTCTGCTAAATGACAGCTTTTGATCTTTAAGGGCCTAATCCTATCCAATTTTCCAGTGCCAGTGCTGCTGTGCCAATAGGGTATGCACTGCTTCCTGTGATGGGGCAGCACTCACAAAGACCTCCTCAAGGTATGGAAATATTTGTTCCCTTACTTCAGGGCTGTACTGAGGTTGCACTGGTGCTGGAAAGCTGGATAGGATTGGGCCCTAAGCCATTTTTGTCCATTTCTTGCATACGTGCAACAGAGACTAAATGTGTGCACCTGTGGACCGGGCAAAAATGGGTTAAAGAGGAGCCATGATTTGATTTTGTTAAACGTGTACATCAAGTGTGATAACTTCCTGTTTCCCCTCTCTTCTGTCTGTGCTACAGTTGTGCACCTATGTGTGCATGTAGACATTTAGCTTAAGAGTGACAGCCATAGGCAGGTTTTAACTTTTAATGTTTCCATTTACTTCCAAGAACCTGCAAGTATTCTTAATCTGTTTCTGCCCTACGTTGCATATACCCAACAGGAATCAAATGTGTACACCTGTGCTGGGTAGAAATCAAAGTACTGGTAGTTTTCCGTGTTCACTACGATAACTGTGATAAAACTCCTAGTGAAGGCAATAGAGTAGATTGCCCTGTAGTTTTGTAGCATTTTGATCAGGTTAGGAAAATAAGTTCCAGGCAGATACAGGGGAGAGAATGTCCTCTTGCTGGGTTACAGTAGTCTTGGCCGGAACGTTTAGGGAGAAGGCATTTTGAAATTTGCAGGACTTCTGAGTAGTTGGTGTCATCCCCAAGAACCACAAAATGTTGAGGGGGTAGTGGGGAGAAATTGTGATTCAACAGGAATTGAACTGTTTGAGATTTTTACAGTTAGGGGTGGGTGGTAGGGTTGGGGAGAGAGAACATTTTGTTGCAAGTCCCCCTCTTGTTAATGAATTCACTTGTAATATAAATCTTGCACAGTCACTTCTGTTGTGTGACATGGTGGAAATCTAATATCCAGGTCAAAGCAGTGAGAGTTGGTGGTGGCAAGTCTATATCAGTCAACATTTGCCTCTTTTCTGAGCAATTATAGACAAAAATGACACTTCTAGAGATTGGAGAGAAAGAGTCAAGTGCTGTAGTATGGAAAAATATTAAGGCGTGAAGTGTTTTGTTTATATAGAGTATTGGTATGGTGCCAGTCCAGTTTTTTGCATCATTTTATTTTCACAATGCTTTTGTTCCTGCAAGATCTTAAGTTGGGCTTTTCTCAAGCATTCGATTGCTTTGCTCAAGAATATGACATTCTGATGCGTCTTGTTATATAACATGTCAGACTGACTTAACTTTTTGGTTTCCAGACTGCATTAAAAGAAAATCTTGTCCTAACCTACCTTATGCATTTTTGAACAAATTGAAGGTCCTTAATCATATATAGCATTCTACTAAAATGTTGTTGTTGCATATGTGTTAAGAGGAGTAACTGTGAATCATGAGAACAGTTTTATGCTGACTTAAGTGTTGTCACCCTTGGAACTTCTGTGCAAAATCTTTGAGTACAGGTATTCTGATGAAAGGGACTTGGAAGTATAAACGTGTGGCCCAGTTCAGTTTTTATAGCAGACAGTCAAAAACTTAATGTTTCAGCTTAAATATACCCTAGTGCAGTGGTTCTCAAACTTTATAGCATCAGGACCCACTTTTTAGAATACAACCTGTCAGGACCTACCAAAAATGATGTCATTAACTTATGGCCAGAAGTGACATAATCAAGCAGGAAATTTTTTAACACCCCATAACAACAAAATCAAATGAAATGAATAAATTAAGTACATTGAAAATTTACAATGAGTTTTAGTTTTTTAAAAATACTCTAACACTCCCAAGCAGTTGTTGATCTGTTTAAAACACACATTGAAATGAGTGGGGATCCACCTGAAATTGGCTCATGACCTAAGTGAGTCCTGACCCACAGTTGGAGTAACACTGCCCTAGTGAGTATCCCAGTTGGCTTTATTAGCTTCAGTAAACTGTGTTAGACATGAAATATTGGTGACTCTGCCTATTTTGTATGCTGATGGACATAGGAAAAAAGATAGTTTAAAACATCGTTCAGTTTAATCTAGCTGCTTTATGTGCTTTGTGTTCTTGAGGCAGGGCAGTGTTAAGGGGAGGGCACCAGGATGAGGTCTCTTGTTATCTGGTGTGCTCCCTGGGGCATTTGGTGGGCCGCTGTGAGATACAGGAAGCTGGACTAGATGGGCCTATGGCCTGATCCAGTGGGGCTGTTCTTATGTTCTTATGAGGCAGTACAAATTATTTTTAGGTATAGATCATTAAGTTAAAAAAACCCTGAAATCTTCTCCTAAGTACAGAAGGAAAGCTTAATAAATTGCATGTGAACTGGGGAAGGGTACAGTTTATACTTACTGGTTGCTTTCCACATCATCTGCTGCATCTTCTCTACAGCTACTGTTTGCCATGCCTGTTCTGTTGATTTAGCTGAGTAATGTTCATCATGATATTTGGAGAGCTACTCTTGGATGCTAAACTCTAGCCTCCTTGTTGCTTTTCCCATTACCTTTTAAGTACCTATAGGTATCTCATCATTGAACAATGTATTGTGATCCCATTGTTTGGCTCAGACTACCAGAGAGATCATTGTAGAAATAGCCACCAAAAGGTTGTCTACCATTGCCATTAAAACCTCAGTCAGTAATTCAGATTGATGGCTTTTACTGTTGTGGTATGAAACAGCACTGAACAAACCCACCTTCTGGTACCTAACTATTTGGTGTCTTAATTTCAAGTTCATGGTATTTGTTTGATGAGTTGGATCCTGCTGTTGTTGGAAGCACAGTAGTGCTTAGGTTGTTGGCATCCTTCAGTCTCAGAAGACTATGGTGTCACGCTCTGAATGGTGGTTCTGGAACAGAGTGTCCTCCAGTGTGCGAAGCCTGGGTAAAGTAGGTATGGAGGATAGACTGTTACCCATGCAGCAAATCCCCCCTCTCCACGTTGCTGAAATGGTCCAATGGAAAGGCAGAGGCCAATATGGTTGGTTCCAGCAGCGTCGCAGGAGTTGTCAGAACATGACTGTGTTCAGCCATGACCTGCCTCAGGGACTCCGGCTCCAGATTTTGCCTCGAGGTTGACTCCTGAAGCCTTTTCCATAACTGGATGTAGCCACAAGGCAGTGGAGGTTTGGGATCAGAGTTTTCCTTCTCTCAGATGAGCTGCCTTCCCAGGCTGACGAGTCCCATCTACCCGGTGGCTGTTTGGTCACCTCTTACGACAAGTACAGCCAAACTGAGGGCCTATTCTTATCCCCAGCCCCCAGGGGATAAGTAGTGCTATATAGTTATTAAAAGGATGCTGAGGCACCCAAAGCACACAGAGGTGACATGGTTCTTCTCCTGAGAGCTTCCTGCCCACCTAAGAAGAAATCAATGAGGGAACTTTTATTGATAGAATTATGTATCTCATACACCCATGCATGAATTACAGATATACTGGTATCCTACTGCACAGAGATCTAAGCCAGGAGTCTGGCAAGAGAAGTTTGATCCTAGTTATAACAATATTGCAGTCTCCTATGTGTGACTCACCAGAAACCCCCATGGTAGGGGAAAAAGTGGAGCTAGAGGTAGGTCTTGAACCCAAGCTGGTCAGTACACAGGGTTTAGTCCACCACTAAGGCCATGGCTGGAGATATGCAAAGAGCACCTCATGGATAGAGGTGTGATTTTTTTTAGAGTTAACAAAATAAAAATGCATAACACAATTTTCTGCATTTCTCATTTTTGTTAAATAAATTTATGAAAAAATAAACTGAAATGTATGGAAAAAATAATTGGCTTGACTGTGTGGGTGTGTGTTTGTGGGTAATGGCTGTGGCTGCATCTACTGGCACTATACTTCTCATATCACCTACCTAGTACACTTAAAAAATTTATAATTTTATATATAATTATAATTTATAGAAATGCACACTTGGAATAAAAACACACAATACCTTTTTGCATTCTTCCTCCTTAGAGAAAAAATCTGTGAAAAATAAAAACATTTAAGAACACTTCTACTCTAGGAACATTTAGCATTCTGCAGCATAATCAAGTACACCTGATTGGAAAACAATCTGGTTGTAGCACATGAATCAAACAAAGGGAACATTGCATGTGACTTGCATTTGACATAAGGCCTGTTTCACCAGCCTACACCATAGGCATACACTCGCACCATGCTGTTTGCGTCATTTTTGGCATCTGCCACCCCGTAGTCTTGACGTAGCTGACATTATGCTGTTCTCCACACTTGCCAATTGTCTGCCTTACACATTATGTCTGCAGAGACCAGGCAACTCATGACCAATGAGGGGTTTCCCCTCACTCTTTCATTAGAGGGGGCTTCTCCGCCTCAGTGGGACCCAAGGTGTCAGTGCTGCAGCCTCTGAGCCCTGGTGGCTGAGAGACCCTGTCTCCCTCCCCTGCAGAGTGACATTCTGAGGCTGAGGTAAGAAACAACTAGGGGAGCAGTTTTCAAACTCCCAGGGAGTTCGAGCCCTGTGGTAAGCCCTTGTGGGGGAGGGGGGCAGGCAGCAAAGTGATCACCAGGATCGCGTTGCTTTGGAGGGGGGCAAGGGGCTGCTGAGAATTACTGCAGCCTCCCAGGGGTGTGGGATGTCTCCGTAGTGTTCCCCAACATGTGGAGAGAGGCAAAATAATGGAAGTGACCCTGTAATGTCCATGGCGGGCAGAGACCCCGCCCCTTGGTGTGCAACCGAGCGCAGGGAGCTTACCCTGTCCAGGCAAGTTGGTCGTCGGCAGAAAGAAGGACGGGAGGCAGACACAGCTGTTTTGCACAAACGGTTTACTCGCCTCAAGCTCTTGACATTCATGGGGCCTGTTACGTCACAGGCCCTGTTGCTTTACACAGACTCATGGTGTCGGCATATGATAGGCTCTTTCCCTGCTCCTTCCTGACCCCTTGAGGTTTCAGGCAGAGCTCTGGCTGGTGCCTGTCGGCCAAGGGTATGGATTCCCAAGGGCTGCAGTGTTGTCTGGGGTCAGCTTAGCTGTCCTCAGGAGTACCCCCGGTACCTCCAGGCTTGCCTCCCGTTCAGCTGGCCTCCAATGGAGGTAGTTGATACCAGGTCCTTGGTTCTGCAACCTCATCTCTCCTGCTGTCACCCCTGGGGCCCGGGCAGGCCTAGGATCAGGGAGTTCCCAGTCCCCGGCCCCTCTTTCCAGGGCTGAGGTAAGCAAAGTTCCCTTTGGGTCCTGGGTCATCAGCATAAGGCCAGGGTGACTACCCCCTCTGGCCTTCCCTTCAGCCCTGCTCCCGAGAGGAGTGACCTCTCTCTAGGCTGTCCAGCCTCCTTATGAAGCCAGCCTTGGGCTGGGCCACCTCCACCCCTTCTGCCCACGTGTCTGCTGGCTGCTCCCAGGATGCACTAGGTCCTACTCCCAGGGAGGTGTCTTGCCTGGGACCCCAGTCCTGACAGTGCTTAGGTCTTGCTCTCGAGGAGGCCCCTGCCCTTGAGGAGACCCCTGCTCCTGAGAAATTCCAGGCCCCCTGGGCTGGGCCTAGGTGACAGACCCGCTTCTGGTTTTGTGATTGCAAACCGGAAGTGGGTCATAATCATTATTTTGCCTGTCTCCACATGTTGGGGAGCCCTGTGGAGGCTTGCACAGGGCTCTCTACACCCCTGGGAGGCTGCTGCAGGCTGTGGTAAGTCTCAGCAACCCCCTGAACCCCTCCAAAGTGATACAATCCTAGCAATTGCTTCACTGCCTCCTCCTGCCCCTTAAGGCATCAGAGGCCAGGGCTCTCTGGTTGGTTCCTTGCAATGCCCCAGTTGGAGAACCACTGAACTAGGACAAAACTCCTACAAGGGAATTGGGAGCACAGTGTCTGCAGCCATAGCCCCTCCCCTGCAATGTGGCCCTCAGGATCATTCTGCTGCCGTGGGAGGGGGAGAAGAAGTGTGTTTTGACACTTACCTAAGGGAGTACCGGCCTCCAAGGGAGTGGTTTTTAGTCATGTTTTTTACTGTAAAAGAGGCTTAAGGAAATCCCTCTGCAGGGCTCTCCACACATCCCTGGAAGCTGGCACTCCCTCAGGTAAGTGTAAAAAAAGTCATGTTGCTACCTTCCCTCTCCCCTGCCTCTTAAAGGAGTAGGGAAAAAGTTCTTCCCTGGCTGGCAAGTTATGACCCACCAGTTGGAAACCACTGAACTAGGGGTGAGGTGAAGAAATCCATATCTGTTAATAAGGTGACAACAAGTGTAATCTAATTAAAGTTTTTATTGCATAATCTCAGGTACTGCTCTGTGTTTTAAAGAGAAACACACAAGCGGGGTACTAATTATTCTGTCCCAGCAGGGCTCTTGTGCCTTTGCAAGCTATCTGACAGAAAGCAAACTGTTGTGAGGTCTGGCAGCACCAGTTAGGTCACTCTCTGCATGGAGTTTGCAAATCCTCAGGGATCTGTCTGGAACAGGTAGGTCAGGCATCCCACAAAGGAAGTAGCTGGGATCACTCTGGTCGCTGCTGCGAAGTACGGTGTGGGCCTCCTTGGTCATCTGCACATCTAACCATGTGGAGGATCATGTGTCCTCTTCTACTATTGGACAGTTGGCTGTAGAAAGCAAGGGCAAATACAGAGGGTTTTGAAAGACACAGGCTGCAGCATCAACAACAAGTAGTCTCTGGTTTGGTATGCATTCCTATTGTTTGTGAAGGACAGTGCTGCTACCTGGGTGCACATGCAGCAGTATCTGGTCGACAGTGGGGGTCGCAACACTTTTGTTTGCTGGAGCCAGAACCAAACCCATGATTAATCTCCTCTTTCTCCTCCAAAGAACAAAACATAATTAGGAGAGAGACTCATCTTTGGTGTGTTATATCTTTAAGATGTCATCAATATCAAATAAAAAGCAGTTTATATAAATATGGAATTAATTCTGGGGTCTTCCTCTTTTTTTCCTACTTTAGAGTCTTAATGAGATACTAGAGTCAGCAGATGCTCCTCTGGAAGTCACTGAGGGATTTATCCAGTCAATTTCTCTGTCTGTTCCCTGGGGCTCTTTGCTTCAGGATAACTGTGCTCTTGAAGTGAAAGGTTTGGAGATGGTTTTCAGGCCAAGGCCCCGTCTAGGTAAGTTTAGTAAATAACAATAGATTGCCTTGACAATCTTCCTTGCTGTTCCATTCCAAAATTTGGTGTGCTGCACCTTGGGATATCATTGGGGAAGAAAGTAAAAGGGTTGGCAGGCATGTGATCCACACATAATCCTTATGATTGTATAAAAATACCGCTACTGGTCTGTACCCAAAACTTGTGTGTGTGTCTTTCTCTCACACGCACACACAAGCAAAGAGAGAAACTGGAGCTACAGCTTCTGAATATATCTCATGGAAATCCCTGACTAGCTGCACCTTGGACTTGGTCTTTCATTTGCTAAAGTCTGTTGATGTCTAAACAGCCCAGGCTTTTTTTTTTCCTAGCTTCTAGTTCAGAGCCCATGTACTGGTCAAGCTTTATGACTAGTAGTATGCAACTTGCAAAAGAATGTCTTAGCCAGAAACTGACAGACGAACAAGGAGAAGGGTCCCAACCATTTGAAGGTCTGGAGAAGTTTGCTGAAACAATTGAAACAGGTATTAAATCTCTAAATAACAAAGCAATTTGTTACATTATGTTAAGCTAAGGTATCCTTTGCTAATCAGGCCAACACTTTATTGCAATTTTAGCCTGGAAAAGTCATCTTCTCTTTCTCTTGGTTTATTTGATGAAATGAATTCATTTTATATACAAAACCCAAGATTGTAGGATGGAGGCTGATTCCCTGAAGCATCCTTAGCCGTTTGCCGAACTCCTGGCCAGGCATTCTCACCCTGACTTCAAGCCATGCCCCCTGCTGGGGACACACAGTCAACCCCCATAAAGAAGAGACAGAGGCAACTAGATTGCACAAGCCCACCCCAAACTGGAAAGCATTTGAGGCACTCATAGTGATCTAGGACAGGGACAATCTGGCCAGCTCCTTGCACCAGTGAGCAACTGAGGAGCGGGAAGTAGTTCCTGCCCTGCCTTCTCTGTCCACAGGGTGCACACCAAAAAGCCAATTTTGAGCCTTTGTGCACACACTAACTTGCCACAAGGGAGGGAGGAGGTCAGGCTAAAGAGGTCCCCCTGCTTTGAAGAGAAGAAGGGCTGAATCATTCTAAGAGATGGACATACCAGCATATGTGTGTGCCTGCAGATGAAAAGGGAACACTTTGGGTCTCATGGAAATACCCTTTGTGAGTGTAGCAGTACCCTGAGAAGACTGATCTATTTATAGTTCTAAATAAGGGGACACATAATAATTTGTGGTGCTTTTAGCATTGTAGCTCTTCTAACACCTTTAGCACTCATGGAAGCTATGCTTGTGGAAGTCCCCAAGACCCCTGAAAAGCCACTTCTGGCGGCTTGAAGACCTTTGGAAGCAGTGTGGGGATGGCATGGAGGGGCCTTTACAGGGGCATACTCAGAAGCTAAGAAGAGAACTTTTATCGTTTGTTGTTTGGGGACTTTGGCAAGGGAGGAAGGGATAGAGATGGTAGCTTGCATAAGCACTATGTTCTGGATGCTACCTTTGACTTGTTTTGATTGGCATATATATGCTTGACTAGATATGTTTTCTGCATTATGTTTTGACTTGCTTATTACTGTCTTCACTTTTGGTTTTTTCTGTAGTTTTAAGAAGAGTGAAAGTCACTTTTTTAGACACTGTTCTGAGAATTGAACATGTGCCAGATAACTCCAAAAGTGGAACAGCACTTGAAATCCATGTTGAGAAGTAAGTAGTTTCAGGTTTTGTTTTGTTTTTAAGAGAAGCCTTTTGTCTCCTTTTATGGGATTTACACTATGGAATTCCACAGTCACTGGAATCTGGGGGCAAATTGTGCTTATAGTAGAACTGCTCTGTACTGGGGATTTATCAGAAGAATGGGATTCTGCCACAGTGCCCAGTGCTTTAATTATGTTGTAGGTTTTGCTGCATGAGCACAGAAGTGTTCTGTGGCACAGCTAAGTTGTTACGCAGTGCAGTCTGTAAGGGCGCTAAATTTGGCAAGCTCCAGATGGAAAGTATATTCACACTCTACTGTTTCTCTAGAGGGGAACTGAGTAATTTTGCTAATCCTAATTTATTCATACAGAAAAATTTTCTTCCTCCACAGCTAACTAATAGAGCAGTTTAAAATATTTAAGGTATTCCTTTTTACTGGTGTTTCAAGTTTTCCTTTTGAAACCTTTTTTTCTCAGTTGTTTGTACAGTAGTTCACTGTAAGGAGTACCAGAAGTAACACATCCTATTTCAGAATTCCCATTTTCTCATTTCTTAAATGAGAATCCAAAAGACTGAAATATATCAACATTTTCTACAGATGCATTTACCCTGATCTGGCAAGTGCAATTCATGTGTGGAAACAGACGTTGTATGTGATTTAGAATGGGCAAAAGGTACTACAAAAAGGGGCTGTGCTCTCAGTGTGCAGGTCTACCTTGGGGGTGTCCTTGCTGCTGGATTTCTTGGATTGGTAGCATTATAGGAGTCCGTCCCCCCATCCGCAGGGGTTCTGTTCCACCGCCCCATGGATACAGAAACTACAGGTATGGGGGGAACCCTATATAAATAAATGCACCCATAGAAACCTACTTCCTGTTCAGTTAGTCGCCTCTCTGTAGCATGCAGGCTGCTTTCCTGCACATTTGGTTCTTCAGTTAAGCAAGAATGTTAAGCAAGAAGCACCTGTTCTGCAAGCATTACTACAGTAAAACAAAGGTCCTGTAATGGGCACATGGGGGGAATTCTCTGGATCAGTGGATTAGTGAAACTATGGCTACTGGATCCGTGGGTACAGGGGATGCCTGTATCTTCTACTTGAAGACTTTAATCCCAAGTGTATTCACTAGGGAACAAGTCTCATTGAGCTCAACTGGACTTGCTCTTGCATAAATATGCTTAGGAGTCTTCCTTTTCCTTTAATAAACATCCTAAGCATATTTATGCCAGACTCTGGCTCAGTGGAAGAACATCTACTTTGTGTGTAAAAGGTTTAATTTCCAGGTTGGGCAGAGGAGAATCCTGTCTGAACTCTTGGGGAACCATTGCCAGTTATTATCAATAGTTCTGAGCTAGATGGTCTGATTCAGAATAAATCAGTTCCCTGTTTTCAGAAGATGACAGGAATATTTGTGAAGGGTGCAGACTCCTGTGGCTCTGATCCTGGGATGTTTCATACGTCTTTAGGGTTGGGGTCATAGCTCAGTAGAAGACCATCTGCTTTGCATGCAGAAGGTTCAGTCCCTGGCCTCCTCACACTTAGACTTGGATCCTCCCACACCATTTGGCACATTGGGCAGTAAGTGCTCTCCAGCGTACTCAATCAGTTGCAGCTTGCAAGCAGCTTCGGCTTCATCCCATCCCATGCTCCATCGCAAGTCCCAGGCTCGGATAAAGGAGGAGGGTTGAATGTGGGGCTAGCAACCCCACCCTGTAAAAATGCCCACTGCTAAAGAAACAGGAAGTGAAACCTCCTCACACAGGACAGAGAAAGTTATTGTCTCAGTCTTTGGGGAGCCACTGCCAGTTGGCATTGAGAATATAGAACTGGATGGACTAATAGTTCAACTATGTACAAGGCAGATTCCTATGTTTCTATTTCATTGTACGAATCCATCATAAGTATTTTAAATTTTATTTCTATAAACTTTTGACCTCAATTTTTAACAGACAACAAGAAACCAAACTGTAGTCTTCCTTCTATCATATACTGCAGTGATTGTCAAACTGTGGGTTGGGACCCACTAGGTGGGTCACGAGCCAATTTCAGGTGGGTCCCCATTCGATATTTATTTTTTAATTGATGCGACCATGGTTTGTGGCTGCATTTGGGGAAATGTGGCAGATCTGTATTTTTAACAGGCTACTCTGTATATGCTTTTAACTATGGCAGTGAATGGGGCTTACTCCTGGGTAAGTGGGTAGGATTGCAGCCTAGGATTATTAAAAATGTTCCTGCTTGATGATGCCACTTCCGGTCATGACATCACTTCCAGTGGGTCCTGACAGATTCTCATTCTAAAAAGTGGGTCCTAGTGCTAAAAGTTTGAGAACCACTGATATGCTGTATTTTAAAAAATGACACAAAGAATACTTTTTCAAGTATGTCTAGAGATACCGAGCAGAGTGAGTTTGTGTTCTTACTTTTTTTGTCCTGACTTCATTATTTTCTTTCATGCTCTTTAGGACAGCATACTGTGATGAAACTGCTGATGAATGCTCTGGAATTAATGTGCATCAGCCCACAGCTTTTGCTCACAAATTACTTCAGCTCTCAGGTGTTTCCTTCTTCTGGGATGAATTTCCAGCCTCAACAAAATCTTCTCCAGTGGGCTCAGCTACACAGTTGGTAAAAATATTTTAGATCTACCTAGATATTCAAATTCATCAACTATACACGTACATCTTGCTGTGTTGTTGGACTATATCCATGCTTTCATCCCAGCTATCTCTGAACAGGCAGACATACAGAAATTGACCTGGTTCCCACCTGTTCTTTACTGTTGTGTTTCCTCCCATTCTGCAGTTCTGGATGTCTTGAATCCAACTGTTTGAGACTATTCAGTGTGATTTAGTGGCTAGATCTGGGTGTAAGAAATCTCAGGTTCAAATTCCTCTTTAGCCAAGGCTACCTGATAAGCAGCATGGCTGTTGCTTAGCATAAACTACCTTGGAGGGTTGCTGTGAGTTGCTTGAAAGAGAGCAGGATCACATTGTGACAACTAAATAAATGCAACATTTCACCAAGTACAGCCTGGGATATTGTATGCTCATCACAATGAGCATCACAAAATACTTCCAAAACTCTGAGAGACCAGTCCCATAGTGAAGGCGAAAGGTGTAAATTGTTGATGTTCTTCAACTTGGAAATATACTTCATGTGACCTTTTAGTTGGACCATTGTTTACTGTGAATACCAGGCGGTGGCGGTGGCTGCCTGTATAGGCTTTCCAGAGGCAGCTGGTCAGCCACTGTGGGAAACAGGATGCCGGGCTAGATGGCCTGATCTAACAGGATTATTTTTATGTTCTTAAAAGATAAACTTTTGATATGAGAAAATGATAGTTTTTTTTTTTTTTCCAAGCACCTCAAGCTTTATGCAAGGTATTGAAAAATGGTGTCATTTTGATAAAGCTGATACCGTTATTTTCGGTGTAGGTGTGTGTGTTATACCTCTCATTATATACCCCAGATAGGATATGCAGTATTTTTAATTGCAATATCTTTTATCTCCTTTCCTTTCTTTCAAAGGCAACTGAACCAAAGCTTTCACCTAGCTGGAATCCGAAAATTGTGTATGAGCCACACCCACAATTAGCGCGAGACTTGCCAGAGGTTTCTCCCTCAGACCCTGTACAGATATGTAGGCTGATTGGAAGTATAGAACTGAGCCTTACGTTAAAGCAAAATGAAGTCCTTCCTGGAGCAAAGGTTAGTTATAAATAAAGGTGCACATTGGGGTTGCTACAAGAGACGTTGCAGACGAGAATTGGAGACATGTGTTTTTTGCCTTCCTTGGTTCTACTTAAAGGTCCTAAGCCGTCATAACACTTTCCACCCTCTTCCTGGGAACTATTTTCTACCACTTGACTGACCTAGTCATTTTGCTGGACCAGGAAAAAAGACAAGAATAAGCCCTTTATGATTGTGGGGCAGTTGTATGGTAACCATTTAAAACCCTTGTGAACAAACTCTAAAGAACACATACAGCTGCTGCATATTTACATTTGCTTCCCAAAATGCCCAACCCGGGGCAGAAACAATACACTGTGGGACCTGCAAACTGTCACACTCAGTATCAACAGCACATGCAATAGATTTTTTGTTTTTTGTTTTTTTCAGCAGTTGCTCCTGTGGAACAAGGGGGAGGGTGGGGCATATGCCACAAGTCCCCTCCACACTAAGAAAAAGATGAAATTTTGCAAGTTAGGTAGGAATCGATGGCATTAAGAAGAAAAAAAATTTTTTTTACATTTTTAATATTTGTATTTTGGCTGAGATTTTTTTATATACAGCAGCTGATAGTGTTAGAGCTTTTCCATTCCCAACCCTAAGCATTTGTGCCAACAAAGTTGCTGCAGTGGTGCCTTAGGCCCCAGTCCTATCCAACTTTCCAATGCCAGTGCAGCCACAATGCAACCCCAAGGAAAGGGAACAAACATTCCCTTACCTGGAGAAGGCCCCCATGATGGCCCCCCTACTGTAGGATGCAGTTCATGCCCTGTTGACATGGCTGCACCAGTGCTGGAAAACTGGATGGGATTTGGCTCTTAGTAGGCTATATTTTCTTACTGGGCTTTTCAGCATATCTAGTCCATTGTAACATCCTCAGTGCCATCTTCATTACCGAACTTAAACAAGAAGTGTTTAGCATCCACCATTTGTATTCTAAAGTTCATGCAGTTTAAAGGTAGTTCCTTCCTGTTAGAGCTTGTTCATTGTTGTCTGTGAGCAAGCATTCTAGTATTCCTCAGATACATGCTTGTAGGGTAAAAGCAATATGTGAATCGTCTATAGATCTGGTTGGCAATTATTTATCTGATTAGAGGTACTGTAATTTTGTTGCAATAGTGAAAATGGCTTACAACTTGATTTGTGATTGCTTCATCACTAATGATACAGTTGCTAATATGTCTCTTTACACGTTATAAGCACCCACACAAGTGCATACTTTGGGAATTCTGGACTTCTTGCATGAATAAGAAATGTACTGTGTGAGTGAACCCTTAAAGCCCACATGCCTGGGCTGTAAATGTAATTGTAGATATAAATCAGAAAAGGCTCAACACCTTTCCTGATTTATACCTATAATTACATTTACAGCCCAGGCATTTCTTGCTCAAGAATCCACTCCAGTGGATTGGATCACAACCGATGTAGGTGAAAGGAAACTCCTGGAAGGGTACCTTTGTGCCTCTTCAGATGCCAGTCTTGAGGGTCAGGGAATATGTAGCACAGGGAGCTACAGTGGAGTGAAGAATGTGCTGAAATTGGGCAGAAACACTAGGCATCCAGTTCTATATATAGGGGTGTTATTCAAAATGTGCTTTCTTGTGATACCTTCTCTGAGTATGATCTGTATAGAAGATAGTATTGACAGCTTTCAGAGAACAAGGAATTAAATATGGGGATGAAACGTTTGTTCTGGGTTGATGTACTAGGAATTATATGATATGAGCGGATAAAAGGGTGTTAATTCATTCATCTTTTAATTTGTTTTTAAGTTGGATGTAGATGGACAGATAGATTCCATGCACCTATTCCTGTCACCTAGGCAGGTACATCTTCTGCTGGACATGTTAGCAGCCATTGCTGGACCAGGCAAGTACTGTAGAAATTGCATTGCGTACGTCAGTCAGTCCTTTGTATTGTTACTAAGGTCTCAGAAAAAAAGGCACAATCAAGTTAAGCATTTTTCAGTCCAATTATTTTAGAGGGGGTTGAATAAATGAGTATACCTCCCCAATAAAATCAAACAGTTTCAAAAACATTTAACACTGGATGGATTGTGTCCCAAATTATTTAGGTTTTGTTTGCATTTCAGTAATATCTAAGTAATTAAAGAAATATATCTCAGTCTGAGGGTTTGTATCTGCCGGGGAAGGGCACTTTTGAATGCTTAACATCTCAGCAGTTATTGAGATATTTGCGGTTTCTGGAGTGAATTTCAAAGTAATTTACCAGTTGTCACACAGTTGTAACTGGAAACAGTGACAAATGCTAGTCCAGGGCTCCAAGGCTATTTCCCTGCCTGGGCGAGACAGAGCCTTTTTGCAGGGTTTTGGGCTGCCTGGAAATGGAGTGAGATGCCAGCGCAGAGCAAAGGAGGCAAAGGTGTGTGTGACTTTCGGTTCCCCACCCCATTCTCGTTGAGACAAATCCGCAGATAAAAAATCTGTGGATAAATAGGCTGCACCTGTACAGTGTTTCTATGGTTTCATTACCTGAAAGTATCAAAAGGTGAATCTCTTGGAGACTCAGCAGAGAATTTTTGAAATGCAGGTTTTTAATTGAAGAATCTGAGTGATTGTGGCAGTAGGGTGAGAGGGAGGGTTGTGTGGTGTCTTTGCTTTCTTTGGGCTTGGGAATTGAGCATCATTTTTCTACTATCCTGTGTTTGAATACAGAGAATCCCAGCAGAATGGAATTATCTAATAAAGATAAGAAAAATCGACCAATGCAGCAAGAAGATGAGTATAGGATCCAGATGGAGCTCAAGCGTTACCTAAGAAAAGAAACTTTGCCAGCAGGAGCACAGTCAGATCCAAGTTTTTATGAGTCGGAGGCAGCCAGAACTCCTTCCAGTCGTGGTGAGCAACTACTGGAGGATTCTAGGATATGGGAATGTCACCAAATAAGTTTAGCTGTTAACCACAAATGCTGCAAGACACATGTACCGACAATGCATGCATTTCCTAAATCATGAATGTTAAGGGGCCATTAACTGTAGTGCATCCACCTCCCAATCTGGTACCAGAGGAAGAAGGGAGTCGCAACCTGAATGTAACCAAAATGCGTTCATGGTTTATTGAGGGGATCCTTTCAATAATGGATGGAGGAGTAAGTATGTAAAGCAATGCGGTAATACTAACGGTAATTGATTAGCAAACTGGTGCCAGTCTGCAACTTAGGAGGGGGAGCACACTGTCTGTAGCAGAGTTAAGGAAGGTATGGTCACCCAATATTTTTGCAGAGTGCTGGATTTTCTGCGTTTCCACAGGGTGTTTTAAGTATTAACAAGCTTTAGAGTAAGCAGGGTAAGGATAACAGAAATTCATGGGTAGACAGAGAAATTGGAAAGATTGGTTTGTGGTGTCAAACCACAGCTGTGACTTGGTTGCTATTAGGAAAGAGTGAAGTTTCATACCAGTTTTCTAGAGAACAATTTGGTAATCTGGACTTGCAGTTGTGGAGTTTAGGGCGCAATCCTGTCCTGCACTGGAACAGGCAAGCCAGAAGGCTTGCGCTGTATCCAGCACAGGATAGTGACCATAAGCTGCTCAGCCAGAGCCAGAAACATTTCCCCTTATCACCAGGTAAGGGCTGCTGGCCCCTATGGATCTCCTCGGACTTGCGCCACCTGTTGAGGTGGCGCAAGTCAGAGGAGAGTGGAGCAGCTTGTAGCCGCTCTGTTCTCCCCAGGAATAGGGGTTGGGATGCAGCATAACTGCCAGATCCCAGCCCCCCCTCACACTCCCTGCCCTTCCGCCCCCAGGGCCACCCCCCACTGCCCAGGAACTCCTCTCTCCTGCATCCTCCCCACCTACCTTTGGTCCTTGCGTCAGCACATCCAAGCCGACACAAGGCGCTCGGAGGAAGCCAGTGTGGAGGCTTCTGTCACCATTGACATTCTTGACTGTTACATCAAGCCTTTGAGAATGGATAAAGCACCAGGCAGAAGGATGTTTGTAGGAGTATCTCAAAACTGTCTTTGGTGGATTGGTCATGAGAATCGCATTTAAGAGAGCTTGGAAGCAGAACTCCAGGCTCCTGTTGTCTTGGCTAAAAGTTAGATGGAGAGTTTTAAGGGGAGGTGAAAAAAGAGTGTGCAGTCAATAAGTTACACAGAAAGAGAAGGTTGGGAGGGCAGATCAAAAGGATAAGAGTCCACAAGGGACCTCAAGGCTAGGTAAGGTAAGAAAACCTTTTATGAGGTCTTGGCTACCAAGCTTATCAAGGGGTTTATACCAAGATTGAAGGATTAAAATATAGACAGAGCAACGCTTCACCCTAAGACACCTTCACAGTGTCTTGCTTGGTACCACGATAATGTCCCTGCAGCACCAGTTTACATTTTTGGAAGGTGGGAGAAGTTCCTATTGATTTGTACCTAAGTGAGCTACATCCTGAGTCTTTCAGCACAGTTACAACTGCTAACTGCACCAGTATTAACCAGGATTTGAAACTATAGTTAGTAGCTGGTTTAATTCCTGGTTAACATTAATGGTTAATATAGATGGTGGTCTAAGCATTGTAAAAGGCTGGAGGTTATTTGCATGAGAGAGCAAAAGGACTAGAGAGAGGGCACACACAATCTTAAGGCCTGCTTCCAGTCTCTGCACTGTGATTAATGGTTGGACAGTCTTGTCTCTTCAGTGGCTCAATGTTGCATGTTGGTTTGGGGATGAAGAGATGAGTTTGATTCAGTGTAGCATAAGTTATGAACGTCCTTGTAGCCTGCATATATATCAGGTAGGGTTTGCATAATGCAACATTTGTTCTTTAACTAAATTTTAGTCCTGTCCTTGAGCCTCCACCCAAAAGTTTGCCTAATAATTGCTAACATACTATTGGGTAGTTGTGTGGGCTCTTGATACTAGGTTGACTTTTATGTAATGTAGTTTGTCATTACAAACCACATAAGGTGTCTTTTTTTCTTTAGAAGAAGAAGTTTTCTTCTCAATGGCTGACATGGAGATGTCTCACAGCCTCTCCTCTCTCCCACCTCTTGGAGACCCACCAACTATGGATTTAGATCTTTCTTTAACTAGTACATACACTACTACTCCTCCATCAGGATCTCCGCTTGGTGCTACAGTGGTATGTTCATCTTGTTTACCTTTTGAATAAATGAGTTTTGACCTTTAAAAAAAAATTGAAACTAATCTCTCAGTACCAGTTTACCCTGACCTGATGTCCCAGTGGGTGCCTGGGCTTTTATAGAAAGGCCTTGTAATCACTCGGGGAAGGTACCACCAAAGGACTGAATTTGCGTACTGTAGGCCTAGCATGGTCTTGACAAAACATGATGTATGATTACACAGGCCAACACACACATTTTGCTTCCTTAAACGTTACACCAATTCCTGGGTGTATTTGGGGTGCTGATTCCAAAAATGGCATCCGTTTTGCCCTATCACGTTTTGCCCTATTTTGCGCTATTCCTCATGAGGAAGCTGCTTGAACCATTCACTAATGAGGCTATACTATATCTCCAAAACTAGACGTGATAGGGCAAAACGGATGCCATTTTTGGAATCGACTCCCCAAATTCATATCAAACCACCATAAAGTTTGGGAAAAACTTTTCTGACCCTCAATTTTGTAGGCCTGTGTTACTGTAACTTCATGTAGTGTTAGTAAGCCTAGTATTAGAATTTGTTTGAGATTTGAAACTGTTGCCATGACAATGTTATGCCAGGAAAATGACAGGAAAAACTAGGTTTACAGCTGAGCAAAAGTGCAGACACCAACCAGACCTAGACTTGACAAAGTGCTGTTTGAACACAAACCAGTGTCACTTCCCCTGAAACTAAAAGACTTGGTTCCCCATGGCTAGGGCATCACACAGATGAAGGTGGCAGATGCCTTTAGGAAGAGGCAAAAATAACTTCTGTGACCCATATTGAGCAGGAGAGCTTTTGTGGACTCAGATGCCATACGCAGGCTCTGAGCTGCCCGCACTCTCCTATCGCAATCCCAGGTGGACCTTTTCCACAGGCATTTCAACATCTAAGAATCCAAAAGTAATGAATATGTTGATATATGGTTAATTTCTATGACCATCATGCTGAGACTTAAAAATATTTATGATTCTTTGACACATGTATTCTGAAAGATGATCATATTCTGAGATGAAAATGGTAAGACTTGCATGTATTATTTCATATGTGCTTCTAGGGTAAGCTTTTACACCCAACTGTCAAAATGTGTACATTAACTTCAGATGTAAGTTTGCTCTGAAGTTCAAGCAAAGATTTGTAAATGGTACAGAACTCTTTTTTTTTTTTTTTAAACAAACTGCTTGCCTTCCCTATAATATGGACTTTATCTTAGCCAGGAGTTAGTACTAGAATGTGTTTTCAGTACCATCACAACTCATTACTGTCTGATGGCAACAATTGGCATTTTTTCTGTGACTATAGAATCAAAAGGTCAAATGACCTTTCTCATCTTAGCAAAATGTAACCACCCATTGGGATTTAAAACACGCACACATTGAAAGTAGCAGAGTCAAGGAAAAAAACTCACTGTTGATGGGTACCCCATAATTATAATATGCTGAGATACAATGATGCTAACATCTTTTTTAAGGCTGATGTGATGTGTTGTGTGAGCACAATAGTTATACTGTTGTTTTGGCAGCAGCCAACCTGGGGAGATTGTCTTGATCAAGAAAAACAAGAACCGCCCCCTGTAAGAGGTTCATCATTTGCACCCAGTGTAGTTCATCTAGCTGCACTACGAAGAACTTGTAAGTAACATGTTACTGAATTTCTCCATGTTTTTCCATGTTTGAAACCTTTTTTAAAACAATATAGAACCCAGTGTTGCTTTATTAACCTAGAAGTCAGTATTAAGTCAAAGCAACATAGAATTCAGCCATGCTCTGTCATTAACCTAGAAGTCAATATGCATTAGAAGTGATTTTCTTCTAATTATTTGCATGCCAGTTTTATGATTTAAAGTCTGAATTGTGTTTTTGGATATTTGTAGTGGAGAAGCAATTTACTACCAGTGAACTGTTGCCAAGCATGCTTTGCTTGTAAGATCAGATAAAAACCTGGCCCCTACCCTTCACGTTGGTTAAATTCAGTTGAGCTCCATGGAGCTTACTGGCAGCCCAATCCCATCCACACTTTCCTGGGAGTAAGCCCCATTGACTTTAATGAGACTTACTTCTGAGTAGACATGCATAGGATTGGGCTGTTACTGTCTTGTCAATTTGTTTAGGATTGTAACTTGAAGTCCCTGGTGGCAGTAAGTTCCTTCCTGCCTGCTGATGTGACATAATATTTGAGACAATCTATCCATATAGACATTAACCTGTGCTCCCGTAATTGAATGCTTCAGTATATATACTGTATCATCTTACTTATAAATTAGACAGAATATAGGTTTTTTTTTCTGTAATTAGAGAGATTTGGGTGTATTTAAAATTCATCTTGCATAGAAAGGTAATATTTATAGTATCTGAAATAATGTGTGCCCAAATAGTTTAATCAAATGGAAGCATTATTTTAGGTGAACAGAGATGTGTTTGGTAATAACTTGTATAGAAATATCTTTGTGGCAACTCTAATACTTGTGTACTAATTTAAGGTACTTATATTATGTGCTTATGTTAGACACCTGACTGAAAACTAACTTAAACAGGATTAATTTTATTTTATTTCAGCCCTTCCATCCAGATCTGTCTCAGTGGATGAATCTAGGCCTGAACTACTTTTTAGGCTAGTAGTGGGTGCTTTCTCTGTGTCGGTGCTTCATATTGATCCTTTACCACCACCTGAGACATCATTGAATGTTAGTCCTCTGACACCAATGGCACAGGATTTTTTTACTCGAATAGAAAAGGTTGATCCTGTTAAATTTCCAACAGAAGATTTTCTGTCCCTCCGAGATGTATTTGCAAAGGCTTGTTCTCATGACCACCTTAGGTATAACTTTGTTTATTTATCAAATTACACAGCAAACAAAATACAGGGAGTCCACAAAAACACTCCCTGATTTCAAACAGGTATAACATGCAACTTTATTGTAATAATCTTTCACAGTTAGTAGCTTCAGGTGCAGGATTTCATTCAGTTTCATGTGTTATAGGGTAGCATTAAAGGCACTCAATTTGCGCCCCTCTGGTTGCTCGGCAAACATTGATGTGATAGTCCAGTTCGGTCCAAATGCTCTGCATCATATCTGGAGTTAACATGCGAACTGCTTCAGTGATCAAGATTTTCAGCTCCTCTAGGATTGTAGGTAGTGGTGGTACGTAAACTGTACTCTTAATGTACTCCCAAAGAAAGAAGTCATAAACAGTTAGGTCCGGTGACCTCGCAGGCCACTTGCAGAACATCTGTGGTTACCTGTGGTTTTCAGGTAAAAGATGTCTAATCACCTGAAAAAAATGAAATAACTGTTAGAGAATCGGTTCACAACATGTTTATCAATATATTTCAATTAGTTTAGATATCATGAAATCAGGGGGTGTTTTTGTGGATACCCCGTAGAACAATTCTGTGTGAGCTCTTGATGTCTTAAACTTGTTGTAGAAATACTTGAACTCATGACTATGTAATATATTTGATGGATGGGGGCAGTGACAGTTAAAAAATCTTTCTTAATCATTTGCGTAGTAGGTATGGTAGGTGGGGAGGCAGTGCTTTATGCACTTGAGGCTGTTCCCTGCAATAGTGTACAAATGCAATACAAAGTACAAATGCATGTAGACTAATGAATGAGCCCAAGTGTTGGAGCATTCAGAGTGAGCCCGGCATTTTCTACTTATTTGCAGAGCAAGCAGCAATTTTATTTTTTGGAATTCAGTTCTTAAGAGAAAAAGAACTGGGCAAAGAATAGAGTTCATTTTACAGCTTCTTAGCTCATCTTATGGTTTCTTAGGTTTTTCTGCAGTCAACCTGCAGAGGAATGTACTTACAAGCTAATCTTCTCCTCTGCAAAATCCCTGATCTGAAGTTCTATATGTACTCCTGCATGTACACAGAACTCCTTTTGTAGGTGAGGTTCCCATTAGAACATAAGAAGAGCCCTACTGGATCAGGCGAAAGGCCCATCTAGTCCTGCTTCCTGTATCTCACAGTGGCCCACCAAATGCTCCAGGGAGCACACAAGACAACAGACACAACCTGCGCCACGTTGCCCTCCCCTGCATCTGGCAATTGGAGGCAGCCTGCCTTTAAAACCAAGAATTTGCACATACCTACTATGATTTGTAACCTGCAGTGAACTTTTCCTTCAGAAATTGGTCCAATCCCCTCTTAAGGGTATCCAGGAAAGATGCCATTATTACTTCCTGTGGCAAAGAGTTTCACAAACTAATTACACGCTGGGTAAAGAAATATTTTCTTCTGTCTGTCCTAACTCTCCCAACACCCAACTTTTGTGGATGTCCCTTGGTTCTGGTGTTATGTGAGAAGGAAAAGAGTGTCTCTCTATCCACTCATGGTTCAGGATGTGGACTCACCTCCCTGCATTACAATCTCTGCACGTGAACTGGAGGTTGTCCATGACTTTGTGTACCTTGGCTCAACGATCTCCGACGCTCTTTCTCTCAATACCGAGCTAAACAGATGCATTGGCAAAGCAGCTACCACATTTTCCAGACTCTCAAAGAGTCTGGTCCAACAAGAAGCTGATGGAACATACCAAGATCCAGGTCTACAGAGCTTGCGTATTGAGTACACTTCTGAACTGCAGTGAGTCATGGACTCTTCGCACACAACAGGAGAAAAAGCTGAACGCTTTCCACATGCGCTGCCTCCGACGCATCCTCGGCATCACCTGGCAGGACAAAGTTCCAAACAACACAGTCCTGGAACAAGCTGGAATCCCCAGCATGTATACACTGCTGAGACGCCTGTGTTGGTTTGGTCATTTGTGAGAATGGGCGATGGTCGGATCCCAAAGGATCTCTTCTGTGGAGAACTCGTGCAAGGAAAGTGCCCTACAGGTAGACCACAGCTGCGATACAAGGATATCTGCAAGAGGGATCTGAAAGCCTTAGGAATGAACCTCAACAAATGGGAAACCCTGGCCTCTGAGCGTTGTACTTGGAGGCAGGCTGTGCAGCATGGCCTTTCCCAATTTGAAGAGACACTTTGCCAACAGAATGAGGCAAAGAAGGAAGGCCCATAGCCAGGGAGACAGACCAGGGACACACTACACTTGCTTCCAGTGTGGAAGGGATTATCACTCCCAAATCGGCCTTTTCAGCCACACGAGACGCTGTGCCAGAACAACCATTCAGAGCGTGATACCATAGTCTTTTGAGACTGAAGGTTGCCAACAAGTCTCCCAACACTCAACTTTCGTGGATGTCTCTTGGTTTTGGTGTTATGTGTGAAGGAAAAGAACCTCTCTCTATCTGCTCTGTCCATCCCCTGCATGACTTTGTATGTCGCAATCATGTCCCCCCTCAGGCACCTCTTTTCTAGACTGAAGAGGCCCAAACACTGTAGCCTTTCCTCATAGGGAAGGTGCCATTGACTTTAGCAGAGTCAGCTTTCCTCTATCTCAGAGCTCCCTCTTTAATGAAGTGAATGAGCACATTTTGTGAGTGTCTGAGCTAGTATGCTAGCATTTTAGGCAATTATATTCTCTGGTAGAGGATAGGGGGCATTCCTTACAGAAGGGGAATGCCCTCATGCCTGCATGAGGGTCAGCTGAGCAATAACGACTCCTTGTGCTGAGGGTTGACTATTAGCTACATTGAATTCAGAAGTCATCTTTGGTGGACCAAGGTTGGAAATTTATGTTAATTTGGAAGGCAAAATAAATGGATTGGGGGCAGCTAAGGTGTTGCATAAACATGATTATTGGGATAGTGAGCAAGTCTTTTTTACTTGCTTGCTTTCAATTTCTGGTGTGTGTAGTCTAGTGTGTATGTAGTCTAGTGTGTGTTCTACAAGTAACTAATCATTAACACACATTGCAACTGGGACAGCAACAGAAGCATTCATTCTCCTTGTTCTGTTATAGAGACATATGCAATTCAACTGATGAACTTTCAGTATATTCTTAAAATAATTGTAAATGTAAACATTGGGGGATATTCTGTTAATATAAGTTTAATATTTGTTTCTTTTATTTCTCACAATAGATTTATAGGTACAGGCATCAAAGTGTCCTATGAACAAAGACAAAGATCATCCTCTCGTTGTTTGAGTACAGATTTGTCTATTGGTCAAATGGAACTCCTAGAATGCCTCTTTTCTACAGACTCTCATTTTGAAATACCTCACTACACAGAGGTAAAGATTTATCCAGTTTACAGGCAACTGCAGTGCATTAACTCTCTTAATGAAGCGGCAGTATGGTCTTTGGAATACATGCTCAAAAGTAAACTGAGTTCTAGACTTGCACTCATGCAAGCACCCCTTAATGTTCCTTTATCTTGATGATGCCTCTGTGGCTGCCTCCACCACCACAGGATGCAGCACACACCCTGTTGGCGCAGCTGCATCAGCACTGGAAAGTTGGATAGGATTGGGCGCTAAGAAGAATTACGCCAAGCCAGTCAGGGTTTTCATAAACCCATTGATTGGAACCAGTTCAGAAGAGCCCACATTTTGCTGAGTAATTCTTCTTCTGCCCTTGAGTCCTTGGAGCCTCCAACAGCTTTGTGTGGACTGAGAAATGGGATATTGCAGGCACAGATATTGTTGCCCTGCAGGCATTGTTTATCCATTGTTCTCCAAAAAGGAGATTGAATCAGGTAGTGCTTCTTAGTACATAGTTTAGCAAGTGACAAATCTTTCTATGCAGTTTTAATTTAATTTGATCTGTTAACTAATTTTGCTTCTTTTTTAATTTTTAAAGCTGCTAACGTTTCATTCTGAAAAACAAGGGAACAAGTTGCACCCTCTTTCATGCCTTCAGCTCCATTGCAAGCACTCGGATAACAAAGGACCTCAGGTAAAACTGAAAAAAGGTTCCTTCCTTTGTTGTTTGTAGAGAGAGAAAAAAGCATAAGCTTTTATACTAAGCTTTATTAACTGTATTTTACCATTTTGCTGCTAAGAATTCTAATGTACTTTTTTGTAGGGTAGCCAGGGGAGACTGAGTTCTGTTCCTCAGAAAGCAGATTTACAAATCAAGTTGAGTCCAGTATTCTGTGAGTTGGATATCAGCATTGTTGACAGGCTAAATTCCTTGCTTCAGCCACAAAAGTTAACCCCAGTGGAGATGATGGCATCGCACATGTACACCTCTTACAACAAACACATTAGTCTGGTAAGCAGGGAATAATATTGCTTTGCTTCTGTACTGTTTACGGTGCTGTCTCCCTTAGAAAGAAACTGCTTGGCCTATTGCTGCTCTCCTGTACTGTGAAACAGCTATTAACTTCTACACTTGTTATATCATTTCATGATACTTGATTACTCAGTAATTGATTACTTGCAGCTGAACAAACTCCATTGAAATCATTGTGTTTTGAGGTAATATGAAATTTCTTTTCAGTGATGATCAGTAATGACGTCTGATCAGTGATGAAAATGCACATATGAACCAGTCTTGAAATAGACCGTTTATTAGACTTCAGTGGTTTTCTCACTTGACAGTATTTTCCTATTTTGGACAGTATACATTGTTAAGAACATGCATGTATCTAGATACTTGGGATTTTTGGCTACATTGCAATATTTTGTTTCATAAAAACAGAAGAAACACTGTTGAAAGGACATGATATATTTCCTTTTTAAAGAAAGAGTTTTTTAAGAATGGCATCCATTTTTCCTCCAAGAGAACTACTTTTCTTTGTCTATTAAATGGTGTGTTTTTTCGAGAATATTTATTTTCATAGTCCTTGCATGCTTGATTTAACTGAAGATTTGAGCCCCTGTAAGATACGAATACTCTACAGTTCATGGCCTGCCAGAACAGTGCAGCTTATCAGCTGCGTATTGTGACCTAGCAGGTGTTTGGCAACTTTTTGCAGCCCAAGGCAGGGAGCACAGGTAGAGATTTGTTAAATTACCGGTTGGCCACTGTATCAGGCCTAGTGGATTGTGTTTGACTTGTGGGTTAAATGTTATGAATTCCTTTGCTAACATAATCCTATGCATACTACTCAATCCTATGTTGTATAAGTCTCATTACTTTGAAGCAGACCTACTCTAAGGTAAGTGTGGAAAGCAGTGATTCTCACACATTTAGCACCGGGACGCACTTTTTAGAATGAGAAACTGTCAGGACCCACTGGAAGTGCTGTCATAACCAGAAGTGACATCAAGCAGGAACACTTTTAACAATCCTAGGCTGCAATCCTACCCACACTTACCCAGGAGTAAATCCCATTTACTATCATTGTTAAAAGAATATACATAGTAGTAGCTTGTTAAAAGTACAGGTCTGTAACATTTCCCCAAACGCAGTCACATCCTATGGTAGCATCAAGTTTAACAAACTAAAAATAAAATATTGAAATGAATGGGGACGCACCTGGAACGGGCTCGTGACCCACGTTTTGGGTCCCAGCCCACAGTTTGGGAAACACTGGTGTAAAGGATTGTAGCCTAATGCCAGCTGATTTGACTGTAGATCACTCCTTTTCCACTATTTCTGAAGTAGGCCATGAAAGTAATAACGAGGCTGCTATTGGCATATTCCTCTATATGTCTGCAGAAGATTGTAATCAGCTGAATTGTTTTTATAGCAGTCATAACAGCTGTGAATATTTTTGTTTAAGAAATAGTATTCCACAGTATCTCTCTTTCAGTACAGGCATTTTTTTTTTTTTGCTCAGAACTGTGAAGTTTTTTGAAATTGCTTTGTTTTTAGCACAAGGCATTTGCTGAAGTTTTTTTGGACGATTCACGTACTCCTGCCAATTGCAAAGTATCAGTACAAGTGACTGCCCCAGCTTTGAAGCTCTCCGTTCGCTTTCCAATACCCGACCTAAGATCAGACCCAGAACGAGGACCTTGGTTTAAGAAATCACTTCAGAAGGAAATTCTTCAGTTGGAATTTACGGATATGGAACTTAAAACTGAATTCACTGGAGGGCCAACTCCAGAGCAAGTTAAACTGGAGCTCACTTTTAAAGAATTAACTGGTAAGATGAACAGAAAGTCAATGATAGCTTGTAATAGTTGGTTTTGGTTGTATTTTGATCCCAGGAAATGTGGGAGACCTATTTGTAAACTAATACCTTTTGTTGGTGCACTTTATGCTGTTGTAAGATTATACAAACATTTTCTCAGGGGTCCAGAAAGACAAACACACACCTGTTGTTTAAATGGCTGTAGATTTTGGTTTGGAGTGATCACAATGGACCAGTGGTTCCCAGATTGGTGGGTCATGACCCACCAGCCAGGGAAGCACTTTGTTCTGGTCCCTTAATGGTTGGGGTCAGGGGGGTGGCAGCAACGCAATCCCCGGGATCGTGCTGCCTTGCGGGTTTGATTTTTTTTTTAACTTCCTCAGCACTGGCCTCTGTAAATGTAAAAAAAAAAAAGCAATCAGAAACCACTTTCAGTTTCACGATCAAAAATCAGAAGTGGTTTCCAATTGCTTTTTAACACTTACAGAGGTTTGACGAGTCCTGTGTAGGGCTCCATGAGACTCCCCCTGCCCTGGACACCAATGCTGCAGAAGATAAGTTAAAAAAAAACCATCAGCCCTGGCAGCAGCTTGATCCTAGGGATCGCATTTCTGCCATCCCCCTACTCCTGCAAAAACTTAAGTGGTTCCCTCCTCCTGAGGAGGACTTTGGGAACCACTGTAATAGAGTTTATCCTTCTTTTGATGCATAGAGCAGGTCACTATTTAAATATTTTCACAGCTAGGGCTAGCTCTTTCTCTGTTCTACATAATCTTTTCTGGTTTCATCATAGGGTCTTTTGAAGAAGGTAAACAGGAATCCCCAGTAAAATTTTTTCAAGTTTCCAGTGGTATCGTTGGAGAAATGACCTCATCGGACAACTTTGACTGGCCACGGTAAAATGGGATATTTGGTGTCTGTTGGGTCTATTGGGTATATGTTCTGATATGCCTCTTTGTGTGTGTTTTCCCCCTCATAGTTAAGTAAATCCTATAGGTTTGTAAATGTCTTCTGCTGAAAACCTCTTATTGGTCAGAGCGCAGTTAATTATAATCCCAGACATATTGGGAGAGGTAATTAAGTACAGCTGCAGCCTATTTATCCACGGATTTTTTTATCTGCGGGTTTGTCTCAATGTGAACAGGATGGGGGAACTGAAAGTCACACACACCTTTGCCTCCTTTGCTCTGCGCTGGTGTCCAGGCAGCCCAGCCAGGCAGGGAAATAGCCCTGGAGCGCTGGAAGAGGTTCCCCTTCTAAAGGAACAGTAACACCCCTGGAGCCCCTGAGCCAGCAAAGAGGGCAGATGTGGTAGCAACAGAATGGATTGCTTTAAAAAACCCAGGGAGCATTTGCCAAATTTCCCCCCCCCCATTGTGATGGTGCAGGCAATCACTGACACAAGCAAGCCTTTCCACCAAGCAAAGCATGAGATATAGCCTACAATACTCTCCACACTTTCCTGGGAGTAAGCCCCATTGAGTGGAATGGGGCTTCTGAATAGAAATGCATAGGGCTGGACTCTTAAAAGATCAGCATCCCAACTATGAAAGAAGCCAGGCAGCTGGCAATGGGGAGGGCTGAGTACGGAGGGGATTGATAACAGCTGCCTTAGTTTCCTTCCATCAGGAGGTATCAGGCTGCAGTGAATTTAGCACTACGCGTTTTTGTTAATCGCGCCGAGTCACGGAACAGAACTAATGCGGATAAATAGGCTCCACCTGTACTCTGGATGGAAAAGCTCTCTGAAAATGGTGTTCTTAGCAAAATATTTACTACCAATTCTAGTCACTTAATATTTTGGCTTGATAGTGCTGCCTGAGACAGGGGTCCCCATAAGCCTAGAACACTGGGTTCAGATCTGTAGAAGGTTATTGTTTGTGTCTTTCACTTCTCTGTTTTAGGGGGGAGATATGTGTATAAATGCAGTATTAGAAGTAAGACATTTTTGTGTGTGTAGATGAAATGGCTGCCGTTGATACTTTATAAACAGTTTGACATAAGATTTGTGTTAACTATTTCAGCATTAGTCATAATTTTTGCCCTTTTTGTTGGAATATTAGGATTGTACTTAAAATAAATCCACTTGCTGTACACTCCATTCTGGAAAGGATAGCAGCTGAGGATGAAGAAGAAGCTGATGGTCATTTTCAGGAGGAAGAGGAAGGAGGAGCCCATTCCCTGAAGGATGTGTGTGATCTTAGACGACCAGAGCCATCGCCTTTTTCCTCTCGTAGGGTCATGTTTGAGAATGAAGAGGTAAGAATGAAGGTTTATCTTTAGAGCACTTATTTTGGGGGATTTAATGTATACCTGAAGAGTATCTAGCCCATGTGTGAAGAGATTTCAACCTGTACTAGTCTCCCAGCTCTTCCACATAGTTCAGGGGTGTCCAAAGTTTTTGTCAGGAGGACCACATTGTCTCTTTGACATTGTGTCGGGATCCGGGGGGGAAAAAAAAAGAATTAATTTACATTTAAAATTTGAATAAATTTACATAAGCTTACATAAATGTTTACATAGTTTACATATTAAAGATGCACTTATACGAATGAATGAAGGTCTTGCAATAGCTCAAGGCCGATAAAAGGCCTGGCACAAAGCAAGGCTGGCCTTTCCTTTGCTGCTGCTACTGCATCACAGATATGAAACAACAAGCAGTGGAGAGAGCCCTCATCCCACAGCTCATGCGAGAGGTCAAACAGTCGCCCTCACGCTGAGAACAGTTGCGTCAGGCCAGTGTGGGCCCAACAAATCGCCGGAGGGCCAGAGGTTCATTGGAGATTGGGGGTTCACTGAGGGCCACATTGAGAGGCCTCGAGGGCCGCAAGTGGCCCCAGGGCCGGGGTTTGGGCACCCCTGACATAGTTGACAAGTGAAATTGTGAGTCCAGAGCAGGTTATGCATTGAACGTTTCCTGTTTCTGTTGTCAGTGTGGAGGGGATGTTTCCTGCAGTTCTAGTTATAGGCTTCAAGATAGCTGCAGTGCTGATTTTCTTGTTTAAGTACATTTGCCTTCAGGAAATAGTTTGCATCTAATTGCAGTGTTTTCAACCAGTAATTATCTATTGCAATTTTGTTCAAGCTACATGATAGCTAAAATTATGGTTAGTTTCGTTGGCTTAAACTTGCAAACCTGTGCACACTTTCCCAGGAGTAAACTCTGTTGAACACAGTGGAACTAACTTCTGAGTAGACATGCATACAATTGCACTGTTAGTCTCAGGAAATCATTATAAGCCATTTTGATAAGGTAGGAATGTATGAGTCTGGTAGGACTTACTCCTAAGTAGGTGTAGAATTGCAACCTAAGTTTTTGATAAACTTCTGCTTGAGCGGGATCAAATAACATTGCTTTGAAAAGTATTTTACAGACTTAGGGCCAGACAAGGTGATACAGGAGATCTGGGATTAGATCACCTGATATCTCCTTAACAATACCTTTAAAGGACCTTGAAGTGAATCTAGTACCTGATTGTCTTTCTCTAGCAGGGCTCATAGTATTATATGTGCATGATTTCAGTCAAGTAAATGATTAAACATCTCTGCATGAGCGCAACTACCCCAATCCCTGTAGCCATTTTTAAACTTTAAAAAGCTGCTCCGAGGACCAGCTATGCATCTCCCACCATGCAATTATTTGGTGCTTAGATTGATATAAAGATGCTTTACTGTGATCTGATTTCAAAGCATGCTCACAGTGGATGTTTGTGCTAAAGCAGAGTCTGGATCTGAAAGGTGTGTTTGTAACTCTGATTTAATTAAGGATGTTCTACCCACTTAGGATGTTGTGTGTGTTATTTCTAGATGGTGATGCCAGGAGATGCAGTGGAGATGACTGAGTTTCAGGACAAAGCAATCAGCAACTCTCATTATGTACTAGAACTCATGTTACCAAATGTGTATTTAACACTACCCAACAAGAGTTTTTATGAGAGGCTTTACAACAGGCAAGTATAAGTATTAGGGGTTTTGGTTAGCTGACCAGAAACATTGGTCATATTTGTTGACTGTCTACAAGCACAAGAGGCAAATCGCCTCACAGTTGTAACAGTTCTGTGTATGTAGTGTGGTTTTTTATTCCCTGCCTTGTTTCCTGAACAAAAGCCCTGTGCTTGCACTGTACTGCTTGACAAACTACTTCTGAAACATGAGGGTGTTTCAAAAGCAGAATCTGATAGCTGCTGGGGTGTGTTACTAGCCAAAAAAGTAGGGGGATTCCATCTTCCCCTTGGCAGCACTAACACTACTTCCCAAACCTTTCAATACAAGAAGCACACCTCTCCCCAGCAAGGACCAGTGTCCTTGCACCGGAACAAGCCCACCCTAAGGAAGAAGAAACCCAGACAACCCACCCTACAGCAAAACTGACAAACCCAAGCAACAGGCAAAACAAACCAGCACAGACCCAAATCCAGCAGTCCCACCACAACCCTCCACAAAAGGAGGAGAAAGAAGAGGCCTCCCACTTACGTTAAAATATAGCTCCCATCCTAACACCCTCCACCTAGCTTCCACCCCCACCCCCGGCACTCACTGGAATGCAATAGTTCTGTGCATGCAGTTGTCTATTTGTGAACAGTTCAGAAATACATATTTATCACATTACCAGTGTATTTTTCCCCCATTATAGTCATGTTTTTGCTGTTTTGAATTTTTCCATCAGATTATTGTAACTGCATTATTTTTCTTTCTAGGATCAGTAATGACTTACTGTTGTGGGAACCCACAGCTCCATCTCCTGTAGAGACATTTGAAAATATTTCTTATGGTGTTGGACTTTCAGTGGCCAGCCAACTGATCAACACTTTCAGTAAAGACAGTTTCAGTCAATTCAGAACTAATATTCACTATGGTAATGTACTAAATATTGGCATGTTAAACAGTGAGTTTGGATGTGATAGAGTATCTAAAACAGCTGAAGCTGCTAAACTAAGACAAAGCCTAAATATAAAAGGATAACTTGTTTTTCCTAGGGGAAAACTTTAAGGGCCTAATTCTATCCAACTTTCTAGCACCAGTGCAGCTGCAATGCAGCCCAGAAGTAACACGTTTCCTTACCTTGAGGTGGCATCCATCACTGCTCTCCCCCTTGCAGTAGAATGCAGTACACATGTGGTTGGTATGACTGCATCAGTGCTGGAAAGTTGGGTAGGATTGTGCTGCAAGTCTGATTATTGGTTTGAATTTGGAGGTATGTAGCATAAGTAACTGTGTGGGGGAGATATAATTTGTGTGATTTCCCCTTCTGTTGGCAACACCCGTGCCATATCCCTTCACTGTTTCAATTCCGACACATTTTTCACATTTTTATTCCGCCCTTTCTCCAAGGAGCTGAGTGTGGTGTACATAGTTACTCCCCTCCTTTTATCTTTACAACAACCCTTTGAGGTCAGTGAGGCTGAGTGGAAGTGCCTGACCCAAGATCACCCAGGACTCTCAGGTTAATTTTCAGGAGCTTGGAGGAGAGGATAGGAAAGCCCTATTCCTCAAGCAAAGCATCTCTCATGATTCTCTGAATTCATTGTAGTGTAATGTTTTTTTTCTTTAATGTCATCTAGCTTTCCCTGAAACTATTGTCATGTATTGCTTAAAAATGTTCTTTGTTTTCATGTAGAAGATGAGAGTGGGTCTGAGGAGGAAACACTGCAGTATTATTCTACCGTTGATCCAAACTACTGTTCACGGAAAAAGAAAAAGTTAGAATCCCAAAACAGGAACACACAAAGTTTTCTCTCGGTGCTTTTGAATGTTAACCACGGATTAATTTCAGTATTCACTGATGTCAAGGTGAGACTTACAGTACAGAAGATAAGAACATAAGAACAGCCCCACTGGATCAGGCCATAGGCCCATCTAGTCCAGCTTCCTGTATCTCACAGCGGCCCACCAAATGCCCCAGGGAGCACAACAGATAACAAGAGACCTCATCCTGGTGCCCTCCCTTGCATCTGGCATTCTGACATAACCCATTTCTAAAATCAGGAGGTTGCGCATACACATCATGGCTTATACCCCGTAATGGATTTTTCCTCCAGAAACTTGTCCAATCCCCTTTTAAAGGCATCTAGGCTAGACGCCAGCACCACATCCTGCAGCAAGGAGTTCCACAGACCGACCACATGCTGAGTAAAGAAATATTTTCTTTTGTCTGTCCTAATCCGCCCAACACTCAATTTTAGTGGATGTCCCCTGGTTCTGGTATTATGTGAGAGTGTAAAGAGCATCTCCCTATCCACTCTGTCCATCCCCTGCATAATTTTGTATGTCTCAATCATGTCCCCCCTCAGGCGTCTCTTTTCTAGGCTGAAGAGGCCCAAAGGCCATAGCCTTTCCTCATAAGGAAGGTGCCCCAGCCCCGTAATCATCTTAGTCGCTCTCTTTTGCACCTTTTCCATTTCCACTATGTCTTTTTTGATCCCACATGGCTTGGACTAGTATTCCTATAGTGCAGTGGTTTTCAAACTGGTGTGTCATGATGCCCCAGCCTGAGAGCCCTATGCTGTTTTCCTTTAAGGGGTGGGGAGAGGGGAAGGCAGAGCCACAATGCCCAGCATCGTGCCTCTTATCGGGGCGTACGCTGCCACTCACCGCAACTTACAGGAGCCTCCTGGGGGTCGGGGGAGCCTGGCGCCAGCCTCAGCAGGGCTCCCCATGCAGCGCAGAGCTGCCCAGAAGGCGATCTCGACCACTTTCTGTTTCTAGACTGCAAAACCGGAAGTGATCACAATTGTCTTCTGGAGGGCTCTGCACAGTGTGAGGAGCCCTGCTGAGGCTGGCTCTGGGCTCCCCCGACTGACTCCTGCAGGCGGTGGTGAGTGGTAGCGTGCCCCTGCACCTCGATCAGAGGAGCAATGGTGGGCATTGGTTCTCTGCCTTCCCCCTGCCTTCTGAGGCAAAGGCTTAGTAGCTCTCAAACTCTCCCTGAGAGTTTGAGAACTACTGCTATAGCGTATAACTCACCACTTCAGTTTGCTGATGCAGTCTGACATGTTGATGCAACAGGTAAAAGTACATCCCAGCCACTAAGTGCACCTGGAATTCATACAGCAAAAAGTCTTGCAGTACCTTAAGCACATAAACGTTCATCGACTCAAGCCAACTTTATCGTTGTTTGTTGCACCATTTCAGTGCCAGTGGAACTTGTATATCTTTCTGTTTCATTCTCTAGCAGGATGATGGGAATGTATCAGAAGACAAACATGGAGAATTTTGGTTTGAGTTTAGCAATGGTTCATTGTTCTGTGTGACAAAATATGAAGGTTTTGAAGACAAGCATTACATCTGTCTCCATTGTAGTAGTCTAAGTTTATATCATCAAGGTAGGAAACTGAAAATGTAAGTGAATTTCAACTTGTGCTTCAATGTATGACAAAGTAGGTTGGTGAGATAGAGGAGAATGTGCTGCTTTCAGTGATTTAGGCAACTTGTAAAATGTCTTGTCAGCTGGAGATCATTGAAGGATTTGCCCTTTTTGCAAGCTGAAGAGCTCCACATGCCAGTTTTCCCAAACTGCAAAACAAGGGATAACACTGTTCTAAATTTATGGTCCATCCAGGCCAGCATTTTGTTCCTAACTAAGGCTTATCAAATGCTTCCTAAGCAGATCATGCTGGCATTCTCCTTGCTACATTGGGGAAGGGCTGTTGGTCATACTTTCCATGCAGGAGGACCCAGGTACAACTATTTAGGGCAGAGAAAAATTATATTGCCATTCAAAAAATGCAGTGCCAACCTGGATGGACCAGATGACCTGATTTTCGTAGAAGGTAGCTTCCTGTTTTCTTAGTGACTGTGCTCTGTAGTTTTTACCCCAACAACTTTTATTTAAAGAGATACTGCTCCTGAAGATGAGGCTGCCATTTGGTTAATAGCTGTTGATTTGTGTTCATGAATTTGCCTAATAATTTTTTCTCAGGCCTTTAACAGTACTTCTAGGACTGGATCAAATGCGCACTTATTTGGTGGGAAAATACATCCATGAGTTTTGATTCACATGGGATTGCTAATCATTTCATGTCTAGATAAATGCAGGTGGGGCCATTTCATGTTTTCCAGGTGGGGGAGGAAAATGAGAAGCTACCTTTTAGGGAGCCCCCCGGACCTGCTTTGAACCAGACTTGGGCCCCACCTGGTTCCTCCGAAAGGGGACCAGAGGTGTGATTCAGTCTCCTCCGGAGGGCTTAAGGGTCAGATTGTGGATTTGCTTATCTGCGATTTTGGTGTCTGCAGTGGTCCAAGAATGGATCCCCCGTGGATACCAAGGCTCCACCTGTAGACTTCAGAAAATCTCCCCTGAACTTTTACATGGGAGACTTTAATTGTAATGTGAGTTGCTTTATGGGACCATTCAACCATCAATTCATCTCTCTGTAGGTGTCGTGGATGAGATTGTACCTCCATCTGAAATAAGACTGCCAAGTGCGAGACATCCTCATTGGTTAGAACCCACCATTTATTTGTCTGAAGAGGAAGGTCTTAGTAGGACTTCTTCAGATGGTGTAGGAATGGACTGCTTAAGTATGCTGTCTGTTGCAGTTAAAATACAATCCAATAAACTGGAGACCAATACAAAGGTTTGTATTCATTTATATGATTCTGTCTGCATATTTCCGGTAAAAGCATTTGCATGAATTCAGTCCTGTCTTCACAATGTATATTATCAAAACAATTTTTTAATTGGTACTGAAATATCCATCTTTTCAGTTTAGAACAGGGGTGTCAAACTCATTTCATACAGAGGGCCGAAGTTAGCATTTGGGTTGCCTGCTGACGGCTGGAAGTGTTGTCATTAAGCAGAAAGTGATGATGGCCAGAAATCGGCACTTTGTTATCATATAGAAGCTTATTAACTGCAATGGCAGAAGAGAAAGTACGCAAATCTTGATTGTATTTCAAGATATGGGAAACAATTTTCACGTGGGCTGCTGTTTCAGCAGTAACACCTCAGCACTGTTCAGCAGCTGAGAGCCTGAGGGCCGGATACAAAGCTTCCAGGGGCCGCATCCCGGGCCTTATGTTTGACATCCGTGGTTTAGAACTGTAAAACATCTTGTTGAAAGGCTGGCAGCAAAACCACTACTTAAGAGTCAGAAATAACTTCCAGATCCTATAGTTCCCTTTCCATTGTCGGTGCTTTCCATTTTTATATTCTGTTATGTTGAAGAATGATGTCTTCCCTACATTGTGCAAAAATTTAAAAATATCGGCGGCCCTAGCTAACCACAGGTTCAGTAGCCACGGATTGGAATATCTGTAGTTTCCAAACCCACTGGGGGAGGGGGGCCTCTGGAAGGCCTTCTGAGGGTGAAAAAGCACAACTTCCAGTTCTTGGCCAAAAACCAGAAGTCGTGCTTTTTGGCCCTCAGAGGGCACTCCAGACATGACCAGAGCATGGCACTGGTAGCATTTGGAAGGCAACAGGGTGCCTGACTCGTGGAATTGAACACCCATGGGGTTTGGAATCCGTGGGGGTTTAGATCCCTGTGGATACCAAGGGCCGCCTTGCAGTTCTATGATGTTTGGGTGCTCTCTATAGTGGAGTTTTTATTAGGACTTTTAACAGCTTGACAGACCGTATCCATTTTACAGTGGAGGCCACGATTGCAGTAAAGCTTAAGATTGTTCATCATATTCCCAGTGACATGAATGCTCTCCAAGAACATTTATCCTTAGAAACTGCAATCAGAGTTTAATTTACAATAAATATGATTATAATTTCTAATCAGACAGTTGTCGTTCTTCTGGTATTGAAGTGCTATGTTCTGCTTATAAGGATGGATGGGGAACTTGTGAAAGCTGTGTTTTAAAATCTCAAGACTGTTGCTGACTTGGGATCGCTTGATTTGACTTTGCAGGAATTCTTAGTTGCTGTTGGGCTAAGAGGAGCCACTCTGCAGCATAGAGTACTTCCTTCAGGCTTAAGCTGGTATGAGCAGGTATGGTAACATTCTAAAATCCACTCTTAATGTTTATGTTACTTGATGGTGTGAACAACTCCCTTCTACATCCGGAGCCAGTGGTTCCCTTTGCAGGATGTATGCATCCAGCACTTGGATGATGCACAGAATTTGTTGGTAGACTAATCTCCGGAGCTTCATCCGGTCTGTCTTAACCCATTTCTGCCCAGCTCACAGGTGCACATATTTGATCCCTGTTGCATAAATGCAGTGTTGGGCAGAAATGGCTTAAACAAGTGACTGAGACTGTGGTCCTATGCACACTTTCCTGGAAGTAAATCCCATTGACTGCAATGGAACTTACTTCTGAGTAGACATGCATAAGATTGGGCTCCAAATCTGTTCTCTAAGGCAATGCATAATATTGAACTTGGATAGTCTTTTTTTCTAGATGAGATTATATTTACTCAAATTGGTAATTCTTCCTTCCAATGCACTGTAGCTGCCTTTAGGTTTAAAAGTTTTAAAGAGACCCAAAGTTTTAAAATGATTTAATATTATAACACAAAAATTAATATTTCAGATAATGTTTAAAACAGTTGATAAATATATTTTAATCCATAAGAAACTATTTGTTCTTTATTCCTGCTAGCGATGTCTCATCTCTTTATTTTCTAAACCAGGGGTCTCTAAACTTTTCGGCCGAAGGGCCACATCAAATATCTGGCACAGTGTCAAGGGCCGGGAAAAAAATTAAATATAAAATTTAAATACATTAGAGATGGAACTTAGATGAATGACTGAAATGAATGAATGAATGAGCACAAATGTACAAGATTTCTCCAAGCACCAACACAGCCCAAGAAATAAAGCACATGTATTTAAATGGACCCCCATTCCCCCACCCCACTAGCAGAACTCTGGTTGTGTTTTGGTCAGCTGGGCCAGAGGCTGACCACGGGCTGCATAGAGGTTCTCCATGGGCCACATCTGGCCCCCAGGCCATGGTCTGGAGACCACTGTTCTCAGTAATAACAAAAACAGGCAGTTTTCTAAACTACGATGCCGCGCATGTTAGAAACGAAGCCCTGTGGGGCAAACCTGCCATGCAATAAGTTTCATGAAGACTACAGTCCAGTGAATTCAAAATCATATGCTTCCATGTGTCAGTCCCTGTTAGGAGGTGTACTCCTTCCATATCCCTGTCCAGCCTGTCTCCTTGTGTTTCATCATGGATTTATCAAGTCTGAAAACCTTTATTGGCATTAAGCATCATGGATTTATAGTACAATGAATCTATTGTTACACTTCTTTGCACTTGCAGATTTCATGTTTTTTAAACATTTCTGATGAACCTGTGTTGGGGTATAATCCTCCAGCCTCTATTACAACTTTCCATGTCCATCTCTGGAGTTGTGCCCTCAATTACTGGTAAGTTAAAATGAATGTAGTATTTGTAGTCCATTATGTAGTAATGAAGTCCATTACGACAACTGGTGTTTGAACCATTTGCTGTCAACATCAGGATGTCAGATTTATTTATGGGAACTTGAGAATTCTGAATCTTTTTGTTACTAAATATATCAAAAATAATATTTTTGTACTTATTTCTTTGCTTTTGATAGGCCTCTGTTTTTGCCAACCAGATCTCTTCTTACTGTTGAAACTTTTAGCATTTCAAGTAGTGTAGCACTGGATAAATCATCATCTACTCTCAGGTACAGTTTTAAGAGTCTTTTAAAAAGCTATGACTTGCATATTTCACCACTTTAAAAACATTATAAGGCTCAGTACACAAGTAGTGTGGTATAAATGGGTGTATCTGGTTAATGTAAGTGTAAATGATCATGGAAGCTCTCTAGCAGTTCCCAAAGGTACATTTCCAACCACTCTTTTAACTTTTAATTTTGTAAAAAACTTTGAGGGGAGGGGCTGATGCGAGAAGTTGCTGAGGAGAAATCGGATGGAAAGGATTGGGTTGGGCATGTGTTTTAGGTATTGTGCTTCCCTTTGAGCCATAATTTTCACATTAGAGTTTTAATTTATCTGCTGTGAGCCTTGAATATGCTGTCTAGAAACTTGCATAAGTCAATATGTTTTGTCTCAAACTTCTTCTTTGTCTTTATGGTTGCACAGATACCAGATTGTAGGCTCACATGAAAGAGTGAACTTAAAATTTTTCTTGGTCTCATAATCCCATAACCTGTGTATATTTTTATTCACTTGTGAACTAGTTTCTAAGATAAAACGTATGTTTTGTAACAGTATCCCTATCGTAGGCAAATGAAACACACACCCTCAAGATAGCATCCCACATCAGTCATGAAGCTGAGGGTGTCTATTGGATTGCCCAAACCATTCAAAGAAAACATCTGCATATAGAATCCTTTCCTTTATGTGTGGCTCTTGTGACCCCTACCAGCTGTAACTAAGTGAAGAGTCCATGTAAATCATAGTATTATGCACTGTCTGGGACTGTTTCCCATGTGATTTCTCCCACAACAGCCCTCTCCGTTGTGTCCTGCAGTGTTCCTGAAGCGCCCCCCCCCACCCCTTTGGGGAGCTCAGAGAACAGCCCTAGGAGGGAGAGACTGTGAAAGAGAGTTATGTGTAAATGGTTATTGGAATATAACCCATAATCTCCAGTCAGCTGAATTTGTAAAATTATTTGCTTGTATATTAAATACAAAAGTTATTTTGTTCTTGAACTTTTTGCTATAGAATCATCTTAGATGAGGCTGCTTTGCATTTATCTGACAAGTGTAATGTTGCTACAGTAAACCTCCAAAGAGGTAAGTGCGTTAAGGGTTAAATTCGAAGGGTTAAGTGTGTTGAGGGTTAATTCTAAGGGTTAAAATGTGTTTAACCCTTAGAATTCAAAGCCAGGAAAAACAACTTAAAAGTTGCTATTCTGTAAAGCAAATATAGTAACTAGTAGCAGATTAGACATGATTGTGTGCTGTAGTAGGATGGAGTAAAGATGTTTTTTGTGGTTCTGAATTGCATTTGCGAACCACTTCACAGAACGGGGGGGGGGGTAGCAAGTTGAGCGATTAAAGTAGAAGCTGACAAGGCTGATTATGGGCCTGAACGACTGATAATGGGCCTGATTTAATAATATGCTGAGATACCAATAAATCTTAAATTGATTGAAATATCTGAAGCTAACTATGTAACCTATTCCACTAGACTTTCTTTCCATTAACATGGCTATTGGAAATTTTAACAATGTTTGCCTATAGAATTGCATAATGAGTCCAAATTGTTCACTAAAATAGTCACATCTCACCAGCATAAAGGCTCTTCTGAGCTGTGGGTTATGCAGGTAAATTAGATAAAATGGCATCCCACCAAGCTGAACAAGCACTTTATTACAGGCTCTTCTTCCCCTTTTCCAAATATTACATAAAAATAGAGGAATTAAATACACATCCTCCATGACAGGAATAGATGGGTATTTGGCCTGATCCAGTAGGGCTTTTCTTATATTGTTTTATTGAACGAGACAGCATTTGAACAGTTTAATAGATATTTATTTTGTTTTGTTCAGATTATGTTCGAGTTATGGACATGGGACTCTTGGAACTGACTATTAGAGCAGTAAAACCTGGATGTGATGGAGAAAGAGTAAGAATAAGTTAAAAATGTAAAATCTAAATGTTATGGAGGCAGTATCTGATTATTCCTAAATCATGATATAAGTAAGAGATTGATCTGAGCAGGGCTGAGCCCATTGGTGGAACTGAGGCTAATGCTTCAGTCAGCAGATTTATGGGTAATTTATCCAGTTGCCTTTGCTACTGCTCCTGCTCCTTCTCCCCTCCCTGAAAAAGAGAGGGGCTAGAATTGAAGAGCATCCCCCTTTTCCTCTTCCAGTTCAGGGAGTGGAAGGAGCAGAGGCTAGAACATTATCTGGTAGGCTTGGCACTCTTAATATATGTTCTTAAAAACCAATTGTGTCAAGACTTTTTGGAAGTGAATCCCATTAAACAGGTACAAATGACAGTTCATTTCAGATAGGGCTAGAATTTGCTTGAACTATCTAGTATACTTAATTGGTTTCTGATAATCAAATTTTGTTTGCTTGATCATGACATTGACATGATTTTGCCTTTTTTATTATGACGATTAATGTAAGCATACAATGGTTGCATGAAGAAGGCAGGCAAGACAAGCAGCTTAAATAATGCTTAATGTATACACACCTGACAGAAACATGCCGCAGCTGCAGATGAAAATACAAACAATATGGAATACTAGTAAAACTTTTTTTAGAGAGATTGCCCTGAGCTATGTGGCAAAAACGAGAAGAAAGCCAAACTTGAAGATAAATCATATAATGCAGAAGCTAAAGGAGGAAGAGAAGAAAAGTCAAGGCAACCCCTCAAATGAAGCTATTCAACAGAAAATACAGAGATTACAACATGAACTTAGAGTGATACAAAAGGAAGAAATGGAAAAAAAATTTGAAAATGAAAATGCAAGAGATGAAAAGGGTTATAGAATGTTATTTTCGACTGTTATACAACAAAAAGGAATTAGATAAAGAGAAACAAAGAGAATATTTGGCCAACAATTATAAATTAAGGCTTTTGAAAGAACAAAAAGATTTATTAGAACATAAAATTACAATTCAAGAGATGTGAGAAGCTTTTAAGAAACAAAAAAAAAAGACTCCTGGACCTGATGGTCTACCATTCGAATATTATAATAAATTTGAAGAAATCCTGCAAACTCCTTTTAATGGATTTAATGGATTTAATGGTATTGGATGAGATCTGGAAAATGGGTGAGATGCCAGAGACATGGAAAGAGGCTATAATAACGTTGTTACATAAACAAGATACAGATGAAAAAGAAATTAAAAACTATAGACCAATTTCTCTGCTGAATGTTGATTATAAGATTTTCGCTACAATATTAGCAACAAGGATGAAAAAGATTTTAATCCAGATAATACATGAAGACCAGGCAGGTTTTCTACCAAAGAGACATTTGAAAAATAATGTGATGATAATTATTGATATGCTAGAATATTTTGAAGCACATCCAGGAAAAAAGATGGGTTTGGTCTTTCTAGATGCACAGAAAGCATTCGATAATGTGGACTGGGGTTTTATGATACAACAATTAACAGAAATGAGATTTGGAGGAAATTTTACAAAAGTCATCCGAGGAATCAAAAGGCAAAAATAAGAATAAACAGAGAATTTACAAATACCGATCCAACAAGGAACCCGACGAGGATGTCCGCTTTCACCATTGCTCTTTATCCTTACACTGGAAATATTAAATAATGTAATAAGAACAGATGACAGAATTACAGGAGTAAAATTGCAGAATGAAATCTTTAAATTGCATGCATATGCAGATGATTTGGTATTTATATTGGAAAACCCAAGTAATTCTTTGAAATTTTTATTGGAAGATTTAAATAATTATGGAAAAGTAGCTAGATTAAAGATTAATTATCAAGACTAAACTATTAGTGAAAATTATAAGAGAGAAGGAGAAACAACTACAAGAGTATGGTTTACAAATAACTTCCAAAATCAAATATTTGAGTATAACTTTTAACTAAAAAATCCAGCACCCTGATGGAAGATAATTATTTGAAACTGTTAAAAGAAATAAAAAAATAACTAGAAAAATGGAGCAAGTTGAAACTTTCTTTTATAGGTAAGATCGCAATGATTAAAATGAATATATTACCTAAAGTGATGTTCTTATTTCAAACTACCCCAATTCTACTTAAAGGGAATTTTTTAATGGAATTAAATAGTCATAACTAAATTTGTTTGGCAAGGTAAGAAAGCAAGAATTAAGATGAAGGTTCTACAAGTCTCTAAAGAACTGGCTGGATTTGGACTCCCAAATTGGGAAATATATTATGAAGCTGCAGCTTTAAACTGGATTAAAGAATGGGTAAATCTAAAGAATCAAAGATTATTAAAATTAGAAGCTTATGATCTTCAAATTGGATGGCATGCTTTTCTTATATACGATAAAGCTAAGTATTATGGACACTTTAAACAACATTTAATAAGAGCATTGCTACGAGTATGGAAGCAGATTAGATATAAGCTCTTTAAGAAAATACCAGTATGGATTAAACCATTGGTGATAGCGACCAAACCAGATTGGATTGATGAATCCAAAATAAAACTTATCGAGAGCTGCTACATGAAAAAACAGAACTGTGGTCGAAAGAAGAACTTAATAATAAGGGTATAGCTATGGATTGGTGGTTAGAAATCCAAATAAAATCAAGATTGAAGGAAGATAAAAAACAGGTATATATTTACATGGTACTGACTTTGATAAGTTATTTTTAGAAGATGAAGGAAAATATATAAAAAAGATGTATAAGTTTTTATTAGATATAATTATGGAAGAGGAAATAGTAAAAGATACAATGGGCAAAAAATTGGACATACTATACCTTTGGAAAGTTGGGAGCAAATATGGAAAAATAATATTAGATTAACTAAAGCAGTTTCGTTTAAAGAAAATATTTGCAAGATGTTTTATAGGTGGCATTTTTCACCTGATAAGCTAGCTAAAATGTATACAGGATTGTCTAATAAATGCTGGAAATGTAAAGTTTCTGTGGGCACATTTTACCATATCTGGTGGACCTGCTCTAAAGCAAAAATGTATTGGGAAAATGTACATATTATGTTACAGAAAATGTTCTGTCCCCTTTGTTCCAGAATTATTTCTCCTAAATATTATACCAGATAATTATAGTAGAAATATTAGACATATTTTGATTCACATCAACACTGCAGCAAGACTTTTATTTGCACAGATGTGAAAAAATATAGAGATGCCAAATATGAACATGTTGATCGAAAAATTTATGAAATAGTTGAAATGGGTATTTTATCAGAAAAATTACATGATGATGGTAAATTAGATAGAATTAAGAATATATGAGAAGTTTTTTACAATTGGTTAGAAAGAGAATAAATAGAACAAAATAATTCAGAGGATGTGTCAGATCTGTAGTTGTTTGAAAGACAAAAAAACCAAAACTGTACTATAGTGGAAACCTAATGTATCTTCCCTTTGTATTCCCCCGACCTACGTATGTACCTTTGTACCTATCCCCATATCTGAATAAAAGAAAAAAAGAAACATGCCTGTAGGTCAGTTTTTGCTGAGTTATTACTACAAAATATAGTAAATCAAGCTCATTTCTTTTTTGTAATATCCATTTTTCTTTTGACCCTCTTTAAATTGACTTGTTTTCTGTTGCCTAGAGTAAACCCCGCTTTGAATTGCATTGTTCCAGTGACGTGATCCATATTAGAACATGCTCAGACTCTTGTGCTGCATTAATGAATCTCATCCAGTATATCGCAAGCTATGGTGACTTGAATCCACCTGTTAAGACAGAACCTGCATCCGGAGTGACCAAACAAAATGCTAAGGTGTGGAAAAAGGATGTTTCCCAACCTTCATAATCTTACGCAGTTTGCTTTAGGCATGCTTTAGAATGCCATCAGCATTCTTCAAGAACTGCACTGTTCTATCTTTTAAGTGTGCCTTTATGCAATGTTTGTTTTTTAGGTAGATGTTTCAAGCCGGCCACCTTCCCAAGGGCCAATTCTTGCTGAAGCAGACCAACAGATTTTACGGGATTTAATGAGTGATGCTATGGAAGAAATTGAGACTCAACAAGTTACTTCACCCACTAAGCCACATGCTAATGGTAGTGTTCCACTTTTCTCCTATTTTATAAATAGGTTATATTTAAATACCGTAGTCTTTATAAATCCACATTAATTTTGTAAGTACAGTGCATTCTGCTAAGGTATCTCATAATTACCTTGGAATGGTCGAATAAAAATTTTAATGACTGTCTATAAGATGCTGCTTATACATTTCATCTTTTATTTAGGCAAAATGAGTTTGCACCAGAATGTCTTACATGGGATCAATCTGTGTCATCTTTATTTCTGGCTGATGCTGCAGAAGTGTACAATTCAGGGGTGAAGAAAAAGTTCATGAATGGTTCATACAACAATTCAAGTTGAGAAATTAAGCAGTAGCATGGTTAGGATATTTGAGAAGTTAGAACTGCTTCGAAAGCATTTCACTGAGCAACTTTTGAACATGGTGTACTTTAAATGATGTGGGAAGATGGCTTTTAATTTAGGGCATTGGCTGATCTGCCTTTATGAAATAGCACGATACTGGAGTTTGACACCTTCATCTTGATATTAATCATATAACATTACTTATTATGGTTTGAGTGGTGGCTTGTGCTAAGAATGTTAAATATGTCATGTCTGTACAGTGACTCTGTGCTGGCAACTGTCCAAATCAATGACAGTTTGTAGGATTGGAAACAAGTCACTGGGGCTTGTGTGCTCCCTTTCGTGCTCAGCTTCATCTCCCATTTGTAATTTAGCACTAACCCTAGCTTGCTATGATGTCAAAATTGCTGTGATGTCACACTATGGTTGCACTTGCCTTCTGACTAAGAATTGGACATTCATTTTGGAATGTGTTTCAAATTCTGCTTTAGAGGGCATGTGCTATTTTGCTGATACTGACATCACAGCAAGCTAGGGTTAGTGGTAAATTATAAAGCAGCGAGAGAGAGGAAGAGGGAGGAAGGGAGTACACAGCCCACGACTTGTTTCCATCTGTCTGAGTAGGGCCAATATGTAGACTTACTGCGTCTCAGAAGGACTCCTAGTAGAAGTGTTTCATGAAGTTTTTAAAGCAATTTGTAAGTTTCATGGATACGTTTCCATTTTATCTCTTTGCGTAGGAATTTTGGATGGAAAGACTCAAACACCAACACCAACTTGCTCTGACCTTTTCCTGTTTCCTGATGAAAGTGGCAACCTCTCCCAAGAGCCAAGCCCCACTTTTGCGTCATTCAATCACCATATGATTGATGAAGCTATGGGAGATGTACCTGCTGAAAACGACGACTTCTGCATTCTCTTTGCACCCAAAGCTGTTGTCTCTGTAAGAAGCTCTTAGTATTAAGATATCAGTGGAGAAACTAGATTTTGGAAACCATAAATTGACTTATCTGCTGATCAGTTGTACCATAAATGTATTCTGTCTCAGAATTGGAAAGCTAATCACTTGAATATGACCTGGAAGCCAATTTAGGAATTTGTCAGGATAATCCCTTACAGAGCAATTGAACAACTGGACAGAGAGTTGTCATAGCTGCTCAAATTGGGGTTCTCAGACTGGTGTGCCAACATGGCATGCACAGATATGGGTGTTGTTATCTTGTGTAATGCAACATGGAGAATGAGGGTTTGGGTTGTATACAAGCAGTGCTGCCTTCAGAAATTCTTTTGTGTTAGTCTGTTGCAGCAAAGCAACAAAGAATCTTAGGGCACCTTACAGACAAATACATATTTCAAGTGATAGTGATCACATTTGGAATATTGTGTCCAGTTCTGGTCTCCACATATATAGTGGAACTGGAAATGGGGGGCTGTTTCTTTGCGATAGAAAGGAAAGCTTTTATTCTTCTTGTCACATTTTTCGTTTGGCACTCTCCTCAGCAGGAGCAACATGCCTTCCTCCTGCCTCTGTTCTTGCATGTTCCCAGGGAGGAGGGCAACAACTTAAATACATCACTGGTGGTGGTGTGCCTCCAGAAGAAGGGGGGGTGCCTACCATACCAAGCCCATCACTTGATCACCTATCCAGAGCTCACTGCTTTAAGCTTCTGTGTAGTTCAATAGCTTTTTTTTTTTCCTGCTGGAGGCCATGAGAACCTGAGGTGCTACTTTGGCTGAAAACTGCAGGGGGGGGGGGGCAGTTAGCAGGCATTTTCAGAGCAGACTCCAGAACAGTGGGATCATTGATTTTATTTAGCCCAAGAAATGCTTTTTTTCTTTCTTGGGTTGGGGGTGTTTACAACTCCACACGCACCACCACCTCCCTTTTTTCTGTTACATTTGTCTCAAAGACTTGAGACTTGACTTGAGAATTTTGAGCAAGAACATGAGACTTAAAGGTAGAGACTTGACTCAAGTCTTGGGGTTAGAAACTTGAATGTATCAGTAGCATTTAGTCTGAATGCACTTGATTTCCTGTACACTTTTAGGAAAAGGAAGAGGAGCCTGTAGTGAAAACAATGGTGGATGATGCAATCCTGATAAAGGAAAACCATTTCAGCTTGCCAGTCAAAAAGGCAGATACAAACAAAGCTCCATTGCACTTTCCTGTCCCGTTGGTACGCTATGTTGTGAAAGAGATCTCTCTCATTTGGCACCTATATGGGGGCAAGGACTTTGGGACTGCAGCACCTACATCTCCAGCTAAAAACTACATGTAAGTACCTCTTTGATCAACTTACTTTACCGACAAGAACTATGCATTTGATTGCAAAACATAGAAATGGGTGGGTTAATAGAAACATATTCATTCATTTAAAAATGGATACCATCTCAGTCTGGGCTGCAGTTTTCCTAGAAGCTTCATCCAAGTGAGTACAGTAGAGTTGCTTAAAAGCCATTTCTGCCCAACATAGCATATATGCAACAGGGGTCAAATGTGTACACTTGTGGGCTGGGCAGAAATGGGTTAAAATAAGTACCTAACCTAGATTGTGTGTTTGAGTTCAGATTCTGTTGAAAAATGTGGTTAAGGTTACTGAAATTTTCAAGTTTGTTGGGGCAACTGGTAAGGCACTAGCAGTAGATTATTTTAACTTATTTAGCCAAGTGGAGTATATATTGCCTGTCCATTATGTTGTTTCTTTCAGAGCTTTGGGGAAACATTAATTTTCAAGAAGAAAATACCACTTGTGTCCCTACCCTTTCTTTGTAGAAAAACTCAGTTGTCATATTTGCAAATTGTGCATGGTTGTTGCTGAAAGTTGTGAACTAAACTTTCCGTTTAAACTGAAAATGATCACTCCTTTCTTCCAGTAGCCCTCAGAGTTCTCCTTCTCACACACCAACAAGACATGGGCGTAACGCAGCACCTGGGGGAAGAGGCAGGAACCCTGATTTTTTGATGGAAATACAGCTAAGCAAGGTAAGCTAGCAAGTGAAGCAACTGTGTCCGGTGGTTTTGTTTCTGGGACCTCTTTAACAACCGATGGGAACTGTATTTCCACATAAGACGTTGCCCTGTGAACTGGGCAAAGAGGCACCTTTTCAATTGGTGCTCCTCTTATACGCGTATTTAGCAGGAAAGTAACTGTCCCTCCTCTTCACCCCAGCATGGTGTCTTTTCTAGCAAGTTCTAACATAACTTTTGTCTCCCCCCTCCCTTTCTGTTATAAGGTGAAATTTCAGCATGAGGTTTATCCATCAGGCGAACCAGCGTGCGAGGGAAACTTATTGGAGCAGCCAGTGTCACGTCAAGTGTTCATGGTTCAAGATCTTGAGATCAGAGATCGCTTGGCTACATCGCAGATGAATAAATTTCTCTACCTCTACTGTAGTAAAGAGATGCCTAGAAAAGCACATTCTAACATGGTAAGGCTGAATAGTAATTCGCTGAGGGCTCTAAATGTGGGGATGATGAGGGATTGGAGTATAAGTAAAATCCAGGTGCAGTGTACAGGTCTGTGCCCCATCAAAATTGTCTCTGTCCTCCAGGAATAGAATTTCTAAACACATCTGTTCCACTTTTTCCTCACATGACACTTTCTTTTTTTTAAAATGTTGTGTTTTGGTTATTCACAAATGTGCATAAAAAGGCTGCTTAAGAGGGAAACCAGAAGGCTTTAGTCTCCTCCTTTTTCAGGAGTTGATTTAGATAACCTGTAAGAACGTTTTCATTTCAAAGTGCCCTAATTGTGAGTGTGACTTAATTCTAAATTAAACTTAGGAACTAGTATTGCTCAGCAGAGGGAGCCAGAGGGAGGTACAGCAGAGGGAGCCAGAGGGAGGGGAAAGAAAACCCCCAAACATACTGATAAACCGGTGAAGTTTGCAAGCTGGCTTGCATTGGAAAGAGCTAATAAAACAAATTCCGTAAGGCTGCAATCTTAACCAACTTTCCAGCACTGACATATAAAGGCAGTGCAACTCTAAGGTAGGGGAACAAACATTGCCTTACCTTGAGGAGGCCTCCATGACTGCACCCCAAAGACAAGATGCAACACATGCCCCACTGGCACAGCTCTGCCAGTGCTGGGATGTTAGTTAGGCTTGCACCCTATATGTCTAACTAGAAATGTAGTCCCTGTTGGTAGCTTTTTGTGTTGTCTCAAGAATCCTGGTCCTTGCACTGATTGACAAGTAAGGAGGTGTGCTTCTTTGAAAGCGGTATTAGATTCCAACAGCAGACTTGCAAAAAATTCCAAGTGTCTTTGGGTTTGATTTCAAGTAACTTGATGATGTTATGGGACTATTAGACTGGGATGAGGAGAAACCACTTGGCCACTTCATCTCACTCATTTACCTAGAGTCATGAGGAAGCTGCTCGAACCATTCACCAACAAGGCGTATCTCCAAAACTAGACATGTTAGGGCAAAACTCATGCCAGTGTAATCTATGTAAAGTAAGCGATAACAGTTACTGAGTTTGTTTTCATAGACATCTTTAGTGAGCCCTTTTTTCTTTCCTCTTTGACTTTTTCTTCTCAGTTGACAGTCAAAGTGCTACATGTTCGCCCAGAGTCTGGCACATCACCGCAAGAATGTTGTTTAAGAGTGTCTTTAATGCCACTTCGCCTCAATATTGACCAGGTTGGTTTCGCAGAGACATACTTTAGAGATCAAAGCATAGAATTTACACAGTGTAACTATATGTAAATTTCTGTTTGAAGAAAATAGCATTTTTTTGCTAAATCACTCAATCCTATAATTTTTAATATGCCTTCACAGAATACATATATCATGTAGAATTCAATGTATGCGAACTGCAACTATAAATATACTTTTATTTTTTATTGTTTGAGGAAGCCAATGTGAGTGGTGGCAAGTTTTTCTGGAAAACCTAGATTTCTAAGAAGGAGTAAAGGCTTCTTGCATAGTTTAGAGATGTCTTGAAAACGATCTTCTTATTCCCTTCAAGTTCTGCTCAGAACTTACAAGCTTCATACTTTCTCACAGCAGAGGACAGCATCCTTGGATGTGTTGCTTCTACTCACTCCAAACAGACAGGACAATGCAGATTATCTTTCTTGAAGCTCCATGGGAGTGGCCACCCTCCAGTTCAGTTCTTGTTTTACTGTAAGAACAGGACTGCAGTGGATCTTCTCAGTCTGTTACAGAGTTGGCTTTCTACTTTTGCAACCACACTGGAGTGGGTGGATCTTTCCATGGCTCTTAAAGAATGCTAATTTGCATTGCTGTGTCTGTCTGTGGAGTAAATGAGGAGTCACCTGTCCAAGGATGCCATTCATTCACTGATCATAGTCAATGCAGCATTTCTTTCTAGGTCTCACCACTTTTAGTTAAACTAAAAGAAAGGAAAAGGATTTCTGCTATAACCAAGAAAATGAAAACACTAGATTGAAAAAAAATAATTTTTCAATCTGTAAGGTCTTTAAGGTATGTATTATTGCCAAATTTTAACAAATGCTTACTGCTTTTTGTATATTTCAGGATGCCCTGTTTTTCTTGAAGGATTTTTTCACTAGCCTTTCAACAGAAGTAGAAGTTCTAATGACTCCAGATCCTGAAGGTAAATATTCTGTTCCCTTAGAATCTTTTAGCGTATATAATTGTATAATGAATTAATGCAAATACATAATTTTCATTTCACAAGAGATGTGTTTCTTTGACTGCCTTGTATTTCAGCATTAATTAATTTATTTGCAGTTAAAAAGTCTCCTGGCGCTGAAGTAACATGTTCCTTGCCCAGGCATCACAGCGGTTTCAAGGAGCCAAGTCCAGTAATTTCTTTCTCAATACAAAAACTATCAAGCCAGAATGGAAGTGTTGATTCTGTGGATGCCCTCAATGGGGATGACCATAATTTTGCACATGAAGAGGCATCATTCAGTGATCAACCCATCTTTTTCAGGTATGTTGTGGTACCTGAACACTTAGTTTACATCAGCCATTCTCAACCAGAGCCATATGGCCCCCTGGAGAACCCTGGCATATTTGAAGTTGGCCACAGACTGGCATTCAATAATAAATGATGTTTATAAGTTTGTGTTGTATCCTTGTTTGACAAGGGGGCCCTGGAACCTGAGAAGAGCTCCTAAGAAGCCATTTGATTGAAAATGCCTAGTTCAGATCATTAAGATGTCTAGAAAAGTCCCAGTGTTCTCTCATTCTGTTCCTTCTCATTCTGACGAGGTCTGGCTCAGTGGTAGAGCTACAGCCTTGTATGCCTGAAGGCTGCCAGTTCGAAACAACCAGAAGTATCCAGGAACTGACAATACACTGATATACTGATGAGCTAACCCTCAGTGGCAGAGAGAGGTTTCTGTCAAGTTGAGCGTGGAAGGTGAAGCGGCCAGAGAGAGGCCAGACTGGGAAGGAATCCAACTGGAATGAGGAGTTCTATGAAAGATTAGAACTAATCTATTGTAAAAATCCCTACTAGGGCTTTAAAAAAGGCTACCTATGTAAACTGCCTTTGATTAAAGTCTGATAACCAAGAAAGGCGGTATATTATTATTATTATTATTATTATTATTATTATTATTATTATTATTATTATTATTATTATTATTATTATTATTAAGCTCTAATCTCTACAGCCCTAGGTATAATAGAAGGTTTAACCTTCCTTTCACTTAGTAGTCCCCATTCAGAAGCCTATATAGTACAGTACTGACATGCACACAGGTGGAATTTCATCCGTAGATCTCCAGCTTCAGTTCACTGGGATTATATGGAATTCAGTTCACCATATATCTCTTTGAACTGAAGCGGTGTGTTTGGGTTGTCGACCTGTGATTCTCGCAATTCAGAATGAGTCATCCTTAGGAGATGAGAGTAGTTACAAGAGGATGTGAAAAGCAGACAGAAAAAATAATTGAATGCAGAAAGTAAAGAACCAAAGACTTGCGTAATGAATTTCTGTTTGTGGATAAAGCTCCATTGGTGAGAAGGGAGGAGAGATTTTTGCTGAGACTTTCTGGGCTGTGGAAGGAAGAGAAGATGAGCAAAGATTGCACCCAGCCCCCTGTACCTGCAGTTTCTTCCATGCACAGAAGATGTGGTTGGAATACTATCTGTAGGAGTCTCATTTAATGTTGCCACAAGGTCTCCCATCACGTCCCATGTTAAGTAACTTGTTAAAAATAGACTTGGTATGCAGTCTTTGATAGGGGAAGGAGTCAGTTAAAAATAAGATTAATCCTTAACAAATAATGAATCTGGTAATTTGTGAGAATTCTTGATTTAGTTTCATCAGGCAAACTCTCCTGTTCTGAAAAGTTTGTGGTTTTTTGGGGTTTGTTGTATCATTGGACTAAATGAAATTTTCCATTCACTGGATCAAACCCTGCTTGTGTGTCACACCTTTTAATTACTGCACCTACAGAACTGCACAAACAGTATCTTTTAAATAAGTATATTTTAAATACGAAACCCATTTTAGAAAGAATAGCCATATGCGAGTAGGTTTTGCAATATTAAGAGAGACACTGAGGCTGGCAACTTTCTAAATACTATAAACATGATGACTTCAAACATATAATCCGGAAGTTGTTGGCATAATAAATATATGGAGTTCTGAGATGTTAGTTTTATTGTTGCTACTCAATTGCTGCTGCATCATTGATTTTTATCAGCCTTTTTTTTCTGTGGTTTTGTTTCTGTGAAATGTTTATTCTTTTTTCTTTTTAGAGAATTTCGATTTACATCAGAAGTTCCAATACGTTTAGATTACCACGGCAAACATGTGTCTATGGATCAGGTTTGTTGTACCTTGTTCTACTGACTAGTAGAAATAGCCTTTTAAATAGGAAATGAGGCTTCTGTGGTTGCAGTTGTCATGGAGTATTGGGCTATGGAGTATTTGGGCTATGTCAGAATGCCAGATGCAAGGGAGGGCACCAGAATGAGGTCTCTTGTTATCTGGTGTGCTCCGTGGGGCATTTGGTGGGCCACTGTGAGATACAGGAAGCTGGACTAGATGGGGCTATGGCCTGATCCAGTGGGGCTGTTCTTATGAGTAAATAAAATCCTTTCCACAGGCTGTAAGATCACATTCAACTAATTCAGCTCTCCCTAATGTTTTGCCTTTTACTATGAAGGGCATTATTTGAAGACTGAGATGATACCTGAAATAATGAAAACACTAGGAGGAGTGATGTAAAAGCTCCTCTATAAAGTACAGATGGTGAAGACTGAAACGATCCCAGCCTAAAGTTACTAAGGGTGCAATCCTAATGCCTTATGTCAGTGCTTTCCAGCACTGGCAAAGCTGTGCCAATGGGACATGTACAGCATCCTGCAATTGGGTGACACTCACATAGGCCTCCTCAAAGTAAGGGAATGTTTGTTCCCTTACCTCAGAGCTGCATTGCCCTTATGTCAGTGTTGAAAAGCACTGACATAAGGGGTTAGGATTGCACCCTAAGAACCTAAGCCTGGAAAATTTAGTTTAAAATCTGGCTTCTACAGATTGGTCTTTTGTAGAAGTGAAATGAAAAGTGATGTTTGCCTCTTTCTTTTCAGTTGCTGCTTGCAATTTGCAGATTAACTTGACCTTTTCTTTTGCAGGGTACATTAGCTGGGATTCTGATTGGGCTTGCTCAGTTAAACTGCTCAGAACTGAAACTGAAGAGACTTTGCTATCGGCATGGGTACGTTTTCCCAAATGTAGTGTGGTTTATTCTAGAAAAGTTGCTGTGTTTAGTTTCTTGCAGCAAAATTAACAAAGCATTTTGTGATACGCCATTTCTGCCCAACATTGCTGAACAAATTTGTTCTCAACTGCCTCTGAAAGTAGAACTGGATCCAACGGATACAAACTGCAAGAGAAGAGATACCAATTGGATATCAGGAAAAAATTCCTGACGGTAAGGGCAGTTTGGCAGTGGAACAGATTGTCAACAGGGATCAAATGTATACACTTGTGGACTGGGAAGAAATGGGTTTAATGTTCTTGTGAATCAAATATTAAAAAATTACCAGAGCTTATTAACTGTAGTCACATCAGTGACTTTCTTCCTTCTTGTTTTCATTCAGTAGAATTTTTCAGATAACTGAACTTGGCTTTTTCACTAATGAGGCTACTTGCTATATAGGTTGCTGGGTGTGGATAAGCTATTCTCTTATGCCATCTCTGAATGGCTTGCTGACATCAAGAAAAACCAACTGCCAGGTATTCTGGGAGGAGTTGGGCCTATGCATTCATTAGTTCAATTAGGTAAGTTCAATATCTTTAAACTGTCTTTAGGTTATTATGCTATTATTAATTGAGGGAACTTGGTATGTTCAGCCTGGAGAAGAGAAGGTTGAGAGGGGATATGATAGCTCTCTTCAAATACCTGAAAGGCTGTCATATGGAAGAAGGGACAAATTTTTCTCAACTGCCTTTGAAATTAGAACTAGATCCAAAGGGTACAAACCGCAAGGGAAGTGATACCGATTGGGTATCAGGAAAAAATTCCTGACGGTAAGGGTGATTTGGCAGTGGAACAGATTGCCAAGGGAAGTGGTGGATTCTCCCTCACTAGAGATCTTCAAGCAGAGGCTTAACAAACACTTGTTGGAGATACTCTAGGAGAATTTCCTGTTACAGTCAGGGTGTTGGACTAGATGACCTATTAGGTCCATTCCAACTTTATGACTCTATGATTTAATCCAAACATGTGATGATATTGTTGTAAATTGACTGCTTAAAATACACTATTTAGCCAAATAGTGATAATCTGTGTCCATATCTGTAATTACAGTGCAAGGTTTAAAGGATTTGGTATGGTTACCAATCGAACAGTACAGAAAAGATGGCCGCATTGTACGAGGCTTTCAGAAAGGAGCAGCTTCTTTTGGTACTTCCACAGCAATGGCTGCACTGGAGCTGACAAATAGAATGGTCCAGACCATACAGGTATATCTTCTGTTACCTTTGGGGACAGACTAAAGAGTTCTGGTTTTGTTCAAAGTGCACAAAACATTGGCAACTGATACAGAAGTCATTGAAGGCTTTCATTTACATAGTAAACAAGGAAAAGAACTGTGTCTGTAACTTTTGAATTATGGAGTTCTAATGAATTAAAGTGAAGGCATAATTAGATAGTAGTGCTCCAAACTGAATGTTTTACTTTTGGTTTAGAACTTTTCTTTATTACAAGCAAAGTGCCTATCAATATGAGAGACAATGTGTTTAGGCAAAGGGCTTGAATACTATAAGAACACTATCAAGGTAATTATTGCATACCGTTTCGGATCCATGACAACAGGGACCAAGCCATGCAGTGTCAGAGGTGGAAGGCAGGTTTTGCCCTCACCACAGCAACATCCACAAGTACAGGACTTTATTTCACCACAGAATTTCACCACAAGGCAGCCATTTACTTGTACAGGGTAAATCAAAGGTGTGCACTGAGAGACATCACTGGGATGGGAGTTTACTCCCCATCAGTGGAGACTCAAGTTTACTCTTATGTGTGTAGTCCTTCCTTTTGATCTGCATAGGCCAATCCTCATTCTTCGTCACTCTAAGAGTGTGATCACATGTTTTAAAAACACACACACATGAATGAATATTGTATAGCACGCCCTGAGAAGCAGGAGTTGCATTTATAAGTTGTATAAGTCATGACTAACTCCCATTAAAATAAATGAAATTTAAATTAGTCATGACCATCTTGACTCATTGACTTCAATGGCGCTTAGTCATATCTCGCTTTGGTGTTTAGTCATACCTAGCTTCCTTTGAATATAACCCATAATCTTGAGGAATATGTCATTCTAAAAAAACCTAGTAGAACTATGATGATGTAAAATATTAGATCATTTGACATTAGGTTTTTTTGAGTCACCAAATATCATTAAGAATGTATCATTTTTATTGGGAAAAACCAGGCGGCTGCAGAAACGGCATATGACATGGTATCTCCTGGGCCCAGTTTAATTGAGATGAAAAAGATCAAGCGATTATCTCGCTACCGCCTAGCTCATCAACCTGTAGACCTCCGGGAAGGTGTGGCGAAAGCATGCAGTGTTGTAAAAGAGGTGAGGAAAATACTATTTTCTTGCATTACCATTTCTGTCCTAGGATAATGGTCAACCAAGATCTGTTCCTGCCCCAACTCCTTTGCAATGATTAAGACCATGCTTGGCATTTTTGTGCCTCTGCCTAACAACTGGCCCAGCAAAGTATATGTTGCACTCCTTTGTCCCAGGCTACTAACAAAGTCATAAACATAATTGGCCTGTGCAGATCTTGTTGCTGCTCTGTAAAACTGCAATGCTAGCCCTGATTTTTTACAGTGGGTAATGGAAGACCCTTGGAATGAGGCTGCAGAGAATTGTAGGACCTAAAGACTAGAGGAGATTGTACAACTGTTTTCCTCTGTCTGTCTCCAGGGAATTACAGATACAGCACATACCATCTATGAAACTGCTGCTCGTGAACATGAGAACAGAGGAGTAACAGGAGCTGTAGGTGGCATCCTCCGTCAGATTCCACCAACGGTGGTGAAACCTCTCATAGTTGCAACAGAGGCAACATCAAACGTTTTAGGTGGTATGAGAAACCAAATCAGGCCTGATGTGCGCCAGGAAGAGTCTCAGAAGTGGCGCCTTGGAGAGAACTGAGAGCTGAAAATGCATTTGAAGCAGAGAAATCGGGAAGCTGGAAGCACAGGACACGTATCCTCATGGCAGCTTTAGATGAAACGTATCCTTCTAACATACTCATCTCAGGAACACAAGACATTGCAAAGCTATTTGATGTGAAAACCTGAAATATTCAAGTAGAAGGCAAGTTTGGTACTTAAGTTGTTGCCATAGTGCATGCTCCTAGAACACACATTGGTCAGTGCCAAATGAAGAGGCACCTTTCTTTTGCCAAATCAAAGACTTGCTGGCTTTAGACTGTACCATATTTTCTTTGGGGTTTTTTTTAACCAGCTCAATTCCCCAACTTGCAAGTCTACATGTATGTTTAGAGGAACTCCCCGCACAGGGTCGAAGAATGTTTCTGCGCAAAGGGCTACGCCAGTGCTCTTTTGTAACAGGGTAAATGTGTGGTGTGAAACAGACTCTACAGGATATTGAAAGCAAGTGGAAATGTTAATGAATTTACTGATTGTGAGCACTTGTCTCCTGTGGCACTTAACAAGAAAGACAATCTGACTTAGTACTTGGGTCAGAAAATATTGTTTATACAGTTGTGGACATCAGTTCTGCCTACATGTTGAATTCCTCCTTTTGTGGGGTTTTGAGCAATCTGAATGTTGCAGACCTGTTCTGTTGTGTTGCACTTTAAAACAAAATTAGCCTGTACATTGTGTTTTTAAATAGCTGTTAATAAAATGTAATATGTGTTTTACCCTGATGTGGTTTAAAAACTTATGCAAATTATTTAAAGGGACAAAATACTAGAAGATGGTTGGTGTCAACAGACATGAAGTGCATTCCTTCTAGTTGTTCAAATTAGCTAGATAGTGTGAAGGTGTACAGTGAATGATCAGCTCTGAACACATGCACACACGTGCAAAACTATTTGAAATGAGGGAGGTTTCTTGGAAAGGGATTTTTTGAAGTGATATAAGCTAATGTGATTTCATGATTCAGTTTAAATGCTATGCAAGTTATATTTCAATCCTCATTTACTTTCAAGTTTCATTTTGAGAGAATTGGCTTTTAAACTTTGTTCAGGGAATTTTAAAATCTGTTTCAAAACTTGCTGTTTGATGTTGCTGTTAGGATCTGGAAACAAATTAAAATTCTATGTGCACTTTTTTCATTAGCAATCTGAGCCTCTACAAAGCTAGAAATAATGTTCAGAAGATCTGCTGAGTTGTAGATTTCTGCCATGAATTAAAATGCCTCTGCCCTGACATACAGGAGAAACTGCCATGAATCTTCTCCAGTAGTTTTTTCAATGCCGCCCATTCACAGTTTGTGAATGCATGTATCCAGCAAATAAATCTGCTTTCAGAACATAGTTCAGAAGCATTAGATAAACTTAGTAGATTAACTGAGACTCTCTAGATAGAGAAAACTAATGTGTACACACTTGTGCATGTTTAGCCTTTGGTCAAAGAACAAGCACCATAACCCTGGTGCCTAACAAGACTGAGCTAAATGGTGACAACATTCAGATGTGGGTTTCTAAAACAAAAAGGTTGCACTGGGTCAAATCAGCCATTCACCTAGCCCAATATTTTTCTCCCTGTCAACCGCCACTTCCAGATGTTTCTTTTTACAGCACAATGTCATTTCCTCATCAGTTTCTTTTCAATAAGGATAGGTAGTACAAGGCTCAAAAGCTATATGCAGGCCAGCAAACTTTTCCTGACCCTCTGAATCCTGCATGACTGCCATCAGACAACTTGCCCATGGGTGGTCATTTTCAGGGCAAAAGATTGCCTGCAGCTCTTTAATTGCGTATCCCTAGGCTACAGTGGGATATCCAAAATATTAAGATGCTTCAGATATCTTGTCTAACAACACCTGATACAAAGTAGTCATTCTCCAGAACACACGTCCACAGTCCTGCAGAATGTTTTACCACAACTGGGGAAAATTCTTGCCTGAAACTCTGGAGAGGCACTGCCAATCTTTGTTGATAACACTGACCTGAAAGAAACAGTGATCTGATTCATTACAAGGCAGCTCCTCCATGAGAAACAGAGGGTTTAAAAAAGGGAACCTAATGACTTTTTAAAACTGTTTTTTACATAATCACTTCCACTTGTGCTTATTGCACTGTTGTAGATGCTACAAATTAAATACTAGAAACTGAGATTAACTAATGCTTGGCTGTCTGAAGCCAATTACAGTTCAGAGATTATTCCCACAATATGTAAGACAACACAGATTGGATGAAGTGGAGTTACTCTAGAGTGCTTTCATTATGTGGCAGGTATTGTCATGAGGCACTAAATGAAAATGTTCAACAAGTACTTGAAGTACCTTATTCTTTTTCTGTTATTCCTAGCCACACAAAGTTGATGTTTTGTGGAAGGGCACAGTGTGGCTATTATGAATTCCATTTGTTTGTGACCTTTATTTGCTGTTTCCTCAGTAAAACTGACATGCAAGAAGCAAACTACATTGGCACTTTATGTTGGCTTCTTGGTTTCCATGAACTAAGGTGGCAATTTGTAAAACAATTCAGTCATAAACTCTTTCTAAATGTCCAGCTAACGTGGATTGCCATGATTCCCCGTACTCTGGCAAAGAGATGAAGAGGATGATGAAGTGTTATGTTAGTCATAAAAAAATGTGAGGGACACATTTTTCCCAACTGGCATAAATTAAGCCATTTCTGCCCAATGTTGCATATTCGCAACAGGGATCAAATGTGTATACCTGTGGGTTGGGCAGAAATGGATTAAGGTTAAAGTTATTCTTGATTCATGCATGATCATTAAATTGTCTTAGCAACAGGATCAAATGCCCAAGCCTTTAAAATAGCCAATTTCTACTGTTTCAGTTCAAGAAAATCTCCTCTGTTCCTACTTCTGTATGATGGCTTTAGCCCAGTTGGCTAGATCTGATGCCTTTAAGAGGAAAACTGCAAATAAATCAATGTGATCCTTCTGTTATAGTAACCCAGTGGAAGGTTAACATGCAGATCAGGTTTTAGTCAGAAACTGACTATCAATGACTGATCTGGGGCATTTGATGGGCCACCTGGGGCATTTGGTGGGCCACTGTGAGATACAGGAAGCTGGACCCGATGGGCCCATGGCCTGATCCTCCCAGGGCTCTTCTTAAGTTTCTTATGTTCTTATCACTGATCTAAAAGATAATATCTGTTTAATGACACTAATATGCATGTAAAAACAGGCAACCACAGGTGGCTTGGAACACCTACAGAGCAACAGGGACTATACACAAACCCATTCCATGTTGTTGGGTCGCTTGTTCAGGATAACTGTGATAAATACAGTTACTGCTGCGGTTCCTGATTCTGACCAGATCCCTGAATATGCACTGCATATACTGTGATGATACAACTGATGTCCTCCTGCATCAACAGGAAGGACATCACTGGAACATTTAATGTAATTACTAATGTTTTACAGTGAAAAAGTTTGGAAGAGATATTACACGTAAAAAAATGTGCAATTGGACATAGTGCCCTCACATAGATGTTTGGGGATTTTAGTTTCATCATGGCAGAAATACCATTGAATCATTTATAGTGTCAAGTTTACTGATGGGATGGATCAAGTTGTCCTGACTTTTCTCAAACTTCATTTGCACATTAGTTATAGTTTCCAGTATAAAATTTTCTAGATAGCTTTTTTTGTTTTTACTAAAAACCCATTGCCACAAAACACATCTAAGCATAGAAAGCTCCTATAAGCATTGAAAGGTACCTTTCCCATCTGAATATTACTTAGTGATGATTGACCTTAAAGCAGAAAAAAGTTTGTACACATTTACAGAGACTAGCATGTATTTTCCTGCTCAGAGTAGAGTTGTATCATCAAAATCTATCAGTACCATAGGGCAGTGGTTCCCAAACTGTTTTGACTGGTAGCTCCCTTGACCTACTGGGCCATTGGCTGCAGCTCCCCATTAGGGTGACAATCCTACACATTCTATAGGGCTGCAGGGTTTTCACAAGAATTCTGCGGCTCCCCTGGCTGGTTTTCATGGCTCCCTCAGAGTTTGGAAACCACTGCCATACCACATGATCGAAAGCACCTTTTTGGCAGAGGCTTCCTTTGCTTTTCATGAAAGGTCTTTCCATTAAGGAGGATAGGGAAACCTCTGCATGCCCAGAGATTCATATATGCTTCAGTGCAGCTAGATCACAGCCATAGGGCACATTTCTATAGGCTTCCATTTTTTGTTCCGCACTTAAACGTATATTCAGTTAGTAGTAGTAATATTCTGCATTTACCGTTGTTTAGTGAACTTAGAAACACTGGGATGGATTCTTAAAATTCCATTTGATGTTTAATGGTAGCAGCTGCTGATGTAAAGAAGCTGAATCCATTTGAAGTGAAATCCGTCTAAACAGCCTGCAAATGTGGTACTTTTTATCCACTAAGTACTGCACTTGTAAAATAGTAAAACTCAACAGTTAGCTTAAATGTATACTGCATAGAAACATCCCAGGACTCTCCTAGCAATACTTTATTTCAGTGTAAAAACATGCGGGTATGTGTTCTCTTGGATCTTTTATTATAATCTTGCCTCATCCATCACCAGCCTTTGACACCATAGGCATATGACAGCAGGTTTAACTTGCTACAAATGCTGAATCATGTTTACATTTTGAAAATCAAGTCGGCTCATTAATATTAATCATGCACTTATACTGGATTTCAATGAAAGGAAAAACCACCCACTATAATAGATTGTTTGTGTACATGTGTATATTTTTTATAGATTTGTCAAAGTTGGATTTCTGTGGCTCATTTTTATATAGTCTGCTAGTGTAAAAAGTTCTGTATAATCCTCTGAAAACTAAAAACCACTTGAAAAGAAAATTACCATATTCCAATTTTCCTTATTTTGCTTTAAAACACTGACTCTTTCATATACTTTGAGCATAATTCATCAGCACCAATCTTGATGTATATTGAATGGCGAAGGCCTTATACATATAAGGGGTTCTGTCCAAAACATAGATTATCTTGTTGGCTTATGCCATTACCAAAATAAACATCTCAAACCATCCTTTGTGTGAGTGTCCTAGTGTATTTATATTGTGAAAATTGTAAAATTGTTGTGCACTTGATTGCTTTTTTTCCATAGGTTGATCATAAAAACATGAGAAAAATCTCACTGGATCAGGCCAAAGCTAAACCAGCTTCCCGTATCTCAGTGGACCACTGGATGCCTCGGGGAGCACACAAGAAAGCAAGAGGCCTGCATGCTGGTGCCCTCCCTTGCATCTGGCATTCTGAGGTAGCCTACTTTTAAAATCAGGAGGCTGTACATACCCATCATGGCTAGTAACCTGTGATGGACTTTTCCTCCAGAAATCTGTCCAATCCCCTTTTAAAGGCCTCTAGTCCAGATACCATTACCACACCCTGTGGCAAGGAGTTCCACAGACTATCTATATGCTGGGTAAAGAAATACTTCCTTTAGTCTGTCCTAACTCTCCCAATGCTCAATTTTAGTGGATGTTTTCTGGTTCTGGTATTGTATGAGAGGGAGAAGAACATCACTACCCATTCCCTGCGTAATTTTGTATGTCTACCCATTCCCTACCTAATTTTAATCATGTCCCCCTTTAGGCACCTTTTTTCTAGATGGTAGAGCCCCAAACACTGTAGCCTTTCCTCATAAGGGAGGTGCCCCAGCCCAGTAATCATTTTGGTCGCTCTCTCTTTTGCACCTTTTCCATTACCACTATATCCTTATTGAGCTGAGGCAACCAGAACTGGACGTAATACTCCAAGCGTGGCCTTACCCTCTATTTGTACAATGGCCTTATAATATTGGCTGTTATCCCAAGCATGGAATTGGCCTCCTTCACTGCTGACACATATTGGGGTGATGCTTCCATCGAGCTGTCCACCAGCACCCAAAGATCAGTGGGAAGGAAACTGAAAAGGTAAGAAGTTCAAAGGTATCCCACCAATCAGATCCCTACAGATCAAACAGAAATCCAAGCCACAGCATGCCCAAAACACACACATGCTGCTACATTGGCAGGAATCCTGTAGGCAGTTGATTGCACCACCAAGTGGTAGCCTGCCCACAGCAGGAGCAAAACCACTCTGAGCTGTTGTATTAGAGCAGAATATTTGAGAACATTCCCTTTATATGGCTTTGGGGTAGGTGTGTGTGTGTGTTAAAAACTTATTTCACTTGGCTTTTGGGGAGGGAGGTGGAACCTAGTAGTGGCACAGCTAGAGGGGTTGCAAAGCAACCTGAATATGCTGTGCCAGTGTACCCACCCCTTTCGAGCCATTCCGGGCAGGGGGAGCAAAATGGAGGTGCCTATAAAATTTAATGCTTTGTACCCCCTCTAGCTATGCCACTGCATCCTATGGACCCTTCTTCAGTCATTGCTTTTATGCTATTGCTGTTTTTATATTTTTATCTGTATTGTTTAATCCCATATCATTCTTACATTGTATTTTTATTCATGTGTTTCAGTATATTGTATTTTCAATTGTATACCACGAGCGTAGGGGTAGTATATAAATCTTTTAAATAAATAAACTGATAGGGGAGATAAAAATACGATCACCCTGAACATAATGAAGTTGGTTCATGTGCCATCAGGACGCAGTGAGGAAGCAAAGGCCATACACCCACCTTGCACCACTTCCAATCTGCCCTCATAGCTATAGGCTGTAGCTCTACTCATTACCTGAGCCAAATGCTGCAGAGGAGGATAAAACTCCTTCAGGTCCACCAGTCATTCAGACTTTTAAAGCAGGGATTGGCAACCTCTGGCCTACCACTCAATGTCATCTGTGCGCCCCCCCCCCAACCTCCAATTGAGAAGTGAAGTCTCCTGCCCAATTTGCCATGTGCCCAGGCTCATGAAATTGCTGTGGCTCAGGGACTCTGTGAGCCTGGGGAGCCAGCTCTGCCATGCCCTGTCCATCATGGGGCAAGTTGGGTGGGAGGCGTCACTTCCGAAGCAGAGCTCCACACAGCCGCATCCCCAAGCTTGGCAACTCTGACATTCAGCAATGACATTATTGCTCAACAGCTCATTTTCAGTTGCCTGAAAATGTTGCCAACCCCTGCTTTAAAGAAACACAACTTCTAACAGTCAACCTGTTCTGCAAAAATTCTGGATACCGAGTACCACAGTAATGTTTTATATTAATACAACATCAAGTTGTTAAAATACCCTCTACTTTAGAGAAGCTCTTGTCAACATGGAAGCCTTGAGTGGGCCCTCTCTGGCATAAGCCTCCTGCTACACTGCGGGGATGACAGGAGGCAATGGTGGTGGATCATGTCCCCCTGCATTAACTATTGCAGCCTATTCAGCATTCCCTCCAGCCTCATGTACCACTTAATGCAGCAATCCATGCTGACAGCCAGGGAGTGGGCTTTCAAATGCCATTTGCTTCAGAGTCTTTGAGATGGATGTTTATCAGTGCAGCCCTACTTCCTTATATAAAGTAAGTCTCAAGACCTATGAATAGTTCACGACAATCTCTGGCAGCAACAAAAAGACCAGTCAAATTGGAAAAATAAAGAACAGCCTTTGCCCTGTCTTACTTATTCCTCGATCTGTGCCACTTGATCAAAAGCATTTTCCTCCTGGGTAAGGATTTCAAATTTCAGTTTGGTACGTAAAAGGACGCTCCTGTTATTTCAAGTATCTGTTACTTACGGCTACCCTCTGGTTATCTCCTGTAAAAGACCCTAAGGGTAAAATTAAATGTTCATTGGAACATGTGATGAAGTGGTGTGCTTCCAACCATAAGCATCTCTTCTTGAAAGAAAAGGGGAGAACAGTCAGAGGGGTGGGCAATACAATACATAGGAAGATAAAAGTTTTACGGATCCCAAGTTCTACGCAATTAACTCAGAAGGGTAACATGGAGCATGAAAGCCTTTCAAGTAACCTAGATAGCTATAGAGTTTCCAAGAGACTGGATATTCCTGGATACCTTTTTGGTTTTTTGTTTCTTAAACATTGTGTCATGTTCAGAATGTCAGGAGGCCCTGTTAAAATTTCCAGGTTTGTGCTCAGCGGTCACTTGGAGAATGATGCTGATATCTGGAGCATCCAGGCCAAAAGTTGCCAGCCCTACTGGTATTTTGTGAGGAAAAAATCAAATTGTTCCTACATGTGAGCTCTTTGACAGAACAGTGGCAGAGAAATGTGTTTGATTATTAAAATCAAAGAATGTATTTAATTATATAGCACCATTGGTGTACATGAGACTTTACTTAGGGTAGATGGATAGATCCATGTCAAAATGACTTAATCTAGATATTGACACAAGGGAGACCCCACAGAAAAGAGAAAGGGGACAGAGCCAGGAGAAGCATGTGTGACTGTTTCAGTTACATGTTCTTAAGCTTGCCTATTTTAGGGAATGCGAGCTGGTTAGACGTTTGCATCACAAACAAAGTGAATCTGCTAAAATCTCATGTCAGATGATACTGATGCCAGAACCACTCAGTGCTACACCACACACGTTAACCATTGATTAAGCGTGCAACAACTATCCAGCACCTAGGGTACTTAACAAAACTAAGGGCACAATCCAAAATGCCTGGTCGGCTGGCACAAGACTTGCACCGGCCAAAAGGTGTTGCAAAAGTGTTGTAAAGCACTTTTGCGCCGCTCTCAGGGGAGATAGGCTGGGCACGGACATGTGCCAGTTTCCCTGTGCTGATGTGGGCCCTGGGGACAGGTGAGTTTGTGCTGGCCAGTGCAAGGATCTGGGAAGGGTGAGGAGGAGGCAGGAGGGAGACGTTTTGGAGTGGGGGGGAGGCAGCAGGTGTTCCCGGGAGTGGGCGGCAAGCAGGAGTGTTCTGGGGCTCTGGCACATTTGCTGAATGCTAGGCCTGTTCCTGTGCGACCTGGGGAAGTCCCGGGTTGTTTAGATTCGTGTCACCAATTTCAGTGGCGTAGATCCAAGTAGATCCATTGGGGCTGCTGCAGCTCTCCCCAGGGTAAGGGGAAAAGCTTCCCCTTTCCTCAGGCCGAGCCTAAAACAGCCCAAAACTTGCACTGGATACTGTCTAGGCCTATCAGCTTGCCTGTTCCAATGCAAGTTAGGATTGGGTTGCCCTTTACTAAAGTAAATATTATACTTGGATAATTTTATATATAATATGCATCTAATAATATAAATATATTTAATATTTAAAAATTAAAGAGGAGAAATTTATTGTTGATTTAACAGAGATTAAAAGTTTAACAGAGAGATTAACAGCTGAATGATTAAAATTTTGGGCTATAATCCTAGCCGCACCTGGGAGCAAGCCCCATTGACTCTAATGGATCTTACTTCTGAGTAGATGTGCCTAGGATTGAGTTCTTGGTTAAACTAACAGAGTCTTGAGGAACCCTAAAAACTTAAACACATTTAGAGCCCAATTCAATACAGCACAGGAGCAGTACTACCAAATGGCTACTGCTGCATTCTGTGCTGGATTTGTACAGGCTGGAGGTCTTCTCAGAACAAGGAGGCATTCATCATCTTACCCAAGTAAAACCCCAGCCTGCTCAATGGGGCTTTCCTGAGTTGCACAGACTCAAAAAGCCCCGAGCTCAGGCTTCCGAGCCTGGGAGGGAGGGATAGGATTTGCATCCAGAGCCTTTCCTACCCCCATTCTTCCCAGAACACCTCCCCCCCACCACATTTGCAACACCCAGTGCCATTGCTGTGGTCCCAGCACAAGCACTACAGCAGCGGAGGATCGGGCTGTTATTATTCTATAAATGTGTATGGACTAGACCAGGGGTGTCAAACACATTTCATACAAAGGGCCGAATAGCATTCATGATGCCTGCTGAGGGTCGGAAGTGATGTCATTAGGCAAGAAGTGATGTCATTAAACAGGTCATAACCAAAAATAAGCACTTTTTTCTCACTTAGGAACTCATTAGCTACTAATGAAAAAAGAGAAAATACTCAAACCTCGACATATTTCAAGATATGGGAGAGCCCAATTTTCATGTGGGCTACTCTTTCAGCAGTAACATCTCAGCACTGCTCAGCACCTGAGGGTCAGATAAAAAGCTTCTGCTGGCTGCATCCGGCCCCCGGGGCCTTATGTTTGACACCCCTGGACTAGACTCTTGGGGATTCTGGCTCAGTTGCACCACTTGAGCTCCTGGTGTTTTTTCCAGGGTTGTGGAGGGGGGGGCAACTTAGGTTCCACGGTTGTTGGAGTGACGGGGTTCCCCTTCACGCCAACTGAGGAAGGCTACAATGCTATGTGCATTTACCTGGGAGTAAGCCCTATTGACCATAATGGACCTTACTTCTGAGTAGACATGCCTAGGCTTGGGCTGTAAGGCATCCATTCCAGAACATGCAGGACCCCCTCCCCACCCTTTGGGGTACATCCCTTCCCTTCTCAGGGCAACAAAGGGTTAAGATTCCCCCCTGTCCTTCTTTCTAAGCCCCAACCGGGTTCTCCTTGCTCCGGATCAAGCAGGGGCGCTCTCCCAGTCGTCCAAACAGGTCCGATTCTCCACCCCCACCCCCACCCCTTTGCTCCCTCCGTGGCGGCTCACTGGCCTCTCGCAGCATCCCAGGGCGGCTGCCCAGTCAGTGGTCCAGGGGGATGCCCAGCTCAGAGGGATGCAGGGACAGCAGCGCCAGGTGGGTGCTTCATTTGCATGCGCAGAGCCCATTGGAGGGCGCAGGCCCCGCCCTCGGCGGCAGGTAAAGGGGAGCTGGGAAGAGGCTGGAGGGAGGACGGGCGGTGGCTCACCGCGCAGGGCCGTGGAGCGGGTGAGGTCCAGGCTCCTGAGTCAGGCGTTCGCCTCCCGCTGGCAGCTGACAGTCCCTCGCTCCCGCTGAGCCGCCTGGGCAGCGCAGAGGAGATGTCCGCTCGCACCCCAGGTCGGAAGTGCTGGCGGAGCGAGGACCCCGGGTTCCGCCACCTGTCTTTTGCCTGCCTGCCCCACTTAGGCACACGCACGCCCCCCTCCACTCTGCCAGCCCTTGGTTGACCCGTGGCAAACACACAGAGACTATGAACCCGCTTCCAGCAGTGGGGAGGGGCTTTTCCACACACACAAGTCCTTGCGCAGCACAGAGTTCACCTGTGGAACGAGCTGCCACTTGACAGCTTAGGTGACTGGAGATTGCTATTGGACTGGATCAAGTATTAGATCACTGGTGTCGCTAAGGGGTGGGGGTCGCGGGCAGGGAGCAACTGCCCGGGCTCAACGCTTGGGGGGGGTAACCTGCTGCCATGGCCCCCCCTGCGTTCGCAGCCCCCTTCCACCTGCTAGAAGACTCTGTTTTCCCGTCTTTGAGCCGCCCTGAGCCCAAATGCATTGGGAGGCACTGGGGGAATGTCAGGCTGCTGCAGGCCCAGGCATATTGACCCCCAGTGCTCCCCCCCAGATGCCCCCAGGGCACTACCCCAAGGGCACTGGGGTACTGGGAGGCACTGGTGGGTGTCAAGCTGCATTTGGAGACCACCAGTCTCCTTGCTTCAGGTAAATCACAAAAATGCAACCTAAACTTTCCCAATATTCAGGGAAGGTTTCAACCACATTTTCAACCACTGTGCCGTGGCACACTGGTGTGCCGCAGATGGTCTGCAGGTGTGCCACTGGGGTTTGGGGGAGGATCATTTGACAGTAGGGCTACAGGGGGATGCAAGCCCCTGCTGTCAGTGTGATGTGCCTTGTCAACTGTCAAAAAACTGTTGGTGTGCCTTGACAATTTTAGTGCCTTCTCAGTGTGCCATGAGACAAAAAAGGTTGAAAATCACTGCTCTAGTGCAATGGTTCCCAAACTGTGGGTCAAGGCCCACTGGTGGATCACCAAAGAGTGATGAAAAGATCAGACAACTAATTGCCTCAAGCCCTCAAGCTATTGAAAAATCAGACACTGTAGCTGCTAATTACCCTGCAAAGAGCTGAACTGCTGAACTCCTGCAGTCTACAAGCATGAGTAAATATGGAGAGATAAAGTCTGAGACTCTTTTTCTGGTCATTATTACTTATAAATAAATTACATCATTACTTATAAATAAATAATTTCTTCCTAGGTCTTCTTTTTTAAAAGGTCTGGTAAACCCTGGTGGATTCTGATAAGAGTGTCATTCTAAATGGTTCCCAAAACTATTTAACATCCGGACCTACCTAAAAAAAGTGTCACAATACCAGCTGCTCAAGCCTTCGTGGCTATAATGGTGATTGGGCAGCAGTGCTCTCCCCCTCACGTAGCAGGTTGTTTAACCTTGATGCACATGGTCCAGTGGTTCTTAAAGTCCCACTCAGACTTTGGGAACCCTGTAAGTATTTGCAGGGGAGGGGAGGGAGCAGCAACATGATTGGGACATGCTTCTGCCAGGGAAGGAAGGGTGAAACTGGAAGTGTTTTTTTTTTTTTTTAAAGCATTTTGGAGCTGCTGGGAGGGTTGCAGGAGGAGGTCACAGCTTCCCAGACACTCTAAAGACCCATAGTGACCCCTGGAAGGGAAACAGCCCTTTCCTGGAAGGGAAACAGCCCTTTTCCAGTTCCCCTGGTGGGTCACGACCAGTGGCGTAGCTAAAGGGGTGCAGGGGGTAGCAGTTACACTGGGCATCAAGCTTTAGGGGGGCAACAAGCTGAACTTGACACTAACAACAACAACAACAGCAACAACTTTATTTTTACTCCGCCTTTCTCCCCAAAGGGACTCAAGGCGGCTTACAACAGGTTAAAACAGATTTAAAACATAATTTAAAAAACAGATAAAAGCATATAACACATATCATAAAAACAGTAGTCAGATAAAAAGTAATCAGGTAAAAAGAGCATAGAGCAGCAAATCATAAAAGAATCAGGCCTGTAACCAAGTATTTAAAAAATATTAAAAGGTGTTGAAAAGATGTTAAAAAGGCCGAGAACACAGAAGGCTTGTTTAAACAGAAGCATCCTCAGGCCTCGCCGAAAAGTCTCAAGAAAGGGAGCCATTCTTAAGTCAAGGAGAAGGGAATTCCATAGCGTTGGTGCCACTACTGAGAAGGCCCTATTTCTTGCCACCGCCCCACATACCTCTATAGGCGGTGGCACTTGCCAAAAGGCCTTCTCTGATGACCTAAGTGGACAAGCCGGATTGTACAGGAGTAGGCGATCTCTAAGATACCCTGGTCCAGAGCAGTATAGGGCTTTAAAGGTCAAAACCAGCACCTTGAATTGGGCCTGGAAACGAATGGGTAGCCAATGCAGCTGCTGGAGAAGCGGATTGACAGAGTCAAACCACCTACCTCCAGTAACTACATGGGCCGCCGCATTCTGCACTAGTTGCAGTTTCCAAACCGTCTTCAAGGCCCACATAGAGCGCTTTACAATAATCTAACCTTGATGTCACTGTGGCATGGATCACCGTGGCCAGGTCTGCACGATCCACTAGTGACTAAAACTGTGAAAATCTTGATATGTATGAATAATACCATCATGTTCATTGGAAAAGTAGTTTAATGCAGAATGCAATGAAACAAACTGCACTGGAATATCTTCATTCTATCCAAAGTTATAGCCAATTAACCAGAAAATGAAAACACAACTGTCTTGTGGAACAAAAAGTGGATTTACTTAACTCCAAACTGACCTATGAGATTGATTGTTCTGAGTACCAATGAGATGATATTATGACGCAGCATGGAACCAATAACTTTTTATTTATCTACTTAATTAAAATTGATTTTATTATGCGGGGGGGCTACAAAATCTTCTTTGACCCCGGGTACCAGATAGTTGCCTTAGCTATGCCACTGACTGGGGGGAGGGAGCAGAGCAAGTGGGTGGTAAGCTGCTAGGCGGAGGAGGCAGTTCCTCCCAATATTCACTTTTTAAAAAGCCTGGGCATGAAGTCACTTCCGGTTGTGACATCACTTCTGGGGCAACATTTTGAGCTTGGCACCGGGCTACATGATCATTAGCTACGCCACTGGTCACGACCCACCAGTTTGGGAGCCACTGACCTAGTCTAATCTGCCTTGTCAGTTTTGTCACCTACCTCTCCCCACTCCTGCACCAGTGTTGCTGAACATCCAGCCTGAATAAGATTTCTGGAGAAGATCAAGTTTTGATCTATGATTTTGTTGCATTTTGACTGGTCCTCCTATCAAAGGCATGACACCACTCTGACTTTTAGATTTGGTTCTAGTGGACTGGCAGCCCAATCCTAAGAACATAAGAACAGCCCCACTGGATCAGGCCATAGGCCCATCTAGTCCAGCTTCCTGTATCTCACAGCGGCCCACCAAATGCCCCAGGGAGCACACCAGATAACAAGAGACCTCATCCTGGTGCCCTCCCTTGCATCTGGCATTCTGACATAGCCCATTTCTAAAATCAGGAGGTTGTACATACACATCATGGCTTGTAACCAGTAATGGATTTTTCCTCCAGAAACTTGTCCAATCCCCTTTTAAAGGCATCCAGGCCAGAAGCCATCACCACATCCTGTGGCGAGGAGTTCCACAGACCAACCACACGCTGAGTAAAGAAATATCTTCTTTTGTCTGTTCTAACTCTCCCAACACTCAATTTCAGTGGATGTCCCCTGGTTCTGGTGTTATGTGAGAGGGTAAAGAGCATCTCTCTATTCACTCTTTCTTTCCTGTGCATAATTTTATTCCCCCTCAGCCTTTCCTCATAAGGAAGGTGCCCCAGCCCCGTAATCATCTTAGTCGCTCTCTTTTGCACCTTTTCCATTTCCACTAAGTCTATTTTGAGATGCAGCGACCAGAACTGGACACAATACTCCAGGTGTGGCCTTACCATAGATTTGTACAACGGCATTATAATATTAGCTGTTTTGTTCTCAATACCTTTTCTAATGATCCCAAGCATAGAATTGGCCTTCTTTACTGCCGCTGCTCATTGGGTCGACACTTTCATCGACCTGTCCACCACCACCCCAAGATCTCTCTCCTGATCTGTCACAGACAGCTCAGAACCCATTAGCCTATATGTGAAGTTTTGATTTTTTGCCCCAACGTGCATGACCTTACACTTACTGACATTGAAGCGCATCTGCCTTTTGCTGCCCATTCTGCCAGTCTGGAGAGATCCTTCTGGAGCTCCTCAAAATCACTTCTGTTCTATGCATCCTATGCATGTCTACTCAGAAGTAAGTCCCATTAGAGTCAATGGGTCTTACTCCCAGGAAAGTGGTGATAGGATTGGACTGTAACATGGCTCCCTACCACTTTTACATGGAGTCAAAATCTAGAACCAATGACCTGAGGAATCCACACAGTTTCCACACAGATGTGGCAAGCTTTTGAACCATAAACGCATGCACTGAATTTCTGAAACTTCCCCTGCCACTTGTATTTTAAGAAACTTTGATTTCATATGAGGATGTTTTCTTGAGAGTTGATCATTGTGCCAGCAGAGGGTGCTCAGTCATCATCTCCTTGCCTTTTGCTTCTGTATTTATCCAAAAGAATCCTCCAGAGCAGTGGTTCTCAAACTTTTAGCACTGGGACCCACCATGGCAGAAGACCCAATCCGTCCGGACCCACCAGAAGTGATGTCATGACCAGAAGTGACATCATCAAGCAGGGAAATTTTTAACAATCCCAGGCTGCAATCCTGCTCACACTTACCCAGGAGTAAGCCCCATTGACTATAATTGTTAAAAGCATATAAATAGTAGCCCGTTAAACGTATAGAACAGCAACATTTCCCCAAGTGCAGTCACATTCCACGGTTGCATAAAGTCTAATATCTTAAAAATAAAATACTGAAATGAATGGAGACCTGCCTGAAATTGGCTCGTGACCCACCTAGTGGGTCCCGACCCACAGTTTGAGAAACACTGCTCTAAAGGTTTCCCTGTACAATACCAATTCTATTCTACACTTGAGAGCCTGGGCTCTAGTCTATGAGCACTTGGTCTGTAATAAAGGTCCCACAAGATTCTCGTTTTGTCTGCCTTTACTTAAACCGCAGGAGGACTTTCTTAGTTACAATTTGTTTCCTGTTTTATATGAGCCTGATGCTAACCTCAGAATGGCATCAAGGGCCAGCTGAATTGGGCCCAGGGCCCTACCTGCTTGGCCAACCCTAAACTCTCAATACCTGTTGTAGGTAATTTCATAAAGTCAGTTCAGTGATTGTTTCCCCTTTTGAAGAGCATCTTCCCCACAACACCACTTAAAGGAAGCATCTTCAAATCTTACTCAGTTAAAAAAATGCAGGGGTGCCGGTGAATTTGGCTAACTTTGGGTTTGGCGAAGCATGGCTGATGGTTCAAAACACCCACTTCTAAAGCAGGAGTGAGCTCCTGGAGTCCCTGAAAATCGTCTCCAATTAGAAAACCTTGCTGATTCTTTTCTATTGCAATGTTCCTAGGAAAGACTTTATTCCTGCTGCTGAAAAGCAGAACACTGAGACAACTGGTGGGAGACAGAGGGGAAAAAAACTACCCCAAATTTATTTACTGACTTTATTTATTTTCACATTTTTATATTGTCTTTCCTCCAAGGGACTCGGGGGCTTTACATGGTTCCTTCTTTACTTTGGTCCACACAACAACATTGTGAGGTAGGTTACGCTGAGAGTTGGCACCACTGCAATTAGTGCCCCAGAGACCAGGTAAGTAAAGGGAAAGGGGGGAGTATCATGGAGGAGGGTAGGAATAGGTGAAGAAGCTGCTTGAGGAATGGGGAGCTTGAAAAATTGTGTATTTACCAAGCCGGGTCCAGTATTTAACTGGTAGGTGTTTGCATGCAAAAGCAGGGATGCTGAGAGCTGGAACTGGACCCAAGGCAAGGGACCAGACTGACCCCCCCCCCAATGCATTGAGGTGCCCTGAATATGCATTGAAGTGCCCTGAAAGTGGATTAACACAGCCATAGATAGGTGGATTGATACCCAAATTTATTTTGTAATAAACTTGTTTTGTACAGCCTAGTTTTTGTCATGGCCCAGGACCCCCTGGAAGCCTGGGTCCCAGAGATTTTGTCTCCCAGCACCGCCTCCTCAGGTCTGCACAAAAGGTTTTTGACATGGTCATTGCCTCATGAAGTTTGTAATGTGAATGTAAAGCATGGGTGGGTCAGTGTGGCTATTTGCATGACAAATGCCTCTCCTGTGCTTAGTTTTCCCCCATGAACCCTTACCAGATGTTACCATTCATAAAGCAAGACAGACTCAAAGGCAATTTTAAGCCTCCCATGTACAAACACAGACAGTGTTTGACAAACTAAAGTACCATTGCTTCAGTGGTTTGTTAGCTTAATAAAGATGGATTCTTCGCATGAGTACAGTCTTTAAACAGAGTTGCTTCTGGGGTGTTTCTACACCAGCGATAATTATATGGAAGTCATCATCTTGTGAATCTGTACAGCCACCATACTACATTGCAAGTCTGGGAAAACTCCAGTTCATTCAAATGTTTCTGGAATCCTTCCCACAATGCACTTTCACAAAATCTGCCTTATGCCAGCGGTCTCCTGCTGCAACCATTTTGCAGAGCTCCTGGTGTGGCTATTGCCCCACCAGCCTCTTGTTACATTGTGCAGATGGGAAGAGGGCTGCTCATGGGTAGTACCATAGGTTCCTTTTATAACTGCTGAAGTCACTCTGTGCTTGGCAACCTTATTTATGAATGAGCCCTATATTTATGCAATTGACTTCAAGGAACAAGTTGGAATTTCAACTGTTACCCTGCACATGCCCGATCTCGTCTGACCTCGGAAGCTAAGCAGGGTCAGGCCTGGTTAGTACTTGGATGGGAGACCGCCTGGGAATACCGGGTGCTGTAGGCTTATACCATAGTCTTTCGAGACTGAAGGTTGCCAACCAACCAATCCTATGCACACTTATCTGGGAGTAGGTCCCACTGGACACAATGGAACTTTCTTCTCAGTAGGCAAGCACAGGATTGGATTGTTACACCTTTGGGGTGGGGGTTAGCAGTTCAGCTGGTAACCTACAACTTTGCACATTCATTTTATTTATCTTTATTGTACTATTGTGTACAAAAGCAAGCACCTGCTCCTTAAGATAAAAGCTAGCTATAGAGAGCAGCATGTTCTTTCTTCATGCGTTGGTGGTCATGGGACTAGTAGGAGAACATCCCATTCTTTCGCTTCAGTTCATACACAGTAGTAAATGATTCACTAAAACGAGCTGGACCTGGAGTGTCACCAGTGTCATTTTCACAGCAGTGTGATCTGCAGGATTCAGCTGCTGACATCCATGCCATGAAAAGCTTTTCCGATTGGTCTCTGCAGATGAAGCAGTAGTTGAAGACGCAGGAGCAGGCCATACCATTTTTGTTTAGATTAGCTGGCAACCCACTTGTCCAAAGGGCACTTGTCCAAAGACTAGGGCAAAAAGTGCCCATGTTATTAATTGGATATGAAACAGAATGTGAGTTTTTGGGTTACTCTACTTCAGGGGTGCCCAAAACCTGGCCAGGCGGCCACTTGCGGCCCTCAGGGACTCCCAATCCAGCCCGAGGGGAATCCCCAGTCTCCAGTGAGCCTCTGGCCCTCCGCAGACTGGAGCCCACGCTGACCTGACACAACTACTCTCAGTGTGAGGGCAAATGTTTGACCTCTCATGTGAACTGTGGGACAAGGGATCCTTCCACTGCTTGCTGTTTCACATCTGTGATGCAGCAGTGGTAGCGAAGGAAAGGCCGGTCTTGCTTTGTGCAAGGCCTTTTATAGGTCTTGAGCTGTTGCAAGACCTTCATTCATTCATAAAAGTTCCATCTCTGATAGATTCATTTATGTAAATTTATTCAAATTTGAAATATAAATTAATTTTTTTTCCCGGCCCCCAACACAGTGTCAGAGAGATGATGTGGCCCTCCTGCCAAAAAGTTTGGACACCCCTTCTCTACTCTACTAATCATTGTGTGGAGAAGATACACTTACATTTTCTATATATCATGTTGGTTCAGTGATGTTCCTTTGTTGTCATTGTACCTTTTGCCTATCTGCTGCCATGTTGGCTCTTTTTTCCCTCCAGTTGTTTTTCAGCTCAAAAATTGCATTTCCAAAGAGGCTTTTTCAGCTCCTGGAGAAGTGATGAGTAATGCTGTACTCAGTGGTGTCACTAGGGTTTGTGTCACCAGGTACAGGAGGCCAGCATGTCACCCCTATGATGGACCTCCTCCCATGCAGTAGGCAGGGCAAAGCCATGGGCAGTAGGTGTGGTGTTATACCATTGCCCTGCCCATGCTGGTTTTTTGGCTATAACCTTTGATAGAATAGAGGTATTTCAATGTGGTTTGTTTCATTGCATTCTGCATGAAATTATGCATTGATTGATATATAACATGATGGTATTATTCGAAAATTTCAAGATTGGTGTCACACACCCCCATGTGCATCACCCAGTGCGGCCCACACCCCCTAGTGACATCGCTGCCTGTACCTTTCCTACTGCAAGTGAAAAAGCAACACAGAGAGGATGAGTCTGAGCTGGAAAACAATCCGATGTAAATGGGTGAAGCAGGCTGTCTCCGAGTCTTCGCCTGCCCAGACAGATGTTGGTTTAAAATTAAGAGCAGAGGGAAAGCAACAGTATGGAACTTCACATTGCTTTTGTCTGGATGGTGATCAGTGTGTACTGATTGGTTCCAATAAGCATGGGTGTTTCAGAGCAGGTTAAGAGGTCTGGATTCTTAGGGTCAAATTAGATATGTGTGATACGGCTCAATGGAAGTCAGTTTTATTTATAAACAGTGAGCCAGGGTTTGTATGTGCATGTGTGCATGAAATGAGGCAAAATTGTAGTTGCAGAGCTAGCACTTGGTCCCAAGTACCAAAACTGCTTTGATACTTTCCCCGCCTCCATAGTTTTGATCCCAATTGTGTCCCATCATGCAGAAGCATATGATGGGATAAATGACCAGGTGCCAGCATGCCTGTCACTTTGAATTTCAGGTTGACCAGGCCTCCCCTGGGACATCTTGAGACAGAGGCCAGGTCAACCCATGGCTCAGAGCAGCCAAGGGCAGGGTAGTGGGAACAGTCCATCCCAGGTACCAGTGGCACTAGGTGTGCCACTATTCTCATGCGCTGTTTTTAGTGGGGAATAAACTTCCAGTGAAAGCCCATGGATTTTTTTCCCCAGCTAAAAGTTGCACACATTGGCACCCAAAACTGAGCTCAAAAACCTAATCGGGAAAAAGGATTAAAGCCCTGCTACAGTCCACTGAGATTTCACAATGTTCTGCAGGTGCCTCCCCTGCAAAAGTTTTATAAATAAATCTAACCTCCCATCAGCCCTTCTGGGCTTGCGGAATCCCTGTGCCGCTGCAATGCAGGTGGCTCCGCAGTTCTCTGTCCAGCATGTGGCGACTTGTGAAGGAGGATTCGCATCCCAAGCCAAACACTGTGCAGGCCGCTTCCAGGTGCTTGGCAACCCGGAAGTTTGGCGGTGACAAGATGACATCACAGCCGAATGTCAGGCTCCTTTAAACAAAAAGCTTGCCAACCCCTGATTTAGAGTACCTTGGATTGCAGGGGATGGGTTGCATTTCTGAAAACTCATGATAAGGACTGAGCAGAACAAGCATGGAAGCGGCATCCGTCTTTGTAAAATGTCGGAAGAGATGTAAGTACAAGATGGCCGTATTGCAAAGCTCCTGAAATCTTCCCAGGAAACTGCACACCTTGTTTTCCCAGCAGAGCATTCCTGCCATTGCAAATCTTTGGCCATTTGGTGATGGCTTTTTTGCCATTTTAAAAACACAAAGGGGGATTTGTTGCTTTGGTACAGGCCCTCAGTGATCATGATGGTTCCACTGGTTCCTGAAGGCTTACCAGGGATATTTGGCTTTTGACAGCTGAACATTTGACCTTTGGAATTTCTTGTAGTTGATTTTAGCACTCCGCTCTCTGCGCTGAGCCTTTTTGTCCTTGACTACCCCTGGCTTTTCAAGTCACGCAAAGAAAGGTCACCTCTTGAGCTATTTTTGCAAAGGTCTTTTTTTTGCCTCACCCACTGGAAAAAGGACTCAAGACTGTATTTCCTCACAGCAGACAACACCTAGCACTTCCTCTCGTTTAAAAAAATCCCCTGTGTCATAGCCCATTTTTGGCATGTTGTGTCATAGCCCATTTTTGGCAGGAACACGACACAAAAAAGGCCATGTGAGAGAATTCAGCAACTTACATTTAAGAGGCAAGCTCAAGAGGCCTCAGCATGCAAAGGCCATGTGAGAGTTCTCCATTTGTGTGTGTGTTAGAACTGTTCTGCAGTGCAGAACTTCTGTACTGTAGCGAGTCATGGACTCTTCGCTCACAACAGGAGAGGAAACTAAACACTTTCCACATGCGCTGCCTCTGACACATCCTCAGCATCACCTGGCAGGACAAAGTTCCAAACAACACAGTCCTGGAACGTGCTGGAATCCCTAGCATGTATGCACTGCTGAAACAGAGACGTCTGCGTTGGCTCGGTCATGTTGTGAGAATGGATGATGGCCGGATCCCAAAGGATCTCCTCTATGGAGAACTCGTGCAAGGAAAGCAACCTACAGGTAGACCACAGCTGTGATACAAGGGTATCTGCAAGAGGGATCTGAAGGCCTTAGGAGTGGACCTCAACAGGTGGGAAACCCTGGCCTCTGAGCGGCCCGCTTGGAGGCAGGCTGTGCAGCATGGCCTTTCCCAGTTTGAAGAGACACTTGGCCAACAGTCTGAGGCTAAGAGGCAAAGAAGGAAGGCCCATAGCCAGGGAGACAGACCAGGGTCAGACTGCACTTGCTCCCAGTGTGGAAGGGATTGTCACTCCTGAATTGGCCTTTTCAGCCACACTAGATGCTGTTCCAGAACCACCAATCAGAGCACAATACCATAGTCTTTCGAGACTGAAGGTTGCCAACAACAATAGAACTGTTCCCTTGGGTCTACCAGTTTTGGTTTTGCAGTTGAAGCCTCTGTATGTTGGGCCATTATTATTTACTCAGAAGGCTGAACAGTCTTAGGCCCAACTGAGCAAGAGACCAGTGGCATCGCTAGGGTTGGTGTTCCCCCCCCCCATTGACTACATCCACCTCCAGAGGTCTGGGTATGCCCTATCTGCCCAGCCAGTCATCTCCCTCCCTCCCATGGGATAGACCTGACCTCATGGAGAGAGAAAGATGTAGGCCAGGCCAACAAGGAGCCCAGGTCTACTGGGCAGGTAGACTTGGCCTTGGAAAGCCCAGTAGACCTGGGCTCCAGATCTTTTCATTTCAGTCCTCTTGGTGGTGTCTCTGGTGTGATCTCCACTCCCCACACTGCTTAGTAACACCACTGCTAGAGACCACCTGCAGATGTACTTATTTTCTTTCTGCTCCAATCTATGCTATGTACTCTGGGCTTTCAAAGTGCGTTGGAAGCAATAAAGAAGTGAGTTCTTATAAGGGGCTGCTCAGTGTATGTAGTACTGGCCTTACTGGTTTCGTGCTTGCTCCAACTAGCTAACTTCAACTGACTAGTTTTGCTTTAAAATGGTAATGGACTGGAGAATGACATGCACCATCTCATTTTTCTGACAGCCAGAGACTCTGCTGGCATCTGCAAGCTTGGCTCCGTTCACTTCAATTTGCATTGAGTTACAGTGACTGACATGCTGGTTCTAAATCTTTTATCACCACCTGTGTATTTCTGGCAACAAGAGGAACCCTCGAAGCACAAGTTTGAAAACTGGGGCTCTCAACCCAGGCAGGCAGGTTCCCCTCAACAACAGAGGCAAATGAGGCAAACACCTCTAGTGTCCACATTCCAGGGGCATCTGCCTCTCCCAATTGGGCTCCAATGCCAAAACATAGGAAGAGCCCCACTAGATCAGGTGCATCCAGTCTAGCCTCCTGTATCTCACAGTATCCACCAGATGCCTCAAGGAGCATACAAGACAACAAACAACCTGCATCCTGGTGCCCTCCCTTGCATTTGGCATTCTGAGGTAGCCTACTTCTAAAATCAGGAGGTTGCACCTACCCATCATGGCTTGTCAATTGTGATGAACTTTTCCTCCAGAAATCTGTCCAGTCTGTCTCCTTTTGAAAACATCTAGGCCAGATGCCATCACCACATCTTGTGGCAAGCAGTCTCACAGACTAATTACATACTGGGTGAAGAAATACAGGTGCAGCCTATTTATCCACGGAATTTTTATCTTTGGATTTGGCTGAAGGCGAATGGAGTGGGGTATTGAATGTCACACACACCTTTGCCTCCTTTGCCCTGCTGGCTTCTCCATTTCCAGGCAGCCCAAAACACTGCAAAAAGGCTCTGCCTTGCCCAGGCAGGGAAATAGCCCTGGAGCCCTGGAAGAGGTTCCCCTTGCAAAGGAACAGTAACATTCCTGGAGCCCCTGAGCCAGCCGAGGCTGAAGAGGGGAAGGGGGGCAAGAACCTCTGTAGCCAGAACACATCCAGCGAGGTGGAGGTGGAGGTGGAGCTCTCTCTCTCTCGCTCGCTCGCTCTCTCTCACTCACACACACACACACACACACACACACACACACACGAAGGGGCAGCTATCACAAAGCCTTCCCACCAAGCAAAGCATGTGATTTACACTTTCCTGGGAGTAAGCCCCATTGACTGGAATGGGGCTTACTTCCAAGTAGAAAGGCATAGCGCTGGACTCTTAAAACATCAGCATCCCACCTGTGAAAGAAGCCGGCAGCTGGCAACGGGGAGGGTTCAGGAGGAGTAGGCAGGAGGGGGAAGAGAGAGGATTGCTTTAAAAAACCCAGGGAGTATTTGCCGAATCCCCCCCCCCCATGCAGGCTCTAGGGAAGCCTTGGAGAGACAGGTGATGGTGAGCAGAGAGCCAGACTACAAGTTCCAGAATGTTCCGGAGCAGAGGAGTTTCCATAATGGTGGTTGGGAGGATTGCAGGAGTGGCAGCACACAGAGGAGGAAAAGAACCTGCAGCACTGTTGGGAGGCCGCCTGGGACACAGCGGCTTCCCAAGCAAGCTCACCATTCCAACTGTGAAAGAAGCAGGACAGCTGGCAACAGGAGGGCTGAGTACGGAGGGGAGGGAATTGAGAACAGCTGCCTTAGTTTCCTTCCAACCAGAAGTGTCAGGCTGCAGCCTATTTGCTCTATGGACTCTAACTCTATGGACTCAGCACAGATTTTGTTAATCGCTAGCAGCTTTGTGTCCCCTTCCTGAAAGCCTCCATAGGAGAAGGAATGGGGTCACACAAACCTTGTGCCTGCAGTCACTTCCAGGTTCTCCTTGGAGGAGAAGGCTCTGGCAGCTTCATGTGCCCTATTTTTTCTCTGGTGGAGACTCCTTGCCTCCACTGGAGAAGAAATGGGGCACATAAAGCCGCCATAGCGCCACCCCCCCTTCCAGGGAGAACCTCTTCCAGATAACATCACATGACATCAGGTGACGTCATTGCCCTGGGTACCAGGGCAGTGCACTGCAGCCCTGCATCCATATGCCAATTTACTCTTTCAATTGGACCCCTACTGTTTGATAAATGATTGGGGCAGAGCCAACCTAGTTTGGTTCTCCATATTCAAAGCAATTTCATGTTCCTCCAAATGAGCGAACTCGGCAGGTTCCCTAACAACGGTTTATGCTCAGTGTCAAGGCAGGTGGTTAAAGAGTAGTAAACTGATCTGAATTAAGAGGGTAGGGTCTTTGAGATGGGTTCTTAATAGTCAGCTCTCCACCAGGAAAGGCAATTTCAAAGGCTGCCAGCAGACCCGATTTTCCAATCTGCATGTAGGCCAGTGCCAAGGCAAGCTGGACATATTTACCCACGTCATTTTCAAAGTGTTTCTACAATTTGTCTGTCCCTTTACTTTTTTTAGAAACTGAACAAGGCTGTGGCTCCATTTTTCTGTTTTCTAGACAACATCGGGCAGGAGCAGATTGTTGCTCACAGATGACTCACTTGAACAAGTATTGTATCATGGGTTTCCTGTCACTTTTTTTTCAGCCTGTTCCAATAAAGGGTTTTCCATGTGCTACTTGCAAATGCTGTTCCAATTGTTTGAAGTTTAGCATTCTGTGCCTCATTTCCTCCTCAGTGATCCTGGATTTAGAGCCAAGAGAGACATGATACTAGCAAATCTGTGATCAGATCAGGTCTAACTTTTTAATATAACAGGTTGGAGGCAGTCATGCATAGGGATGGGGTTTTTTCAGTGGTAACGAAATAAAAACATATAACAGCTCTTTCTGCACTTTTCTTTTTTGTAAAAACACAAAACAAGAACAAAAAAAAATCTGTTTTTCAACAACAACCACCCCAAAATCTGTGAAATCTGCAAAATAACCCAAAACTAATGCAGGGGTGTCAAACATAAGGCCCGGGGGCCAGATGTGGCCCACAAAAGCTTTTTATCAGGCCCTCGGGCTCTCAGCTGCTTAGCAGTGCTCAGGTGGCACTACTGAAAGGGCAGCCCACATGAAAAATAGGCTCTCCCATGTCTTGAAATATGATCAAGATTTGTGTGCTTTCTCTGCTGTCATTTGCAACTAATGAGTTCCTAAGTGAGAAAAAGTGTTTATTTTTGGTTATGAACTGTTTAATGACATCACTTCCTGCCTAATGGCATCACTTTTGGCCCTCAACAGGCATCATGAATACTATTTGGCGCTCGGTATGAAATAAGTTTGACCCCCCTACTCTAATGCTTCTGCATATTCTCTAGCACCTCTGCATGTGTGTGGCTGCACCTGCTGGCACTATACCTCTTATATCACCTACCTAGTACACTTTTAAAGTGATTATAATTTATAATTATAATTTATAAAAATGTACCCTTGGAATAAAAACACATAACACTGCTTTCTGCACTTCTCAGTTTTGTCGAAAACCATAAGCTGCGAAAAAATAAAATTGAGAAAGTATACACTTTGGCCCAGCAGAAGTGTATACTGCAAAGGAAGAAGGGCTCCACTAAGTCCAGGAGGGTGCCCACATGGCTAACGAGCCAAGTTAGAGAGGCCATAAAGAGCATGACAAAAGAAATGTAAGAAGGTGATACTGGAGGCCAATGGAGACTATGAGGAACACATGGCCAGCAGCATTAAGGGGAATAATAAAAGCTTATTCAAATATGTCAGAAGCAGGAATCAGTAAGTCACCAGGCCCAGATGGCTTCCACCCAAGAGTTATTAAGGAATTAAAGAATGAAGTTGCTGATCTCTTGACTAAAATATGCAACTTGTTCCTCAAAATGGCCACGGTGCCAGAGGTTTGGAGGATAGCAATGTCACGCTGACATTGTGAGATACAGGAAGCTGGACTAGATGGGCCTATGGCCTGATCCAGTGGGGCTGTTCTTATGTTCTTACAGGATTGCTGGGGAAGATATGTAGCAATGGGCAAGTTGTCTCTCAGGAAAGCTTGTTACTGATCTCCTCATTAAGATCCTGGTAGGCCTTGGCCAAGCTTCAGGCTAGGTGTAGAATTCTCCAAAGCAAAAGAAAATTAAAGGAGATTAGCAGCAGGCAATGAGGTCACAACAGGCTGGGATAAGAGCATAAGAACATAAGAACAGCCCAACTGGATCAGGCCATAGACCCATCTAGTCCAGCTTCCTGTATCTCACAGAGGCCCTCCAAATGCCCCAAGAAGCACACCAGATAACAAGAGACCTGCATCCTGGTGGCCTCCCTTGCATCTGACATAACCCATTTCTAAAATCAGGAGGTTGTACAGGTATCAAATATCTGGGATCAGGTATCAAATCAGGCAGACAAGGAACAAGAGGATCAAAGGCAAAAGATGTGGGTGGCAACAGGCTGGTGGCTGAAGGGACAGCAGGGCAATCTGTGTCATAACTTCAGAGATGTTGTGATAGACTGAGAAGCTGGCTTGGATGCAAGGGTCTTATGAGGCCTGGTGTCTCCCATTTGGCTTGTGACATCAGATGACAGCATTTAGGCTGGTACTGCAGCTGCCCTTGATAGTACCCTTAAACCTCAGGGACTAGTCTCTCTAGCTTGCTGAGGGCACAATACTAACCAGGTCTACTCAGAAGTAACTCCTATTTTGTTCAATGGGACTTACTCTCAGGAAAGTGTGGTTAGGATTGCAGCCTGAGTGACCAGGGTGATGCCAGTACAGAAGGAAAGGCACCAGAGACTAACTGATGGAGGCCTTGGCTTAAGACCCTCTTTGTACATCACTGCCAATAAGGAATCTCAAGCTTCTCCATGTTTTTCAAACAGGAAGACAGAATTTTATTAGTACAAGTACCTCATCTGAATTCCTCGCATACTGGAGGGGCCAGCATTCTTCTTGCAATTTGAGCAGCAGAATCAGCACTGAAGATGTAGATAATGAACACATTTGGGGAGGGAGAATCTCACAGCCTGAGAAGGGCATGCGAAATCTATTTCTTTAGCTCCTGATGAAACAGCCCAAGCTTTGACTTTTGAACCAGTTGTGTGGGTGTATTAATTCTGAACAGCATTCGTTGGCAAACAGCCGTGGCGGCTCTGCAGGTTGTCAATTTGAAAATCTCTGTTCAAGGCCTCAGAACTCTCTATTTTTGTCTGGAACTCTCATATGTATTATGTCAGGGCTGGGCAGACTCCATTCTTATCTTCCTCCTGCGTGTCTCCTCTTTGTCTCATACGTGCATCTTAGACAAGTGTGCTGGAGCTGCCCAATGACTCAGTGATTTCCTTTTTTAATTCCTGGTATACCAGCTGCCCCCATACCTCACCAATGAGGGGTAAAGGGATGTAGGGTGTAGAGGTAAAGAGGTGTCGGGTGTCCCCCGTTCTCTCTCCCCCTGCTCAAACTCCCTGATCCTTTCAAGTTCCATTTTACCACTCTGCTCCCCAAGTGACACCACCGGGGTGAGAGGCAGGGCCCAATGCACTGTGAAAAGGAACTGAGTGAGCAGCAAGACAGCAAGGCTCCCCCACCACTACAGACACTGAAACCAGAGTGAGAAAGATAGATGACTGGAGTGCTCCTTTGTATAGCAAACCACCCCTGGGTGGGACACCGGTAACAGCAAAGCAAAGAACACCTGCCCTCTCTCTAGGTCAGTGGTTCCCAACCTTTAGAAGCCCATGGACCACTGAGGCAAAAATTGGAATTGTCATGGACCACTTAGGTTGTGGTGAGTCTGGTCTCCGCCTTCTCTGGTGGTCCGTCTCCCAAGCGCTCCCCCATGAACTGGCAGAGAGGACGGAGAATGGCCTGCCCACAGTCACAGCTGACACTTCAATGGTGTCTGTGGGCAGTCCATTCTCTGCCCTCCTTGGTGGGTCCATGGGAGACTGCTTGCACAGTGAGAAACTGAAAGTGATCAAAGGTGATTTTTTTCCTGAGACCTCATGGACCACTTCTCAGAGTCTTGTGGACCACCTGTGGTCCCCAGACGATAGGTTAGGAACCAGCGCTCTAGGTGCTTGAATTCTTCCACTCCCACTCTTGCTTGAGACTTGCTGATCACAGGTTGTGCGGCCCAAGTCATTGAGCAATACCGACTGCTTGTGCATTTGCGTCTGTGCAAGCAGGCACTGTCATAAGGAGGCCCTTCAACACTGCACTTGCCTGGAAGTTCTTTCAAAACTAGCAACATTGCTTAGGTAGATTAACTTGTAGTGCTTTATAGCACTTTTGCAACAGCGCGCACTGGTGGAATGTGTGTTCTGCCGGCGCAGGCTCTGAATGGGGTTGGGCTATCAGTCTCTTTCTCAAGGCAGGGGGGTTTTCTGCAAATCTGGTTTGTGCTGGTTTGTTATCCAGTCTCGGATCTCTAGTTCCAATAGAGCTGTGTGCTTCATCAGTTCCCCAAAAACCAGCTCATTGTTAACAGAGGACCATGACCTCACATCCAGCACCATCAGGTTCATCTTACCATCAGCAGGAAGTGTCAACCTTCGTGGCTGCGCCATTCACTCTCCCAGAGTTCAAGTGGAGTTGAATGCACACAAGTCACGTCAGCCCAGACACTGTTGCCAGTCGGCTGTGCTTCTCCATCAGGCTGCTGATTTCCCTGCTGTGCTGGGCTCCCTCCCATATGTTCTCATTCATGGATTTCGTGCTCACTGTGAAATGCTGTCCAGGGCTCCATGTTGGTGCCCCATTTCCTGCTTGCTTGGCTTTCTATGGACAGCTGCTAGTACAGTGACCACTGAATGAGATGAAAAAGAGAGGTGATCAGCGTGCCAAGCAAAAACCAATTTGCACCTTGCTCTGTCCATTTCACACTGGTGAGGTCTGAACAGCTTTGCAAAAGGTCCCTGGCATCTTCAAATAGGGCTGAAGATCTGAAATGCTGGAGAGCTACTGCCCATCAGAAAACAGATAATACTGAGCTTGATGGACCAACAGTATGTGGCCACTAGACCTACAGTCTTTTCTCTGTTGTCCCCCTGACCTCTAAACAACTGATTTGTGGTTATTTTTCAAACTTTGAATGCAGTTGTGATACCAGTCTGTCCAGCATGGTCTGGCAAAGTGCTACTGATGACCCTGGTAGAGGAGTCATCTATGCAGCCACATATGCCTTCACTGTCTCTGACATCATGATCAAAACAGTCTCATTCAAACTTTTCAAAAAAGTGTACTGCAAGAACTGATGCACACACACAGATGCAGGGCCCCTGAAAGGAATTTTATCAGGGGGCACAAAGTTTCTTTGGGGTCCCTTTCCAAAGGGGGAGGAGTGCAATGAGGGCAGCAGAATGGGGGGCAAAAATAGGACAGGGGGGTGGTGTTGACAGTCCAAAGAATCTTTGGAGCCCAGGTCTACCTGGCTTCTTGATGCAGAGCCCAGGTCTACCTGACCCTGCGGCATTGGCAGCTAGATAAAGTAATATGGAAAACCAAACACATTTCTAAGTCTCTCTAAAATCTTAGAAATGGAGAAAATCCATTTATCTCACAGTGGCCCACCAAATGCCCCAGGGAGCACACCTGATAACAAGAGACCTGTATCCTGGTGCTCTCCCTTGCATCTTTCCACTCTGTCCTTCCCGTGCATAATTTTGTATGTCTAAATCATGTCCCCCCTCAGGCGTCTCTTTTCTAGGCTGAAGAGTCCCAAACGCCGTAGCCTTTCCTCATAAGGAAGGTGCCCCAGCCCAGTAATCATCTTAGTCGCTCTCTTTTGCACCTTTTCCATTTCCACTATGTCCTTTTTGAGATGCGGCGACCAGAACTGGACACAATACTCCAGGTGTGGCCTTACCATCAATTTGTACAATGGCATTATAATTCTCCCTCAGCAAGTCTTGTTCATCTACCTGTTTTGAGATTCTATCTTTGATGAGGCATTCCACCATCTTACCCGGTATAGATGTTAGGCAGACCAGCCTATAGTTTCCCGGGTCCCCCCTCTTTCCCTTTTTAAAGATCGGTGCCCATTGACACCCACTCTCTGCTTCCTGGCCTCCAACCAGTTCTCAATCCATGAGAGGACCTGTTCTCTAATTCCCTGACTGTGGAGTTTTTCAGTAGCCTTTGGTGAGGGACCGTGTCAAACGCCTTCTGAAAGTCCAGATATATAATGTCCACGGGTTCTCCCAAATCCACATGCCTATTGACCTTTTCAAAGAATTCTATAAGGTTCGTGAGGCAAGACTTACCCTTACAGAAGCCATGCTGACTCTCCCTCAGCAAGGGCTGTTCATCTATGTGTTTTGAGATCCTATCTTTGATGAGGCATTCCACCATCTTACCCGGTATGGATGAGGCTGACCGGCCTATAGTTTCCCGGGTCCCCCCTCTTTCCCTTTTTAAAAATAGGCATGACATTTGCTATCCTCCAATCTTCTGGCACCGTGGCCGTTTTGAGGGACAAGTTGCATACCTTAGTCAAGAGATCTGTAACTTCATTCTTCAATTCCTTAATAACCCTTGGGTGGATGCCATCAGGGCCCAGTGACTTATTGATCATTAATTTATCAATGAGGTCTGAAACATCTTCTCTTTTAACCTCTATCTGACTTAACTCCTCGGTCAGGAGTTGCTGTTCGGGCAGCGGTATTTGCCCGAGGTCTTCTGCCATGAAGACAGATGTAAAAAACTCATTTAATTTCTCTGCCATCTCTAAGTCTCCTCTTATTTCCCCTTAACCTCCCTCACCATCCAGAGGGCCAACCGCTTCTCTGGCGGGTTTCCTGCTTCTAACATATTTGAAGAAGCTTTTATTATTCCCCTTAATGCTGCTGGCCATGTGTTCCTCAGAGTCTCTCTTGGCCTCCCATATCACCTTCTTACATTTCTTTTGCCACAGTTTATGTTCCTTTTTATTCTCCTCATTAGGGCCAGACTTCCATTTACGGAAGGAAGCTTCGTTGCCCTTTACGGCCTCTCTAACTTGGCTGGCTAGCCATGCGGGCACCCTCCTGGACTTAGTGGAGCCCTTCTTCCTTTGCGGTATACACTTCCGCTGGGCCTCTATTACTGTTGATTTGAGCAACCTCCATGCACTCTGTAGAGATTGTACTCTTTTTTATCTTCCCTTTCAACCTCCTTCTAACCAGCCTCCTCAACTGAGGGAAGTCTGCTTGTCAGAAGTCAATGGTTTTTGTGAGAGTTGCAGCTGAGTTGCAGTTGAGTTGCAGTTTTTGTGAGAGTTGCAATCCCGAGTTGCAGCTGGGTGCTGGATGTACTCTTGGGTGTGCTGGCAGTTCACCTGCAGCGACAATGAGACCCAACAGGCAGTCTGTGTTCTGCATGAATCAGATGTACATTCTGTGCATCCCAGAATTCTCTGCAGTGTGCAGTGTTTATGTAATAATTCTGTAGACATTCTTTAGCATTGAGGAACACATGCTAAAGAATGCCCCCCCCTCAAAGCAGGGGGGTCTCTAAGCAATGCTTAGACATTGTGCCCCCCTTTTCCCCTGCTAACTGGGTAAGAGGCACTTTTTCAAGTGGGTGCTCCTCTTTTTTTTTAGCAGGGGGAGAGTAACTGGCCCACCTCACCCCAGCACTGTCTGTTCTAGTGGCTGTCTGCTGGTATTCATTTGCATCTTTTTAGATTGTGAGCCCTTTTGGGACAGGGAGCCATTTAGTTATTTGATTTTTCTCTGTAAACCGCTTTGTGAACTTTTAGTTGAAAAGCGGTATATAAATACTGTTAATAATAATAGCAGACACATTGATGTGGGAAGCATTCCCTAAAAGCTAAAAGGCTTGAACACTACTGTTTTAAATAATAATAATAATAATAATAATAATAATAATAATAATAATAATAATAATAATAATAATAATACATCATTGGCATCCTTCAGTCTCAGAAGACTATGGTATCGCACTCTGAATGGTGGTTCTGGAACAGAGTGTCCTCTCCAGAGCGCGAAGCCTGGGTAAATTAGATATGGAGGACAGACTGTTTCCCATGCAGCAAATCCCCCCTCTCCACGTCGCTGAAATGGTCCAATGGAAAGGCAGAGGCCAATATGGTTGGTTCCAGCGGCGTTGCAGGAGTTGCCAGAATGTGACTGTGTTCAGCCATGAACTGCCTCAGGGACTCCGGCTCCGGATTTTGCCTCGAGGTTGACTCCTGAAGCCTTTTCCATAACTGGATGTAGCCACAAGGCAGTGGCGGTTTGGGATCAGAGTTTTCCTTCTCTCAGATGAGCTGCCTTCCCAAGCTATCGAGTCCCATCTACCCGGTTGTTGTTTGGTCGCCTCTTACGACAAGTACAGCCAAACAGAGGGCCTATTCTTATCCCCCAGCCCCCAGGGGTGCTGGGTATAATTATTATTATAATACAGGCATTTATATACCGCCTTTCTTGGTCATCAGATTTCTCCTCAGACTTTAATTCAAGGCGGTTTGCATAGGCAGGCTGTTCTAAATCCCAGTAGGGATTTTTACAATTGAAGAAAGGATCTATCTTTCAAGAACCGCACAACATTTCAGATGGATCTTTTATGGTCTGTTCTCACTTTCTGGCCTCCAGATTCCTCCCATGCAGGCTGACAAGCAGCTCCTTCATCTCTCCAAGAGCAGGTGGAATAATTCGGCTGGGCTTGTCAGCTGCTTCAAGGTCTCGCCATTCACGGTGCCGGTGGCCTCGAACTGACGACCTTTGGATGTTATCTTCAGGCAAACGGAGGCTCAACCCTCTAGACCAGACCTCCTTGTCCTCCTTTTAAGAGATTTGTTTTGTGTATTTGACAGCCCAGTCCTATCAGGCTCTTATGCTGGTGGAACAAGCATTCTACCAGCATATATCGCCTTATGCAGTCACGAAAATGCCTCAGACAGAGTGCAAAACTGCATGCTGCCGGAGTGCCAGTGGAGAGGCCGCAGTAGCCTTGTGTGTGGCAATGGCACTCGACAGGCCCACCAATGGTAAGTCAGTGGGGGAGGAGGGACAGGGCATGGGACAATGGTGATGAGGGCAGGGAGGGCAGATCAAGTCTGAGAAGGGGGAGTTTGGTGGCAATGGTGGCCACTGACTTGAAACCCCCTTCTCAGACCTGACCCTGAGGACAGGGCGTTCCCTTACCCAGATGTTCCCTTATGCAGTGGAAACCTCTGGGACTTCTCCCCCCAATGCAGAATACATCACAAACCATTTTGGTGTGCCTGCATCTATGGGAGGGAAGCATAGGATTACACTATATAATAAACTTGTTTTCCATTATTGGAGCTCTTTCTAATCATCAAACATTTGTAGTTTGTTATCTCAGTTGAATAAAAAGGAATTTTTTTTCCACAATTCAAAGGTGCATCTCCATATCTGAGGTGACAAAAAGATAAAAGCAATGGATTTGATCAGGGAAAAATTCAAGTCAAGGTTCCCGTTTTCAGAATGACGTTCGTAGTGATAAGTTGTGGTGGAGCTATAATACGCTGGTGGGCTTCTTAGCTGTAAGATGGACTCACAGTTAACGTAATCATTTATCCCATGGAATGACTCACAAGAAGCCAGAGTAGCTGAACAGGAGGCCTTCGTCATAAGAATTTCCTTTTTTTCCAGTGCTGACGCTGCTCCATTCCTGCACCAAGTCATTTTTCAGGTTGGAAGACATTTCGCATAAAAACAACTTTTCTAATTGAAAACCTTTTGACCTCCCTTTCAAAAAAAAATGTTTTCCTGGCTTTTTCAATGCCTGTGTTAAAAAATTGCAGCTTTGCTTAGAATTCTTATGAAAATGGCAGTGGTGGTGGGGGGAGGAATCAATGGGAAATATTTTTCACTATAACATCCAAACTAAAGAAACAATGGTCAGAAAGAGAGAGAGAGAGAGAGAGAGAGAGAGAGAGAACACTGCCTGATGCGATCTTGGGGCCACCACCTCTGCACTACAAAAAACAATCAAAACCCTCACCATGCTTCTCACATGCTATTGTCAAACCGAGAAGCGCATGCCTATAAACTCTGCAGGAAGGACAGGGAGGGGCGTGTTGGAGTTGTGGTGGCCATTTACATAGAATCCAGCAAAGTAGAGATTGAAGGCGGGTTCGACTCCAGCATAGAATCTCTGTGGGTTAAATTAACAGGACTGAGGAGTGATGTAATACTGGGGGCGTACTATCGTCCTCCAGACCAGAAACCGGAAGGGACCTTGAAATGAGGAAACAGATCAGGGAGGTGACAAGGAGGGACAGGGTTGTAATCATGGGGGACTTCAATTATCCTCATATAGACTGGGTCAATTTGTGTTCTGGTCATGAAAAGGAGACCAGATTTCTTGACATGTTAAATGACTGTGCCTTAGAGCTGCAAGTCATGGAGCCCACCAGAGGACAGGTGACTCTGGATTTAATATTGTGCGGTACTCAGGACCTGGTTAAAGAAGTAAATGTTACTGAGCCTTTGGGGAACAGTGATCATGCTGTGATCCGTTTCGACTTGCACATCGGGGGAAGAATACCGGGCAAATCTCTCACAAAAACCCTTGACTTCTGACAAGTGGACTTCCCTCAAATGAGGAGGCTGGTTAGAAGGAGGTTGAAAGGGAAGTTAAAAAGAGTCCAATCTCTACAGAGTGCATGGAGGCTGTTTAAAATAACAGTAATAGAGGCCCAGCGGAAGTGTATGTGGCAAAGGAAGAAGGGCTCCACTAAGTCCAGGAGGGTGCCCGCATGGCTAACCAGCCAAGTTAGAGAGGCCGTAAAGGGCAAGGAAGCTTCCTTCAGTAAATGGAAGTCTGGCCCTAATGAGGAGAATAAAAAGGAACAAACTGTGGCAAAAGAAATGTAAGAAGGTGATACAGGATGCCTAGAGAGGCTATGAGGAACACATGGCCAGCAGCATTAAGGGGAATAATAAAAGCTTCTTCAAATCAGCATGGCTTCTGTAAGGGTAAGTCTTGCCTCTCAAACCTTTTAGAATTCTTTGAAAATGTCAACAGGCATGAGGATGCGGGAGAACCCGTGAACATTATATATCTGGACTTTCAGAAGTCGTTCGACACGGTCCCTCACCAAAGGCTACTGAAAAAACTCCACAGTCAGGGAATTAGAGGGCAGGTCCTCTCCTGGACTGAGACCTGGTTAAAGACCAGGAAACAGAGAGTGGGTGTCAATGGGCAATTTTCACAATGGAGAGAGGTGAAAAGTGGTGTGCCCCAGGGATCTGTCCTGGGAACGGTGCTTTTCAACCTCTTCATAAATGACCTGGAGACAGGGTTGAGCAGTGAGGTGGCTAAGTTTGCAGACAACACCAAACTTTTCCGAGTGGTGAAGACCAGAAGTGATTGTGAGGAGCTCCAGAAGGATCTCTCCAGACTGGCAGAATGGGCAGCAAAAGACAGATGCGTTTCAATGTAAGTGTAAAGTCATGCACATTGGGGCAAAAATCAAAACTTCACATATAGGCTAATGGGTTCTGAGCTGTCTGCGACAGATCAGGAGAGAGATGTTGGAGTAGTGGTGGACAGGTCGATGAAAGTGTCGACCCAATGTGCAGCTGCAGTAAAGAAGGCCAATTCTATGCTTGGGATCATTAGAAAAGGTATTGAGAACAAAATGGTTAATATTATAATGCCGTTGTACAAATCGATGGTAAGGCCACACCTGGAGTATTGTGTCCAGTTCTGGTCGCCACATCTCAAAAGGACATAGTGGAAATGGAAAAGGTGCAAAAGAGAGCGACTAAGATGATTACTGGGCTGGGGCACCTTCCTTATGAGGAAAGGCTATGGCATTTGGGCCTCTTCAGCCTAGAAAAGAGATGCCTGAGGGGGGACATGACTGAGACATACAAAATTATGCATGGGAAGGATAAAGTGGATAGAGAGATGCTCTTTACACTCTCACATAAAAGCAGAGTCAGGGGAAATCCACTAAAATTGAGTGTTGGGAGGGTTAGAACAGACAAAAGAAAATATTTCTTTACTCAGCATGTGGTCAGTCTGTGGAACTCCTTGCCGCAGGATGTGGTGACGGCATCTGGCCTGGATGCCTTTAAAATGGGATTGGACAGGTTTCTGGAGGAAAAATCCATTATGGGTTACGAGCCATGATGTGTATTTGCAACCTCCTGATTCTAGAAATGGGCTATGTCAGAATGCCAATGCAAGGGAGGGCACCAGGATAAGGTCTCTTGCTCCCTGGGGCATTTGGTGGGCTGCTGTGAGATACAGGAAGCTGGACTAGAGGGGCTTCTGGCCTGATCCAGTGGGGCTGTTCTTATGTTCTTATGCTGTCCCTGTCAATAAAATCAGAAGTCCTGCATTTCCAAGGTTCATGGCAGCATGCAAGGAGCATGTTGAGGAGGGGAATGAACGACTTCTCAGTCGAGCAAACGAGAGGCAGACCACTGTGGCATCATGGGTGGTGGTTTGGAGAGAGGCGGCGGCAGCAACAGACTCGTGATGAAAGGTGCCCCAAATCTGACACCCTCTGGGACACTTTGCAGTCTGCAACTGATGAAACTAACATCAGGTGGCTTCAGGGATGGGCCGGTCCTGTTGGGGACATTTCTGGGGAATGATTCTGTGTCACAGGTTAGATTTCTGAATGAAAAATAATGATGCATTCCATCTCAGTACTACCATCCTAAACATAAATGAGAATGCATGGGAAATACTTTTTATATGTGTTGATCTATAAGAAAGTTTCCCTCAGTATGAGAAAATTGTCTTTCCTTCAAATTGCTGCACAGGTCCAACAATGCGGGCAGGGATACAGTACTAACCCAATGCTGCCTCTCTTATCTGGTGTGACAATATCCTCTGCTCCTCACACCCCCTGAAATGAAAAAGAGGGATGAAGCAGAGAAGGAAGTGTGGACAGTGATGGACGAGAGCAGTGGTTCTCAAACTGGTGAGTCATGACCCACCAGCCTGGGAAGCACTGGCCTATGCCCTTTAAGGGTGAAGGGGGGGGGGAAGGCAATGCCATTTCAGAAAGGGTTTTTTTTTTCCTCCTCACCAGCAGGTAGTACTTGGCCTCTAGGGAGGTGTGTGTGTGGGGGGCCCCCAGAGTCCTCCGCAGGGCTCCCTAAGCCTCCAATACATTAAAAATCATAATCGGAAACCACTTCCAGTTTTGCGAATAAGTGGTTTCCAAGTGTGATTTTTAGTGAATCACACACCTCCTGAAGGCCAGCACTACCTGCTGATAAGGGGGGAAAAACCCCTCTGTCCCAGCAGTGGCATGAGCTTGGGGATTGCGTCATTGCTGTAGCCCCGCTCCCGCAAAGACTCAAGTGATTCTCTCTTCCCATGGAGGACTTTGTAAACCTATGGACTAGATATCTGAGACCTCCACATTACTCTTCTGCTTCATCTTCCTCTCCCTTTTCTAATCCAGGGAATGGGAGGAGTGAAGACAAGGGGATGGGCACAAGTGCCTTCTGCCAATCTGCTACCTAAGTCTCATTTGGCCTCATGGATGGGCCGGCCATGACCCAAAATACTGCACAACAAGAAAATTAAAAAAGCACATGGGACTTCTGATTAAAAATGCAGCCAATTTTTATTTCATAAAAATACACATTTCATAGAAAGAGTATTTTACAATACAATTATCTGTTTGCATTTTTTATATATATTTATGTATACGCATGCTATAGACAAATGAACATTGAGTTATTTTGAAGTGACATTGTTATTTGGTCTCTAAGTTCTGAAACAGTGATGTTATAAAAACATGAGAACATAAGAAGAGCCCTGCTGGATCAGGCCAAAAGTCCAGCTTCCTGTATCTCACAGTGATTCTGTATATAGCCCATGCATTTTAAAGATTCTGCTCAGCAGTGCAGATATGGCACTCTAGTGCATGTGCAAGCTATCCCACTGACTTCTGTGGAGGGAGCAGGTGTGCATGTCATGGAACAAGCACACACATCTAGTTCTTCCACTGAAATGAATGGGGGAAGCTCTTGCTAATGGGAAGAACTGTGTTTGTGATCACAGCTATAGTTCCAGTAAGAACTGCAGAGCTTATAGTGCTGTGGAATAAACGAGCCACCTGTCACTTTTGAAACATCTCATGGAATTACATTGAAAACTTGACATTTTGGGATTTGTACAGAACAAAATAAAGGTGTGTTTGTCATTCTGCTGCACCACAGTTGTTGGCAACCAAAATAAAATAAGATCTAAATCCGTGATGCCTTTGTTTCCTCAAGCTTATGGTGATCTTAAGGAAAATAGCACCTGGTGGAATAATAGCATGGTCCACCACCCAGTTATTCTGAAATACCTAGAGTGAAGCCATTAGTTGCACGGTCTTCAATGAGACAAATGGCCCAATTTTATGAGTTGTTCTGTTAACAGTGAACTCATCTTCCTCTACTGGTACTGTACAATTTCTGCTGGAAATTCTGCAAGCAAGTCAAGGACACACACAAGGCTAGGTTCATAACTTGGTATTCTATCTGAGTAACGAACACAGTAGGTAAAACTAATAGACAAAACACAACAGCAGCTTCAACATAACCAGCTACTAAGTGAAAGTTTCATCACTTTCCCCTGCAATGATGTAATCCAGATTGCACCATGCTCGTGGAATACCTTCCAAAACGTGATCCCTTGTCCTTTGCCAGACAGCTGGAGCTGATGCAACCAAGGACTAGTCTGTTATATAGGTACAACCATTTGGAAGTGTTTATATAATGAGGTAAACCTTAAAAAATTTTTCTACATTCATCTGTGACAAACCAATCTTGCAGAACTGCTTTCCTTCTGATAAGGCTGCAAAAATGTGATCAATACATGGCAAAGGAGAACTGCCCACCTTCAAAACAGGGTTTATGGTAACCCTGAAATCTCCACAGAACCCAGCTGTCGCCCCTTTTAAGAACTGGAACAATAGGGGCTGCCTATTCGCTCCAAACTTGCCTTTCCTCATTTCTGAATGGGTATCTATATGCCAGTGGCATAGCTAGAGGGGGTGTTTTGCAGGGACACTCACCTTGGCATTCAAGTGACCACTCCTCACCTTTGGAGCCATTCTGGGCAGGCAGCACAAAACAGAGGTGTCTGCATGGAACAGAGAGGCTCCCTGCAAAAATTTTATGATATTTTTGTGTGCCAAAAAAAAATCAATCTGATAAATGAACAAATGAACAAACAAACAAACGAATGAATAAGTTTTACTTTGGTATTTTTTGTGATATGATATGATTCAGAACAAAAGAGAAATGTGACAATTACAAAGAAACAATGCCATGCTTAAACTGAGATATGATATATAATGAGTAAAAATGTCAAATATTAACAAATGCTCTGACAAAAGAACAAGTTGCTGTGGTGGGCTGGATGTGGACTCAGGCCTTCGTTCTAGAACATGCTGCTAAGAGTCCCCTGATCTAGAACATGCTGCTAAGATATTGTACAAATAAGAGATTGCAGAGTTGATAACATCTCAGTCAATAAAACAGCAACAAAAATAATACGTGCTTTTGTTCCTTTCTTTTTTAATAAATAACTCAGGTGTGTGTGTTGGTGTGTGCATGAGAGAGAGAAATGGCCTGAAGCTGCAGTGGTGGGGGGGTGCACTTTAGCCCAGGTTACAGTGCTTGTCTCGACTGAGTATGCCCTGAGAATGCTTATAGTAAAAAAAAAGAGCTTCTATTGACTTTCAGTAGAAGCTTTTTTTTGTTTTTAAGTTATCACGCACCCACGTCTCCCCGCTATTTTGCAACCCTCCATGCTATTTGTTTTTAAAAAAAACAAACAAAAGAAATGACCAAACACTTGCATTTATTATGACAGTGTAGCCTTTTAGCTTCAATGGTAGTGCAGGTTCAAACATCAGACTGCCAAGAGGGGTTCTTCCCTGAAAGTGGAAATATATAAATAAATAACAACAATAAATAAAATGTCATGGAACCACGGAGACAAAATGGCGCCCATTCATTGGCAAAAGAGCAAGTGACCTAAATGATCCCTACTGTGATGACTGAGAGCATCTCCAGTATTTCATCAGTAATGAAAACTACCCTCTGTTCAAAAGGGGGGCACCGTTTTAATGGAGTTAAACAGCAGATTCCCTGCTGCTAGATTTAAGATTTTATTATTATTTATTATTAACAGTATTTATATACCGCTTTTCAACTAAAAGTTCACAAAGCGGTTTACAGAGAAAAATCAAATAATTAATGGCTCCCTGTCCCAAAAGGGCTCACAATCTAAAAAGATGCAAAAGAACACCAGCAGATAGCCACTAGAAAAGAGACTGCTGGGGTGTGGTGGGCCAGTTACTCTCCCCCTGCCAAAAAGAGGAGCACCCATTTGAAAGAGTGCCTCTTACCCAGTTAGCAGGGGTTATTTTGTCTCTCTTTTAAAATTTTTTGCTCATTATAGAAATGAGCAAAAGGTGTTATTGAAGTCATTTAACGGCAGACTTTTTCCTATGGTGTTCCACCGAAATGGAAGTTCTGAGAGTCTCGAGAGATGTCACCGTTTGAAGGACTGATGGTGCTGTGCTAGGTCGCCGAAGGAACAAACCACGGTAGACCTCCTTGGATTTCTTGCGGAAATGTTTGCCTACAAGGACATACACTATTGGGTTCAGGCAACTGTTGCTGTAGGAGCAATATGCTGCAATCTGGGAAGCCACATGGATGGCATTCTCCATGTGACAGCCAGTAATAATCTTCAGGGCATGTAAGGTGTCCAACAATGTAGTGATCTGAAAAGGAAGCCAGCAGATGATAAACAGAAGGAGGACCACAAGGATCAGGGTAGTGGCTTTCTTCTCTGTCTGAATCCCTTTGATCTTTTGAAGTTCATTGTTTTGGAAAGCTCGGATGATTTGAACGGTGCAAAAAGTGATTACACAGAGAGGTATCAAAAAGCCAGCTGTGTTCAGCAATGTGTTTGTGATCACCCGCCACTGTTCTTCATGTGGATAAGCCAGAAAGCACATTGTGATGTTATATTCAGGCACAAAAGCTACTGATCTGAATGTCAGAACTGGAAAACACAGCAAAAGTGCCGCAATCCAAATGACCAGGCAATTCAATTTGGCACACCAAGGCCGGCGCATCCGACCCAGGGACATCGTTTTCACCAAGGCCAGGTAGCGATCAATGCTCACCATCACCAAGAAGTAGATGCTCGAATACAGGTTCATAGACGTGATGGAACTGACCGCTTTGCAAAGGACAAGACCAAACGGCCATGTAAATTTATTGGCTATATTAACAGCCCAGAATGGTAAGCCACAAAGTAACAAGAGGTCGGCCAGTGCTAGGTTTGCCAAGTAAATCTCAGCCACCGTACAGCGGCTCTTATGGAACCACAAAACACTGAGGACGAACACATTCTCCACTATTCCAAAGACGGCTAGAAACCCAAGGACCACAGGCTGGATTTCGAGCCACAGTGTCCAATCTTGGATCCACAAGCAGGTTTCATTGCCGGTTGTGTTGTGCTCAATTGGCCCATTCATCGCAGGCTCCCAGGTGGCTGTGACATTGTAAAGAGTGGTACTCTCTTTGGCCATGATGAGCTTCGGTGCTGGAAAAGAAAGAGGCAAAATGAGGGCAGGTCCATGTTAGTGGTTGGCATGCTGGATGGGGCTTGGGAAGTCCTGGTTTGAATCCCCCTTCAACCATGAACAAACTGGTTGACCTTAGGCCAGTCACTCTCTCTCAACATAGCCTACCTCTCAGGGCTGTTGTGAAGATAAAAGACAAGTGAGTAGGAAGAATTCCATTTGCCACCCTGAATTCCTTGGAGAAAATCATGCAGGGAGTTCAGTTGCTTTGTTAGAAGCTCCCATTTAGGTAGCCTCCCACCAGTGGTGTAGCTAGGGGGTGTGTGGGGGGTGCAGGCCGCATGACGCGCACAGGGGGGCGACACACACGGGGGGGTGACACGCTAAAATTGCGGTGGTTAGGAGTAATACCATCATATTGTATACTGTTGGATGTGATTTCGAGTAGAATGCAATGCAAAAAACCAGAGTGAAATATCTCCTTTCTATCAAATGTTATGGCCAAAAAACTGGAGAACAAAAAATGCATGGATCTCTATGGAAAGTGAAAGTGAGCCGTATCGCATGTTTATTCGTGAGTAGGCGAACCTGCCTTAGTCCATTGGAAAGGGCAGGCTGAGAGGAATCCAATGACACCAGAATGGTCCTGTTCCAATGAATGCAGCCCCCAATAACACCTGAGAAGGAAGTCCCTCCCTCCAAGCAGATGAATGTATTGAGCCCTATGGAAAGTGAAACTAAGCCTCAGGGTTGCATTTACTTGCAAGTAAGAAAATGTGCCTTGGCTGGTGTGGAAGATCAGGTGAAGGAGAGTGCAAGGCTACCAGAATGGTCCTGATCCTATGCACCTCCACCTAAACAAGTGCTCCAGAAGGCAGCCTCCTCCCCCCCCCCCACTAAAAAGTTACTGCCACCTATGCAGACTAGTACAGTCTTGAGTGGTACAGTCTTGTGTCTTGAGTTTGGCTGCTCCAAACCTCTGCTCACTGTTTGTCTTTGGGGCAACTTTTTCCCTCTCAGGCTATCCTACCTGGCATAGTTGTTATTTGGGGGTAAATTGAAGCAAGAATTCCAATGTGCCTTGAATGCTGCATAATGCAGGGAGTTTGAAGGACTCCGGTGGGAAGGCTCTTCCTCACTTGCCTCCCCACCCTCTGCACATCCCTGGCGTAATGTTATGGCAGTGAAGTTACCAAAAGGGCTGTTTTGTTTAGGGGAATTATTACACTGCCCTTATTGGAACATTAGGATCTCAGGCTGGATAACAAGATGGCGTAATGCAGAGAAATTCCCTTTTGCTTAAAGAGGAGACTGCGAGAAAGATAACTTTCAATAAAAGATTATGGTTTATCACAAAAGAACAAAGGTAAACATAATGTACATGGAGAAATATTTCTTGGTGGTTTCATGGTGGTTGCGTGTGAAGAGTATTTGGTGCAACCGAGGAAAACAGAAAAAGGAAGGGGGTTTTAGGGAAGGCTTTAGGGGTCCCTGCTCTGCCAACCCCAGCTGCTAACTAAAGATGGGGAGAGAAGGGGAGAAAAAGGGTGGGGGAGAAGGGAAAGTGTTCCAAGCGCAAGATAGTTACCTGTCCTGTAGAGCAGTTGGAGGGGAGAGAAGAGTCCTGTGGAGAGGACACTCTGAGACAACACAGATGTGTTGGGTCTTGGAGAGAGAGAGAGAGCATGTGAGAGGAGCGTGAGAGGAAGCCCTCTCTTATAAGGGGTTGGGAGACCGTGCTGAGCTGGATGGTAGTTTGATTGCTAACACAAGGCTGGGTGCTTGGAGTATGTATACATTTGAATGGGGATCGGTTATCAGCAAAATTCAATCAGGGGGTGATGGCTGGCTTCCTAGAAAGGGGGAACTTAACAAAGGCTGTGTGAAAACGTAGGTACAATGCAATGAATCAGCAACACCAAAATCATTTGCGTACAGTAATGTAGGAGATGCTTAACAGTGATTGGATTAACACACAAGAAGGCAGTTCAAGTTTGCATACAGTAATGTAGGAGATGCTTAAACAGTGATTGGATTAAGACACAAGATTTCCTCCCATAATGTGTGACAATTGGGGGTGGGGTGGGGCGGGTTGGTTGTGTAACCATGAGCTTGTGGCTTGACCAAAGTCCTGGAAATGTGGCCTGTATGCTGGGAGAACAGTTTAGCTTGCATATTATCGTCCATAAGAGCATAACCAGATATATATACAGAAAATCACAGCTAAAAGGCAAAACGGGGGATTTTCACGTAACAGTGATAGGGAAGAGTCTACAGATTCTTCCTTATTCTTCAGCATGTATTGTGTGCATGGTATGCAGCTTCATTTATCCTTCCTTAGCTATCACGAGTGTCACTGCAGGTATTACAGTAAGGCTGGACAAAATTGCTGAAGCTGGGACTTGGGGATGCTTCCTGCTAGAAGTAAGCCAGAACCTAAAAGTTATAAGTGCTGTTGCTTGTTGCCTTCATCACCTTCCTTTCTGTCATCCTGTCTGGAGACTGCAGTGGAATTGCTCAGTGCTTGTAGACTATGTGCTACCTGGGATGCATTTGTGCAAAGTGACATATTCTGTGTCATGTGGCAAGGCTATTTAGGGGCCAGAGAGAAACTGATGTTAGAGCTGTTGAAGTAGTGGGCAGAGGAACTTATCTGGAAAGCAAAGTGGATTATAAAACAGACTGGGGACTTGGATACAAAGGTGGAAGGGCTAATGCAGGAGTGGACAACCCCCAGCAGGCCACTTGTCACTTTCCATATACATAATCTGGAATGTGCCACTCCAGCTTATTTTGGCCCCCTCTGGACCTGCTTGGGTGGTTTCACTGGCCCATGTGATCTGCCAAGCCTCCACTCTGTTATCTTTGCCCTGCCCCAGGCCTTGTTGCTCCCTTTCTGGGCTTTGAGCTGGGAAGAGCACTGTGCACTGGTGGCCATGGAGTCCTGAGTCAATCAGCACAGCAGTGACAGGTGACTTTGTGAGTGCCACTTTGACAGTGTCCATGTGCCACTAGTGACACACATGCTGTGAGTTGGCCAACCCAGGCTAATGTTGGAGGGGGAATTTCAGTAGCTTCAACTTTTCTTACCCCCTTACCCTGTATGACAAACTTCACCTGCTGATATTTCCCCTCTGCACAACTAGGAAAGGCCCAGGCATATGGTGTGTTGGTTAGCGATCAGTTCTCAAACTTGGCAGTCTCTGGAGCCCTTTACACTCCTAAATGAAGACTGGGGGAGCCCCACTGGCACATGCACAAAGTCTTGGGGAGCCCCAGAGTGCTGGCACATGCATGGAGTGGCACAGCACCAAGCAGATGGGGTCACTTAGGGTGTGTCAGTGGAGCCCCTGAAGGAGCCCCAGGGCTCCTAGGAACACACTGAGTTAGATCGTCAGATTAGGACTGGGGAAATCCAGGCTCCAATCCCCATTCAGGCATGATGCTCAGGATGAGCTTGGGCTGGTCTCAGCCTATGTCACCTCACAGGGTAGGGACAACCTTGTTTGCCAACCTGAGCTTCTTGGTGAAAAGGGTGGAATAAACAAAATGGAAAGATAATTTTAAAAGATGGCTTCTGGGCTCTTTACATCAAACTGATTTACTCAGGGATGTAAAACAGTCACAGCAATTTGCCATTCTATCCCTTCAGGGATAAAGAATTTAAACAGGCATGTTTATGACACAGGGACTCAGTTTCTGCAGTTGTAGTGAGTTGCCATGTTGGTTCTCTGGCAAAGAAATGACACAATCCTTACAAGATGAGTACAATTCACCTCAGATAAATTCAGTCCACAAACTCACCGGACCTCACTCAGTCCTGAGGAGCTTGCAAGGGGTAAAGTAGAACCCCTGTGAACTGGGCAAAGAAGCACCTTTAAAAGTGGGTGTCCTCTTACATTTAGCAGGGGGAGAGCAATTGTCCCTTTTCACGTCAGCATCATGTCTCATATGCACCTCTTTTTAGAGGTTAATCCATTGGGGTTCCCAGGGGTCCCCAATTTATTTTGTTTTGCAAACCTCTTTACAAACTTTTTTTGGTGGAAAAGCAGTATTCTTTTAACAACAACAACTGTAACAAATGATTAGTGGGTCTCCTCATAACATATATATGAGTATGCACATGGAATCAAACGGGACCTGGAACAAACAACTTTTTGCTCTTGTGCTGACAAAAAGGAATTTATGTTTGCAAGGATATTTCTGTGGAGAAAACTAGCCCTCATCGTAACAGAGTGAACACCCTTAAAAATGGAATTGTGCCCAATTGCAACAAAACGGCATTATTTGCAGTAAAAAAGAAGAGAGATTAATGACCTTGATAATAACTACCAAACAATACAAATGTCAGGAGCCATTCTTCTTGTTCCTGGGGGGAAAAATACCCAACAGAGGGCCCAATCCTATCCAATTTTCCAGCGCTGGTGCAGCCATGCCAGTGGGGTATGTAGTGCATCCTGTGGTGGGGGTGCATCCTGTGGTGGGCAGACACAGAGGCCTCCTTAAGGTATGGGAACATTTGTTCCCTTACCTCAGGGTTTCATTGCAGCTGTACCGGTGCTGAAAAGTTGGCTAGGATTGGGCCCAGAGACAACTCCAGAGACTATTCAAGAAATCTTTCTCAGACAAGATTTTATAGCAAACAAATAGCAACGAAGCCTTCTTCATTGTTTTGCCACATACCCAAGCTAAGTAATTCCCCTGGCCTCTACCACCTTGAAAAACTTGGGTGCTATATGGGTGAAACTGCAATATGAAAAACTGGGTGAAAAACTGGGTGCAATTCCCCTGGACTCTACCACTTTGAAAAACTGGATGAAAAACTGAGTCCCTATGTTAATAGTGATTCCACGGCTTCCAAGATACAGTGACATCCCAAACTGTATCACTCACTAGCCTGTTTCCGTTGTTGCAATTGGGTACGGGAATGTGTGGGAGGCCCCTATGGGTGACACAGTGCTAGCCCTACTCCTCACTGATGGCACACACCCAAAGCTCTGCCCCCATATATTCAGTGTTTGGGTGGTAATCACATGGAGATTCTCTCCCGACATTCAGCATTTGTTGCTGCAGATAAAAGCTAATCACAAGGACAGGGGACAGGGCTCTGGGAGTGCATTATCAGTAGGATCCTGTATACAGTTCTAGAGCATCTGAAGGGTAATACACCAAAATAGTGAGTTATTGCTCAGTCCCTCACAGCTGAGCTTGTGAAAGCCTTTGTTGAAATGTGCTGTTTCTATGGCCTGAGCAACACATGCAACACAGTGAAATGGGAAAGGAGAAGGTAGAGTGATAGAAGGACTGTGCCGCTTTGGGTAACAGGGAAGGGAAGCCATTTTTAATGCTCTCTTACATTTTAGGATCGTGTTGATAAACAGAGGAAAAGAGCTGGAGGAGGAAGATGGCTGTAACATCATTTCTGTGGAACATCATGCTCTAATGTTAGCATAGGAGGCTAGCCTTGTTCACCTATTTATGGCAACATAACAATGAAAAAGGAAACGGGGATTGCATTTCCCTGCAGCATAGCTACATAAACTGAGCAATGACGGATGCAGAAGCGGATCTGAGGGGGGTGGAGTGGTAAATACATGCATGCTCTTCAACGCACCATTGAAGCACCCTCCCTCTTGGCATCAGAGCCATTGGGACAGTGATGGCAAAGAGCTGTTGCTGCCCAGAATGGCTCCGACACCAAGGGAGAGGGGCACTTAGATGGCATGTTGTGGAGCATGCCGTATTTTTTACTCTCCCCCCCCCCCCAGCTCCACTTCTGGATGGATGGTCTTTACACACAATATACTCTAAGGGCGCAATCCAGCCCTCAGGAGTTGGCTAGGCCTATAAAGGCTGGAAGAAGCCTCTGCGCCAATGAAGCGACCAAGGCTTGTGTCAGCCCAGTTGGGCCGACGCAAGCCTCTGAGAGGGGTGGGAAGGGGTGGAGGCGAGAGGGAGGCATTCCTGAGCGAGGGGGAGGACAGGCAGTGGAAAGCCCGGGGGCCGGTGGGGAGCGGGAGGCGGGGCTGGGATCCAGCGGTTTTGCCGGATCCCAACCCCGTTCCTAGGGAGAACAGAGCAGCTTCAAGCCTCTCCACTCTCCTTGGACTTGTGCCACCTCAAGAGGTGGTGCAAGTCCGAGAAGACCCATAGGGGAAAGAACACCTTTCCCAGAGGTAAGGGGAAAAGTTTCCCCTTGCCTCTGGCTGAGCCACTTTTGGCCCCTATACTGCGCTGGATTCAGCACAAGGTTCTGGCTTGCCTGTTCCAGCGCAGGGTAGGATTGCACCCTAAATCAATGAATGTGGCACAAATCCCAGGATCCTGGAAAAGGAAAGATTCCTCTGAAACAACCCTACATTGACCCAGTGGCATCACTAGGGGGTGCAGGGGGTGCAGACCGCACCGGGTGACGCACACGGGGGGGTGATGCGCACTGGGGGGTGACATGCTAAAATCATGGTGGTTAAGAGTAATACCATTATGTTATATACCGTTGGATGTAGAATTGTGAGAGGAATACAATGCAAAACACCAGAGTGAAATATCCCCTTTCTATCAAAAGTTATGGTCAAAACACTGGAGAACAAAAAATGCATGGAAAGTGAAAGTGAGCCGTATCATGCGTTTACTCATGAGTAGGTGAACGTGCCTTAGACCATTGGAAAGGGCAGGCTGAGAGGAATCCAACAACACCAGAACGGTCCTGATCCAAAGAATGCAGCCCCCAAAAACACCTGAGAAGGAAGTCCCTTCCTCCAAGCAGATGAATGTATTGAGCCCTATGGAAAGCAAAATTAAGCCTCACAGTCAAGTTTAGTCCACTCACAGTCAAGTAAGCAATTGTGCCTTGGCTGGTATGGAAGATCAGGTGAAGGAGAATGCAAGGCTACCAGAATGGTCCTGATCCTATGCACCTGGAGCTAAACAAGTGCTCCAGAAAGCAGCCCCCCCCCCACTAAAAAGGGTCAAAAGGGAGGCTTCAGCTGATAAGGTGAACTTTTTTGAGACTTGCAAAGCCAGGTGAATCCTGACAGTGATCTGGTTTAAACAGAAGTTCTTAAATTGAACTGGGCACTGAGTAGGGCTGAAAACCTTAATGGTTTTGGGGGCGGGGGGTGTTATTGCAGGCAGGCTACAAAGGAAATTCACTTGGTGGAACAGGGCTGGCTTCTAATTTAATTATTTGTTTTACTTTAATTATTATTATTATTATTATTATTATTATTATTATTATTATTATTAACAGTATTTATATACCACTTTTCAACTAAAAGTTCACAAAGCAGTTTACAGAGAAAAATCAAATAACTAAATGGCTCCCTGTCCCAAAAGGGCTCACAATCTAAAAAGATGCAAAAAGAATACCAGCAGAGAGCCACTAGACAGGCAGTGCTGGGGTGAGGTGGGCCAGTTACTCTCCCTCGGCTAAAAAAAAAAAAAAAAAGGAGCACTCACTTGAAAAAGTGCCTCTTACCCCAATTAGCAGGGGTAATTATTTATACTTATTTATTTTAATTTGCCTGATGATGTCACTTCCACCATGACATCACTTCTGGTGGGACTTGGACAGATTGTCATTCTAAAAAGTGGGTCCCAGTGCTAAAAGTTTGAGAACTGCTGCAATAAGGTGTTAGTAAGTTGACACCCTTGGGGGGGGGCATGTGTGACACCACTAGTGACCAAAATCACTAAAATCATAATTTGGAAGAATAATACCATCATGTTATATATCAGTCAATGCGTAATTTCATGCAGAATGTGTTCTATCTTTGTCCTATCAAAAGGTACAGCCAAAAAACCAGTGGGGGCGGAGCGATGATATATCACCATGCCCACCACCTGGGGTATTGCCCCGCCCAGTGCATGGGGGGTGACGTGTGGGTGACACGAACCCTAGTGACGCCACTGCATTGACCATCATATCTCATCCCACTGGTTAATTGTACAGACTATGGATCCTGCAAGGGGACTATATTGTTAGCGGTCACGTAAGGAAAAGAAGCATAGGCTGCTACTTCAGTAAAGTGGCATCGCTAGGGGGGTGCGGCCACACCGGGTGACGCGCACAGGAGAGTGACACCACTACTAGCCAAAATTCTTAAAATCATAGCATTTGAGATAATACCATCAGGTTATATATCACCTGTTGTATAATTTCATGCAGAATGCAAGGAAGCAAACCACATTGAAATAGCTCTATTCTAACAGACGTTATAGCCAAAAACCCAGCAGGGCGGGGCAATGGTGCATCACCATGCGCACTGCCTGGAGAGTTGCCCTGCCCACTGCATGGGAGGAGGTCCATCATGGGATGATGCGTTGGCCTCCCACCCAGATGACATAAACCCAAGTGACACCACTGCTTCAGTGCACTGGTGGGCCCCTGGGGCATTTGGTGGGGCACTGCGAGATACAGGAAGCTGGACTAGATGGGCCTATGGCCTGATCCAGCGGGGCTGTTCTTATGTTCTTATGCATCACTGAAGGCACAACGGAACCTCTTCTGAGGGCCCTTTTCATGCTATCATCGTAGCATGGGAGCTGCTGACGTGCAAATCCTTCCAAGCTAGAAAAAGCAAAGCGTTCAGCACCTCCCCTGATCATCATTGCCCCCGTTCCCAGGAAAGATACTGCTGCTTGAGGAAGGAAATTGACTTGGCCTTACTGAAATAATGCCACTTAAACATATTTACTTGTGCCTTGAATAGACTTTGTGATATAAGTTTCCAGAACAGGTGTGAAAGTCTGCACCTTATCATTGTTGTGCTGTTGAGCTTCCATAGAATGAATGACTGCAGTGGTGTAGCTAGAGGGGGTGCAAAGTTTTGCAGGGAGCCTCACTATGACCTGCAAACAGCCCCTCCCCCTCCCCTTCAGAGCCATTCCAGTCGGGGAAACAAAATGGAGGCAAATGCCTCTGTTTTGCTCCCTGCACCTGGAATAGCTCCAAAGGGGAGGGAGGGGGGCCACATGCACGCTGCAAAACTGAGTGCTTTGCACTCCCCCTAGCTACACCACTGACTGACTGAAGGAGAAAGGAAATTAAGGAAATAAGAGACAAGGTATAGCTGGGATCTTATAGGAAAGGTGATATTTTGGTAAGCCTGATCCTGCATCTACTTTCATTCAAGGAGCATAGTAGGAAGTGTAACTGTAAGCACAAAGCAATCCAAAGGGCAAAAGCAGGAAACTTTCAACTAACACTGCAGAGGATCCTTGCAGAATGGGACATGAGTAAACATTACGTAAGGATCTGGGCCATGTAAGGATCTGGGCATCCCCCCATTTTACCTTTTACTGGGTTAAATGGCACAAGATTAAGTGTTATGTGGAACCACCATTTTAATTCTGCTCCCAACCAATTGTGATTCCCAAACAATGCTGTAGCAGTGCTAATGGGCCCCAATGAGAAAATGAAATGCAGATTAATCACCACTTTGCTTTTTAAAAAATCCTCTGGTTGAACAAAATTGTGATTGGGGGGCGTTAATCCCCCATTTTTGTCCAGCACACAGGTGTACACATTTGGTCCTTGTTGCACATATGCAACATTGGGCAGAAATGGCTTAAGGAGCAATAAGCTCTTCTTCCCCCAAGCAAACAGTTACATTTCAGTGTCCAATATTTCTCGTTTCTTTGTTGCGTTTCACTTACACAATACTTGTCCTTTATGTGTTTATATTAGAATTGCCAAACATAATCCAAAGCATGAGCATGCGTTGCCTTTTTTTTTTTAATAAACAAAACAGGACGACAAACAAAGATTGCCCAATCAAAGACCTGTACATTTTGCTCCATGCCAGGTGATGTACATGTTTAGAACCCTATGTCAAAAGAGCACACGACATTCAGTGGAGTGTCTCATCCATTACATTATTTAAAATACTGTTGTGGGGGCCATCTATAAAATTCTTGCATCTCAAGCTTCTGCAAAGTGTCAGTTAGCGGTCGCCTGTGGTAACAAGTCCTGTGAGGCATAAATATTGATTCGAGAGGCCCCGTAAAACTAATGGGCTCCAGGGGAAAGCGTTTCACTGACCTCTGAAGTATTTAGCATCAACTCCCTTTCATGCTCTTTGCTTTCGCTACTGTTGAATTCACCTCAACCTTTCTCGGTGCATCTTGTGTGGACCATTTTACCCATAATAAATATTATTAATGTGAAGCAGAGCATTGGCCTACTCAGGAATAACACATCTGGCAAGCGTGGGAAGATATAGAGAGTCTCTTACTGAGTCAGACCAATGGTCTCTGCTGCCTCGTCAAGAATATAGACAAGTTTCCACTGCTCCATCGTGTGTTAAGCATGTGCTCATTGACCGGCTTGTGAAAAAGGGTAGCACATTTTTTTTTCCTGAGAGCTGGTGAACAACAGGGAGAGTCGGTACCAAAATCCCAAACCACAAATTTGTGTGTGTGTGTGCACATGTTTTAATACAAGTGTCAAAACCACGTAGATAAGAACAAGGGTTCATCAGTAATGATTTTGAGTCAGGGCCTCCAATACAAATTTTATCAGGGGGTTCAAAATTTCTTTTGGACCCCTTCCCAAAGGGGGAGGGGATGGAATGCAGCAGCAAGGGTGGTGATAAGGGTGGGCAGGACAGGGGTGGGGTGGGGGCAAAACAAAGCAGGGGGAGAGTCACGACAATTGAAAAAGTCTACTGGACTTCCAATGCAGAGGCCAGGTCTGCCTGCCCATGTAGTGTTGGCAGATTGATACAGTAATATGGAAAATCAAACATACCCCTAGTCTCTCTAAAATCTTTCAAATATAGAAAACCATTGCAGAAAATTTGTATCATCTTATTTAGGCTCGCACTAGAATGGAGAGTGTCCTGTTTACACCAAAACATACTTCTGCAGTAGCTGTAGCCGCGCAGCTGGGTTTCTGAGCTCCTGTACACTCCTTCATGGCAAGCAGATCTACATGCCAAAGAGCTCATGTAGCCCTTTTGGAAGGTGCTGGTGGGGCCCCGCCCAATGACATCCTTATTGGCCTTTGGAAAAATTAGTTCTGTACAGATTTATTTTTAAATATCTTAGGTGACAAATTCCCAAGAGGAAATCCTTCTAGTCTACCACAGCAAGCAAGAAAAAGAGTCTTGCCAAGTTTCAAAAACTAGCAGACTTATTGTGGCATAACCTTTCATTGACTACTTATGAACATGTGGGTGGGAGACCTGTAGACTGAGTGGGCAAATGGTACAGTGACATTTCTAAACAAACTTTCAAATGCTCTCCCATTCCCCAAATCAAGCAAATCGGTGCTAGTGCTGGAACATTGACAACCCTACGCATAGTAGGTTCATGGTTTATTTACCCAGCATGTGATTAGTCTGTGGAACTCCCTGCTACTGGAAGCGGTGATGGCATCTCACCTAGATGCCTTTAAGAGGGGATTAGACAAATTTCTGGAGGAAAAGTCCATCACAGGTTACAAGCCATGATGTGTATGTGCAAGCTCCTGATTTTAGAAGTAGGCTACCTTAGAATGCTAGATGCAGGGGAGGGCACCAGTATGGAGGTTGTGTCTTGTTGTCTTGTGTGCTCCCTGAAGCACTTGGTGGGCCACTGTGAGATACAGGAAGTTGGGATTAGATGGGCCTTTGGCCTTATCCAGCGGGGCTCTTATGGTTTGTTTCTTGCAGCAGCTGAGATGCAATCTTTTTCTTTCCGTTGGAAGAGTTATGCTCATGCTCAGAAAAAGCACTGAAGGTCTAATGGCCCACCTAGTGTCACCAGGGTAGACTCATCTATGATGCTGAGGCAGCAGGTGGAAAATTGGGGGGGGGGGATGCTACCACCTCCTACTCTCCTCTGCACACCTCCACAGCTTCTCCTCCTCCCTGGATTTGAAAAAAGAATTTGGTTGCAGAGCAGAAGAGAAAGTATGGGAGAAAAGTAGAGTGGTGGACTAGAGCATCCAAGTAGCTCTAGTTCACTTCTCTCCTCCACGTGTTCTTTTTTGCTCCTTTCTCCTCTTCCAGGAAGTTTGTGGAGTCATTGTTTTGAGAGGCAGGGGCTGGTAGGATGCTAGAAAAGGGGGTGTCCATTTGTCATGCTACTTCAGGAGGCAGGAAATCTTGAGCCAGCCCTGCTTCCCCCACAGCCTGCTCTACCATCTACTAAATATTGCATGGAAAGAATTGCCTCTACTGGCATCAGGCCCTGAAAGCACTTTGCTGCTGGCACTTCAAAGGTACAGTGACAGACTCACTACATGAGGTTTAAAAAGATAAACAAAAATAAGATCAGAACAATGGGTCCTAGTTAACCTATACAGATGCCTGCCTAAGAGAGGATATTTTGTGCCTTTAAGCGTCATTTTCAGATACTTTTCATGAATGCTCCTAAGGAAGAAGAATCCATAATTCTCCACAAAGGGGCAAGAGAGCACACTCTCCTTTTCTCCTCATCTGATGTGCCTGCCTTGCTTTAGCATCAGTGGGCATCCATATGGAGTAGAACACTTGAATATATCCTATGTACCAGTGGGTAGACGGAGTGGGTGCTTCCCACTAATCTGTTGCCTGAGGTGACTGGCTCAGTTGGCCAAATGAATGGGCTAGCCCAGGAGATGTCTCATTCATCTCCTTCCCACCCATCCCTGGGCATTGTTTTAAGACAGCCTGGCACCTATTTTAAACTCTTGCTTTTTTTAGTTTTCACCTCTAATTTACCAATCAGGGAAGATTTGAGCATCTCTAAAACCTTGTGATATCAACTTTGACAGGCAACGACTCTACAAGGTGCTAGCAAGTTTCTTTCTCAGAACAAATCCTGAAGGCATCATTTCAAGCAACCTGCTGTAGGCCGACTCCTTACTTGCAACTTCCTTTGTCTCAGATAAGCTAAATGGCTCCAGCTGTTGAATTAAACTGACACCACTTTCTTAGGGCCAGGGGATGCCTGTCCTCTTAGGCCCAGCTAGACTCACTGCATTGGTTTCCTGATGAGAAACCCACATGCTTAGAGCAAGGCAAGTGATGGTTTAAGTTAGGACATCTGGAGCTGTGTTAGGCAGAATCCTCTTACTTAACTATTCCCAGCTTGGATGAATCCTGCTGTGCTGTCTTCAGGACAGCTGGGACAGTCATAGCACTTTATGGTGAACCTGGCTCCTGTCCCACCTAACTGGATTCAATGCGCCAGGCTGCATAATGTACAAGAAGCCAAATAAACTCATTGTTAAGTAATGTAAAGATTGAGGCATACTTTGCACTTGTCATGGAAAAATGTGACTGTTGTCACAAGGGCATGCATTCCCCCTTTTCGGTGACAGTAACCCTCTTTAACCCTTCAAATCTCGCATAGAAAAAATGCATGGAAAGAAAGCAGGATTGTGCCCACTGTCCTTGCAAGGCATTAATGGTGTGTTGTGTACAGCGCCTGTACACATTGGCTGTGCATGTCGCACTGATCAGTGCATAGAGGTGGGGGAAGGGGCCTTGATCCCACTCTCTCTCCACATCTTGCCTCTCCAATAAAGTTGAAGACCTGAAAAGGGCTTATGTGTTTCTTGACCAGCACTCAGCAAATGAGTGTGAATCAGCTCTCATGTACTGCCTGGCTGAATTAGACCAGTGACCAAGCAACAGATTGTCAATCAGAGCAGGGGTCTCTAAACTTTTAGACCAGGGGGCCACATCAAATATCTGGTAAGAAACTGAGGGCCGGAAAAATAAATTTTAAATATAAAATTTAAATAAATACATTAGAAAACTTCAGAAAGCCTAAGGCCTTCAGACGGCCCCAAAAAATCACTTCTGGTTTTTCAGGAAAACCAGGAAGTTATGTTTTTAGGCCTTTAGAAGGCATTATCCCCTGGGGGCTGGGGATAAGAATAGGCCCTCAGTTTGGCTGTACTTGTCGTAAGAGGCGACTAAACAGCCACCGGTTAGATGGGGCTCGTCAGCCTGGGAAGGCAGCTCATCTGAGAGAAGGAAAACTCTGATCCCAAACCTCCACTGCCTTGTGGCTACATCCAGTTATGGAAAAGGCTTCAGGAGTCAACCTCGAGGCAAAATCCGGAGCCGGAGTCCCTGAGGCAGTTCATGGCTGAACACAGTCACGTTCTGGCAACTCCTGCGACGCCGCTGGAACCAACCGTATTGGCCTCTGCCTTTCCATTGGACCATTTCAGCGACGTGGAGAGGGGGGATTTGCTGCATGGGTAACAGCCTATCCTCCATACCTACTTTACCCAGGCTTTGCGCACTGGAGAGGACACTCTCTTCCAGAACCTCCATTCAGAGCGTGACACCATAGTCTTCCCAGACTGAAGGATGCCAACTCAAGAAGGCATTTGGAGGGGAGACGCATAACCTCCCCGGTCCTCAGAACACCCTCTAGACACAGCCGGAGCACAGCTCTGGTCACATTCAGTTGAGCAAGCCAGAAGCTTGCAGGGGCCCAGAGGCTTGCTGCTGGCTGGATAGAGGCTTGTCATGGGCCACTTCTGGCCCCTGGGCTGATGTTTGGAGACCTCTGATTTAGAGAAATGGCTAGATATTAGTTAGTATTCAACCTGGCCTTACAGGCTCATGTATTAACAAGCTTGTATGTCTCTAAGCCAGGGGTGGGCAAACTTTCAACTTTAGGGATCCTGGATCTTTAACAATTTATAGAAGAGGGAATTTCAGCAGGTGCAGCTTGTCATCCCACAGATGACAAGCTCTCCTACACAATTATTAAAGGTCCATGATCCCTAAAGTTGAACTTTTGCCCACCCTTGCTGTAAGCCAACATGAGTACCCACTAATGACAAAATCTGTGGGTCATTTTTTGAATGTCAGTCTTCACTTTCCAACTTAATTTTTCATAGATTGCCATCCTTTGCAAACTTATTTAGAAGTGAAGAAATTGATCTGCTTTACAGAAGGTGTTTGCGTTTGAATGTGTTGTGCAAACATTCCTGCAATTATTCATGAATAATTATTCATGTGGGCTGCCATTTCAGCTACAACACCTCAGCAGCTAAGAGCCTGAGGGCCAGATAAAAAGCTTCCAGGGGTCACATCCAGCCTTATATTTGACACCCCTGAGCTGAAAGATATCGTCAGAAAATATTGGCATCATTTATGGATTTTGTATCTGGTTGTTTGCATTTGAGGTGCCTATCAATGTAACCTCTCTGGGTCCATTTCACATGTAATTTTCTGTCCCCCCAGGATCCTAGATAAGCACCTATGCATTGCATTCATAAGTTCCTATATTCAATCCCAGAATCTCCAGGTAAAAAGGATCTCCAGTATCAGAGTGGGGAAATATCTGCACCTGAGACCCCGGAGACCTTCAATCACACATCGGAGTAGAGCTGGTGGGTCAGAGAGAAGAGCGGTCTGTCTAAGGCGGTTGGTCAGATTCGTTGTCACTATGTGTGAAATATATCCACTAAGGCCTATTCAACATGAACAACGAGCAGGGTGGTTGAAATTGTGTAGACAGTTGATGTTCTGTGGTTAACTGGAAGGCTTGTGCTTGATACTCTCCATGTGCTTTTTCTCCACAGGGATGCAAAGCAATCCTGTCTCCCTTTGTGATAAATGTGGTAGCATGTCTGTGTGCAGTGGGGCTGATCTACATGGCAAGCCATTAGATGCCAACAGATCACCACACAGAGCAGCTGTGACTGCTGGTAACTTAAGTGGCATCAAGTCTGCTATTTGCTCATATTAAACAGGCCCCAATTCCCAGAGCCAGCCTCTCTGTGTGTAATAAGCTTGGGGTGGCCTTTGCCCTGATGTGTAGCTAGTTTACTACACACAGAGGACTTTTTGTGTCTTTTTCACACATGGGGAAGCACTGAAAAAAGTGACCTCATCCCCACCAGTAATCTGAAGTAGTACAACCCAACATTTCAGTTTACCACCTCACTCTGCAAGACAAATCTGAGATGCAGACCATACTGGGCTAGATGTACCACTGGTTTTACTCGGTAATAAAGGCAGCTTTTTCTGTCCCACAATCAGGTTATTAAAAGCCTGCAAGTCAGAACCTGACACACCATTCACTACTTTGCAGCAAGCCTTCTGAAATCGCCACGAAAGCTTAAAGAGCCAATGCCCCAAACTAGGTGAAGAGAAAACAGAGCACAACAGCCTTGATTGTAATGGGAAGCAACATCAGCGGCATCTGATGTAAATAACTTCTGATCTCCTTTAACAAGCAGAATTTTTTTCCTGAGCCAAGGAAGAAGCAGTAAATTGTGGAGACGCCACTGGTATTGTCGTAGGAGATGGCCTCACAAGGGCTCCAAAGATTGAATACTGTAGACAACGGGGGCAGGAATTCTTGTACAATGTGATTATGTGGTCGTGCAAGTGACCACGGAACTTACCTTTCTGACAACATGCCATAAAAATGTCTGTTTGCATTGGAGATCTTTATAAGAGAGGGCAATTTCCCTGTGACTGGATGCTCTTCAGCTTGTCTCCCTGCCACATTGCTTTCCTTCTCATCATCTCCACTTGTGGTTTGGATTTTTACATTAAATTATTGCTTGTGGGCTATTTCCATTTTCGGGGGGTGGGAGAGAGAGAAGAAGTACTCAGAGGCAGAACCAGTTCACTGATCCTTTCCTGACACCAAGATGTGTTACAGCTAGAAGTGTAGCAAGAGCATCATCCAAAATGTCACCCTGTACCCAAGTTGCACGGTGAGAGCGTTTGCTGCAGACAAAAAGAACTACAATACAAAGTGCATCCATGGCATGGAAAAACACTAGAATCCATAACTTTGTCCATGTGTTCAGCCACTGCAGGGACTGGGTAAATGCACATCTCAGCATGTGCAAAGGAATTATTATGAACCACCGGCACAAATTCTTCAATTTAGAAAAAAAAGGTCAATAAAGGGTCGAGATACTTTCCTTGATCCAATCTGCTCATTTTGTTTATGCATGTTGAGCACTAGAATCTGGCATGCGACTGGCTGCTGTGTGAACATAAAATTGCATCCAATAATGCATGCAAACAAGCATTTTGAATTAAACTCTGAAGATGAGCATATGTTTCCTGTATGTAGAGGGGAGTGTATGGATGGGGCTGCCAACCCTTCAAGATTGACCTGAATCATTAATTCAGGCCTGATAGATGCAAGCTGGATTGAAACCGGGAAGGAATAAGTGCGTGGAGGACAAAAGGGGCCAGGTTTGCACAGGCAGTGGAGGGGAAAGATGGAGCAAGAAGACAAGGCAGCAAAGCCAGGATGGAAAGAACATAAGAAGAGCCTTGTTGGACCAGGCCAAAGGTCCATCTAGTCCAGTTTCCTGTATCTCCACCAGATACCACCAGATACCTCGGGGAGCACACAAGACAACAAGACACCTGTATCCTGTTGCCACCAGATACAAGAGAAGGCAGAAAGCAGCAGGAAGGAAAGTACAGACCAGGGGGAAGGAAAGGGTGAGGTAAAGAGCAGTGGCAGGAGAAAGTGTGAGAGAGTGGGGAGGAGATGGCAGGAGAGGCAGAGAGAGAAGCATCGAAGGATATGTGGACCACAGGGGAAAGAACCTGAATGCAGAAGCACAACAAAGAGCGGAGGATGGACAGGGAGTTATCGAGGGGAAAGGTAGCAGGATTGGCAAAGGAGAGGTGAAAGAGGGCAGCATAGGGAAGGCTAGTGGAGAGAGCATAGAGACCAGACCAGGAACCATTGGGGTGGCAAGCTGAGACAATGACAGAGGAGTTGGGCAGAAGAAGGAAGGAAGGAAGGAGCGAGGCTTAGTTAGGTGGGAGGACAACAGTGGAGGATGGAAAATCCAAGATAGCCATCGAGGCAAGGGGGAACCCAGAAGGGCCAGGGGCAAGCAAAGGTGGAGGCAGCATCTCTACAGTGGGAAAGAGGGGTTAATGGAAGAATGATACAGATGCTCACTACTTACACTATAAGAACGGGAAATGAGGCATGACTGGACTGAATAGCCAAAGACGATCTGATGGCTCTGTGCTCCTGGACCTTACAATGAAGACCTCCCTTGTTGGGAACAGGCAGAGTGGGATGGGGACATGTCATATGTTTAACACAGTACATCAACGACGCTTTGTAGTTTGCAAGGTGTAGAAGCCTCCCTGTACAGGCAGCAAATGTAGGAGAGTTATCAAGCCCCCATACACTGAGCAGCATTCAGGTCCTAGCAGTGTGGCTTCCTTGAAGTGATGACTCGGGAGTTTGTCGATAAAACAGATCATGTTTAAGCAAACTCCACTAAACCATGTGTGTGCCTCTGATGCTTGAACAGGGCTCAGAAAGCAGACCTCACAAGATCATCCAGTCCCCCTTTACCAATCCGTGTCCTCTATGTTGTACCAAATTCACTCCCACTATACCTGTTAAACCATCCCTTTCCCTGGTTGGCAACCTTCAGTCTCGAAAGACTATGGTATAAGCCTACAGCACCCAGTATTCCCAGGAGGTCTCCCATCCAAGTACTAACCAGGCCTGACCCTGCTTAGCTTCCAAGATCAGACGAGATCAGGCATGTGCAGGGTAACAGTTGCTGCCCTTTCCCTGATTCCATTCTAAATCATTCCCCTTCCCCTTCCTCAGGGGCAGTGCCACACAAGGGACTTTAAAGGGCATATGCCTGCATGGGAATGAATCTGACCCTGGCAGGACTGCTATACAAGCTGCGGCAGTCTAGAAGCATACAAGATAATACAGAGTTCCCGGTGACTGTTTTCTTTTCTCTACATGGGATTCAGGAAACATCCTTTTTTATTCTCATTTGGACAAAACTTTTCAAGTACTTTTAAAGGAAACCTGACAGCTTTTTCCAGCATCTTCCATTAGCGTAGTCATTAACCATGTTCTGTCATTCATCATCTTTAACCATCCTCTGCTAGTTCCATTTTAATCCCTGCTAACTGGGCAAAGAGGCATTTTCCAAGTGGTGCTCCTCTTATATTTTGCATGGGGAGAGCAACTGTCCCTCTCGCCAGCCCAGGTCATTTCTAGAAGCTGTTGATGGTGTTCTTCTGCCTCTTTTTAGATTGTGAGTCCTTTTGAGGCAGAGTCGTTTAGTCATTTGATTTTCTCTGTAAACCACTTTGTGAACTTTTTTTGTTGGAAAGCGGTACATAAATACACAACATCATCATTGTGTGTGTTACATATTCTGTCTGAGCATCCTATATACTCGTATATAATCATTTCAGATAACTTCCAAGCACTGCAGAGAGATTTGACTCTCTTGACTTTTCTCGGCAACCATCGCCCAAAGTCAAGGAGTTATCTCTTTGAAATTAAATGTGAGTATGTTGGATTTCCTTGGCAAGAGTCCGCTGACATATTTGTTGAACCTAATGGCCCAGTAATCACTTACCCCAGCCAATTCAGCAGCACTTACAGCTCACCCCAGGTGCCTGGCACCATTAAGATGAAATGAAACAAAAATTTCAAAGCACTTTGTACATTAAATGCTGAATGCTTGGAAGAAGACAAAAGAGAGAGTTCAATACCTAAAGGAGACCAAGGAGGCAAGGAAAATGCTAGAAAACCAGGCTACTTCCTTAGCCTGTACTGAAAAGCCCACTATTGATAGCCAAGCAGTTGTCATTACTTTCATAGGAGGAATGAGCTAAGATGAGTTTTCAAGGGAACTCATTGTTTTCTCTTAGCTGAGTGTGGCCTAGTGGGGCTCACTTGCTTCCCTGCTGCTGCAGGGGAGCCTGTCCCTTTCAGTGCTGCTTCCTGCATTTTCTCTGGTCTGGCATGCCGTCCCCAAAAACAATTAAGGAAGTGTGTCTTAATGGGCAATCACAAGAAATAAAAACGGGAGACAGGAACCACTCCCCCAGGAGAGGCTGCGTGCAGCCACCAGGTAGATGACATGCTGAGAGATGGAGACATTATAGTTTCCAATTACAGTCTACGTGCTGTTCTGCCGAAGAAATAAAGCTAGCAGAGAAAAACAATTGCAAACCTCCCTATCCCATTTTGTGCCTGAAGTCAGTCAGTGTCTCTCTCTCTCTCTCTCTCTCTCTCACACACACACACACACACAGGGGAGAGAGAGAGAGAGAGAGAGAGAGAGAGAGAGAGAGAGAGAGAATTCTGTTAAAGTCAAAGGATGGTATGCTGTCCACCCAGCACTCTTTTCTGTGACCTCTTTTGAGACTTTCCAAAGTCACAGCTTAACCTTTTCAAGTTGTTCCTCTCTCCCTCTGGAGAACATAAGAAGGGTCTTTCTGGATCAAATAAAAGGTCCATCAAATTACCAGAGTAGCTGGAAGGTGTGCTCCCCCAATGTATACCTTCCAGGGCCATCCCCTGACCTGGACCATCCCAGCAACCCTCCAAACACAACTGGAGTGCCTTCCTAGAAGGTCTTATAAGGCTTAAAAAATTTCACTTCCAATTTTCGGCAAAACCAGAAGTGGCATTCTAAGGTCTCTTCCGGGGGCCTTAGATGGCCTCCTGAAGCCTGGGGAAGCCTCCCGGGGCCTCAGAAGGTCTTCTAAGGCCTTAAAATGTTACTTCAAGTTTTCCCCTGAAAACACCCACATGTGGCGTCCCTAGGTCTCTGAATACCCTCTGGACATGACCAGAGTGCAGCTCGGGATGTGTTCAAGGGGGTGCAGGGAGAGTGGGAAGGGCAGGACCCCAGTGGCTGCAGTGATAGCAGCACTGCTGCCCCCCCAAAAGAGTGCCAGCCAGGGTCCTGTGACCCCTGTGACCAGCCCGTCAGCTACGCTACTTCATCAGAACCAGCATTCTGTTTCCCGCAGTGGCTAGCCAGATGCTTCTAAGAGACCCATGAGCAGGACCTGAAGGCAAACAGCCTGTTCCACGGTTGGCCCCCAGCAACTGGTGTTCAGTGAAGGGAAGAGACTATCCTATATTCGCCAACAGTTACCTGACTGTCCTGCACATTGGTATGGCTTCCAAAGGAGATTACAGTTACAGTCCAACCTTGGTTGAAAAATGGGGTACAAATGTAATCAATTCTACATAAACAAATAAATGCTGTTCTTTCAAAACAAGAACTCCACCACTAAGGAGCCTGGATGCCTTGCACAGAGAAAGCTGTTCAGTCTCTACAGTGGAATCATCAAGCTGCTGTTAAAGGCACAAGAACAGGTCAAAGGAGGAGGAAGGCCTGGTCGGTTGACAAACTTAACTAAGATGGTTCATCAGTGAAAGGGGTCATTAGTAGGCAGAGCTATCCAAACCCCCCCTCCCAAGCTGGTGCAAGTCCCTTGCTCTGGCTTCCAAATGTCGCAAACTTGCTGAAAGCACATTTGTGGCTACTTGGGAGTTGGGTAGGCTGGTGCAAGGACACCCAAGAGAATGTGCTAGCCCAGGCAGGCCAGTGCAGGGGGTGGGTGGTGGAAGGGCACAACAGAGAAGCGGAGATGGCACTTTTGGGCAGGGAGGGTAGGCTAGTGGGGGGGAAGGGTTGGAACCAGCCTTGGCCTGGGAAGGGGTGGGACCAGCCTTGGCACTTTAGGCCAGATGCTAACCCCCCCCCCCCAGCCATCCCAGTGTTAAACTGGGCTGCTCGGATTTGTGTCAGTATTCACTGGCACAGATCTGAATAGCCAGGGGTGACCCGTAACCACAAAAGAAGACAAAGCACCCCAAAATGTCGGTCATCCAAGAAAAATGTAGGTGTTCCCTACAAAAACGGCTGGTATGCCCGAGGGCGGGTGGGTGGTGAGCGGGAGGCTGGGCCAGGATCCAGCAGTTATGCCGGATCCTAACCCAGTTCCCAGGCAGCCCAGGGCAGTCCCGGACTGCTCAGATTTGCACTACCTCTTGACGTGGCGCAGATCTAAGTAGTCTCATTGGGGCTGCTGCAGCTTTACCCAGGGTAAGGGGAAGTGATTCCCCTTGCCCAGGGCCGAGCCGCTTGCAGCCCCAATCCTGCCTTGGATTCCCCTTGCCCTGGGCTGAGCTGCTTGTAGCCCCAATCCTGCCTTGGATGAAGCACAGGACCGAAGGCCTGCCTGCTCCAGGGCAGGTTTGGATTGTGCCCTAAATAAAATACTGCATTAACATAAAGGTGGTCTATAGAAGATTCTTCCCCTCTGATTCCACAGATCTCATCCCATGATGAGTCAGACACACTTTTCCCCATGCAAGCAGCTACACAGGCAAAGGAATCCTTAATCCCGTTCTAGTTGTCCAGCAAGCAACAAGAAGCTGTAACCAATTTTTCTCCAGTGCACTTTGGCTGCTACCTCCTATATATAAATAAATGGGAGAGAGCTGCTGAAGATCAAACTTCATGTTATGGTAAGCACGTGGGTGTTTCTAATGTGCTGAATTTAACTTTCAAATGTATATAGATGTCTCAGAGTGACTTAGGCAGGCCATTGGTCTGCCTAGCTCCCTATTGCTTCATCTGACTGGAGGCAACACTCCAGAGTTTCAGGGACAGGAGGTCTTTCCCAGTCCTACTTGGAGATGCCAGGTATTGAACCTTGGACCTTCTGCATGCAAGGCATATGCTCTGGCCCCATTCCCTGGATCTGTTGCAGAGCCAGCATCTGCGAAAGAACAGTTGAGATGCATATCAGATCTTTCCCCTAATTGACAGTCTGCTTCTGTGGAAACCATTTAATCTCTCAGCTGGGACCATCTTTCCGATTTTTCATATTCTCTCCAGCTGATGAAGCTGATAAAATTGATGCTAGATTGTATGTATCCCCTGCTAGATTCCCCCCAAGGGAAGCACGGCTTTTACATAGAATCTCTTTTTACTAATTCATAAAGGTCCTTTGGTATTTGATGGGATTAAAACTTCATCAGCTTGTGAGTCTCCAATCCATTTCTTTATGGTGGTCAGCCTGTCTTTCTCCTCTTTCTAGAAATTTAAACCCCAGAGAGGAAGCCATGTTAAGTCTCTTGCAGTAAAAGCACAAAAGATCTTGGGGCAGCTCCATGAATGACCCATTTATTTCAGCATTGACTGTGGTGGACTACTGTCTTTCACAGGCTTGAAGTGCTATTCTCAGTTGGCAGGTGTTTATATCTACAGTGTCATAAGAACATAAGAACAGCCCCACTGGATCAGGCCATAGGCCCATCTAGTCCAGCTTCCTGTATCTCACAGCGGCCCACCAAATGCCCCAGGGAGCACACCAGATAACAAGAGACCACATCCTGGTGCCCTCCCTTGCATCTGGCATTCTGACATAGCCCATTTCTAAAATCAGGAGGTTGTGCATACACATCACGGCTTGTACCCCGTAATGGATTTTTCCTCCAGAAACTTGTCCAATCTCTAGCTGTGCTTTTAAAACTCATGTAATATGTGCACACGGGGTTGGGAGGGGTGAACAACTGTGTGCAGGGACCCAGAGTAATGGCCATTGGCAGGACAGTATAAGTATATAAATTTAACTTGTAATTATTTATAATTAAATAAACTGAATTTGGCTGTGAAGGAACAGAGACAAGGGTGAAGGCGCACAAAGGTTTACTGAAGTGCTCAAAATATTCAAGGAAGAAAGTCTCCCTTCCCTTTCTAAGTCAGGCTTAGGGACCAAGAAGTTTGGGCTTAGAGCAAAACAACTTATAAAGAGGAATTTTCTTCCATAAGAAATAATGCAAATAAGAGATAATGGGGACACTCAGTACAATGGAACCCTTGGTTTTCTTGCTAAAAAGCACCTTATTCTCATATTGACTTTCTCTGGGTGTTGCAACACTGACCATGTTCAGGAATAGGGTTTGTATCAGTAAAATTCTGTAGAAGGGGGTTTGTATGTTATGAAGTAGGAGGGAGAGTTACATGGTGCTTGATTTCTTGAAGTTTGTGTGTGTGGAGAACTCGTGCAAGGAAAGCGCCCTACAGGTAGACCACAGCTGCGATACAAGGACATCTGCAAGAGGGATCTGAAGGCCTTAGGGATGGACCTCAACAAGTGGGAAACCCTGGCCTCTGAGCGGCCCGCTTGGAGGCAGGCTGTGCAGCATGGCCTTTCCCAGTTTGAAGAGACACTTGGCCAACAGTCTGAGGCAAAGAGGCAAAGAAGGAAGGCCCATAGCCAGGGAGACAGACCAGGGACAGACTGCACTTGCTCCCGGTGTGGAAGGGATTGTCACTCCCGGATTGGCCTTTTCAGCCACACTAGACGCTGTGCCAGAACCACCTTTCAGAGCGCGATACCATAGTCTTTCGAGACTGAAGGTTGCCAATACAGCAGTGTGTGTGTGTGTGTGTGTGTAAACACACACATACATACATACATGCATACATACACATGTATACATGTATACATACTATACATGTATACATACATACATACATACATACACATACACACACACACACACACACACATGCACAAGTAATATAGAACTGATTGATCTTCTGTCTCCTATACCACGACTATTTCCACAATTTTGCACACTTGTAAACCTTCACAAAAGTGACTAATCCACTAAACTTTATACTAGTGTGCTATTCATACTTGAATATGTTTGAACAGGACGATCCATAGGGAAAAATAAACTGCTTTAAAAATTTTTTCCTGCAGGTCTCCTCAGGGCTATGCTTATTCTGCCAACAGCTCAATGCTTGGCATGTTTACTCAGAAATAAATCTCAGTTAAGTTCTATGGGAGGTATTCCCAAGTAAGCAAGAACAGAGCCCCGGTCTGTTCCCAGTACCACACCGCCTGCATCAAGGCTATTTCTGCCATGATATTGATCATTGTTACGCCTGCTGGCATCACCCTGTTTATAATTGTGTTTATATCGCTACATCAGCAATTCTCAACCTGGAATTCATCCCCAACATATAACATGGGGACCACTTTAAAAGTTTGTATTACAATACTGTATACAGTTGTCATTCTTAAAAAAAAAAAATTCTGAGCTACAGCAACATAAGAAAGTGGTACTGCTGCTGTCAGCATGACTTCCTTTTGGTTGGGATATGGTCCATGAAGGATCACAATGGCTGGGATATGGTCCACACGATGCACATTGCTTTATCACACTTGCAGCTACAAGCCCCAAGGCATTGACTTTCAACCTTCTCCGTCTCATGGCACACTGACAAGGTGCTGAAATTGTCAAGGCACACTCTCAGGTTTTTTTTTTTTGACAGTTGACAAGGCACACCACACTGCAGGTGGGGGCTCACATTCCCCAATGGCCCTACTCATAAATGACCCTCCTCCAGACTCCCATGGCACACCTGCAGATCGTTCATGGTGCACCAATGTGCCCCGGCAGTGGTTGAAAATCGCTGCCCCGAGATACAGATGATCCTATCTGAAACTCATTATGCTGCATTACTGTCATCACCAGCCAATCACCCACAAGCAAAATAGTGTCCGACACTTCTAACAGGGGAGTCCTGTTTTGAAATCACTGTTGTCATAACTTTCAAACCCAGCAATATATGCAAATCCACTGGCTAAATGGAATTGGAAGGCACATGGGCGCATGGTCCAAGTAGTTAATTGCATTCATCAATAAATCTGTATCTGCAACCACAACATAAGAAAGGAAAAGTTTTGTTAACAGGAAAAAGAGAGAGCCCTCTGTGTAACTACTAAGAAGAGACTTAGGAAAACTTGTCTGAAGTTAACAATCCACGTACATGTTCAGGAAGAAGCAGATGTACATACCTTCCCAGGAAAGACTTCAGTACTTCGTGGAGCAGGCAAGTAGCAGCTTCAGGGCACAGCAAAGCTGGGGCTGTTGGAGTGCTGTTGGAGTATTGTTCCATCTTATGTTTTGTTGGTGGTTTCTGGAAAAAGAACTGAAGCCGCTCCTCCCACTGTTGATGATGCTGGTAATCACTTCCACACCCATCTCTTGAAGCTTCCCCCCAAGAAGCTGCTTTGGATATAAGTCACTGGCCTTTGACTAACAGCTGTGAATAACACGCACAGCTGGAATCACTGATGATATTCTCAGAAACAAACACGGAGTGTGCAGATCCTGATGCTGGAAATTCATTTAGCTGAGTTGGTTGTAATACTTTTTTTTTTTTTTCTTCAAAGAAGCGGAATAGAAACAATATGTACTTTATTTATGCAAACACTATTTTATTATCACGGGGAAGGATACACCTATTGGTTTCTTTTTTTCTTAACTTTCCTGAGCAGAAAGAGAAAATTCAGCCTTCTTTCAATTTTTCCTCAGTAGGAAGACTCCTTTTCTTATGTTGTGGTCAGAGAAAGTTAGCCATATCCGACAGCCCAATCTTAATTCTGGAGTCGTGATGCAGCGCACTGGAGTGGGCTATACTGTATCCTGAGGGGAATTTGGGCTACTGCAGGTCTCCACAGGGTAAGGGATGGGAGAGCCAGGGTGGTGTAGAGGTCTGGGAATTGGACTTAGACGTGGAAGATCCAGGTTCAAATCTCCCCTCAGCCACGAAGCTTCCTGGGTGACCTTGGGTCAGTCACTTTCTCTCAGCCTCACCTACCTCACAGGATTGTTGTGAGGACAAAAGGAGGGGGCAGCTGTGTATTTTGGAGGAAGGGTGGTATAAAAATAAATAAATAAATAAAGCCCCAGCAGCCGCTATGGGTCAACTCAGACCTGCACCAGCAATATCACTGGTGCAAGTCCAAGTTGACCCACGCAGGCACTGACAATCCTGCACCCTTTCCAAATCCAAACTGTTGGTGCACCTACTATGTGCTTTCTTGTACCAGTCAGACCTGGCTACGGTTAACCATTCATTCGTTATATTACAATTGGACTACTGCAATGACTTTACCTGAGGCTGCCCTTGAAGACCACTTGGAAACTGTTGCATGAGTTTTGACCAGCATTAGGTTGTTACAATGTGTCATGCCATAGTAATGTCAGCTGGCCTATTTCTGAGTGCAATGCAAAGCAATACTTATAGTCCTGAATGACTTAGGATTTGGTACCAGAAAGACTGCCTCCCTTCTTCTGAAGTGGCCCATCCTCTGAGGTTAGCAAGAAGAGTCCTCCAGTGGTTGCCACTACTATTGGAAGGTTCACAGGCGACAACATGGGCCTTCTCCATGGTGACACCCTGTATAGTATGTGGAACTTCCTGCCCTTAGAGATCAGATTGGCTTCCTCTCTGCCTATGTTCTGGTGGTAGCTGAAAATTATTTAATTTCACTAGCATTTGAGGATTAGCACTAGCATTTTATCTTCTTTAGTTTTGTTGTGTTTGGTTATATTCTCTGCCATCAGGTTCACAGCCCAATCCTAACCTGTGCTGGAATAGACAAGCCAGCTGGCCTGCTCCATATCCAGTGCAGGGTTAGGGCTCAGGGTTGCCCATGTGCTGGCCTCCCGACTCCTGAGGTGGAGTGAAAGTGCCTTACGGCACTTTTGCAACACCTCTGGGCCGGAGCAAGAGACTTGCAGCTGCCCAAAAGTGCATTAGGATAGTGCCCTCAGTTTTATAGTCCTGCTGTTTTAAATATTGTTGTTTAATTGATTTTAATCATGTTGTTTTAAAGCTTATTTTAAGCCAATGTCACAATGCCAATTCTGAATGAGGGCCATGCTTCTTGCCCTCATGCTGACAGCATGATCACTTCACTACTCAAAAATCTCTTGAGAGGACAGGGCTGCTTTGCACGGGGAGCGAAAGTGTTCACAAAAAGCACCCTTCTGCTTTGGCTCAGCCCTAATTGTTACTAACTTGTTTCACTGATTTCAATAAGACTTAACAAAGGTTGACTAAGCATGACTAAGACTCACTCAACACAGTGGGATTTCCTTCTGAACAAATAGGCAGCATATAGGAAAAGGCTGTTAGTTTTCTAATATTATCTTGAGGTTTCCATTTTTTAAAAATTAACACTTTCCCCCCAAAGGTTCTAAAAACATGACAAAGCCACTGACACAGAGCCTGCTTACAGCCTTTACACTGGCAGATACAAAAAATTCTGGGTTGTGAACAGATGCCACAGTTCACTTACAAAAAGGCAATATATTGATACAGGGATGCACTTCTTGGGCCAGAGGAGGACTGCATAAAAACATAAGAACAGCCCCACTGGATCAGGCCATAGGCCCATCTAGTCCAGCTTCCTGTATCTCACAGCAGCCCACCAAATGCCCCAGGGAGCACACCAGATAACAAGAGACCTGCATCCTAGTGCCCTCCCTTGCATCTGACATAGCCCATTTCTAAAATCAGGAGGTTGCACATACATATCATGGCTTGTAACCCGTAATGGATTTTTCTTCCAGAAACTTGTCCAATCCCCTTTTAAAGGCGTCCAGGCCAGACGCCATCACATGCTGTGGCAAGGAGTTCCACAGACCAACCACATGCTGAGTAAAGAAATATTTTGTCTGTTCTAACTCTCCCAACACTCAATTTTCGTGGATGTCCCCTGGTTCTGGTGTTATGTGAGAGTGTAAAGAGCATCTCTCTATCCACTCTATCCATCCCCTGCATAATTTTGTATGTCTCAATCATGTCCCCCCTCAGGCGTCTCTTTTCTAGGCTGAAGAGACCCAAACGCCATAGCCTTTCCTCATAAGGAAGGTGCCCCAACCCAGCAATCATCTTAGTCGCTCTCTTTTGCACCTTTTCCTTTTCCACTATGTCCTTTTTGAGATGTGGCAACCAAAACTGAATATACAACAGTGCTCCCATGGAACTCACTGGGCTCGCTTCCTTCTTTCCTTCCTTGCCAGCTTAGCCCATGCCTCATGCACTCTCTGTTTGTACTTTCACTAGCTAGCTGCCTTCTTCATGCTTTCCTGGCATCGCAATGCATTCTAGGGTGATGCTCAGTTGCTTCAGGGCCTTCTGGGATGTGACCTGGCTGCTGCAAGGCATTCTGGAGTGTCATCCAGTTGCCATTCATGATTTGTCTGTGCAACAATGAATGTGCCTAATGACAGGGTTTGCAGAACATATCCCTGTCCTTAAGCAGTGCATACCTGCACAAACCATCCTTATTGTACGCCGTGTTGTGAATCCTGCTGTTGTGTTATACAAAAGGAACAAGGCATTTAGGCTTTGGTATAGATTGGTCGTTGATGGGGTCAGTGGCCACCAACAGAGCTGGCTATTCCAAACCCCTGCAAAGCAATTCATACCGGCAGTGCCCGTTCAAGTGTCCCTCTGTCCTAGGGCGAAGTCCTATACTGGGTCCTCAATGGTTCATTTGGTGCTGCCACTGCCACTGGTACTAGGGGGTAAGGAATTGACACAGTTGGGTGGGCATTTTGATGGGTGTGGACCTCAGCTAGTATGTGATCTGGTGACTAAATAGTTTGGGCTAGAAGATTTGAAGGCAGATGTGATGTTGCTGTGAATCTAGAAACATAGTTGAGGAAGGAGGGGGAGGAGCATTAAACAAGTGAAAAGCAAAAATGCTTAACCAATGTTAATTCATTCTGATAATATCAAGAGACATAACCCAAAAGAGCCACTGAGTGAAACTTTCTGTTAAAAAAATACATATGTTAAGCACGATAAAACCTAAATTCAGTTTTTCTATCAATTTTGTACCATATTGCGATAAATGTCACAATTTTGATAAGATATACATTAGTGCCCCTGGTTTGTCATTAAACCACAAAAGATCTATCAAAGGAAACTTCTGTTCTTCCTTCTCATCCCATATGCAAAGTTTAGTACTATACAATCATTTGTAGCTGCCAATCTCACAACAAAATATTATAGCTAACCAGAATGGAAAAAGAGGCTTTTTCAAACATGAACAGTGCAACACCGTGCATGTTTACTCAGAAGTAAGTCCCAGGAAAGCATGCAGCTGGGCAGTCCAATCCAACGTAAATCCCTATGCAGTTTGCATGGGCTACGCTGCATTCCACGGGGGATTTTTGTCTGCTGGTGGTCTCCTTGGGAGAAAGGGACATTTGTCCCCTTGGCCCTGGGTAAGCCCCAGCAGCCTCAGTGGGTCAACTCTACCTGAGCCAGTGATATTTTTTATGTAAGTCTGTATTGATCTGTAGTGGAAACATGCAAGTTTTCTGGAGGAGATAGGGTGTGGTGTCTGACAGGTCTGGGAAGCATAGGGCCTTAGAATGCCATTAATGTGCTGCCCAGCTGCAGCCACTTGAAGAAAGCAGGGGCTCCAGGAATAAAAGCACCACCTGGAAAAAAGGAGAAGGTGTGGGTAGCAGGAGGAAGGACAGAGGACTGACCACTGGACTACCAGACAGAGGGCAGAATCCTAACCCACTTTCCAGCACCAACATAAGGGCAATGCAGTTCCTAGGAAAGGAAACAGACATTCCCTTACCTTGAGAAGGCCTCCGTGAGTGCCCCCCAACTGCAGGATGCAGCACATGTCCCATTGGCACAGCTATGCCAGTGCTGGAAAGTGGGTTAGGATTTGGGCCAGAGGGACTAATGGACTGGCTGATGGACCGACAGATGGATGGACGGACTACCAGACCTGCTGAATGACCAACGGATTAATGGTTGACTGATGGACTGGCGAAGAGACTACTGAGGATTGCTGGAACAGGGATGGCTGGAGACTGCTGAGTGGGGGATAGCTGAGGGGGCACTGCTGTACCCAGAAGAGCTGTTGCTTTGAAAACTGGGACCCTGCAGCCCCACAGGCAAGCTACTTACTGGTTAGCTTCCCATTAGCACTGAGAGTAAATAGTAGTTTTGTATGCCGCTAGAGCAAGCCGGGTTTGAACTAATTAGCTCATAGTGGGCATAAAATCTCTAGCTTGGAACAGGAATTTGGAAAAACATGATCCAAGTAGGAGGATCAGGCCGAGGAAGGGCCCAGGATTCCTACTTCCTCCTTACCAGTTTACTGAACTCTTCCAGACAGCTCTTGGGAGAAGCTACACATGCCCATCAACGACAGCCAATCCAGTAAACTGTGGGAGAAGTAAAACTGGGGGAGGTGGAAAGGAGAACTGCCCCAGGGATGAGAGGACAGTCATGCCATGGGGAGGAAAGAAGAGCAATCCATGCCAGGAGGAGACTCACACACATATGCACCAGGGCCCCAACCATCCATCCATTAGAGTCCAATGTTTAGACTGTCCCATCTGCTTGCTTGGCCTAAGGATATAAATCTTCTGGAGTTTGGTAACTGTTCAATTATCTGCCAGGAAAATATGCCAACCTCCATTATTCCTCATTCTCTCTCTGCTGACTGGTTCTACTTTTCTCTGCAAACTTGCAGAGAACGTGCTTGTCTTCATGAGATCTTCTGACTGCTTTCATGACAGATCCGTTCATGCCATTCATTTTGGCGTTGCAGCAGTAGGTTTTACAGCTTATTAAGTGAGGTGGAGGGAACACAGGCAGAAGGTTTCACAGTCCATTTGTCACGCATTGATAGGGCTGTATGAATTCTCCTGGGGCCGTGAGCGGTGTCTGTGACATTGGGGGTTGTACTTCAGATGGAGAGCTAAATGCCTTCCCACACTGCTTCCTAACACACTCTTGGGGACAGATAATCCTTACAAATTAGCTGCAGACCTTCCAATGCTGGTCAGATGAAAACAAGAATGATTATTTCACCTGAAAGATTATTAGCCCATCACAGTCAGTGCTGAGCGTACGTGTTGCCCGTTAAGAAGAAAAATCAGAATTCAGCACCAAGCAAAATTGAATTCTGTGACCAGCAGAAGTTGTAAGAAGTGAGCACATTTGGATAGAGTTACTTGTTTTACACAATCCATCTTGCTAAACATGTGGAGGGCCAAGCAACTATGTATAGTGCATTGGCCCCTCAAACAGGAGGGCTCATTGTTTTGTGGTAGAGCAAATGTTTTTCATGCTTGAGACGCCAGGTTCAGTTCTTGGTATCTCTAGTTAAAATTATTTCAGAAATTAGGGCTGGAAAAAACCTGAGAGCTTGAAGAACTGCAGCCAATCAGAGTCCTGAAGATGTTTCATCTGATGAAGTAGACTACAGTCCAGTGGCGGACCTCCAATAGGCTTGATGGGGCAAATGCCCCAGGTACAGAGCTTTAGGACCCCTCAGCCTCTCCAAGGATCCCGACAGGGTTGGATACTGTGCTTCCAATTTACTGGAAACACAGTTTAAAGCTTTGGGGAACCTCGCAGGCTTCCCTGTTGCATCCTGGAGTTGCATGAGGCACCCTGCACTCCAGAAAAGTGAGAGGGGGCAGATTTATGCACGGGGAGGTGGCAGTTTCCCGTGGGGGGGAGCACCAGCTCAAACTGTTGCCCCTGAGCGTAGGGCTAGGGAGGTCCACCACTGACAATAGCTATATGCTGAATACCAGAAGAGCCCCACTGGATCAGGTCAAGAGCCCTTCTAATCCAGCTTCCTGTATCTCACAGTGGCCCACTACACGTCTTTGGGATCACTCAAGACAAGATACCTGCATCTTGTTGCCACTAACATTCAAAGGATAGGCTACCTCTAAAACCCAGAAGCTGCATACAGTCATCATGGCTTGTAACCTGTGATGGACTTTATCTCCATAAAGCTGTCAAATCCCCTTTTAAAGATCCTGTGGCAAGAAGTTCCACAGATTAATTACATGCAGGGCAAAGAAACATTTCCTTTTGTCTGCTCTAACTCTCCCGCCAGTCAATTTTAGTGGCTGTCCCGATTCTGGTGTTGTGTGAGAAGGTAAAGAATTTCCCTCTATCCATCCCCTGCATAATTTTATGTCTCAATCATGTCCCTCCTCAGCCTCCTTCTTTCTAGATTGAAGAGCCCCAAATGCTGTAGCCGTTCCTCATAAGGGAGATGCCCCAGCCCACAAAGCATTTTGATCATGCTCTTTTGCACCTTTTCCAGTTCCTTTTTGAGATGTGGTGACCACAATTGGTCACCAGGAAATCTCTTCCACAGTTCTAATGTTTGTTCAGCTAGAAGCAGGCGTGTTCAGCAGCAATAATAACCATTCTTGACTTCCCCACTTTTTACCAATTGCTTTCCACAGGGATCAATCCAGGAAAACTTCGGCTTTAAATGTTTCATTTCTTTATCTGTTACATGTCCTCTTTCAAACCAAAGCATTGCCATGCTCCTGGGAGAAGGCTGAAAGGCAGGAAGCCAAGACCGAGAGCACTGGTGTTCCTGGGGGGGGGGGGGAAATGTCCCAGAGTGCCACACCTGCCCTCCAGAGCCCTTTTGAGCGCCGGGGAGGCCTCGTGCAGCATCCTCTCACCCTCTGAAAGCCTTCTGAGTCCTTCAGAGGGGCCTGAAACATCACTTCCAGTGACAAAAACTGCAAGTGATGTTTAAAGGTCCTCCAGAGGCCTCAGAAGGCTTTCAGACAGCTAGAGGATGCTGCGTGAGGCTTTGGACACAACCACTAAGTAGGGGAACAGTAGTCTCCTGGGGGGACATTCTGTGGTCCTGGCCCCACAAGGGCTAGGATCGCAATTGACTGAGAGTCCATTCTTACCAAGTCATGACTATGGGATGCAACAATATAGCCAGGCATTGGCTTGCTCTACCTCACTGGGACTGACTGGGAATCATTCACCTTGGGAATGATTTACGACTGCAGAGTATTTCAGCACTTCCTTGAGAAAGTTTAGCCTAGACACCCCTCTCCTTCCTCCCTGGCCACAGCCAGGACAACAACAGAAGCTTCATTCACCTCAGCCAAGGTCAGCGCCTGCCTCGGGGGCTACTACGAAACCCTTGGATTGTCTTTTCGCCAGAGGAAGCATTCCTCATTTCCTTCCCTCGATGTTTTCTGCAGCTGGCTACACAAAAAACGTTTCAGTCAGGAAATTGCGTTTGAATACATGTGCTTGAGGAGGTTGTTTTTGCAGAGAGCTTCTTGTTCTTGGGGAGAGATGATTCCAGACAGCCTTTGGCTGATTTTGATGGTGTTTACTCCATCACTGTCACCAAGAGAGGCAACAGATGGGACGAACAACCTGGTAATGACACTTTCCAATGGAAAAGCAGCCACATGAGAAAGGCCGTTCCTGAATCCTCCCAGAATGCTTATGCTGTAGTAGTAGACTTTTTCCACCGCTTCTGAGATGCTAATGGTTTCTGCTTTGCTGGGGCTAGCAACCTGAGGAGATGATGTATGTGCATGTCCACTAAGCTGTTCATACTTCTTGGACTTGAGGACCTAGAAACATGGCAAGAAAACAGGGATAATGTGTAGATCTCCAAAGCATTTATTCCATAGCACCTATTTGCTTAATCAAGGTTGGCCCAATAATGAGGCCAAATGTAGCAATTGGAGCTGTGGGGAGCACCAGCCTCTACCCCCCGCCCTTGGATTAAAAAAAGAATGAGAAGAATGGAGTCTAGGGAAGTTTGGAGAAGAAGAGAGTGGAGGGCTAGAGTAGCGATTTTCAATTCATGTGCCGCAGGAGTTTGGAGTATAGCAGTTGAAAATCGCTGAAAAACTCTTCCAGGTTCGGAGGCTCTGTTTTTAGGCCAACTGCCTGTAGTAATGAATTGAATTGTCTGCTGGCTGTAAGGAGCTGGTGGGACAGAAAATTCATTACTATAGGCAGCTGTCCTAGAAACAGAGCCTCAGACCCAGAAGAGTCTCCCAGAAGCAACATCACAAGATGTGAAGACCATAGAGGTCAGTGTACCATGAAAAGAAAAATGAAGATCTCTGTGCTAGAGACTGAGGAGTGCTGCCTCATTCCCTTCTTTCTGTCTGAATCTAAAGGCAGGAGGTAGAGTGGCAGAAGCACATTGTCAAGAATTTGGTGCACCACCCGAGTTGCTGGAGGATCTTAGGCTGGGCCTGAGCTTAATTATAAGAGACTGATGAACCTGATGTGTTCCCAGATCTCAGTCATGAGAACTATGGGAAAAGTCTGGAGATAGCATGTAACACACAGATGATCACTTCATTTCGCTTGCATTACTCACTAGCTGTGAGTAATGTTTCTGAGCTGACTATACATTGCTGCACATGCTGAACGTGGTATATTCCTACACTCACATGGTGCCATGCAACTTGGATTCTGGCTTCCTTTGGAGGAAAGATAGCTGCAGGCTTACAATGACTTTACCATACTGTTAGGTGGTTTATTTCCAAATAAACAAGTTCAGCAATAGATGGAGGCAAACAGCAGAACAGTCCCATATACAAAAACAGGTTACATGGGTTTTTCCAAGAGATGCTCCTGCACCCCAAAATGTGCTGCTAACCTTCAGCTCTCTCTCTCTCTCCCCAACCCTGCCAAAATGGCAGTTTCTTTTGTCCCCTTTTAACACCCACACATCTTATCTGGTGGAGGTGCCATTTTATCAGATTCTGATGATTTTTCTCACCTTCTAGAGAAGTCTGGATATATAAGGGGGCCTCTTAAACCATTATCAGTGATCTGCCTAATGATGGCCCATCAGCTTTTATGATCCCAAGCGCATTACAATATGAACAGTACAGGGTTTGGCTTTTAATAGATCTAGCTTTGTTTCTGGAGGGTCTTTACATTGGAGGGGTTGAGGTGTTACATACATATGTAAAAATGAAACAAGAGTCTTGTGTATTCTTAAAGATTAGCAAATTTGTCTTTAACTCAAGCCTTCATAGATTTACACAAAGACATGGAGTGTTAGCCTAACACACACCCCAACAGAGAAGGGAAAAAAGTTAACAGTAGAGCTCTTAAAGAGTAAACAGCTCTTAAAAATAAAGAGTAACAGCTAACATTTCCCCCCCCCCCCGGACCTGTATAAATATGCATCTCTGACAAACTAGGATATGCATCTTCATGCATCTGATAAAGTAAATTATAATCCATGAAAGTTGATTCTGCTAGTCTTTAAAGTGCCCCAAAACTCCTTGTTATTTTCCTTGCAAACAAATTAACACAATTATCCCTCTGGAAATGGTTTTAATTAGAAGTCCACTGTGTCTCTATCTCCCAAATGAAAATATTTGAAAATTTTCCCAGATCATATAAGGATGCACAATGGCAGGCCCCCTCTATACCACAAACTGGAGATGGAAGGAAGGCTCTGCAGCATGGAGAAGCACAGGAGAAAATAAGGTCAAGAAGACTGGCAAGCTTGTTTCTTATCTCCAGTAATAATAAAGAGAACAAAGTGGATTAGAAAACAGAGTAATTCCCAAGGCCAGGCTCATGTTTATTCTGCCCACACTGTGCTGTGGGTCAAGATACCATCTTCCATCTCCCATTTAGGTAAATGGCAACACAGCCACAATAAGTGCCAGTAAATGAAGGGAGGGGAACACATTTGCTTCCACTTGAAGAGGCCCTAGATAAAAAAAGAGACAATTTAATTATTACAGTACATGTTCAACATCCGTTTCCTGGCTTAAGGCTTACAGACCGAATCAAATTGCATTTACTTTAGAAGAAGCACAGCAGGATAGCGGAATACGGGTAGTTTTCAGTGTATGTGCAGAAGGTAACAGAAACATGGAAGATGTCAACATGCCTGGCATCCCATCAATCATAAACCAAATCAGATTTGTCTCCCAGAACCCTAGTAAAAATGTCATTGGGGACATTGCGAACAACAGGTGGAGAGGGAAGAAGACAGAAAGAACAAGACTGGAGACAGGACGTGGCAGGGGCCAGACCACAAGGATTAGCAAGCACTCAGAGGTGCCATGGATGGTCAGTCTGAGAGGGACAGGGAACTTCCCAGGGCACAGGGAGAAGGGAACTGGCAGGGAACTCCAGGGGCTGTACTCTCATTTGCTAAGAATAAAAAAGAATGTTAGGGAAACTAGTCTCATATTATCTAGTTAGAGCATTTACCCTGCAGAGTATGTCACACCCAAATCTTTATATTATAATGTGGGTCTTCCTCCTTGGAAGGAGACTGTGGAGGGTCAACCACACCCTCATATCCTCAGGGGTTAGCAATGGGTGTGGGCCCATGCATGGGCCCTTGGTTAAAGCCCCACTAAGCCTCATCCATGGAGTCACTTCTGTTGCTGATGAGAGACTGGAATGGTATGTGCTGGAAATTGGAGGTGACTGCAAGGAGCAGTCTGTCACTATCTTTTCTGGGTTTGTCTTGGAGTAATTGCTGAGGACCACCCTGACCTTTCTACTTTGTCTAGTAGACAAGGCTCTGTGTCATAAGAACAGCCCCACTGGATCAGGCCATAGGCCCATCTAGTCCAACCTCCTGAATCTCACATTGTTGTATTGGCAACCTTCAGTCTCGAAAGACTATGGTATCGCGCTCTGAATGGTGGTTCTGGCACAGCGTCTAGTGTGGCTGAAAAGGCCAATCCGGGAGTGACAATCCCTTCCACACCGGGAGCAAGTGCAGTCTGTCCCTGGTCTGTCTCCCTGACTATGGGCCTTCCTTCTTTGCCTCTTAGCCTCAGACTGTTGGCAAAGTGTCTCTTCAAACTGGGAAAGGCCATGCTGCACAGCCTGCCTCCAAGCGGGCCGCTCAGAGGCCAGGGTTTCCCACTTGTTGAGGTCCATCCCTAAGGCCTTCAGATCCCTCTTGCAGATGTCCTTGTCCACCTTGAATCTCACAGCAGCCCACCAAATGCCCCAGGGAGCACACCAGATAACAAGAGACCTGCATCCTGGTGCCCTCCCTTGCACTGGCATTCTGACATAGCCCATTTCTAAAATCAGGAGGTTGCACATACACATCATGGCTTGCAACCTGTAATGGATTTTTCCTCCAGAAACTTGTCCAATCCCCTTTTAAAGGCATCCAGGTCAGATGCCGTCACCACATCCTGCAGCAAGGAGTTCCACAGACCGACCACACGCTGAGTAAAGAAATATTTTCTTTTGTCTGTCCTAACCCTCCCAACACTCAATTTTATTGGATGTCCCCTGGTTCTGGTGTTATGTGAGAGTGTAAAGGGCATCACTCTATCCACTTTATCCTCCCCATGCATAATTTTGTATGTCTCAATCATGTCCCCCCTCAGGCGCCTCTTTTCTAGGCTGAAGAGGCCCAAATGCTGTAGCCTGAGATTCAGCATGGCGGTACAGAGGGGGAAAATATCACATACTGTTTTGTCTTTCTGTTATTCAGTTGATCCTGATCTGTGGGTTGAAGCCTCTTCATTAACAAAAGGTGGCAACATTAGCAAGATAGTAAGAATGATGAAGACTTATGGGATGAGTGGAGTCTCTACCAGTATACTGCTTTCTTTACCAGGAGCCATTTCTCATTACTATGACAGCACACCAACTATTGAAAAAATCTAATGGAAATACATTGTTTCTAAACATGTGCCTAACTTAAAATAAAGAAGATTTCTCAACCATTAGGTTTTGCCAACTAAGGGCCCAATCCTATCCAATTTTCCAGCACTGGTGCAGTTGCAATGCAGCCCCAAGGTAAAGGAACAAATGTTCCCATACCTTAAGGAAGCCTCTGTGACTACTGCCCCACCACAAGATGGGGTGCATGCCCCATTCGCACAGCTGCACTGGCACTGGCAAATTGGATAGGATTGGGCCTTCGAACATTAATATGATTGGGGCAAAAAAATACCAAATATGTGTATTTCATAATATAGTAGGCCAACTCAAAGCCTACTCAAATCACTCTTCTGATTTACTCTTAGCAGGCATACAGAGGAGCGTGGGATTACATCTGCTCACTGGTCATGCTCCCTTTGCACATAGCTGAAAGAACCTTATGCACGTACAAACCCACTGACTTTTTTATTTCTAAAAATTTTTTCCATGTTTTAACATGCATAAAAAAATAAAATTACTTAAATATACACAGGTATTAACAAAAATTAAATAATATAATTAAGAAACTGGGAGATTGGCCCCCACTAATGAGTAGAGCACATCCCTCACAGGCAGAAGGTCCCAAAGTCAGTCTTTGCCATCACTTGTGAAAAGTGCTTTCTTCTGAGTAAATGTGCAGAGGCTCAAGATTGCAAAAATCTACTCACATCTGCCAGTTTAACTTTGATACTTGAAAGGCAAATGAAACAATAGGTCAGGCTTCTGGAAGATGGTTGGGCTGGAGCCTTGACAAAGCCTCCTTTGTCTTTTGCACTTAAGAAGTGAAAAGGAGGATGAGTAGAAGAGCTGGGGATCTCCTTGTACACAGATGACAGGGAATTGCTGCAATTGAAGAACTGTAGGGGGTTCCTCCAGGCTAGGTTTAGTTTTCCAAGTGTAGCAAAACCAAGAAACCAAGGCTGACCCAAGCTCTCCCCCCCCTCCCCATAACTGAGGCATCCCCTCTTGGTATCCAACTTCTTTTGAAAAATAGTCAGTTTGGATAAGCCCATAAATTTCCCCTCTGCAATGATTGGCAACTCTGTAGAGTGGGTGGCTGGGATTTGGATCAGATGAGGTGTAAAGAAAAAGGATTGGATCTCCCCTGTCCTCTCCTCCTCCCTTCTCCCTCTCCTCCTCCCTTCTAAGCCATTCCAGGTGGGAGGGAGCAAAATGGAGGCATTCACCTGTTTTGCTCCCCCACCCCGAATGGCTCCAAAGCAGAGGGGAAGGAGCTGCTTGCATGTTGCACTGCGGCTCCCTGCAAAACTTAGTGCTTTGCTCCCCTTCTAGCTACAACACTACAAGGTGGATTGGTTTTAACTTAATCAAGGGACAACCAATTCAAATGAAAAAGAACAGTTTCTCCCCCCCCCCCCCAAATATTTGCCCTTTGATTCAACATACCGCTCCAACTTATTCTGCACTTTGAACTGTCAAATGAAAATGGGAAAATAGTCATTGGTAAATCTGGCATGGCAGATTTATAAACAAAATGTCATAAACATTTTTATGTTCATAAACAAAATGTCGAGCTTTCTCCTGGATCTTCCTGCCTTCCGTAAAATCTGAGCTCCAGTTAGTCTTACAGCCCATCCCTACCAAAAGATGGTGAGATCAAAGACAGCGAGGATTACAGCACCGTGTTGGCAACCTTCAGTCTTGGAAGACTATGGTATCGCGCTCTGGATGCTGGTTCTGGCACAGCGTCTAGTGTGGCTGAAAAGGCCGATTCGGGAGAGACAATCCCTTCCACACTGGGAGCAAGTGTAGTGTGTCCCTGGTCTGTCTCCCTGGCTGTGGGCCTTCCTTCTTTGCCTCTTTGCCAGTAGGGATGATGATAGGTTTCATGGGAATTGGAGGGATGGGAAAGAGGAGGGGAGCTGGAGATTCAGAAGCAAATGGCTTTTCTTATCTTGATAAATAAGGACTGAAAACTCCTTGGGATGAATTAATTCTGCTCCTTGCCTTTTCTCACAGTTCAAAAGTTAAGGCCTTCCTGCTGTGCCATTAAGCACACATTTCTTAAAGGATGCAGTGTGCAGGATGAAATGCCCCCTCCACCTTGGATTAATTTCCATGGCTGCTTTTCTGCTGCTTGTTTACCATCCGGCATCATTACCGGCATCATTGCCATCCACAGTGGCGTCACTAGGGCTTGCGACACCCAGTGCAGGAGGCCAGAGCATCACCCCCATGACGGACCTCCTTCCATATAGTGGATGGGGCAACACCCTGGACAGTAGGCGTGGTGATGCATTATCACCCCACCTCTGCTATACCTTTTAAGCTATACCTTTTGACAGAATAGAGGTATTTCAACATGGTTCATTTCCTTGCATTCTACATGAAATTATGCATCAAATGACATATAACATGATGGTATTATTCGAAAATACCAAGATAGTAAAAATTTTCGGCCAGTAGCGGCGTCACTTCTGGCCATGACATCACTTCCAGGTTAATGACATCACTTCCGGTGGGTCCCAACAGATTATCATTTTTAAAAGTGGGTCCTGGGCTAAAAAGTTTTGAGAACCACAGCATCCATTCTCATTACTACAAACGTATTTGTTTTGTTATTCGTTTGGGAACATCAAAGGTATTCATTCTTGTTTCACTTGTTTTTGTTATTGCCATTCATTTTTCATTTCAAGTTGCTTCCACTAAGAAATTGGATACATTTGGAAAAACAGGTGCTAGGACAAAAGGAAGGCATTCGCTTCTCAGAAACAATTTTTTTTTGGGGGGGGGGGGGAATCCTGCAACCAAAACAGTCTTTGCATGAACGACAAAACTAAATGGATCACAAATAAGCTATTCCTTTTGCATGTGGCACTCTGGTCATTTGTTTTGGAACAAATGAAAAATGAGCCACTGGGCCTCTCTGAGCTCACCTTTTCATTCATCAGTTTGTTCCACCTTCCCCAAGACGTGTAGCACATCCCTGTGCTACTTGGAGCCCAACTCATCTCAGCCAGCGGCCAAGCCAGCAGCACTTGTATCTAGTGCTGGAGGGCTGTCACAGGCCATCCTGCCAGCACTGCTTGCTTCCTTATGTCCTAGCTTCCACTGCTTGGTTGTTTAGCACTGTATGGCACTTTCAGGGCAGCTCACACTAGCCTGTTGAATGTACAATTGAATTATCTGGTGTGCTCCCTGGGGCATTTGGTGGGCCACTATGAGATACAGGAAGCTGGACTTGATGGGCCTATGGCCTGATCCAGTGGGGTGTTCTTATGTACACCAGGGCAGTGTGACAGTAGGATTGTGCTGAGAATGTGTTCCAGTTATTAACATCTCTGCGATTAGGTACATCTCTGCGATCTCAGTGTTTTGCTTGAGATCATATAATAAATTCGTTTGTTAATCCAATTTGCAACTCATAAGTGACAGCACTGTTGTATAAAATACCTGCTATAGATTAACTATACTGGCCAGATCTTGGTTCAGATGATACTCTACCTGATCTGTCTCTATGTTGGCTACAGGACCTTCCTTCCTTGCTCACTAGATATGTCTGTCCCACTTCCAAAGCTACCAAATGTCCATGTCTGAGTATGCAATATTTGTATAGTGCTAACATGGGTAATACCCAATTTGTATGGGCACAAACTGTGCAATAAATATCCCAGATAATATCTGGGAATAGATAATTTCTGGGCCTACGTGCACTATACCAATATTTCTTTACTTCTCCCTCCACTGTACCATTTTGCATAGTCCATCAATTGGAAGTACCACCAGAAGTAACTGACAATGATGAGAGGCCAAATGCGATGTAACAAGTACTGGTAAGAGGGTTAAGGCAGATGGGAGAGCTTTTTCGAACATGCGAAAAGCACACACTGGAACTCTGTTTGCTGAGCCGAGCCTCCTACCACTGCTTGCCACACTGCATTGCTGGTCTCGCTGCCAGGTGGTGGGAGTCTGGGCGTCCTGTGTGTACCACTGGGTACCACCTCAAGTACCACCAGTGGTATGAGTACCACGGGTTGAGAAATGCTGCACTAGATTTTATACATGCACAGCATATCCAACTGAAATTGCGCCCATGAGTGGCAATTGGGTGGCTTTGGAGGTAGGGCAGGTACACCAAGATAACAGGAAGGGATGATGTAATCTCACTCCCCCATCCAGCACTGGGGAGTGTTCAGAGGATGCACTACATCTTTTAGTTGCTTTTTTACAGGCCTGATTCCTCTAAGAACTGCTGTTTTATGCTCTTTTTTATTCTGACTTTTATCTGACTACTGTTTTTATGGTTTCCGTTAATGTGTTTTTAATATGTTTTTATCTGTTTGTGAAATTATGTTTTAATCTGTTTTTATATGTTGTAAGCCGCCCTGGGTCCCTTTGGGGAGAAGGACGGGATAGAAATAAAGTTTATTATTATTATTATTATTATTACCTAAATGGGGCCTTTATAAGTGAGCAACGTCTGTCAATGGAAGCAAGCTTACTGACATTCAGTTTTTTTCATGTTTATAATGTTCTCCTGAATAACGGCTGCTTCATATGTACCTTTGAGATTGGGCATCTGTGAGTAGGTGTGGATTCATTCCTCTCCTATAGTTTCTGATCTCTTGTTCAATGAGAGCCATCACTTCTGGTGTCTCTAGGCCAGCCATTTTCAACCACTGTGCCATGGCACATTGGTGTGCTGCGAGTGGTCCATAGGTGTGCCACAGGAATTTGGGGGAAGGTCATTTATTAGTAGGGCCAATGGGGGATGTGAACCCCCCCTGGCAGCATGGTGTGTCTTGTCAATTGTCAAAAACCTGATGGTGTGCCATGAGATGAAAGGTTAAAAATCACTATTCTAGGCTGCCACAGTATAGCTCAGCACTGTACTATATTTGGAAGCCAATATAAGACCTACATACTCTTAGGAAGTGTTTGTACATGCTGGAACAAATTCCATACCAGCATGCAATGGGGTCTTCAGCGATTCGAAATTGTTGCACTATATGATGGAACTCCCAGTTCCATTACCAAATATGGAATTCAGTAACACTAGATGCTGTTCCAGAACCACCATTCAGAGCGCGATACCATAGTCTTTCGAGACTGAAGGTTGCCAACTATGTAACCACTGATGGCTTAATGATTTTCTAAAGAGCTCCTCTTAAAGGCATTTGAGTGTAATAAAAAACCATATTGTTTTGGTTTTTGTTTTGGTTCAAGTGCCAGGAACGCTTGAAAATTAAACTCTGCAAATGGTCTTAACAAAAAGCAGAATTTATTGCTGAAGTTCTCTCTCTGTTGATGGCCACACACAGACTGATGTCTGGTCCTTTTTAGAATCTTCCCTCCCCTTTTGGTCCAATATAAGTCTTGAAATAGACTTCTAGTCTGGGGCCAACCCAGGGCACTCCAAACACCAGCTTGGACCAGAGAATAGTTCGATCACAAACACAACACACATCAATAAATATTGATTAAAAAATCAGGCTGAGATACTCTATATAGAGCTAGTATTTTTAAAATGCACTACCTGCAGAGTACAAAAACAGTGGAAATAATTTAAATTCAGCAGTGCTTGAATCCGTTTTGCTCCCCCTGTCCAGAATGGCTCTGAAGGGGAGCGGGAGGGGACGTTTGCACGCCGCGGTGAGGCCCCCTGCAAAACTTAGTGCTTTGCATCCCCGCTAGCTACACCATTGCCTGCTCCTGCCTGCAGGTGATTCTGTGGCCCTTTGGCAATCTTTTCAGATGCCTCTCCTTGAATCAGCAACCCAGCAGTTGAAAAAAGCAAGGTGTTGGCATAACCAAGCAGGGACCGCCAGGCAGTTGCACACAGCAGAATAATTCTTCATGTTCTCAAAATCAAGCAGAAGTGAAGCGTGACAACATGAAGGTCCTCAGCATATTTTTGCTACACTGCACATTAACAGATATGATCTGCAGCAACACACATCTTTGCAGTGCATATCAGGAGGGAGAAGGAGTTGAGACACTGTTATCAGGAGTCCTCCTCCTCCTTTGGATTTCTTTGGTGTTAGCAAATCTGAAAAGATATGGCACATAACTCGATAAGGCTGCCAGACTGCAACGGAGAATGTGCGTTTGCTTTTAAACTCCTTGGCACATGTTGCTACAATAGATAATAGTGCTCCATAATAGTCATAACTATTTTGGACTGGCTATTTGTGATGAGACAAGGCACCTCTGTACACCTGAGGAGGAGAAAGTTGCTTGTTTGCAGCAGGGGGAGGACAAGGATATTGTAGCTCTGCAAAGCAAACAGTTGTTCCCGGCTTGAGGCAAGCTAATTCTGTTTGGATAGATGCAAGGGGAGTGCATGTGGCCAGGTTAAGATGCCCAATATAGGCGCATGCCGCTTAACAACCGTTCACTTAACGACAGACTGCATATATGCCGGTGCTCAGTGCACAATAAAGATGCTCTTAATGAGGCAATTGCATCTTCCCTAGCCTGCAGCAGAGTGTCTGTTTACACAACAGAGAGGCTCTTAATGCAAAAAACAGGTAATCTATTTCCACTAGCCTGAGCAGCCAGCTAGTGTCTGGCAGGGAATGTCTGTTTACACAAAAAAGGCAATAGATTGGACTGAATGTTCATTTAATGACCTAACCACATAACAAAAGGGATAAGAGAATGTTAAGTGGCACACACCTGTCTCCTAGTAAAAAAAGTAAACCCTTTTTTTTTGGGGGGTGGTGGTGGTGGTAAAACATCACTTCAAGCGGAGAAAGACCAGTTTGTACAAGCAGAGATTCCTGCCCACTGTGGTGCTTTGAAAAGACAAAACCCTAAAGAGAAATGGTTGTTAACGGGCCTTATTTTCCCCTCCACTGGATCAATTTTACACAAGCATGGCTCCAAAGGATTCCACCGAGCTGAAAAGTGTAATGGAGTGTGGAATATCTGGCCCAAAGCCTTTAAACAAGCTTAGTGCAATTTTTCTCCACTTGTATCTATTAAAAGTAGTAAGATTTACATTGATGTCAAAGGAAAATTCCCTAAGCAAAGAATGCTGTTTGATGTTCAGTGCTTGGCAAATGGTTACACCCAACAAATAAACTCCTCTGGCCTGCGCTGCCAATATTTCTAAGCTAAAGAAGGCAGGCAGAACTCAGTTATCCAGTATTTATGCAGAAAGGCTACGCTGGATTTACAAGAGGGGATGTACTAAACTGTCTAAGACAGCCCTTTAGAAGGAACAGTACTTTTACTGTATAGTCAGGAGTAGAAGAAACTTTTGGCCCAATCCTATTGATCTTCTGCACTGGTGGAACATGGGTTCCACTGGTGAGCGCTGTAGCAAAAGCACTATAAAGCATTTTCCGATAGTGTGAAGGCCAGACACACCAGTGTGAAGGCTGGAGCCTTCTCAGTGGCACCAGCAGCCACAGGGACACCTGCCAGAGCAGCTACGTCCAGTGCAGGGTGGGAGAAGGGTAGTGGGAGGGGGTGGAACAGGGTAGGGGGAGGGCAGCAATGGAGGGTAGGCAGATTGGGAGGGGGACAAGATCGGTGGTGCAAGTGTGCACCATATCCTATCTCCCTTCCCAGGCTTGATCCACCAACAACAATTCCAGCTGTGCTAGCAATGTCCCCTTACCCCCAAGGAGACCTCCAGAAGCTTACATTCTCCCATGGGATGCAGCATAGCTCGCACCGGTGCCACTGCATCTCCACATGGCCATTTATTTAGAACTGGGCTGTGCATTGCCTCCTGCTGCCTTTTCCTCCACTGCTCAAACCTGGCATGAGATAAGGGCAACAGGGAATATGAGATACACTTCATGTATGTTCATATAATCCTTTCGAACATACCAGTCGAACTAGGTAATACTGACCTCGTCTGACTGGCCCTGATGTTATTATGGACACAACCTGGCCCCTTCCTTTGCTTCCCAGTAAATTTATTTAATTTTAATAAATTAAAAATATGAATTTAATTTTTTAATTTACTAAAATTATTCTTACTATTTAAATCAGGGGTCTCCAAACCCTGACCTGGAAGCCAGATGCAGTCTGTGGCCAGCCTCTATCCGGCCTTTGATCCCGAGAGCCTCTGGCTCAGGTGACCAAACACAGCTGGCGTCGTGGGGTGGGGGTGGGGAATGGGGGTCCATTTAAGTGTGTGCTTTATTTCTTAGGCTGCTTGGAGTTATCCTGGGCATTTGAAGCCATTCATTTATTCATTCATCTAAGTTCCATCTCTGATATATTTATTTAAATTTTTATTATTTAATTTTTTTTCCCCGGCCCTCGACACTGTACCAGATATTTGATGCGGCCCTTTGACTGAAAAGTTTAGAGACCCCTGATTTAAATAATAAAAGGAGGGGGAGTCATCGAAACTGCCCCCATGCAATTCAGAGAAACTGACTGGGAAGTAAAGGAAGTGGCTAAGGTGTGTGTGCGTTGTGAGCACAAAATGTCCATAATCATATGAGGACAGTTAGATAGGGTAAGTACAAACCAAAGCAGCCCCGTACGCATCATTTTGTACTTGGAAATTGATTCGTCCATATAGAATATTGTGCATAGCATAATTTATTAATGGCCCCGATATGCCATTCATATAACTCTGGTCCCTAGATACCATTCACATTCATAGCATAAAAACTCTGATAGTACTTGACCTGTACACAACAATGCACAACACTGTATACTGTAATACACATCTTGCAGGTGGGACAATACCTTGTTATCTTCATCAGCGGCACATCCAGGTGTTTCATTGGCCTTCATGTGTTTCCAGGTTTAGCGGGCGATGTATGCAGATAGTACATCTCCTCCGCAAGGATGGGGACCTGCTCCTCAAATGCAGCTCAGTCCTGAAAAATAAAAATAAAGTCATGGCCAGGAAAAGACTGAATGTGAATGCATTTCATAGGACAGTGCCTGGAATGGAAAACAATGGAAGCCACTATTTGTAAATGCATGCCTTTTTTGAGTGACAGAATTGCTGGTTCATGACTTCAACCTTGGGCAAATGAAAGGAAAGAAGGAAGGGGCAGGTAACAGGCCAGGGATCCCTACTGGGGGCACAAGGGACAGCTGGGGCATTATCCAGTGGGCATGGGATTTCATGAGCAACCGGCTCGATATCAAGGTCATCTTTGCATCAACATGTGCACAATTTTCATAAACTGAGTGAGCATTTGTGACACACTGGATAGTATCTTCTGGTGATAGCTTTTTATTATCTTTTGATGGTAGTAAGCTTGATCAGAGAAAGGCTGCAATCCTATGCACCAGTGTTTTGGGTTGGGACCTACTAGGTGGATCGCGAGCCAATTTTCAGTGTGTCCTCATTCATTTCAATATTTTATTTTTTAATAGATTAGACTCGATGCTACCATGGTATATGACTGCATTGGGGGAAATGTTACAGGGGGGAAAAAGTCAGGGGGGGAATCCATCACGGGTTACAAGTCATGATGTGTAAGTGCAACCTCCTGATTTTAGAAATGGGTTATGTCAGAATGCCAGGTGCAAGGGAGGGCACCAGGATGCAGGTCTCTTGCTGTCTTGTGTGCTCCCTGGGGCATTTGGTGGGCCACTGTGAGATACAGGAAGCTGGACTAGATGGGCCTATGGCCTGATCCAGCTGGACTGTTCTTATTTTCTTAGGTTTGTACTTTTAACAGGCTACTGTGTATATGCTTTAAACCAGGGGTGTCAAACATGAGGCCCAGGGCCCAGATGTGGCCTGCGGAAGATTTTTTTTATGGCCCTCAGGTTTTCAGTTGCTGTGTAGTGCTGAGGTGTTACTGCTGAAAGGGCAGTCCATGTGAAAATTGGGCTCTCCCATATCTTGAAATATGATCAAGATTCATATATTTTCTCTTTTGTCATTTGCAGCTAATGAGTTCCTAAGTGAGAAAAAAGTGTTTATTTTTGGTTATGATCTGTTTAATGACATCACTTCTTGCCTAATGACATCACTTCCATCCCTCAGCAGGCATCATGAATGCTATGTGGCCCTCCGTATGAAATGAGTTTGACACCCCTGCTTTAAACAGTGATAGTCAATGGGACTTATTCTTGTGTAAGTGTGGGTAGGATTGCAGCCTGGGACTGTTAAAAATTTTCCTGTTTGATGATGTCACTCCCGGACATGACAGCACTGCCGGTGGATCCTGACAGATTCTCATTCTAAAAAGTGGGTCCCAGTGCCAAAAGTTTGTGAACCACTGCTATACTCATTTACCTGGAAGTAAGTCCCATTGAATTCAATGAGGGCACAATGAGGGCACATTTATTTCTGACAAGCATAGGATTGTGCTGAAAATAATTTAAATGCTACATGTTTGGAAGATGTAAGTAAATTTCTATATAAGCATGTGTAAAAATGAACTGGATGTATTTAATGGACAATTTATAAATTTCTGAATTTGTCTTGCTACTTTAAGAGTTTATTTGTAGAAATAAATTAAACAGTATGAAAATTCCTTTTATAGTTGCTGATTACTTTTGCTAACTGTAGTATCTCCAATAGTCAACATTCGTTTTTGTCATCATCATCATCATCATCAGTAGTAGTAATAAACATATATTATTAATGATAATTATTACATCATTAGTAGTAACAGTAATCTGCAATCTTGCTCATTCGGTAGGTTGCTCTTATTTCCTTCTACAAACTGCATAAGCAAGTTATTCTGCACTTGGGATGATAGGCATATTTCACCGACAAGGCTTCTGTGCCTTTAGCAAATACACCACAACCAGAAATCCAGTGGAGAAGGATTTTCCTCACTTCATCTCCATGCTGGGAAGAAAAAAAAAAATCTTCGCCTATTTATTTATTTCCTGTTGCTGAAGGCAGAGGAGTCCCACCATAACAAAGTTGTCAGCCCTATTACTGAGTAGTAGGGGTGTTTGAAAATGGTTTTATTTTTTCACAGATTTCGCTATTTGAAAGGCAGAAAGCAATTTTTATGTGTTTTTATTCCAAGTTCTAATTTTTATTAATTTTAAACACTTTAAAAGTGTACTAGGTAGGTGATAAAGGTGATACAGTGTCAGCAGATGCAGTATTATTTCTAACAGGAAAAGTAATCTATTTTAATTTCTGGAAAATATTTTAAAACACCAAAATGTGGTGTTTTGTGTTTTTATTCAGATGTTTGAAACACAAAATTATGGTGTTTTGTGTTCAAGTGTTGTTTTTGTTTTTTTAAAACTCTACCTAGTAGGATTTGAATCCATGCATCTTGAAGTATATATGGGTGGGCATTATAAGCATTCTGGAGAAGTGCCACCAAGGTGAACCAAGAAAGAGCTAATCCCCTTATGTCACTAGCATGCACACACACAGACACACTTCTGAGACATATCTGTTTAACCACAACAAATCAAGGGAAGGAAAAGAGCTCCCTTTGAGAGGGAGTCATGTCAAATTAATACAATAAAGCCTCTCCATGATAATAGTTTCAGTTCCTGTGACAGCCAGATGGGATATTTTTGGCATAAGAACACACGAAGAGCCCCACTGGATCAGGCCAAAGACCCATTTAATCCAACTTCCTGTATCTCACAGTGGCCCACCAAATGCCCCAGGGAGCACACAAGAAAAGGTCTTCATTTCTGTGCCTTCCCTTGCACCTGGCATTCCGAGGTAACCCACTTCTAAAATCAGGAGGTTGCACGTACCCATCATGGCTTGTAAAACTGCGATGGATTTTTCCTCCAGAAATTTGTCCAATCCCCTTTTAAAGGCACCCAGGCCAGACGCCATCACCACATCCTGTGGCAAGGAGTTCCACAGACTCCACAGATAAATAAATATTTTCTTTTGTCTGTCAAAAACAGACAAAGAACAGGCACGCAATAATACATCAGTGCCAAAGCAACAGCTGTCCAGCATCCCCAAAATCTTTTTCTCTTGTTTTAGGTATTCCCACTGTCATTTTGTTTCTTGGCTAGATTAACTTGCATGACAATGTTGAGGTAAACCACTTTTGAGGCAAACCATCAAGTTCTGAAGCTACAGTGGTGAGTGTTGCATGTGCCCAAAACAGCCCTGTGGCAGGACGCATTGTGTGACTTTCATAAGTAAAGCATTAAGGCATTTCAACAATAAGAGGGGAAGAACATAAAACATCCATTAACAGAAAAATCTGGAAGAATCCAACTTTTTAAAAGCGCACATGGGCATTGCATTAAAATTAATGCGGCTGGGAGCTTAAAAGGATGAAGTCACTATATGGATCTGTAATTGTCTGCGGTGATGCTTCTTGTAAATGAGCCTAGCATCACTTCTAAGATTAAATATTGCATTGAATTTCAAGGAGGTTTGATTTTCAGTTCAAATGGGACTGCTTTGCCCACGCCTTTTACCCAAGGAACACCTGCTCCTTGACAGCCTTGGGTGACAAATAATCACAGCTAAGATGGCTAGTCTACTTTCATGACTGGCAAGGATGAGCAGGGAGATGCAGAGGGGACCGGCCTTTTCCAGGTTTTGAGGCCCCAAACCGGAATGCAAACACAAAATGAGCGATTGTCAGCCAGGTGCTGTCCAACTGCTGCACGGACATTCATTGCACGGGCACCAGCCCAATGCCAAGGTGCTTATACCATTTCCAATTGAGGAAGAGTGAGACAAGGGCTGCCGGCACATGTAAACAAATGACCAACAAGTTGCTCAGATACAGCAACCAAGCAGCACATGCACATTTAAGAGGACTAGCCATCTTAGCTGTGATTGTTTGCAACCCAAGGTGATCATTCACAAGGGGCAGGTGGTCTTTTGGTAAAAGGCATGGGCACCTTTGGTAAAAGCGACCAAGCCACGCATGCCTAGCAACCGAGTCAAGCTGCTCACCAAACACAGCATCATACGTTGCCAAGCGACCAACAGTGTTCAGATCCGCATCCCTGGGTACCACAACAGCCTACATCCATGGGCACAGCCACAGAAGCGCAACCTGGCAACACTCATGTGGCACTCAGAAACACTCTTCCAAGCATTCAGGTATGCAGATGTGTGATCACCCAGGAATAAGGAGGCCTATCCAGCCGCACACACCAGGTACCCTGTGCATCAGCCGCTTGCTGCAGGGAAGCCTGTTGTCAGTACAGGGAAGCTGCACATGGCAGCTACACCCAGGCAGATGCCTATGCCCAGGTACAGCCTGGCACACAACCAAGCTGCCTACAGCAAGCGTTGCCACCCCCATGCCACGGTGAGGCTGCACATGGGATTCATGGGGGGAGGAAGCGGGGGCGGGTGGGGACAGGAGGGGAGAGGGAAGGGGACAGAGGCAAGGAAAAGCATGGCAGGAGCTTACCTGCCGGCCCCTCGACCACGGGCTCGTGGCCGTAAGCGTCGGGCACCAGCACCACTGGCAAAGTGCCGTCGTGGAAGACCACGCCTGCGGCCACTCCCCCACTCCATGTCCTGAGGCGCCACTCCAGCCATGATGGCCAAGAGCCGATTGTTCTCTGCCAGCAGTTGGTTTTGATCCCGGATCAGGGCTGCAACGTCCACAAGGGCCTGCTCCTGCCGCGAAAGGATCCGCTCCTGCTGTGCCATGGCCATGAGAAGTTCCTCCTGCCGCTCCACCACTTTGTCAAGGGCCCGCACCACTTGGGCCTGACCAGCACGGCTAGCGTCGGCTGCCTGCTGCCACAGTTGCCCGCCCTCAATCCGTGCTTGTTCGATGCGGCCCCAGAGGCTAGCCACATCAGCAGGCAGCTGCTGAGAAGCGCGAGGCCCACGAGCACGAGGCAGAATACGGGGGGCCTCCACCTGGTCTGCAGCTGGCAGGGCTGCTGCCACTGCCGCCGCCACTGCCTGGGCTGGCGTGTCTCCTGGTGGCTCAGGCAGCACCTGTGCTGGCTTGAAAGCAGGCATCTCGACTGGTTCCTCAGCAGGTATCTCAACCGGCTCCACAGCCGGCATCTCGACTGGCACTTCAGTTGGCATTTCGACCGGCTCCTCAACTGGCATCTGAGTCAGTGCCTCAGCTGGCCCCTGGGCTGGGAAGGCTGGTGTTCCAGACCCTCCAGCTGGGAAGAGTGGCTCATCCAGCCAGTCCAGGATGGGCTCGAGGTGGGGCTTCACGTCCTCTTCCCTCGCGCTGGAACACTCTGGACCTGAGGATGTGAAAGGCACGGAGTCAGAATGGAACACTAGCAGGCTGATCCCGATCCCCTCTGCCCTGGGATGCTCACCATCGTTTCTGTCCAGGCTGGGTGAGGGGGGCTCTTCTTTGGGCAGCAGCAGGATGGGTGTGGCCTCTTGACTGGAACATGTTGAACCTGGAGATGGGAAAAGCACGGAGTCAGGATGGAACACAACCAGGCTTACTGCCCCCCACCCCAGGATGCTCACCATCATTTCTGTCCAGACTGGGTGAGGAGGGCTCCTCTTTGAGCAGAAGGATGGGCGTGGCTGATTGGCTGGGCCCCAGCTGGGGGAAGGCAGAGGCAGTCCCTGAACACAGCTCCACTGGTGTGCCTGTGAGAGAGTGCAGAGTAAGCTGGAGGGGGTTCCAGAGCAGGGCCCCCCACAGAGCAGCCACCCACAGGCCCTGCACGCACCTGCGAGTGTATCGAAACCCTGGTCTTTTAACAGGTCCTGATGCAGAAGGATGCCGAGGGGCTCCTGCCCTTCCTTTAGGGCCTGGGACAAGGCGGTGTCGTAGTCCACTCCAGTGGCCAGGGCCGCCCTCGCAGCCTTCCGGATGGGACCCAGGGTGTCAATCAGCCTCTTGTGGCACGCCTTCCCTGAGCGGACATGCAAGCCCTGGGAGCTAACGGCCTCACCAATGGCATCAAAGAAGGCCGCGCGCCGCTTTGTGTACTGCGTGCCACGTCCCCAGCCAAGGGCCAGCCCGGGGTCCACAGCGGCCCTCTGGTACAGTTGCGCTAGCTCCGCAGGTGTCCATTTTGGGGCCCGGGACCGGGACTCCTCCCCCTCGGGGGCAGAGGCAGGGGCGTCGGAAGTTGCAGCAACAGAACATGCAGGGTGGGCAGGCTGAATGTGCCTGGGAGCATGAGCATCCATGGGACTACTTCCAAGAACCTGATAGCCAAAGAGCACAAACAGTTGCAAAGGTCCTTTAAACCCCAAAGCCAGATGGGTGTAGCCCTTGGATCAGAGAGGTGTGGCCCTTCTGTCAAGGGGGGGGTATTGTTATGGACGGATCTCCCCTCCCTTCCCCCCTTTTTGCCCTCCCCCCTTTATTTTCCTCTCTATTCCTTTTTATGTTTTGTCCTCACATGCGACTGTGGGGCAAATCTGATGCCAAGCACCAGTGTGCATGGATGCCAGTGCGCAGGGCGAGCTGCTGTCCCACAACGCCTGTGCTTTTGCAAAATCAACAGCAAAGGCGCCAGTTCTCTGAGACACAGGCCATGTTTCCAAAGGAGCAGCTCCAACTCTTGTGCACGTGGGCCCTCCTCTCCTCCCCCCCCTCCCCCACAGTCCCACATCCTGGGAGGAACAGAAGCATCTTGCTTTGTGCCTGCGCTGGACACAGCCGGGTGATCCCTTCCATGCACCTCCTGCCTGCCTGGTGCATTGTTTCCCTTTGGCTTCAGGGAATGCGGCTTTTCAGCAGTCCTGGCAGTGGGGAGCAGAAGCTTTGCATCCTACCTGTTCTATTGTGCCTGCAATCTGCATGGAGCCCTAGGGCTGCCTTCCTTTTTTTTCCAGCCAGAAGCAAAGTTGCTTTTCATTGAAAAAAACCATAAGGATCATAATGAAAAGCAGGGCCTTAAAAAAAAAAGGCACTCAAATGGCCTCGAGCGCCCGTGTCGCGAAATTTCGTGCCGGCCTGAAAGTTATCAACTTCTGCCTAATACTTTTAAAAGCTGGAGAATGGATGGCTCCTTTTGTCCAAGTTCAAAAACCCCTCCTCCACCGCCTCCCCCGCCTGCCGTACAAGATGGCTGCGCCCAGCCGCTTCCGCGGAGCCAGCCCTGAAACCGCGTCGCGTGACTCCTGGAGGCGGCCACGTTTTCCAGCCAGGAAAGAGAGCGGGCCTGGCCAGCGTGACCCCAGCGTGCGCCGAGGGGGAGGGAAGGGGGCGGGGCGAGGGCTCTCCAGCGCAGGGGCGCCGAAGCCGGCCTCGCACTCGCGGCGCCTGCCGAGGGCCGGAAGTGACATCATTCAGCAGAAAGTGACGTCATGAAGCAGACGGTGCCCAGAAATAAGCACTTTGTTCTCATGTAGGAACTCATTAGCCGCAACGGGCAGAGGAGGAGAAGACCTGCAAATCTTGTTTGTTTTCAAGATATAAGGGAGACATACAAAATCATGCGCGGGAAGGACAGAGATGCACAACATCGGAACCAGGGGGCAGCCACTCAAATGGAGTGTCTGTGGAACTCCCTGCCACAGGACATGGTGATGGATAGAGTGGATAAGGGGATGCTCTTTCCCCTTCCACACAACACCAGATCCAGGGGATGTCCACTCAAATCAAGTGTCTGAAGAACTCCCTGCCACAGGATATGATGATAAAGTGGATAGAGGGATGCTCTTTTCCCTCTCACACAACACCAGAAGCAGGGGAGAGCCACTCAGACTGAGTGTCTGCGGAACTCCCTACCACAGGACATGATGCTAGAGTGGATAGGGGGGTGCCCTTTTTCTTACACAACAACAGAACCAGGGGACATCCACTCAAATCAAGCATCTGTTGAACTCCCTGCCACAGGATATGGTGATAAAGTGGATAGGGGGATGCTCTTTACCCTCTCACACAACACCAGAAGGAGGGGACATCCACTCAAACTTAGTGTCAGTGGAACTCCTTGCCACAGGACACGGTGATGGATAAAGTGGATAGGAGGATGCTCTTTTCCCTCTTACACAGCAACAGAACGAGGGGACAACCACTCAAACCAAGTGTCTGTGGAACTCCCTGCCACAGGACATGATGATGGATAAAGTGGATAGGGAGATGATCATTTTTCCTTCACGCAGCACCAGAACTAGAGGATATCCACGCAAATTGAGTGTCTGTGGAACTCCCTGCCACAGGATCTGGTGATAGATAGAGGGGGGCGTTCTTTTCCCCCTCACACAACACCACAACCAGGAGACAGCCATTCAAATGGATTCTCTGTGGAATTCCTTGCCACAGGATATGATAATAGATAGAGTGGATGGGGGGGTGCTCTTTTCCCTCTTACACAACACCAGAGGCTGGAACAGCCACTCAAACGGAATGTCTGTGGAACTCCCTGTCACAGGATATGAAGAAAGATAGATTGAATACGGGGATGCCTTCCCCTCTCACACAACACCAGAACCAGGAGACAGCCACTCAAACTGAGTGTCTGTGGAACTTCTTGCCACAGGATATAGTGACAGACAGAGTGGATAGGGGGATGCTCTTTTCCCTCTCACACAACACCAGAACCAGGGGACATCCACTCAAACTGAGTGTCTGTGGAACTCCTTGCCGCAGGATATGGTGATACAGAGTAGATAGGAGGATGCTCTTTTCCCTCTCACACAACACCAGTACCAGGGGACATCCACTCAAATTGAGTGTTGGGAGAGTTAGGACAAAAGAAAATATTTCTTTACTCAGCGAGTAGTTGGTCTGTGGAACTCCTTTCCACAGGATGTGGTGATGGCATCTGGCCTAGATGCCTTTAAAAGGGGATTGGACAGATTTCTGGGGGAACAGTCCATCACAGGTTACAAGCCATGATGTGTATGTGCAACCTCCCAATTTTAAAAATGGGCTACACCAGAATGCCAGATGCAGGGGAGGGCACCAGGATGCAGGTCTTGGGGGCTCCCTGGGGCATTTGGTGGGCCACTGTGAGATACAGGAAGCTGGACTAGATAGGTCTATGGCCTGATCCAGCAGAGCTGTTCTTGTGTTCTTAAGGGGGGGGGCAGATATGTGAGCATTCAGGGTGCCTGTTGAGGGCCACTTTCATTAAGCAGAAAGTGACATCATAAGCAGATGATGGCCAGAAATAAGCACTTTGTTCTCACATAGAAACTCTCATTTGCTGCAAATAACAGAAGAGAAAATGTGCAAATCAGATTTTCAAGATATGAGAGTCCAATTATCAAGCTGCAAGAGCCCAATTATAATGGGGGCCAGACAGATTCCTTCCAGGGGCCACATTTGTTCTACGGGTCTTACATTTGACACCCCTGCTCTAGTGCTTCTAGTGCTAGAAGTTGAAAAAACAAACACAGGCACAATAACACTCATTTCAAGATGTCAGACATCTCCCTGGTTCCTCCCCTCCTTTTGTCTTCACAACAATCTTGTGATGTAGGTGAGGCTGAGAGATTATGACTGACCCAGGGTCACCCAGAAAGTTTCATAGCTGAGTGAGGATTTGAACCCAGATCTCTTTCGCTGAGAGAGAAAGGCTGCAGTCCTAACCACACTTTCCTGAAAGTAAGCCCCATTGAACAAAATAGAACTTACTTCTGAGTAGACCTGGTTAGGATTGCACCCAAAGCCTACAAAGAGAGTTCCTGAGTGAACAAGCATTAACAATCCATCTACATTAACACAAACTAGCACCAGCCTATGATTTGAGCAAAGTGAGGTAGTTATTAGTACAAAAGGCGATACTTACCACAAAGTGAGGTGGTTTCTGCTCCCAGAAAAGGTTTCTGCTTCAGCAAAGTCTCCCCTTGAGGAAGGAGATTGTGATAGCCCTGAGCCACACACTCTTATCTGAAAATGAGGATGCCAGAACAGATGGATGGGTGCATGGCCCAGGGCAATAGAGTATCAGCCAATCACTGCACACCCACTACATCCATGTGCTCCATGGTGTTGAGATTGGGTTGGTTTAGATTAGGTAGGAGAGTTGTTGTATTGGGGGGGGGGGTGTAATTTTGACATGTGCATCAGTCATGTGCATTTATTTATTTGTTTATTTATATGGATTCCTGCCCTCCTTTTATCCTTAACAACCCTGTGAGGTAGTTGAAGTTGAAATATAATGAGTGGCCCAAGGTTGCTCAGAAAGCTTCATAGCTGAGCTGGGATTCGAACTTGAATCTTCCAGGTCTAAGTCCTACTCCCAAACCACTACACCATCCTGGCTCATCTGTGGACTTTCTGTAATCCAGGTCCCTTGCTGATGTAGTGATTTTTGGATGATGGGGTCATGTCTGCCATTTAGAGCGGGGACAGAATTTAGCTTTGCTGCGACTCTTTCACTGCTCTCACAACACACCTTATGTTCTTATAATTCTTATAAGAATTAGGCTGCAATCCTAACCACACTTTCCTGAGAGTAAGCCCCATTGAACAAAATCGGACTTACTTCTGAGTAGACCTGGTTAGGCTTGTGCCCTTATGGTCTTATAATTAATCTGTGGAACTCCTTGCCACAGGATGCGGTGATTGTGTCTGGCCTAGATGCTTTTAAAAGGGGACTGGACATATTTCTGGAAGAAAAGTCCATCACAGTTTACAAGCCGTGTTGGGTTTGCACAACCTCTTGGTTTTAGAAGTAGGCTACCTCAGAATGCCAGGTGTAAGGAGTGGCAACAGGATGCAGATATCTTGTGTGCCCATGAGGCATCTGGTGGGCCACTGTGAGATACGGCAGCTAGACTAGATGGGCCCTTGGCCTGATCCAGTGGAGCCAGGGTGACAAGATATCCTCTTTTTCCAGGACATGTCCTCTTTTTTAGCCTCGTGTCCTGGAAAGCAACTTAAATGCCCTTCTTTTCCCTGTGACCGTCCCTGCAAGCAGCGCATAGCCTTCTTGTAATTAATAAAGTATATGTAGTAAACTATATGTAATATAGTTTTAAATTTAATAATAGGTAGTATAGTGTTTAAATTAACCACATGAAATCAATATACAAGTGATTTTAGCTTTTATTTTGCCATGTCCTACATTTTTCTTAATGTCCTACATTTTGAGGTGCCTTGTCCACTTTTGTGTTTATGACATCTGGTCACCCTGAGCTCTCCTGATATTCTTATGTTCTCACCTATGCCTTGCCGATGCCATGTGCACAGAACACCCCCCTGCATTGCTGAGGGTTGCGCTGCTGCCCAGTCTGCGCTCAGCCTATGAGAGCACAGCATTTGGGCTCCACTGCAGGGGCGCTGGGTTGTGTCCATCAGCAGAAGCTGTCTTCTGTCCACATTGCTGTCTCTCCACCAGTGTTCCCAGCGGACAGGACTGGGCCGTATGTCACATTTTGGTCTGAGGGGGCTGTGAATAAAAAAGTAAACAAATGTTTAAATTTGAAGCCCTTTTTGTGCTTGAGATCCAGGCCAAATGGCCCTCCTGGCCCCCCTCCAATCGGCAATGGAGGAGGATCGTGGCCTACCTCATTCTTGCCATGCTGGCCCATAATGTTTGCCGTAACATTTATTCCCCCAGTTCCTTTCTTCCTGCAGCTCTACCCCCTAGTTCCTTTTCAATTAGGTAAGGAGGAAAAGCAGCATGGTGGAATGTCATCTTCTTTGCATTGCAGGTGGACCTGAAGGGGGGGCAGGGGAAAAAAATCCACCATGACAAAACAATCTATTAAGCACAAAACAATTTTATTATAAAATTAATTTGGGTACCTCAATCTCAGCCTATCCAGGGCTGCATTTCCACTACAGCTTTAATGCACTTCTACTCCCACAATGCATTTTGGAGACTGTGGGCACAATCCTAACCAGGTCTACTCAGAAGTAAGTCCTATTTTGTTCAATGGGGCTTACTCTTAGGAAAGTGTGGTTATGTTGCAGCCTGTAGTTTGTTAAGGGTAGCTCTAACAACTCTTTGATTCCTTGTTTCTCAAACTGTGGGTCAGGACCCATTAGATGGGTCACAAGCCCATTTCAGATGGGCCTCCATTCACTTCCATGTGTATTTTATTTTTAATATATGAGACTTGATGCTACCATGGTATGTAATTGCATTTGGGGAAAGGTTACAGATCAGTACTTTTAACAGGCTACTATATATATGTTTTCAACAATGATAGTCAAAGGGGCTTACTCCCTGGTAAGTGTGGATAGGATTTCCAAAACATTTGGGATGTTTCGGAAATTTTTTTTTAAAACGGATCAGCAACTTTTTGGGAAGGTTAGGAGATTTCTTCTTTATTTCAAATAATTTTTAAACTTATAGTTATTGTAATCTTTTAATTTACTTACTTAATTGATTTGATTTTGTCGTAGGGAGGGTGTTAAAAATTTTCCTGCTTGATGATGTCACTTCTGGTCATGACATCACATCTGGTGGGTCCTGACAGATTGTCATTCTAAAAAGTGGGTCCCAGTGCTAAAACACTTGAGACCCATTGCCTTAACAACATGTATGAGTACAATTCAGACATGGGAAAATGAATCTTACATCTTCAGACCTTAACTACTGGGACCTAGAAGTAGGTCACTCAGATCACAGAATTCCCAGGCCCCAATTGTCAGCTCCATCCCTTCTCTTAGCTTAGGCCATGTCTAGAACACATGGCATTACATTGTCTACATGTGTTTTGACATCATTTGATAGTTAAATTAACAGTATGGAGAACAAAGATAAGTCTGATGCACACGAAAAAAGAAGAAAAATAAAAAAAATAAAAAAGGCCAGGCAAGTTAATTTCACCTGGGCTTTGTTTCAAAACCGTCACATAATCACAAGAGAGGGAGAGAGTGAAAGCATTATTAGAAGAAGAAAAAGCAAATGAGGGGGAATTTGCTGAGGTAGAAGAAAAGAAATGCAGTAGCTCTAGTTTAGCATTCTGTCTGAATCAGGCCTAAGTATAAATTGCTGAATTCCTACAAAAAATGCCTTTGAGATGCATTTCTCAGGGTTGTCAATCTTTGTGTGAAGCCCTGCTCTCATGCAGTATGCAAGTTAACATAAGAACAGCCCCACTGGATCAGGCCATAGGCCCATCTAGTCCAGCTTCCTGTATCTCACAGCAGCCCACCAAATGCCCCAGGGAGCACACCAGATAACAAGAGACCTCATCCTGGTGCCCTCCCTTGCATCTGGCATTCTGACATAACCCATTTCTAAAATCAGGAGGTTGCGCATACACATCATGGCTTGTACCCCATAATGGATTTTTCCTCCAGAAACTTGTCCAATCCCCTTTTAAAGGCGTCTAGGCTAGACGCCATCACCACATCCTGTGGCATGGAGTTCCACAGACTACAGACAAAGTTATTCTTTGTCCCTTGTTTTTTCCATTTCTTTTTCCCTGTGTGGCAAGCATTTTCGGCAGAAAGGATTTTTACTTTCTCAGTTGATGGTACAATAATTGAATCGGGTCTGAAAACTGCCAAAAAAAAGTGTCTGGATTGCTCCTGTTGGAGCCGAAGCCTTTGAGGATGTTGGTTTGATTGACAGAAAACTTCACCGTCCCCCAAAACAGTTCCCAGGAAACTAGCAGTTTCTAGATGAAAGGGTTTGCATCTCTCAAACCTCCTCCTCTCTGGAGTATAACAGAGTTCTGTGTAATGTCAGTTAAAAAAAAAAAGTACCTACTTCTAGTGGGAGTTATTGGGGAAAAAGAAAAGGCTCATGGATACAAATGCCTGAGATAGTTTACACATCCTTTAAAACTTTTCTTTGCATTTTTACAGTGTCAGATTTTGACAGTTGTGCACCTGAAGCAAAACAATAAATAAGTAAATTATGCGTTGAAATGCCATTTTGTGTTTCAGTTCAGAAGAAAAGAATGAAGAGATTTCAATGGGATCAGGATAAGGATGAATGACCTATTCTTAGATATAGTCAAAGGTAAATTCCAAACAAGCAGTGAATTTTTGGATGTTCTTTTGTAATTCCTCAGAATTACAATGGCATGGTATGCCTTTGAAGGGGATTGAACAGATTTATGGAGGAAGAGTTCATCACAGATTACATCACAGGTGACATACCTGTGGCATACCTGGTGGGGGAGTAATGGGGCAATGCCCCAGGCACTTGGGCACTTGGGGGGTGACACCGCGACCTGCTCCCCCGCCACCGGTTTTGTCAGCATGGTTAGAAACCATACTGACAGTGGCTCAGTGGCGTCTCTAGAGTTTACATCATCCAGTGCGGGAAGCCAGTCTGTCACCCCCATGTTGGACCTCCTCCCGTGCAGTGGGCAGGGCAACACACTGGGGGGTGGGCATGGTGATGCACCACTGCCCCACCCTCACTGGTTTTTTGGCTATAACTTTTGATAGAATAGAGATATTTCAACGTGGTTTGTTTCATTACATTCTGCATGAAATAATGCAATGAATACGTAGTTCATAATTACGTTGAATAAGGTGATGCAGTTGTTATCATGCTCCTGGGCATTATGGTCTGTGATACTGTTTTTAAATCATGATGCATGTTGTATAGAATGTGTGGGTGAGTGTGTAGAGTGTGACTGTTGGAATTGTTGTATATATTTATGCTTCTATCTCAAAGGTGCATAAATTTTGTTGTGCTGTAGCACAATGACAATAAAGTTACTACTACTACTACTACTGAATGATGTATAACATGATGGGATTATTCAAGAACACCAGGATTTTAAAAATTATGGCCAGTAGTGGTGTCACACCCCCATGCGCATCACTGGATGTGGCCCGCACCCCCTCGCGACACCACTGCAGTGGCTGCAGTAGGGCAGACACTGTCAGCGTGGTTCCGCGCTGATCTGAGGGCCGCCCTCTTCTCCTCCACTTTAAAGAAAGGGGAGGAGAAGAGGGCGGCACTCAGAACGGCCGGGTAGCTAGCCAGAAGCAGCGCTCAACTCCTCCAATTTCAGAGGAGGCACGCCCTGCTTCTAGCTTTGATGGAGCATTTTGCGCTGCTACAAGCAGTGTGAAAGGCTCCCTTGGATCTTTTTTGCTCCATTGGAAGCTGCTCTGTGGAGGTGAGCACTGCTTCCAGGAGACAAGTGATAGTTGCCTCTTAGGTGCCACTTCCGGCAGAGTGAAACAGCTCCAATGGAGCCTTTTGCACTGCTTAGCAACAACATGAAAGACTCCATTATGGCCTGGATCACCTCCTTCCTCCCCCCTTTTTTTCAAAGGGGAGAAAGGAAGAGGTTGCCTGGAAGAAACTGCGGTGAGGATGACGTCACCACAATTACTTCTGAGTTGGGGGAAGCAAGTGAGGGGGTGGCCCCTGGTGGGAAAACCTCCAGGACCGCCACCGTACACAGGTTACTTGTAACATGTGATTGACTTTTTCTCCATAAATCTGGAGGATCCATCTCTGTCTCTAACACAGGGGTGGGCAAACCTTTAACTTTAGGGATCCTGGACCTTTAACAACTGTAAAGAGGGAATTTCAGCAGGTGCAGCTTGTCATCTCACACATAACAAGCTGTACCTGCTTAAATTCTCTCTCCTACACATTTGGTAAAGGTCCAGGATCCCTAAAGTTGAAAGTTTGCCCACCCCTGCTCTCATCAATCTAATCCTGGCAGGGTTCTAAATTGATGGTATGCATACCGCCAGTGGTATGCTGGGCAGTGTTGGGTGGTACGCACAGCACTCACAGTCCAGTAATGAGATTGCAATGGGAGCTTCCAAGAGTGATAAAGCTCAAGCTGGCGGGCAGAGCACTAGTACGTGGTTTTCAAGTGCAAAAAAAAGCTTGCCCACCCGCCCTGAGCCTCTTACTGACCTTGGAAGCACCTGTCATGAACTCCAAATCCGGAAGTGACCAGCGATGACATCATCGCCAGACTTCCGGTGGTACCTCCGAAGACAGCAAATGATACGTCAGGGGAACAGTGTTGAGACACGCTGATCTGATCTGAGTTTTAGAAGTAGGCTATCTCTGAATGCCGGACTGCCTTCAGATTGGTTATGAGTTCACTGTCTTCAAAGCTAAATCCTTATGCAACATTCTCTCCAAAATCCAGAAGCAGCAGCTTAAACTGGAGGGGGGAGGATACTCTAAAGGAGCACTTGAGTTTTCAGTGTACTTGCACCCAGAGCTGACCCAAGGTCTCCTAAGGCAACATGTCAACTGCTGCCCCCCTTACCGGATGATGTGCTAGTGCTGTGAATCAACCTTTTTACAATTTTTCCTTAATGGGCACCAGTGTCATACCCACCTATTATGAGAAACGCCGTTGTAAATGTTGCTGCCAGATAACACAAGCGCCAGCTTTGCATGCCAGCTTATATGGGTGCTGCAGGATGCACTGTTTCACCCAGAATACAAGCACGCAAAATGGACACCAGGACACTGCCTTTCTGAGCCACCGGCCAAGTTCCCAAGCAACTCTGGTCAAGCTTCAAACTCCTCTGAATGTGCTGTTCCTTCCACTCACCCCCTGGAAGGGCTGGAAGAGTTAATCCAATCTCCTGTCTCTGTTGAAGATGCACCTCCTGTCTGAATTGCCCCCCCCCCCGGTTGAATGTTACCTCTTTGGTTTTTGTTTGTGTCACCTCCAGATTGTATTTGCATCTCTTCTCCCCTCCAATGCCATTTGTGTATTTTTCCTGTAATGCTGTAAAACACTTGCATTTTATCTGATTGCATGTAACAATGCAACCTCCTGCTCCCACCTGCTTTTGTGATGATGTAACCCTATACTGTGCAAGGCTTTTGCTGTAATGTAATCCGATGACCAGAAAGGCGGTATATAAATACCAGTATTATTATTATTATTATTATTATTATTATTATTATTATTAATGTAACCAGACATCCCCCTGGCATATGAGCATTTGCATTTTAGCTGTTGCCAGTATCCAGCCTTTGGCAATATCCCCTGTCCATCCCCTTTCGGATGAGAAGGGATTCTCTTAATTGTGTGTCAGAAATGGGAACTATCTGAAGCTCGTTCACCCACCTGGTTACACATCTGCCCACTAAAACAGAAGAGTGTTCCATTTTAGTGTATCTGCAACCTCCTGATTTTAGAAATGGGCTATGTCAGATGCAAGGGAGGGCACCAGGTTGCAGGTCTCTTGTTATCTGGTGTGCTCCCTGGGGCATTTGGTGGGCCGCTGTGAGATACAGGAAGCTGGACTAGATGGGCCTATGGCCTGATCCAGTGGGGCTGTTCTTATGTTCTTAGTGTGCACATGTGTACACTACAATGTGCACATGTGTACACTTATCCCCAGAGCTGCACATACTACAGTGGCAGATCTCTTATTCATTTGATGGGGCAAATGCCACAGGTGCGGAGCCTCTTGCAGCTTTAGGACCCTGCAGAAGCCTCTCTGAGAAGCTGACAGAGGGTCAGTATGGGGCACTCTAGGGCCCACTGTCCTTGAAGAGCCCAGCACCACTGCCACCGGACTGCCCCTTTCCTTCCCTCCGAAGCCCTGTTAAGCTTTCTTCTTGTGCCTGGAGGCTGGATGACACTTGCGATTTTAATTTTTCCAAAGTCTGCCTGTATGACTAATCACTGGACTTCATCTGTGGTCAAGTCAAGTTAGGATGTGGTAGCATTTCTCAGTCTTGGGCCAAACAGAGTCCACCCATCTTTATCTGAAGTGCATGTTCCCTAAAATTTACGTTGAAGTTGAACAGAAAGACCTGACCTTTTGGAGACGGACAGCCTCTTTGGCTAGAGAGACAAAAGAGCACTTTCTCCGCTCCTTGCTTGGTGGTTCCCAAGGTACATACCTCTGTGGATGAAGAACAAGCTGGGCCAGACAGAAAGTACAGAAATGAATGTAAACAGACAGTGCTCTCCAGAGGCAAGCAATGAAAAGGCCATTGCCAAGGCGGTGTCTTCAGCTTTCAATCCAAAGCATGGTGGATGATGGAACTGCTGAGTCTTCTGAAAGGTCTCAGAAGGAAAACGAATGGAGAGAAGAGGAAACTTTAAAGCTATGCTAAGCAATTTATTGGAGCCGAATGGCTTTTGTGTCAGAAAACTCTATTTCAAGGGCAACTGACCCTGGTTCCTGCTACGTGAGAGCTTTAACAACTGGAGAATTTCTCCAACATACAACAGCATTCCATATGGCGAGCTGGGGCTGGCCTCTGTATAGGTTATCTAATCCAAGCACGCACAATAAATGAAAGTGATATTATTGACTTTTACTTAGACAATGCTGAAAATCAGCTGCCAATTCAAAACCTTACACAACCCCATCTAGCAATTGACCCAGAGGCTAAAAATATTGGACAAGCTATTTTTTTTCCTCTATTCCTCTATTGCTTGACAATCTTAGCTAACTTACTACAGCAGTGTCTGCTCAGTACTATACTTTACTGAAGGGAAGATAAACACCTAGCCCAATCCTATGCTATTCCCCAAGCAGTGATGCCCCCGTGATGACGGGGCATATGCTGTATCCTTCGAGGGATATGTGGAGGTATCCTTGGGGTAAGGGAACATTTCTCTTTGTCTACTCAGCAGCCAGTGATTTCCATGTGAACCCAGGTCTGGCGATCGAGGCCGCTGATACTGCCCCCTTCCTGGCCTTGATCCTCCCTCCTCCCTGCCACATCTCTTCCCCATTCCTCCTTCTCCCTGCCATATTCCGTCCCCTCCCCCCTTCTGTCCCACCCCTATGCTGACTTCCAGTAGTATAAAATCATAATAGGATTGGGCCAACTCTGAGAGTTGAAGGGACTCGGTCATGCCCTTGGTAGACTCTAGTCGCTCAGTAAGTATTTAACAGAAAATAAGAGCAGATTCATAAATTACAAGGAGATGAAAATAAATGCATGTTTAAAAGCAAGGCGTATCTTAAGCTTCCCAATAGAAGCATGTAAACACTCTGTCAGAGGCTCGTGAATACACTATTAATTTGATCTCTAGGCTTTTGGAACACAAACTAATGAGTCCTACGCAGCATTTTGGAATCTCCATTCTATTTTGCTCCATTTTGCTTATGATTCTTCCTGTTGCCATTTCCTTGTGACTAACCAGACGATAAGGAAGACAAGTACAGCAGCAAGAACACTGTAATTTCCCATCTGATAGCACAGTGATTCCTGGATCACTCTCATTGTATCAAGCTAGAATACAGCAATATAACAAGATCAGAGTTCTTATCAGTTATGACTCTCATGCTGTACACAGTCAGGAAATAGGAAGGGCAAAAAGTCAAGGGCTTGAGGGTGCATAAGCCTACCAGGGAGGGAGGTTCTACCAGAAGCCTCATCCTTCAGGTAACCGAATTTATTCCAACACTCTGCTCCACTTTCCCACAGCATGACTTGGATTAGCCCACAGAGAAGACATGGCAAATATCAAATTTAAAACCCTTTAAAAATGTTGGGGGATTTCCTGCATATTTATGCAGGTTCTGGCCATATTCCAAACTTTGTATTCACCCATTGCACAACTTGAATCAAGTTCTGAATTTCATGGATCTACTTAATACATTATGGCTGCAATCCGACCCTCTCTTTCCTGGGAGTAAGTCCCATTGAACACAATAGGACTTACTTCTGAGTAGACCTGCATAGGCTTGTGCCCTATATTGCTCTTAATACATTAATATTCTTCCATTATGGAACTCAAGACTGGGCATCATGTGATTCTAGGGCAATCATTGTAAGAACACAAGAAGAGCCCTGCTGGATCAAGCCAAGGACCTACTTAGTCCAGCTTCCTGTATCTTACAGTGGCCCACCAGATGCCTCTGGGACCAAATAACAAGATACCTGCATCCTTAGTGTTGCAGTAAGAACTGTTTGGGCTTAATGCCATGGTCACTGAAAAATTTCATGTCCTAACATCTTGCCCACAACTATTGGGGGGGGGCGCATTTTCAAAGGACTACAGATGAGAATAGCAGTTCATTTGTCTCACCCCAGAGCAACTGACAGTAACTGTCCACTGATCTACTTGTTCACCATGTGTTCCTTAAAAGACTATGTGCTTTCTTTCCACAAACCAATTCTTTTTCTGTTCTGAATTCCTGAATTCTTTCTAAGGGATGGTAGCCAAGCATTGCTGATACTCAAAGTCTCTCCCTTCCTAATCATATTTCTGAAGTGTTTTTGTATCCCAATCACGTTCCTGGAAATTGTAGTGTGGTATGGGGTAGTCATTGACAATACTTGTGCACATTGGAAATCCATCTTATGACCTGTCTTTGCCACATGTTCAATCACAATTAATTTGTCAATGAAAAATCATAATGACTGGTAGGTAACCTGTGATGGGCTTTTTCTCCAAAAATTGCCCAATCCCCCTTTAAAGGCATCTAGGCCATGTGCCATCACAGCATCTAGTGGCAAGGAGTTCCACAGATTTACAAGCTGATTAAAAAAAAATTTCCTTCTTGTCTGGTCTGACTCTTCCACCAGTCAATGTTAGGGGGGACCCCTGGTTCAGGTGTTGTGCAAGAGGAAAATGAACTTCCCTCTATCAACTCTTTCAATCCTATGCATAATTTTATGTCTCAATCTGTCCTCCCTCAGGTGCCTTCTTTCCAGACTGAAGCCCCAAATGCTGTAGCCCCAAATGCTCCCTTACAAGGTAAGGGAGGTCTCCAGCCCACTCATTATTTTGGTTGCTGTCTTCTGCACTGTTTCCACCTCCATTCCATGCTTTTTGAGATGTGGTGGCCAAAACTGAATACAATACTCTCGTGGTGGACTTGTCATCAATTTCTACAATGGCAAAATAATATTGGCCACTTTATTCTCAATCCCTTTTTTAATTATTCCGAGCATGGAATTGGCCTTTTTCACAACTGCTGCACACTGGGTTGACACTTTCATTGAGATGTCCACCACTCCAAGCTCTCTCCTGACCCATCACAGTCAGCTCAGAACCATCACTGTATATGTGAAATTTTAATTTCTTTCCCCATTGTGTATTACTTTACACTCACTTACATTGAAGCGCCTCTGCCATTTTACTGCCCACCCCCTGCAATTTGGACAGATCCTTCTGGCGTTCTTCACAATCCATTCTAAACTTAACTGCCTGGAAAAATTTAATGTCATCCACAAAATTTGGTCACCTCGTTGCTTATCCCCAACTCCAGGTCATCCAGGCATTGACCAGCCTGCTTAACTAACAAAGGGTGCAATCCTAACTACTAGTTAAGTCAGCACAAGTCCCTTGCGCCAGCCCAGGAGGGTCACAAATTTGCTGTAAAGCAGATTGGTGCCTCCTCGTGTGTTGGCTGGCCTGAGCAGGGATATGCCTCCAGTGAGCCAATTCTGGCCCCAATCTTGTACTGGATACAGCGCAGGCCTCCTGGCCTGTCCTTTCCAAGATAGGATTGTGCTGAAAATGGCTGAATCAGACTATACTCTCGGACCCAGATTTACTATCTGATCTGAGCCTGTTGGAACCATGCAACCTTTCAACTCAGATTACTGAACTGACCACTGGCTTCAGCCAATTCCTGCTTAAGGAGATTACAGAGAAAAATTTTTTTTCTCCTTTTTACTCTTTACAAACTTGCTTTCTTGGTAAACAAAGAAATTAATTATTCCTTGACAGCCTCATGTAAATATGCTTGTGGCCTCTCTAAACAAAGTGGTTTCTTGAATTGCAGCTAAGAGTTTATACTACTTTCCTGTTCCAGCTGAACACATGCTACAAATACCATTTATCATTTTAATCCCTTCTTACTCCCGCTGAAAACATACAGCGATTGCTACAAGCTGGAAATCCCATAATTTTCCAACTTTTGCCTAAATGTCATACTTCAAAACCGATGACTAACACTGATAGAAAAGGCAAGGTGGGAAAGCCAAGGATTTCCAAATATTTAGTACTGAATTATGAAATCCACCCACAGGTTGGCTGAAAATGCCATGTGTGAGTTTACTGAGTAGGCAATATTTATTCATTTTATGTGTGTGGTGGTGGATGAATCATTCAGTCATGTAACTCCCCACCATCACAGATACTGTCTAGGAATAGTTTTCCTAGTGCTTGGATGTAGCACCCGGTGGCATAGCTAAGTGGGGCTGGGGAGGTCAATTGCCCTGGGTTCCTCATCTGGGAGGTGTGAGGGGGTGCCCTTCTAGGTTAGGGGAGGCCACGCGTGGCCTTCCTGAGCCCGGAAGGCTTCAGAAGGACTGCCAAAAGTCTTAGAATGGCACTTTTGTTTTTCGCTAAAATGGGAAGTGCTTTTCTAAGGCCTCCAGCAGAACTTCTAAGACTTGTGGGGCCATACATGGCCTCCCTGGGGCTCAGAAAGTCTGCTGGAGGCCTTAGAACAGAAATGCCAGTTTTAGCAAACATGGGAAGTACCTTTCTAAGGCCTCTGGTAGGCCATGCGCAACCTTCGCACCCTTAGAAGGTCTGCCATAGGCATTAGAAAGGCACTTCGGTTTTTTGCTGGAAGACTGGAAGTACCTTGAGGGGAGGGGTGTTAAAACGTTTTTGCCCCCCAGGTGACAGATGGCATAGTTACGCCACAGGTAGCACCATCACTCTTCCTCACAAACATACAGATTGTTAAGGCACCTTCAGAAGAAAAAGTACCAACAAACACATCCATAGGCTGCTTTTCATAAGTGCCTTGAAGATGATTTACTGCAGTTCTTCCAGCTCTGGTTTTAGTTGAACCAAAGGACAGCTATTTTCTGCATTCCCTAGAGTGGAGACAAATGAGAAATGCGCAAATGCATTGCTCCAGAAAGAATCGGGAGCACATTAAAAATGCTCAGTGTGTTGACAGCATGGGGGCACAGCATCAGAATACACAATCCTACTGTAGTATTTTTATTCCACCCTTTTAGCAAGCGAACAGCTGCTAAGCTAAGCGACTGTGGTGGATGCAAAGTGGATGTCAGCTGTGCAAAGAGGCAAAAGTGGGCTGGGAATTTCAGGGTTCTGACGGCCACAGAGGTGATGCATCCAGAAGGTGAGCAAATGAAGAGGCAACCAAGCAGAAGGACAAGAAGCTCGACAGGAAGCCAACCCTGGACACGGCAGGGCGATTCCTTCGCTTTTAACTATATAAACCAGTAGGAAAGAGTGAGAGCAAAAGTTATGAACAAACCTTACTAGAGGAGCAATGGTTAGATGTGTGAATCAAGGAGATTTGGATTGGCCTGAGCATGTTGTTGTATCTCTATTGGTCCACCCACCAGTGAATAGCATGCAGCCACACCAACAGAGGACATACTGCATGCTATTTGACGACGTGGGGGAAGATCAGACAGCCAGAGAGGTAAAGATATCTTTTTACTTACCTCCTGATAGGCCACATGATGGCCAATGGCTCTCCTCAAACCTACACCATCTATTCTGCTGACTTAAGTTTGAGGAGAGGAAAAGGGGCAGGCTGGGCTGGAAAAATGGAGATAGGGTCCCCAGGGTGTTGATGTTGAGATCCACTCCCTCCAGCCCTTCCCTGACCCTGCCTTCCCCCTTCCCTCCCAAACAATCTATGACCTGCTCCCAATGCCACCTTACCTGCTCTGGCATGAACCGGGTCGTAGGTGGTGAGCGCATGGAGCTGCTGGTCATTTGCATCAGTGGCTCCAACACACTCAGCAGTGACATGCCATTCATGGTGCCTCTGTGGCCTTTACAGTAGCAGATTGTAAGACCCGCTGTCGTAAAGGCCCCATAGGATGTTCTAGCTTTGGGACCTACATTTTAGCATCAAATGTTTTAACACTGAGACCCACCTAAAAAGAAGTTTCACTTTACCAGCTGCTGAAGCCTCTGTGGCTATAATGGTGTTTGGGCAGTACTGCTCCCCCCCCACCCCCTGTAGCACATAGCCTAATCTGCTTTGTCAGTTTTGCGACTCTCCAAAAATTGGGTCATGACCCACTGGTTGTCACACAGTTTGAGAACTACTGTCTTAGGGTATGAAAGTGTCAGGGTCCATTGGGGTTTGAGGCAAATGGCGTGGTCAAAGGAGGCTGGTGGCCATGTTTTCAGATGAGGTGGACAGTGTTTCCAGCTGCAGATGATGTAACTGAAGGTGAGCAGGTTCCAGAAAGGCTCACATCAGCACATTGTTCTCCTTATGAACTGTCTCACGGGTGCAGGAAATAAGGCACCTGAGCCCTGCTGCCAGAGTTCTTGCTTTGAGACCCCTGGCACCTTAGAAAAAGTGACACAGGGATGATGTTAAGGCTAATCGGATGAGCATCCCAATCTAGGAAAGAGATCAATTGACAGAGACATCCTTCCTTCTGTGTAGCAGAAGCAGAAGCGAACATTATGATGCGCATCAGGGCCCCGTTGAGCTGGCTGGCCGTGTCTGCACAGGTAGATGGAAATTTCTCACCCCTACTGGAGCTACTAGCCGTCGTGCTTGACGATTGGTGCCTAGATCTAAACCTAGATCAGAGCCAAAGGTTAGAAAGTGTGTTGTACATTTAGGAAGTGCTTTCGTTATTGCTACAAAGCAAAAAATGAAACCGTAGTTAACTGAACCCATCCATTCACCTAGCCTAGCACTGTCTACTTGAGCAGGTCTCCACTCTCCTGATATGCCTGATGTACGTATTTATAAGTATAGATGCTGGGAACTGAGCCTGAGACATTTTACAAGAAAAATGTGAACTTTACCATTGATCAATGGCCTTTCCCAGATCTTAATGAATATAGATGCATATTGAACAACACCAGCTAGGTCAAGGTCATGTTCTTTTGGCCTTATTCCCTGGAACCATCACTATATATGCAAATATGAAGTTGCCTTCTACTGACCATTAGAACATAAGAAAAGCCCCACTGGATCAGGCCATAGGCCCATCTAGTCTAGCTTCCTGTATCTCACAGTTGCCAACCAAATGCACCAGAGACTTGCATCCTGGTGCCCTCCGTTGCATCTGACATAGCCCATTTCTAAAATAAGGAGGTCTGTCTAGCTCAGACCATTGGTCTGTCTAACTTAGTTTAGCCTATTCTGACTCGCAGTGGCTCTCCAGGGTTTCAGGATCTTGCTCTGGAAATGGCAGGGTTTGTACCAGAGATCTTCTACATGCAAAGCAGGTGCTACAACACTATGTTCCTGGGTATGCTTCTAAGACATGTATAACATGTGCATATGGGGAAAATTTATTACCTGTGTTAGAACCAAGCCCAATGGTCTATGGTACAACTCATTCAAGAAACTCATTTTCAACTCATTCAAGAAAGGAGATGAGGTTCAAGGTGCAACAGCAGCAAATTTTTATTGCAGGAACAAAAATACAATAATAAGGAGAGGGAATCAGTGTTGCGAGCTGCCTCTCCCCGTCCAAGCTGCTCCGAGACCGGTCTCCTGCTGGAGCTTTGCCAACGGCTTGGCAAGGGAACGCTGTGCAGCTGTTGTTTGTCGTTTCTGTGCCTTACAGCCCAACCTCTTGCACCCCCGATGACAAGGAAGACTCAGAGGCAGAAGTTCTCCTCCACACTCCTCCTTTACTTATGTACAGATATTTACAAGTCCAAAGTAGTACAAACAGTACACGATCCACTCTCCAACCAACGTAGCCTCCGGCCCACAATGCTCTGCTTCTCCCACACACTTGCTTGCCTCTGCTGGATATTTATATATCTTACAGCCAATCACAGCATTGGACATTACTGCACAGTCATGCTGACTATGCTACTGCTGCCACACACACACGCACTCACTTGAGATCTCCTGATGCACATCACCCGATGTTGCATCAGCTTGAGACTCCCAGGACTCCTGGTTTGGCCAAGGCTTCAAGCCTGATACTGTGCAGCCAGTAAATTACCTGTCAGGCTGGGGTTCAGCCCGTGACAGAAATGCAATGCAGTATACATTCAATCATTCGCAACTAGGCCCCAAACGTAAATGGTTTCTAAGTAGAAAAAAGGAAAGAAAGGAAATCCTCACAAGGAGAAGGGAGTGTATAATGGCACAAGCAAATAAGAGAAAAGGAAGGGGGATCAGGATGAAGTGAAATCAAGATGGCTACCCATCCTGGGGAATCGGGGATGAAAAACTGGGGGAGAGTTCTTTTCCCTCTAACACAACATCAGAACCAGAGGACATCCACTAAAATTGAGTGTAAAGAAAATATTTCTTCACCCAGTGTGTCATTAGTCTGTGGCACTCCTTGCCACAGGATGTGGTGAAGGCATTGGCCTGGATGCCTTTAAAAGGGAATTGGACAAGTTTTTGGAGGAAAATCCACCACACGTTACAAGCCGTGACAGGGATGTGCAACCTCCTGATTTTAGAAGTAGGCTTCCTCAGAATGCCAGATGCAAAGAAGTGGGATACTCAACTTGTAATTCATATAATGCAACAAATGAAGGCTAAGCAAAGGGTTCACCTGAGTGTACAGATAGTCATTTTTTCTACACCCCCAAATCTTCATTGGTTCAGAAAATGAATTCACTTCTTTTTTTCAGTTGTCTCACTTTAACAAGACATATAAAGGATTTTCCGAGTTTTATACTGGCTGCCCCATTTTTTAGAATAAAATGAAAAATGAACTGTTTGCAAAGAAGTGGGACAATCTCTGAAAGTTCCCTTTTGTTTTGATCTTCTCTGCTTCATAGTCACCAGTTACCCCTAAGGAACTGTAATGGAATAAAAGTGATAAATGCACCCATAAAGACAGTTCAATCAGGCTTTTAATTGCAGGGCACAAAGAACTGAGGAAATATGCTGATAAAGATTGAGAGATGAGGCCCCTTCACTGAAATGTCACCCAAACTTAGTTAGCTCAGGAGGCCCAGAGGAAATGGGCTGTGTTTCTGAGTAGTACATCCAGCAATCACATCTCTAACAGGAAGGAAAAGGCAGCTGGTTCAAAACGCTGCTGCCAGGTTTATTGATGGGAATCTTTTGGACTGGAACATGTCACCCCTTCATATATAAATTTCATTGGCTTCCTGTCTGCTTCTGGGTACAATTTATGGTGCTGGCGGTTGTCTTTAAGGACTGAAATACTTTGGGCTCAGGGTACCCACATGATCATGACTGCCTACTGCAGGAACATAAGAACATAAGAAGAGGCCCACTGGATCAGGTCCAGGGCCCATCTAATCCAGCTTCCTGTATCTCTCGGCAGCCCACCAGATGCCTCAGGGAGCACACAAGACCACAAGATACTTGCATCTCACTGGCAGTCCCCTGCTTCTGGCATTCCATTTACTCTTGCACCCCCCCCCCCCAGAAGACACCAGAGTGCACTCGGGTTGAACTTGAGCGTCTTTATTAAACACAAGTGTCCAATTTTTAACACAAGAAACTTGCTGAACACAACTTCCCCCTTTTGCCTGTCTGGGATAGGCACTGGGGTAGGTAAAAACAAAAAATGCCATCCATCGCGGCTGCTCGTGTGGTGGCTGGACAATGTCGGTTTGACTCTGTCGAGCGGTTGCTTCGGCGACTACACTGGCTGCCGGTTCTGTTCCGGGCCTGATTCAACGTGCTAGTTTTGATTTTTAAAGCCCTTTACGGCTTGGGTCAGGGGTATTTGAGGGACCGCCTCCTTTCTTACAATCCTGCCCAGGCTCTTAGATCATCTGGGGGGGCCCTTTTGACTGTGCCACCACCAAGAGATGTGAGAGGGGCGGCGGCCAGGAAGAGGGCCTTCTCGGTGGTGGCCCCCGAACTTTGGAATACCCTCCCCTTAGAATTGAGAACTGCTCCCTCTTTGTTAACATTTCGGCGTGGACTGAAGACCTTTTTATTTCAAAATGCTTTTCATTGTTGACAGGCTGGCTGACTTTCTTGCTTTTTTATATGAGAATCCACTGGGTTTGTTTTTAGATTTTTAATTATTTGTAAATTGTTTTAATTATTGTTTTTAATGTATTTTTAATTGTTGTAAGCCACCTTGTGTGCCCTTTGGGCATAAAGGCGGGATATAAATTAATAAAATAAATAATAATAAATAAATCCACAGGCATAAAATTCCTACCCGGCCCTCATGATGAGCCACCAGCTAATCTCAGACTGTACATACCCATCATGGCTTGTGACCTGTGATGAAGTTTTTCATCAAGCTTCAGAAGCACCATGTGGAACAGCTGACTGCAGCCAGCTGATTTGTTGTCAATCATGTGGAACTAGGATTTCTCCATGGCAGTGTGCAGAATTTGGAACTCCCTCCACTGTGAGCAACGTGTTCCCAACCCTGACCTCTAGATGTCTCCTCAAGCATCTGCTTCACTGTGCTTTCAGGTCAGGATGAAGAGGGCTTTCTGTCATTTTATGTAGCTGGTTTTAATCTGTAATAATTGCTATGGTTTTGGTGTTTTTAACTGAATGTGGGTTTGTATCCTATGTGTCAGAGGAAGAAGTTTTGTGTGCGCATAGGAATGGGGAAATTCCCTTTGTCACTGATTCCCCTTCCTGCTGCAGCCCCCTGGACCAAACATGATCCTGCTCCAGAGTCCGTCCGTCCCCAACTCTTAGAAGGAGATATTTTGGGGACACAGAACTGTAGAGCAAAGAGAAGATCAGCAAAAAACTCACCTTTCTTTTGCATGAGTGGAATGTCTTCCACTCACCATACTCAGCACTTGGGACACTACCTTTGTTTTTAATTGATAGTGTTAACTATCCCCTGGGGGCTGGGGATAAGAATAGGTCCTCAGTTTGGCTGTACTTGTCATAAGAGGTGACTAAACAGCCACCGGGTAGATGGGACTCGTCAGCCTGGGAAGGCAGCTCATCTGAGAGAAGGAAAACTCTGATCCCAAACCTCCACTGCCTTGTGGCTACATCCAGTTATGGAAAAGGCTTCAGGAGTCAACCTCGAGGCAAAATCCGGAGCCGGAGTCCCTGAGGCAGTTCATGGCTGAACACAGTCACGTTCTGGCAACTCCTGCGACGCCGCTGGAACCAACCGTATTGGCTTCTGCCTTTCCATTGGACCATTTCAGTGACGTGGAGAGGGGGGATTTGCTGCATGGGTAACAGCCTATCCTCCATACCTACTTTACCCAGGCTTCGCACACTGGAGAGGACACTGTTCCAGAACCACCATTCAGAGCGCGATACCAGAGTCATCCGAGACTAAAGGATGCCAACATGAGTGTTAACTGCTTTGAAGCTGTACACCTAAATAAATGAGGTTGCCACAGCCAGAACAATATTCAAGTTTGACGCTGACTTGCGCTCCAGAGGTTTCTCTTAAAATAGGTATTGTGGGAATATGGATTAGCTACCAAAAATCAAGAAGAAATTCATTCTTGAGCTGTGGCACATTGGTGTGCCCTGAATGGTCCTCAGGTGTGTTGTGGGAGTTTGGAGGATGGTCTTAGGGTCATTGGGGGATGTGAGGCTCCCCACCAGCAGCACAGTCCGTTGTCCAAAAACCAATGTTCCCCGAACATTTTAGCACCTTATCAGTGTGCTGTGAGATGAAAGAGGTTGAAACTGTTTCTATACAGTTAACATTTCATGTATCCCATGAGCTGCAGTTCATTTTCTTGACTTTAAGTTTGCTCCTTTAATGGAGATGTAAAAAAATTTTTTTTTCCTCAGCAAGTTAACCTTCATAGTGTAATGGCACAAACCGAATCATGTATAATCTGGTTTGCCCTCTCTGGTCATCAGAGAAGACCATTTAGATGTCACTGCTGCCTACAGAGGTGAGAGGAGCGGTGGCCAGAAATAGAGGCTTCTTGGTAGTGGCACCAACTTTATGGCACTCCCTCCTATTTGGTTTATGAATTGCTCTCTCTTTAGAAACCTTTCTGCAGGGTCTAAACACATTTATTTTTAGATTAGCCTTCTGATTTCATTATGGTCATTTTCGTGCTGGCATATTTTGTGGTTTTCACGATCATGTTTTATTGTTGTTTTTGTATATTTTAGAGCAGTAAGTTTTCAACCTTTTTCATCTCTTGGCACACTGACAAGGTGCTAAAATTGTCAAGGCACACCATCAGGTTTTTGATAATTGCCAAGGCACACCATGCTGCCAGTGGGGGGCTTACATCTCCATTGGCCCTACTAATAAATGACCTCACACATTCCTGTGGCATACCTGTAGACCACTCGCAGCACACCAATGTGCCATGGCACAGTGGTTGAAAATGGCTGTTTTAGAGCCCAGTCCTATAATTTCCTCCCTGCTGGTACAGATGCGCCAAAAATGGGTGCACTGTATCCAGTGGGGGGGGGGGAGATTGAGAGGCTTAAGAGGCAAAAAGGGATTTAAATCCCTTTATATCACTATAAGCATCCTACTCTGGAATGGGTCTCCTTGGACCTGCGCTAGTGATTTTGCAAGTGCAAATCTAGGAGAGAAAGGGGCAGGGAGGCTGCAAGAAAGTGTGATAGGATCTGGTGTGCACCATTGTCGCTGGATCCACCCCTCCTGCAGCCTCCCTGCACCATTATGCCCTCATTCAGTTCTACCCCTCCCCGCCCCGTTTTGCCCTCCCTCACCCCCTCCTGCCTCTCCTGCTGAGTTAACTCCTCTGGCAGGCAGCCGGTTAGATGACAACGCAGGTGCAAAGGCAGGAGGTGTGGTGCTGAGGCATTTTGTGGGTATGGTGATGCATTGGACATAAGAGTGTTGTTGCTGGCAACCTTCAGTCTCGAAAGACTATGGTATCGCGCTCTGAATGGTGGTTCTGGAACAGCGTCTAGTGTGGCTGAAAAGGCCAATTCGGGAGTAACAAGCCCTTCCACACTGGGAGCAAGTGCAGTCTGTCCCTGGTCTGTCTCCCTGGCTATGGGCCTTCCTTCTTTGCCTCTTTGCCTCAGACTGTTGGCTAAGTGTCTCTTCAAACTGGGAAAGGCCATGCTGTACAGCCTGCCTCCAAGTGGGCCGCTCAGAGGCCAAGGTTTCCCACCTATTGAGGTCCACTCCTAAGGCCTTCAGATCCCTCTTGCAGATGTCCTTGTATCGCAGCTGTGGTCTACCTTTAGGGCGCTTTCGTTGCACGAGTTCTCCATAGAGGAGATCCTTTGGGATCAGGCCATCATCCATTCTCATGACATGACCGAGCCAACGCAGGCATCTCTGTTTCAGCAGTGCATACATGCTAGGGATTCCAGCACGTTCCAGGACTGTGTTGTTTGGAACTTTCTCCTGCCAGGTGATGCCGAGGATGCGTTGGAGGCAGCGCATGTGGAACTATACAGATATCTTGAACCTGGTACAACTAGTTTGGCCCTCCTTGTTTTTTCTTGAGAAAAGCCCTATGGAACACAGAAGGACTTACTTCAGAGTAAACATGCATAAGATTGCACTATACATTGGTCAGGAATGGCTGAAGACCTCCTGATGTCTGAGGAGGCATGTCAAGTACTGTCCAGCTTACCTGATGATACACTAGCCATCCCACTCTCCAGTGTTCTATTTCAGAACTCTCCTCCCCTCCACATTTCCTTTTCCTCTTTGTTTCCCTCTTTCCAATCAAGGAAGTAAAAGAAGCAGAAACACTGAGATGGACTTTCCTTCAACAATCTGCTACCTGAAGCAACCACTTCAGTTTACCTCCTGGATGACCCGGTCCTGACACTGGAGTTTCCAAACTGCCTAGCAAGTCCTTCTTTCAGTGAATAACTTACAAAACTGCTACAGTATTCTGCTCATTCTTTATGGGAAAATAAAACTTGACATTGAAGACATAGTACAACTATGTGAATTTGCAGGGAATTTGCAGGGAAATAGCAATTTGGCCTCTCAACCGATGCCTTTAAGTTAGAATAACTTTTACCATTAGTGAACTGTGAAGGCACTGTTAATATTTAAAAGCAAGCAGCTTTTTCTCTGCCTTGAAAAGGGTCTTTTCAAACAAAGAAAAGTGCATTTTCTTTTCAAGCAGGGATGTTTGCCGTTGTTAACATCCAAGTTAAGACAGAATGATGAAACTTAAAATTGTAATAGAATAACAACCCACCAAACCATATCCTTTAAAATGTTCTAGGTTGCATCAAGAAAATAGGAAGTTGGTGCTCTTGCTTTGAGGAACTTGCTTTGAGGAAAGGGGCAAGTTGATGGGCAATTGTGGAAAACCGGATGTGGGATAATAATAATAATAAACTTTATTTGTATCCCATCCTTCTCCCTGAAAGGGATTAGATGGGCCTTTGGTTTGAGCCAGCATAGCTTTTAGTGTTTCTTATGCAGTGTTCACATGCTACTAAGTTTGTCATGAAAGAAACATCACACATTTTTCCTCTTCATATCTCTATGCCAAGCCAAACAAACAAACAAACAAACAAACAAACAAACTTCACCGGTCCTTTAGGACAGTGATTTTCAACCATTTTTATTGCACTGCACACTGACAAGGCATTGAAATTGTCAAAGCACACCATCATGTTTTGACAAGGCACACCATGCTGCTGGTGGGGGCCTCACATCCTCCATTGACCCTACTAATAAATGACCTTCCCCTAAATTCCTGTGGCACACTCACGGTACACTAAATGTGCTACAGCACAGTGGTTGAAAATGGCTGCTTTATTTATTTATTTATCACATTTTTATACCGCCCTTCCTCCAAAGAGCTCAGGATGGTTTACACAGCTGCTCCTCCCCTCCTTCTTGTCCTCACAACAACCCTGTGAGATAGGTCAGGCTGAGAGAAAGTGACTAGCCCAAGGTCACCCAGGAAGCTTTGTGGCAGAGGGGGGATTTGAACCTGGATTATCCTTTAGGAAGTTCAGAGTGATTTGCAGGGGAGCTCCTGCTGCAGCAAAATGGTTCTCTTGCCCAGACCATTCAAGGAGACATACGATCTCATTGAGCCCCACTAGGGAAACCCTGGCAGCTTTGGATATGCCACCAACACGTATATCGATGGATGACTGTTTAGTTCAGTGACAGGCTTGGCATGGCTCTTAGAGCTCCAGGCACCCTTGTTCCTGGCCTGCAATCAAGGCAGTAATTAAATTTCTAATATGCAGACCAAAGATAAATCAAGTCTTCTTTTTAAAAATTCAACTTAACACCCCCTGCCATGTATTTAGACTTACAAAAATAATTGCACTCCTCAGGGCCCAATCCTATCCAGCTTTCCAGCACTGATGCAGCTGCAATGCAGCCCCAAGGTAAGGAAACAAATGTGATCTTAAGGAGGCCTCCATGCAGGGCCTCTGAGAGGAATTTTATCAGGGGGCACAAAATTTCTTTGGGGCCCCTTTACAAAGGGGGAGGGGTGAAAGAGAACAGGGGAGGGTGGTGATGACCAGGCAGAATGGGGCAGGGAGCAGCAAAACAGGGGAGGGTGGCGACAGCTGGAAAAGTCTTCTGAGCCCTGGTCTACCCATTCATGTGGCATCGGCAGATAGATACAGCAATATGGAAAACCAAACACACTCCTAAGCATATATGGCTTGCCAGTAGCTGCAGCTTCATACTTGTGGTAGTGTCCCCAGCGTCCCATGCAGGCAACAAGTCTGAACAGATAGGAAAATGTAAGATCCCAGGGACTTTCTGGGCCCCCTCCTTTGGCTCCTGGGCCCCCTTTTTGACTCTGGGCCCAGGTACAAATTACCCCCTTTACCCCCCTCTCCTAGGCCCTGCCTCCATGACTCCCCACCACCACCACTGCAGATGCAGTGTGCATTCCATTGGCATGGCTGCAGTTACACTGGAAAGCTGGATAGGATTGGGCCTTCATTACATCTCCCCCCCCCCAGCTGATAAATTGTGGGACAATTGCTATGGGGGAAAGGATGTTTAGGATTGGGACTGGAGTGCACTGGGAGGTGCCTATGTGAGCATTTGTCCCAGGGCTAGGAGTACATTTGGAGATCTGTGTGTGTGTGTGTGTGTGTGTGTGTGTGTGCGCGCGCTCCCGCTCTGTATGCAATGGTTCAGATCCTGATCTCTCACTTTCATACCTGGAGGCAGCTCTTTTACTCCAGGAAAAAAGGAAGCTGTAATGATGCATTTAACATCACAAAGACAAGACAAAACCTTCAGTTCTGTGTCTGAGTGATGAAATAATTGGCTTCCCTGTTCTCTCTCTGTCTGCCTTTTTTGCCAGTCTGTGCATTCACTAACAAGGCACAGAAAAAAATTCCATTTTTTTCTAACTTGTACACAGGGCCAGCCCATCCATGAGGGATGGAGTAACTGAGGCGGTTACTTCAGGTAGCAGATTGGCAGGATGGGTGCTAACCTCTGTCTGCCCCATGCACCATTCCTATGTCTCCCCTTCCTCCCACTCCCTGAAATGGAAAAGGATAAGGGGTCTGGAGCAGGGGAGGAAGTGCGAATGCCCCTGCTAACTGGGGCAAAGAGGCATCTTTTAAGTGGTGGTTCTCTCATATATAGCAGGGTCAGAGCAACTGTTTCAGGCCAGTATAGTATCTTCTCTAGTGCTAGTGGCTGGTGTCTCTTTTGCATCTTTTAAAGACTGTAAGCCATATGGAGACAGAGAACCATCTTTACATCGATTTTACCATGTCACCTGCTTTAAACCACACCATAGTATTTTCAATTCAAAAAACAACAACATTGATATGGCCCTTATATAAAATAATCAGAACCAAGAACATTGTCCAGTACCAGGATCCCGGTTTAAAAATGATATTGTAACAACAGTATTGATAATTTCCTTTCCCTGAAAAAGAAACAACTTAGAATTCTTTGGGCCATGGGGGAATTGTGACTATCATTGCATAGCTGAGAGCCAGATGAGGAGATGGAGATACATAAAGACAAGGTTAGTCAGCTACAATCCATCCATCAATTAAATGATTTATACCCTGCCTTTCAGTCTCCCAACAGTATTTTGGTATTGGTAAAAAGCAGTCATGGGGAGATGATCCAGATTTAGGTAGGCAAGGAGCTAGAGGGCTACAGCACAGGAAGAGTAGCATCCAGTGGCATAGCTAAGGGGTTGCAGGGGGTGGCAGTTGCACAGGGCATCAGGCTTTAGGGGGGCAACAAGCTGAGCTTGACAATAGTGACCAAAATTGAAAAAAATCTTGCTATGTATGAGTAATACCATCATGTTATATATCATTGGAAAGGTAATTTAATGCAGAGTGCAATGAAACAAACTGCACTAGAATAACTGTATTCTATCAAACGTTATGGCCAATTAACCAGAAAATTAAAACACAACTGGCTTGTGGAACAAAAAGTAGATTTGCTTAACTCCAATCTGACCTATAAGACTGATTGTTCTGAGTGCCAATGAGATGTTATTATTATACAGCATGGAACCAATAACGTTTTATTTATTTACTTAATTTGATTTTATCATGCAGGGGGGCTACAAAATCTTCTTTGACCCTGGGTAGCAGATAGATGCCTTAGATATGCCACTGACTGGGGGGAGGCAGCAGAGCAAGTGGGTGGTGAGCTGCTGGGGGGAGGAGGTGGGTTCCTCCCAATTTTCCCTTTTTAAAAAGCCCGGGCGTAATGTCGCTTCTGACTGTGACATCACTTCCGGGGCAACATTTTGAACTTGGCACTGGGCTACATAATCATTAGTTACACCACCGGCAGCATCAGTTGGAACCCAAGCCTAGAGGGAAGGGTGGAAAGCCATTTGGGCTACAAATCTGTACACACTTATGTGGGGGGGGAAGTCCCATTCAACTCAGTGGGGCTTACTCTTCCATAATGCAATGGATTCCACTGCTCATCTCATGTTACCCCATCAGCACCAATTGCTTGATATTAGGTGCATTGGAAATGAATTCATAATGACCATTTCTCTACCTTCAGCTCTTTCCAGAATTCAGTTTACCAGGAGCATCACATTGTGAAATAAGGATGATGAATCTCCCTCTGTTTGTTTATTTTGTACAGTATCTTGGTAAGTATTCCCATTCATTGTTTTAAACACTACAGAAAGTGAAGAGGATCTGGTCGGTCTCTCTCTCTCTCTCTCTCTCTCTCTCTCTCTCTCTCTCTCATAATTATATAGCTCAAGCAAAGTGTCTCCCCCCACCACCGCACCACAGCTGCTTCCATAATGGAATTGACTGGGCCCTCTCAACTTAACAGCACTTGGAGGAAAAGAGGTACGAAATGGTGGGGTTGCATTATGGGAAGGATCATGACATCTCAGAGCAATAAATAAGATATACTCAGCTGAAGCGCCGAGCCAAGGTTAAGCACTTTGTGTCCCATTGTTTCCATTCAAGAGATTTAAGCATGCACCTAACTCTCTCCTATTAAAGCACTTGACTCTACGGTTCTTAACTTGCATGAGATTGTATCCTCTTAGTATGCTTTTAGTGTTCTAGATTTGTATATTAGTAAATAATCCAACTTTAAAAACACACACACAACCAAGTTAAGTTTCGGGTGCCCACTCCTCCAAAGGAAACCAAACACCCTTCTTGTTGTGTTATCACTGTAATTTCTCTGCTCTTCCAGAAGTGGGAGTGTGCAACAATATGATTATATACGTATTAAGCCAGGGATGTCCAAAATTTTTGGCAGGAGGGCCACATTATCTTTCTGACACTGTGTTAGGGGCCGGGGAAAAAAAAAAGTACATTTCAAATTTGAATAAATTTACATAAATTTACATAAATGAATGTATTAGAATGGAATGTATATAAATGAATGAAGGTCTTGGCCCTCAGCTCGGGCGAGAGGTCAAATAGTCTGCTGAGAGCAGCTGCCTCCGGCCAGCATATCCTCCAGCAAGTGTCCAGCAGGCCAGAGGCTCATTGGAGACTGGGAGCTCCTTGGGGGCCAGATTGGCGGTCCTGAGGGCTGCAAATGGCCCCCAGGTCAGGTTTGGGCACCCCTGTATTAAACTTTTAAAATGGTGGGAGTTCCTTTCCTGGGTGTTGTGTTGTTGTGTATACTTTGGTTCTTAGTCTATAAAAATCTACATATTTGATACTTCTCCAGCTGGCTCCCTTTTTTGGGCAGCCAATCAAAAACAAGAAAGAACTGTAACCCCAGATGTTAAAAAGACCAGAAAAAACTGTTTTTTTTTTCACCGTTTGCATTTGCATTGGAGGCCCTTCCATGGGCTGCCATGTGATTTATATGCAAAACACAGAGGATGGGGAATTATTTTAATTTACAACCCAGGAAGACAGACAAACTTAATGTGAAATAATGATGATGTGTCACAGGAACAAGGTAGCTTTCCACCAGAAATCTGTCTTCTGTTCACTGATTTCTAATTATCCCTCCAGGCTATGGAATTGAATTATGGAAGAGTCAGATTGGATGATATGGACAAAGAAGAATATTTGATTATGGTGGCAGCAGAGCTAAACATTAAAGTATGAGTAGAAAGAAAACTTTCAAAGAGTGATTCATAAATAGGACAATTTACATTATTCAGAATAAGGTCTGTACATTTCTTTGCAAATATAAGCCATGATCTGATGCCTCAGAGGGAGTAATACAGGTGCAGCCTATTTACCCATGGATTTTTTATCTGCGGATTTGTCTCAACATGAATGGGGTGGGGGAACCGAAAGTCACACACACCTTTGCCTCCTTTGCTCTGCGATGGCCAATCCGTTTCCAGGCAGCCCAAAATGCTGCAAAAAGTCTCTGCCTCGCCCAGGCAGGGAAATAGCCCTGGAGCCCTGGAAGAGGTTTCCCTTGCAAAGGAACAGTAACACTCCTGGAGCCCCTGAGCCAGCAAAGAGGCTGAAGAGGGGAGGGGGGGGCTGCAAATCTCTGTAGCCAGAATACGTGCAGCAAGGTAGAGCTCTCTCTCTCACTCACTCACTCTCACTCACACAGGGGCAGGTGTGGTAGCAACAGAGGGGATTGCTTTAACAAACCCAGGGAGTGTTTGCCAAATTTCCCCCCCCCCCAATTGAGATGGTGCAGGCAATCACTGACACAAGCAACCCCCCCCCCCCCAATGATGCAGGCTATCAGGGACACAAGCAAGCCTTCCCACCAAGCAAAGCATGAGATTTAGCCTACAATTCTCTCCACACTTTCCTGGGAGTAAGCCCCATTGACTACAATGGGGCTTACTTCTGAGTAGAAATGCATAGGGCTGGATTCTTAAAAGAGCAGCATCCCCTGTGAGAGAAGCCAGCTGAAAGATGGCAGCTGGCAATGGGGAGGCTGAGTATGGAGGGAAGGGGATTGATAACAGCTGCCTTAGTTTCCTTCCAACCAGAAGTGTCAGGCTGTAGTGTATTTGCGTAACTCTATGGAATTTAGCACAACACGTTTTTTGTTAATCGCGCCATGAAACGGAATCAAGTCATGAAACGGAACTAACGCGGATAAATAGGCTCCACCTGTAATAAAATTACACAAAAAGGGGCTACAGAATAGGTATTTTTTTCCCCCAAGGTGCAAATGTAATAGAGTGATTGTTCTTTTAAGCACTTGGAGAAAGGCTGATGTACCTTTAACTATCACAGCTGAGAAAAACTGTGTCTTGTTGTATTCCACCATATAAATATGGTGGACAGACATAGATGTGAAAGTCATACACTAGTAGTGTGGTTGCTGCTTCCTTGGGACTGGATGACACAGTGCACCAATAATGGAACCACACTGGGATAGCCCATCCCTCTTGATCAGGGTGACCAGAAGTCGCCAGACCAGAATGTACCCCAAAATGTAGGGCATCTAAGAAAAATATAGGACACGATGAAATAAAACCTAAAAACACTTGTATATTGATTTCATGTGGTTAATTTAAACAATATATTTCTTATTATTAAATTTAAAACTATATTACATGTTGGCAACCTTCAATCTCGGAAGACTATGGTATCGTGCTTTGAATGGTGGTTCTGGAACAGCGTCTAGTGTGGCTGAAAAGGCCAATTCGGGAGTGACAATCCTTTCCACACTGGGAGCAAGTGCAGTCTGTCCCTGGTCTGTCTCCCTGGCTATGGGCCTTCCTTCTTTGACTCTTTGCCTCAGTCTGTTGGCCAAGTGTCTCTTCAAACGGGGAGAGGTCACGCTGCACAGCCTGCCTCCAAGCGGGATGCTCAGAAGCCAAGGTTTCCCCTCTGTTGAAGGTAGATGGGACTCCTTAGCCTGGGAAGGCAACTCATCTAAGAGAAGGAAACTCTGACCTCAAACCACCACTGCCAATATATTACATAGAATTTATTAATTACAAGAAGGCTATGCATTCACAGGGAAAAGGAGGACATTTAAGTTCTTTTCTAGGACACAAGGCTAAAGAAGAGGACATGTCCTAGAAAAAAAAGTCTGGTCACCCTACTCTTGATTCTGTTATTTAAATGATATCAGGAATCCATCAAGAGAATCCACCCTCCCTCCATCTTTGTTCGTGAAATGAGGCCCTGTTCCAGTTGCCATCTCTCCATTAAATATGAACATCTGGCACCCAAAGCAGGGCCTTCTTAGCTGTGACCCCCAAGGTTGTGAAATGCGGTTCTTTTTAGTAGCAAGGAATTATTCCTGTTTACTTTTTCTCTTTTTCCATCTGGTCTTTGGGATTCCACCCTAGAGGGCTGTTTTGGAGTGTCTCCAGAAGCAGGGCTACACAGACATGTCTTTGTTCTGTTCATTTTTATGATTGCAGCTTTAATTTTTGTTGTTGTTGTTGTTGTAAGTTGCTTTCAGCACCTGTTGAATAAGTAGCCATACCTGGATGGAACAATATATTTTCAAGGACTGAGACTGGGACTACTTGCATGTGAAGGATGTGCTGTGCCACAGAGCTTTCAATCACACTCCCTCCACCACGGCTGTAGCTAAGTAGGACACTGGGGATTGAGGATGTCGCAAGAACATGCAGTTACATTCCTTGAATATTTACAATAATAGAACCTGTTGCTATAGCAACAGCAGAACAGGACCCAGGTTTCCCCCCTTTCTCTCTACACTTCCAAGCTCTGGATAAGATGAAACCTGTTCTTTCATGACAGCGGAAGCAGGATCTCCTGCTCCACTCACTTTACAGGATGCAAAGGGGGTTTCAGAAGCAACAAGCTTTTGGATGGCTGCAGAACCTGGGGTGACTCGGATACACAAGTGATGGTTGGTCTACTTCAAGCAGGCCAAAGTTATTGGACCTTTTTGATGGGCAAACAGTACATCACATGCAAATGTGTGTGACAAAGCCATTTTTTCCAAAAAGCAGCCTGCAATTTAAATAGGGGTGTGGCAGCAGGATGGATGGATTCATCTTTTTTTTTTTTTTTTTTTTGCAATGATTATTTTTACATTCATAGGTGTAAAATTCTAAACCCTGCAGCGGTTCCCAGACTGTGGGTCCGTGACTCAATGTGTCACGACTCACTTTTTGATGGGTTGTGAAACCGTCAAGGCAGATTAGGCTAAGTGCATCAAGGGTTATCAAGGGTATCTCAAAACACATAGACAAACAGGCCTTGCTGAGGGAGAGTCAGCATGGCTTCTGTAAGGGTAAGTCTTGCCTCACGAACCTTATAGAATTCTTTGAAAAGGTCAACAGGCATGTGGATGCGGAAGAACCCGTGGACATTATATATCTGGACTTTCAGAAGGCGTTTGACACGGTCCCTCACCAAAGACTACTGAAAAAACTCCACAGTCAGGGAATTAGAGGACAGGTCCTCTCGTGGATTGAGAACTGGTTGGAGGCCAGGAAGCAGAGAGTGGGTGTCAATGGGCAATTTTCACAATGGAGAGAAGTGAAAAGCGGTGTGCCCCAAGGATCTGTCCTGGGACCGGTGCTTTTCAACCTCTTCATAAATGACCTGGAGACAGGGTTGAGCAGTGAAGTGGCTAAGTTTGCAGACGACACCAAACTTTTCCAAGTGGTGAAGACCAGAAGTGATTGTGAGGAGCTCCAGAAGGTTCTCTCCAGACTGGCAGAATGGGCAGCAAAATGGCAGATGCGCTTCAATGTCAGTAAGTGTAAAGTCATGCACATTGGGGCAAAAAATCAAAACTTTAGATATAGGCTGATGGGTTCTGAGCTGTCTGTGACAGATCAGGAGAGAGATCTTGGGGTGGTGGTGGACAGGTCGATGAAAGTATCGACCCAATGTGCGGCGGCAGTGAAGAAGGCCAATTCTATGCTTGGGATCATTAGGAAGGGTATTGAGAACAAAACGGCTAGTATTATAATGCCATTGTACAAATCTATGGTAAGGCCACACCTGGAGTATTGTGTCCAGTTCTGGTCGCCGCATCTCAAAAAAGACATAGTGGAAATGGAAAAGGTGCAAAAGAGAGCGACTAAGATGATTACGGGGCTGGGGCACCTTCCTTATGAGGAAAGGCTACGGCATTTGGGCCTCTTCAGCCTAGAAAAGAGACGCCTGAGGGGGGACATGATTGAGACATACAAAATTATGCAGGGGATGGACAGAGTGGATAGGGAGATGCTCTTTACACTCTCACATAATACCAGAACCAGGGGACATCCACTAAAATTGAGTGTTGGGCGGGTTAGGACAGACAAAAGAAAATATTTCTTTACTCAGCGTGTGGTCGGTGTGTGGAACTCCTTGCCACAGGATGTGGTGCTGGCGTCTAGCCTAGATGCCTTTAAAAGGGGATTGGACAAATTTCTGGAGGAAAAATCCATTATGGGGTACAAGCCATGATGTGTATGCACAACCTCCTGATTTTAGAAATGGGTTATGTCAGAATGCCAGATGCAAGGGAGGGCACCAGGATGAGATCTCTTGTTATCTGGTGTGCTCCCTGGGGCATTTGGTGGGCTGCTGTGAGATACAGGAAGCTGGACTAGATGGGCCTATGGCCTGATCCAGTGGGGCTGTTCTTATGCTCTTATGTTAAACTGCCTGGAGCTTGAGGGGAGCACTGCTGCCCAACCACCATTGTAGCCACAGAGGCTTGAGTGGTTGGTAAAGTCAAACTTTATTTTTATGTGGGTCCTGATGCTAAATAGTTTGGGAACCACTGCTGTAGGGGGAACTAATCACAGTGAGAGATGCAATATTGAGGGGGGAAAAAGAAAAAGAAAAAACAGGAGGGAAAGGTTTCAGCAGACTCTCCCCTGCTACTTTGATGCTCAAAATTTTTTTGTTTGTTTGTTTGTTTGTATGCCACCTTCCCAAAAACGCAAGGTGGCATACAAAACTTAATACATAAAGCATAGCGTAAAACTCTAGCTCATTTAAAACCAGCACAGTGGTAAAATAATTCTAAAAACCCATAGGTGGTGTCAAGTAAAAAAGCAATACACAATCAGCTAAAAACAAGTGAATTCACAATAAAAACAGGTTACATAAAAGACAACCAGGAGTGTTCCACCCTTACCCAATCCCAAAAACTAAAGTGAATAAAAATATTTTTAGACCTTGCTGGAAACTCTCTCTTAAGGGGGCAAATTTTAGGTGTTCTGGTAGTGAATTCCATAACAGTGGTGCCACACATGAGTGCCTTCTCAGATGATCTAAGAGAGCGGGCAAGATTATATGGGAGTAGGCGATCCCTCTGTTGCAAGGTCAAAGCAAAGTTCCAAAGCAAACTCAAAAGCAAACTCAGTAAGCAAGAGTGGTGATCGTCTGCAAGCTTTATTTTGTTGCCAGCAACGGGCCTCTCAGGGGCTCCTGTCCAAAGTGAAGAGAGCAATGAGAGTCATGTGGGAGCTCCCAAAGCTTTATTTCTCTAATGGGCATTCAAATACCTGGGAACTAGGGGAAGAAGAGATGGGCAAACTGGGGGAGTGCAGAGGGAAAGTGGGGAAGGTTTAAGAATCTCCTCCCAGCACCTCAGATTGGGCTCCAAACTGGTTCCTCCTGCTGTATAGAACAGAAACAGTCTGTTGAGCTTTCCTACATACGTTTGCAGGTGTAATAGAAGTGAATCCACAAAAGTTAAAACACACACACACACACACACACACACACAAAAGAACATCATATATGTTATAAGCCTAAGCCTTAATTCTCTTGCATAGAATGCAGAATACTTCATAATATGCCCTTTTTCTTATATATGGGCATTCCTTAACATATTTCCCACTGTACATAGATTGGTGCCTCTATTTTTTTTTTGTCCCCTTCAAACATTTTTATTTTTGCTCTTGATATAATTAACGGTGTCTGCCGCTTAACAACGGTTTGCTCAATGATGGACCATATATATGGTGGTGGTCAAAAAACAATTAAGATGCTCTTAATGAGGCAATCAGGTCTCCCATAGCCTGCAGCAGAGTGTCTGTTTACACAACAGAGAGGCTGTATAGAAGAAGCTTAAATCACTGGACTTTATGCAAATGTTTCTCTAGCCCCCTTGAGAACACAAAACATTATTCCTCATCTGTTTCCTGTTGCAGTAAACTACTCATGTCAATATATTTTTATTTATTCCTTTAGATATTTCTTAGGTTAAGTTCTGCCAGTTTTGAGCATTGATACCTGTAATCTGACCAGCATTGTTTTCCATAACAGAAATGCAAATCTGTGGTTTTGGTTTGGGGGGGGGAGGGTTGGGGGGGGGACACAGATGGACAGACAGGACTTCATACAGTTTTAGGAGGCATTAGGAAAAAGCAACAGCAACAAGGTGACTACTTTTCATTCCAGACAAATTTGTTTCAGGCTGAGCTTCCTCGCTTGGCTTAATCAACTTTGTTCCTTTGCCCAGAGCTCCTCTGCAAATGCCAGAATCAGTCTTCTCTTGTGCATGTGATAAATCAATAAAAATAAGGATGACCCCATGAAAGAACAGTTGAGCCTTTAGCCTAGGGCACACATCAGTGGGAAAAGCAATTATTTTACCAAAAAAAAGCAGTGTGGGGGTTTGAGGGAAGATGTTACTTAACAGGAAACTCACAGAAAAACTTGATTACACATAGAATGGGGCATGCCAAGGCCTTTAGATTGTAGTCACTTCTTTGGTCCAACTCTCTGTTTTTTTTCCTCCCAAAGTACATGAGTATGAATCATCTGCATCCAAGGAAGTGACTGGTTATTGCAAATCAATATGTGAGGTTCAGCCACCCATCTTCTGGGCCCTGGTTACCCCTTAATGGTTGCCAGCTCATAATTTTGTAATAACATTAGTAGACATAGTGGGCAGCATTCAGCAGGCAGAGCCCCTGCTGTCAATGGGTGTGGCCTTGTCAATGGTCAAAAAACGGGTGGTGTGCCGTGACAATTTTAGTGACTTGCCAGTGTGTCATGAGATGGAAAAGGTTGAAAATCACTGGTTTATAGGAAGGTAGGGATAGTGATGTAATGAAATAAAAGCATGATGTAATGATGTAATGAAATAAAAGCATGCAACATTTGGGGAGGCAGAGAATGTCATATAAGGAGTGGACAAATGAAGAGGATAATCAATACTTGAACTATGATGTGGAGTATGTTCTGAAAGCAAATTCAGACTGCTGTTGGGATTATACAGGGCTGTGTAGCTCAGGGAGCCGTTTGCTGTTGACACAATTCAGTGATCATTACTGGGGATGTTTTTAACCACAGCTTCTTCACAGTGCTTAGATTATTCCATCCCTGAGCTTACACTGGGAGGCAACTGTTTGATTAATGGAACACAGCCCGGGCTTGTGCTCAGTGATGGAAAATGATTTTAAGTGGCCGGGTTCTTGCTCCACACCCTGCCAAAAAGGACATTACTTTGGGAAGGTCACAAGTGACCTCTTGCTGATCTTGTTGTATAAGCAACAGGAGGTTTTAAACCGGATGAAGGAGCCCTTTGTGCATCCTCAGTTTGGGTTTCTCAAACACAAATACTCTTTGAAGGACAGCAAGCTGGCCCATGTCCCAAGAGGCTCTCCTTCAAATGCCTTTCATGGTGAGGTGTGTCTTGAAACAAGGTAAGCACCAAGTTCAGACCTTGCTTCAGACATTGTATTACAATGTGATTAGCATTCCCCCCCCCCCCGGGCTTAAAAATGGGTGTGTACTGGGGGGGTTGTCAAAGTGGTTTTTGAACTTCAGATGGTGAACTGTGTTGTACATAGTACATAGCTAGCTTCATTGTGATAGCTTAGGGCCAAGCATGACTTGATTTTAATCACATCATTGGGCCTGATGCAAAGGTAGGTCCTTTTTTCTGTGGATTTGGAGCCCACGAATTTGACTCTGCGCAAGTTCTGAGACTGTGCTGGAGGGCCCCACCTGACCTCCTGGACGTGACCTGGAAGCATCTTCCGGTCACATTCAGGAGGCTTTCTGAGACCTGGAGAGGCTGTGTGCAACCTTTCTGGACCTCAGAACACCTCCGGATGCAACCAGAAGGTGCTTCTAGTTGCGTCTGGAGTTCCTCTGATGACCTACCCGTGGATTCCATTATCCATGGGTTTTGGTATCTGCATGGGGTCCAGGAACATATCCCCCGTAGATGCCAAGGGCCAACCTGTATTTATTTTAACCTCTGTAAATAGCATGTGGGAAGGATAGAGCTTGCTTGGAACTGTGTTGTATGATAGGGGTGGGCAACCTTTTTGGGAAGAAGGGCTGAACGTTCAGCAATGACATAATGACATCACTGCTGAACATCTGGGTTGCCAAGCTCTCGGAAGCAGCTGTGCAGTGCTCCGCTTCGGAGGCGAGATCTCCTGCATGGCACAAGGACTCCATGTCCAAGCCTTCCAAGCCAAGCCCTGTGTGGACTGGATGGCTTTGGGTGGTGGGCTGAATCCGGCCCATGGGATGCTGACCCCTGGTGTAGGGGACCAGGTAAGTTTTAACCCTACTCCCCATGATTGTAATCCAGATCACCCTCTGCACATACTATTTGTCTTTAAAAAAAGTTCCCATTGGAGACAAGGCAAACTTTTTTTCATCTCAAACAGTGGGAGGGGGGGTAATTTCAATCAGGAATACAGTTGGGGAGGGGTAAAGCTTCCCTATACCCTCCCATTCTCCCAACCCAGATTTTTCGTCTTGTTTATACTGTCTTCAGGAAAAATCAAATATAGCCATATATATCTTTCGAAAGTTAGAAGTGCAGAAAGCAGTGTTATACGTTTTTATTCCAAGGGCACATTTTTACAAATTACAATACCTTTAAAAGTGTACTGTGTAGGTGATATAGGTGGTATAGTGTCAGCAGAGGCAGCCACATGCACGTAGAGGTGTTAGACAATAGTTTCATTTTTTCGCAGATTTCGGGATTTTATTTTTCTTTTCTTACAAAAATAAGAAGTGCAGAAAGTGGTGTTATGCATTTTTATTTTGTTATCACTGAAAAACCCACCTCTACCTCCAGCCATCTGTTTTGGTGGCATATGTCCAAGGAGAGAAAAGGAGAGGGGGGTTTTAAAAAGAGATTTGTCATGGGTGACAGCCTTTAGATACCCTCCTTCCTCCTCCTTGCCCTGGTTCCTCCCCCAAAATGTCCCATTATTCCCTTTCCTTGCCCACAGCATGCCTACCTCTGCCACTGACTTACCAGCACCAAAGGATCCAGGAGGGCTGCTGCATCATAGCCAGTGTCACTCACCATTTCTGGCAGTGGCCAAATACCATGTGACAGAATGTTGCATTTTGCAACACCATAAGTTAGGCTAACAGTGCAGCCTGATGATAGGATTGGGCTATCAGAGACTGAAGGAAGTAATGGTGTCGTTACAATGATATAGTTTATATAATATAATATAGTTTTCTTATTATGAATTCTCTGCATAAAATTGTACATCCCTGTTGTTTCAATGAAGGGGCAGTGGGGTTAAGTGCTGCAGATGTGGCATCAGGCTCAGAGACAGGCCTCAGACCAGCAGGGTGCTGTTGGAAAGAACAGGCTCTGGTCATCATGGTCTTTGACACTAAAAGAAAAGTTAACAGCTTGTGATTCTCTCAAAAACTATACAGCACTGACGTCCATGGAGGTTGCTCCCTTAACCAAAATGTGAATAAGGTGACAGCTGGTTGCATCAAACAACTGGTGATGCAACTTTAATGCACAATTTCTGCTTTGGGTTCTGGCACTAGAATAAAGAAATCAGCAGCAGATGTTTGGAATACAGAAGAAACAGCAAATTAAACCTAACCAGACTTTTACAGACAGAAAGGGGGGAAAGCCTCAGAGAATGGATGGGGCTTGTGCATTACCTTGAAATCTGTTACCTTCTTGGAATAGAAAACTAAGCATTAGTCCTGCAGCTCTAAAACAGGAAGCAGTGCTTCAGGCAGAAGATTGTGGCCAGTGATTCTCTCGCTTTGTCCGGTTAAATCATTCTGCAGATGCCAGCTGGTAGAATTTGACAGGCATGCATCTGGTAGCATTTGGATGGTCAAAGAGGGAAACAGGAAGCTGCACTCAATAGACCTTTGGTCTCATGCATCAGTACACACTCTCCTTGTGTACTCACAACTAACCTAAAGGATTTGTATTTTTAGTGTGCTGGCTCTTGCTTTAGTGGAAGGTACTTCCATTTGCTCAAAGTGGGGTTTTTTCCCCCATTACTCCCACCTTCAGCTCTTTAAGCCCCATATGATTCTGTTAGGGCAGGGACTAGAGGACCTTGCAGGTCCCTTCCAACTCTATGTTTCTATATATAGAAAAGGGGCTGGTGAAAAGTTTAACCTGTGAGCCCTACCCACAGCAGCTATTAACACTATAAAATAGGAGCTCCAGCTAATGGATCTCCCATGTCTTGTCCATTCTGGACTTTAAGGCCAAGTTTGGTATGACACTTGAGATGTATAAATGCATCTCTGTCTTATTTTTGCTCAACACAGCCACAGGGGGCTCACTGATTCAGCTCGAGGGGGAAAGATTTAACCCCCTCCTCCCTCCCACTGCAACTCTCACTATGGCTGTTTTAACAACAACAACAAAAGTTGGAGAAGTTTATGCTCATTCATCTCTCATTTGGCCCTTAGCAATCAGAAGCTCAGGAACCCTGCCTTAGAATGAGGTGCTGTCATCTCAACTGAAGGTCATCCTTGAAATATGGGTAATCGCTGCAGCTATATCATCCATCTGTGTTTCTAAGATATGTGAAAAGAAATTAAATACCACCTTCTGCAAACATTGATAACTTTAATATTTAAAAAAACAACAACCACAAATATAACTGTACTTTAACAAAAGCATTTTCACCCCATTTGGTTAATAATCATTACATATAGTGAGGCCGACAAGGAGTATCTGCCATAATGAAAAAAAAGACATTTTTGGTTTACTGAAACCAGCCATGAGTACAAGATGTTATGCAAACCCCAGGTCAACACAGAACTCTTCAATTACCTCCCCTGCCCCCTCTGTTCAGAGAACCCTACATATCAAGAACATATTATTACAAGAATAAAAGCCTCTGTAGAACAATTCATACAAGATAAAAACAGTACAATTGTAGGCCTTCCCTAAGAAACCAAGTAGTATAAGGAAGAGTATCAAAGAGAGAGAGGTTATAAGAATGATTGCATTACAAGGCTCTCAAAAGAAAGACTATGATTTCACCGGTTATCTCAAATCAGTTTGTGGATTTCAGGTGTCCTGACCCATGTGGTCTTGGCCATGTCCCTTTCTGGCTCTCAGTTTTCATTCCTGCTTTACACTTCTTTCCCTCTTAATTTTCTTATGCTGCTGTTCCTTCCAATTCTCCTTTCTTAGCACAGCCTCCTCTTACCGTATTTTTCGCTCCATAAGACGCACTTTTTCCCCCCAAAAAAGTGGGGGGGGGGAAGTGTGTGCGTCTTATGGAGTGAATACTGCAAAAAAAGAGTGCACGTTGGGGACCTTAATGAAGGGGGGACCTTCATGCCAGTTTATGATCCCATTCACCCTAATAAAGGGAGGGATCTTCATGCCAGTTTAGGATCCCATTCACCCTAATAAAGGGAGGGATCTTCATGCCAGTTTATGATCCCATTCACCCTAATAAAGGGAGGGATCTTCATGCCAGTTTATGATCCCATTCACCCTAAGAAGGGGGGATCTTCATGCCAGTTTATGATCCTATTCACCCTAATAAAGGGAGGGATCTTCATGCCAGTTTATGATCCCATTCACCCTAAGAAGGGGGGATGGTTCAAATGTTATTCTGTTATAGTTTATTAAATATTTTATTACACTATTTGGTTCAGAATATTTTTTTTCCTGTTTTCCTCCTCTAAAAAATAGGTGCGTCTTATGGTCAGGTGCGTCTTATGGAGCAAAAAATACAGTACTCATTTCCCAGGCCACTGATCATTCACCACTGCTTCTCTAGGCTCTTCTATCTGCCCTTTCTTGATTCAGGGCAATTGTTATTAAAAAGATTTATAAACCACATTTCTCATGAAGATTTAAGATGGCCTAGCCAAAGAGATCCAGAAGCCCTTCTGCCTGCCTTGCCCCTCCATGACATTAGAGCAGTGGTTCTCGCACATTTAGCACTGGGACCCACTTTTTAGAATGAGAATCTGCCAGGACCCACCAGAAGTGATGTCATGACCGAAAGCGACATCATCAAGCAGGAAAATTTTTTAACAATCCTAGGCTGCAATCCTATCCACACTTATCCAGGAGTAACTCCCATTTACTATCATTGTTAAAAGAATATACGTAGTAGCTTGTTAAAAGTACAGGTCTGTAGCATTTCCCCAAATGCAGTCACATCCCAGGCTAGCATCAAGTCTAATATATTAAAAATAAAATATTGAAATGAATGGAATGGGGACCCACCTGAAATTGGCTTGCGACTCACCGAGTGGGTCCCGACCCACAGTTTGAGAAACACTGCATTAGAACATCTCAGCTCATCAATTTCAGCAGGCTTCATCACACAGCAAGGGATGCATGTAATGCTCAATTGAGGAGCCTCTAGTTGATGTGCCCAAATGTTACCAAAGAGAAGGGTTTCCAGATCCCAGGCAGAATATCTATTCCAAGGATTTTCCTGCACTGTAGTTGTATTTCAAAAGGCTTTAAGGAGAGGGGGGAAGGCTCTGCTTGCTAAAATGACAGCATTTTGGGGTGACGGATGTTTCAAAAGTGGGTGAACAATATCTTGTGGACTGTTACAGAATTGTGATTGAGGGTATACAGAAAGTCTTGCAAAATGGTGGAGGGTGAGGATGGGAAAAGAACAAACAACCTACCATAGAATTATCCACACGACAAACCTACAACAAGATTCTGCTTAAACGTCCTCATTCAAAGCTTGGCAACTTTAGAACCAAAGCCTGCCTGGGATGATGGCGCACTCTTGGCGCAAAAAGAGAATAAGGAGAAGGCAACCCATCCACCAGGCTGCTACGTCAAATACTACTTGGTCCCAGCTACCAAAACAACTGCTTCTCATTGACACTGATGGGTTTTCACAAAACAACCCGTGATTTCCATTCTGATGAAACAGTTTTTGAAGATTTATAAAAGGAAACATTTGTAATATGAACTGGTTTGCCTGAGCATTCAGTGTTAATGCAGTCCTTGGTATCTAAATGTTTGCTGTCCTTTTCAGAACAGCAGCCACCAGACTACTGGATATACAAGTAAATTCATAACCACAGCAAAGAATTGAGATGCAAGTGCAAATCATGAGCACCTCAGATGCAAAAACAAACAAACAAAAAAACCTTCTGGGGCTTCAACTTTGCTCTACTAAAAACTCCTGCTAAGAAATCCTTCACTTCTTAATTTGTTTCCACAGCCCTCTCCGCTTCTGTCATTAGCTGCAGGAAACTGAGCAAAATTACATTCTCAGGGACATGGTGTGAAAAAAAGAGCTGCATTCCACATTAATAACTTTCCACTCCCTGGAGGAAGAAGTGGAGAACTTATTAGGATCTTGCATAACTCTAGGATACTGAAAAGGCTTTCCTAAGAGAGGGGAACACACATATTAGATCACTGAAGAGAGGCAGCTTTAATCTTGTGACCCATAAATGATCAATATCTAGTCACCTTGAAGTGAGCACACGTGAGTAGGATTTATCAGCTTAACTCTCAAATCCCTGAAAGATGCCAGTTCACCTGGCACTGAACATATACTAAATGTCAAGGGGCCATCAGCAAACGACCCTCCGTGGACCTTCTCCAGCCTGCGTGGGTTCTGAGACAGAGCGTCTCTACTGCCACCAAATGAAGGCTATGATCACTGACTTCCACAAGTGATTTAATGTTACAGCAGTTGTGCTACAGACTCCTGATGATGACAGTTGGAGGGAAAAAGGGGAAAATTGAGGAGGAAGGCACTGGGGCCTGCTTGAGCCCCTAACTCCTTATAGTATCATGGGCAGGGGGAATATTAGGGTGTATGCATATTGTGAAGTTAAATTCTCCATATGCTGTATGGGAATGTTTTGGTGGGGGGTACCTTTTTCCTTTGTTGTTTCCCAGAACCCAGCCTTCTATACTGCAATGGAAGCATTGCAGCCAACCCAGCAAGCACTCTTGGCAGAAGGTTGTACAACACCCTCTCTCTTTCCCTCTCTACAAGTCAGATCTTTTCCCCTCAGTTAGTTCTAGTCTGTTCTTTTTTCCAGACTTTGCATTGTTTTAAAAATCTGGTCCATTTCTCTGACAGTTGAAACACAAACACTGATAATTGCATTTAGATTGGAACCCACAAATGAGCTCCAGTGAAGCGGTGTATTGGCAAATTCATCAAGCCACAGAGGAAGCCCACTGGGTACAAATAAGTATACTTCAGTGCAGTGGGACCAGGGTGAAATGGCCTTTTCTCTGCAGCAAAACCTTCTCAGCAAGATGTGGCACAGCTAACAGAATCTTTACAGAGCAGCTGAAACTCTCATGAATACCTAATCTATCACATTATGAGGTGAGCAATACTCCTGGCAGCTTTCCAAGTTGTGAAACTGAACTTGTTTACTTTTCATTAATGTTTTAAAGTGCAAAAACTGTGAGGGAGTTCGAGAAGTTCAGGTACAGATAGTAGAATCATGATCAAAAGATCATTCAATACATCAGTTGAAAAAAAAATAATGTGAATGCATGACTACCACATCAGCAGGGCCTTCTTGACAGCCAGGTGGTTATATGCACATGTGCATAAATTAATGTGAATTTATGACATGGCTGTAAATATGTCCTTGTAGTTGAACTGCCATTTTATTATCTTCTTCAGCCTTCTTGGAATCTTCCCTGGGCCCTCTGTCTGTAACTTTGCAGAACAATATTATAACTTATTTGAGCCAGAAAAGTCACTCTTTTGTCCCATGCAACAATTGGAGCGTGATCCAGACAACGAGGCCATTGGCCATCAATGGCTTTTATCAAGGCACCATTTTGGTGTGGGAAATTTTCACCAAGATCCACTTTTGGATGCATTCAGGTTTATGCTGCAAAAATGCAAAAGTGTATTTTTAAGAACATTTGTTGCAGTTCTCTTTTTGTGTATCAGATACACCAGTGGTATTAATGGAGCTGAACACTTGTCTAATTCTTAGCCCCTCAAGTGCGCACAGCCAGAATATTAACCAGAAACAGAGATACTTCTGAAGAATAATCATGTAGTCTAAAATGGAGGGTGGGAGAAAAGCTTTCCTGAACTCCCAAAAATGTCTTTATGGTATGAAGTGGACATGCTGATCATAGAAGATAGTGGTAATAGCCAAATTCTCTTAAAAACATGTTCAAAGGAATGAGTTAATCGTCCAACAGAAATATTGACCTTTCATTTTATACAAAACTCTCTGTGAAAGTGGTCAGAACGAGGAAGCGAAGTAAGGACAACCAAATATACTGAAGGGCATCCCATTATGTTCTACAAGATCAGGAATGTTGATACATGCAATGGAGCTTAGAAGAAAACCAGGACCATGTGGACATGGGAAGCATACAGACTTTTGGACTGTGGTTGTTACGTCTTCCCACTTAAGAGCAGCATACGGCTCTGTTAACAGCACTGTTTCATTGTTTAAGATGAACAAACGATTGTTTTACTGAACATTATTCACTATAATGAAACTAATCTTTCATTATAAAGTCCTGCAATCCGACCCTGTCATTGTGACATAACCAGTGTTTCAAATTTACATACCCCATGTAATACAACGTTCTAGAAATCTGAACCAATTCCTTTCTCCCGTGGAAGAATCAATGAGAAACAAAATCAGGGCTCAGATATCTGTTAACTCAATTTTGACATTGCTTTCCGTCATGAATAATGCGCATTTGATGTACATGGCTCTCCCAGCCGTCCCCATCAAATAGCACAGATCTTATTTGTTCTGTGCCTCTGGAGAGCAAGAGAATAAAATTATCACAGAGACATTTATCTATAAATCCATGTTTGAAATTTCCCATCTAGAAACAAAAACCACAGCAAAGAAATGAAGATAAGCAACAGATTTATCAGTCAGCCAAACATTAAGCCGCGGCAGAGAAGCCAGTCGTTTCTTTTGGGAGCACTGCGTTCACACTGGCCTTTCACAAAGAATTTTACATTTACTTGATTTCCTTGGTAATGAGATGTCACACCCCCGTACCATTTACAAAGGTATTCGTGGGGTTTTGCCATCCCTTGTAAGACTTGCTCTTAAGTAACAAACAGCATCTACCTGCAGATATTTATAAAGATATACATTTTTATAAAGGTATGTGTCTATACATACATCCACACTTGTGAAAGACAGCGCAGCCACTGTCCATTTCCCCCAAGCCCTCTTCCTGCTGTCTTCTCAGAATGTGAAGGCATACACAACTCCGACAACTACAATGTTCCCAATTGTGGCTATAATTGCAATCCATAACAAAATGGCATCGTTTGACGAACGGGATGCCTCTTCGGGCTGATTTGGCATGGAGGCGGCAGCGTGGACGTTGGCTGAAGAGTTAAACAAGGAGTACTCTGTGCTAAAGTCCTCATTGGGTGAGTCCATAAAAGCTCCTCCCATAACGGGAATCTGTGGAGAAAGAATGTATGACAATTGATGAAAGTCTGGGAAGACAAGGCGCATAGTCAGGCTGTATCTATGCAAATGAGCCGACGCACCTGCACCATGGTGAACATTGCTGAAATGCCTTGGTACAAGGTAAAGTTATTCTACATAGAAGCTAGGCTTCAGCATACACATCCATGGCATGTACGTGGGATTGCACAGTATGCTTTCACTTCACCATGTCCTCCCCATCCCTGAGAACAATGTTTCCTATGTTTCTGGTTCAGTACTGGGGGAAAAGAAAGTGTCCTTTTGGGAACCATGTTGTAGAGAATGTGGCTTTCCTGAGAAAGGGCAGTAGCCACACCCCCCACAGGAATAGTAACTCTGAAGAATCAGGGTTTGCGCAGCATCTGTCCCTTGCTCATGAAAGCCAAATGTGTGACCATTTGGGGGGCCCTGTCACCAAATGCGGCCCCAACTCTCTATGATTACTGAACATGGGAAAGATTTAATGCACGATTTCTATACATCTACATACGTATGGCTCTCACATACTACTGTTATAACAATATTTCTTTGCTTGCATGCTTCATATATTTAAGGTACTTGGGTCTCACTCATTCCGATCCAATTTTCCAGTGCTGGTGCAGTTGTGCAAGTGGGGTGTACGCTGCATCCTGCAGTGGAGGGGCCGTCACTGAGGCCTCCTCAAGGTATAGGAACACGTGTTTCTTTACCACGGGGTTGCACTGCGGCTTCACCAGAGCTGGAAAGTTGGATAGGATTGGGCCCTAATTCAGCCCTAGAGGGGCGATCAAAATTGTTATGAGGTGGACACTGAATTTAAGGCACATACAGACCAAGGCACCCAGATGACTAGAAAAATGCCCTCAGATTGGACATCTTTTGTCTCTGGATATCCAGGATATAGAACCTACTTAAGACCCACTAGCAATATCCAAGCAGACAGACTCTGTCACATTTATTCCTAAGGAAAGTGTGCAGAAGCTGAAGTAGTGGCAGGAAGAGGGAAAGTGGGCAGGGAAGTGGTAAATTGAAGTCCATTAGCGCCAGACCTGGCAGGGTCCAGCATTTCTGTCCAGACTCTGGGCTGCCGGCTCTGTCCTAACTCTCTGAAGCTTTTGATTCCTCTTTGCAATGCGTAAATAAATAAGAAGCTGAAGTCAGTTCAAGGGTCACTATTCCAGAATGACCACTTTTGTAAACAGGCCTTCTGAAAGATAAACTTTGGTACAGGACTTTAAGCTTCTGACTCAGAATCTTTTGTGCCATTGGAAGGGGAGAAAAAAAGAACCCAGCCGGATGGGAATCCGGTGTACCGTCCAAAATATTAAGACATTCCTGGTTCCATGCATGCAACCCATATTTCAGGAAGAATTTAAAAGGGCCTGTAATCTTCCCCTTTCATATCCTCCTTCAGAGACATTTAAATTCTGTTTCAGAGCTTGTCTGTAATCAGGCAGAATGTTTGCCTTTGGAGCCAACAGCTGCTCCTATCCAAAGATAGGCAACGTCTGTCACTCCATTTCCGACAAATCCCCCAGTCTTTCTCCCCCACTGAAGACAATATGAAGCACTGCTATCTTTGGCCCTGTTCCCGAAATCCTTAACAGCCATCGGCAAAAATATGACTATCATTTCTACATAAGCAGCATGCAAGTGCTTCAAAGAGTGGGCTGCTTTCATCAGTTTCTTCCATGATTGCCAATATTTAAAAATGCTAAATTTCTTTGGCTTTCAACTTCCCGAGGCTTATCCTGATCCAACTTGCCAGTGATGTGGTTGCATTTTGCTAGCAGGGAACAGCCAGCTACCAGTACCTTAGGGCCTGATCCGATCCAACTTTCCAGCACCGGTGCAGCCGCAATGCAGCCCCATGGTAAGGGAACAAATGTTCCTATACTTTGAAGACTGCCTCCTCACCACAGGATGCAGTGCACACCCCATTGGCACAGCTGCACCAGCATTACAAGTCATCCACATCACAACAGGTGTTCTTAACTTTCAGAGCACCTACATAAAGTTTGTGCCCCCAAGACAAGCCTGTCTGAAATCTCCACTCCACAACCAAAGTCCTTCTCTGGGTCCCCTCCAAAGTTGAGGTGCTAAAGTTATGGGTCAGCCACCTGGGACAGTCATGCCTGGCTCAGTCTCTCTTTGTTTTTAGGCAGATGGTGAAAGCCTTTGGCCTGCCTTAAACTGATTTGGGCTTATGAAGTTTAATTTTATTAATAAGGTTCTATTTTCTATGCAGATTGTTAAATATATATTTTAAAGGTAGCCTTTATGTTTTCTTTTCTTGAAAAAAAGTTCAAACTTCTTATGACAGCAAAAAAAAAAAAAAAAAAAAAAAAAAAAAAAAAAAAGAAATCACTGGCCATGCCCTGACCTTGTCTGGATGACTTTAAGAGGGGATTGGAAAAATTTCTGGCGGAAAATATGGGTTATAAGTCATAGTAGGTATGTGCAAGCTTTTGGTTTTAGAGGCAGGCTGACTCTGATTGCCAGATGCAGGGGAGGGCACCGGGAAACAAAATGGTTGGCAACCTTCAGTCTCGAAAGACTATGGTATAAGCCTACAGCACCCTGTATTCCCAGGCGGTCTCCCATCCAAGTACTAACCAGGCCTGACCCTGCTTAGCTTCCAAGATCAGACGAGATCAGGCATGTGCAGTGTGTGCTCCCTGGAACATTTGGTGGGCCTCTGTGAGATACAGGAAGCTGGACTAGATGGGCCTTTGGCCTGATCCAGCAGGGCTCTTATGTTCCCTTTAAATCACCTTCTCCTACACAAGCTGTAGGGAGTGGACCGTTGAAGAAGTGATACAAAATACTGCTGAAATGAGGGTAAGAACTTTATCGGCATGTCTTCATGTTCAAGGAGGAACTGGCAAAGGTTAGTTTGCTCTTTATCAGAATCGCTGTTAACTGGAAAAATGCTTGCATACTGCTTATCTGAGCCCTGTGGGCCTTATTTTCCACCTACTTTGTAACTTACAATATTGTAATTTTGAAAGTAGAACCACCGCCAAACAGAATGGAAAACAAGGGTTAGCAGTGAGCATAGATCCAGAAAGGACTATGAGAGTAAATTAAACAGAGTTGTATCATGGAAGATCCTTTCTCTGATTGCTCCCCACCAGTCCTCTCTAGTTTGCTGCAAACAATAAAACAGGTGCAGAGGAAGTAAAAAGGTTACTAGAAAACATTTTACTTACAGTTTTAAAACATATATACCTCTCTGTTGTTCCTAGACCAGAGTTTCTCAAACTGTGGGTCAGGACCCACTAGGTAGGTCACAATCCAATTTCAGGTGGGTCCCCATTCATGTCAATATTTTATTTTTAATATGTTAGACTTGATGCTGCCATGGTGTGTGATCTGGGGAAATGTTACAGATCTGTACTTTGAACAGGATACTATGTATATGTTTTTAACAATGATAGTCAATGGGACATACTCCTGGGTTAGTGTGGGCAGGATTACAGCCTAGGATTGTTAAAAATTTTCCTGCTTGATGATATCACTTCTGGTCGTAACATCACCTCTGGTGGGTCTTGACAGATTCTCATTCTAAAAAGTGAGTCCTAGGGCTAAAAGTGTGAGAAGCACTCTCCTAGACTATTGTATGTGGCTGCAGAAAGGGTAACTGTTTTCTAAATTTCCACCGCTACTGACTAGGCAGCCCAGAATTGGGTGTGTGAAAGAAGGAAAAAAAACAGCTCTTGGACCCAATTTATTTGAAATGATGGTTGAAACAAATGGAGCCGAACAAAATTCTAGTTACCAAAACCACCATAATGAAAATGGCACCATAGGGAAATCTGGCAGGTCAAAGTAATGGCAAAAAACACTGGTGAAACAAAAACATATTTCAGCGTCAGAGCCAGAGTGATGGAGTAGACAGAATACCCGTCTTGGCTGTCCTGACAAGGACCAGGGATCAAATCCCTGTCCTGCCATGAAGCTCAATGGGTAGCGTTTGTACACTGTCAGCATCACAATCTCATCTACATCAAAAGGTTGCCCTGTAGACAAAATGGAATCGTCCCAAAGCAGTTTAGAGGGAAGGCAGAACATAAAAGACAGAACTAGAACCTTCTAGAACCTTATGTGAGTTAGGAACTGAGAGCAGCCGTAAAAAAGAACAGCAGTTTTCAAATGAGCAACCTGGAAAGACCAGAGGTCACTTTCTCTTAGGGGAGAAAATGCAGATTGGAAAAATTACTCTTCTTAATTGTCCATGTGAGTCACTGTTACATAAAGTTCTAAAGTCTAGTGGGAATCAAAACCTTTATCAGTGAAGAAAATGTCAGAAACAGCCCTAAATCTAGACAACCAAACAGCCATGAGGACCAATCAGGTTTCTAAAGTGTCTCTGGTAGGAAATCTTTGGCGAAGATTATTCTTATAATTGGATGATGCTCTATTTGTAGCAAAGTCCACAAGACATTATCTTTCTACTTAAATTCTACCCTGCATGTCTTACTTTCCCCAGGGTTGGTAAGAAATCTTAAGAGATCAGTGTCAAACCCTTTCCAATATATATTTTTTTAAAATCACAGTTTGAGGGGAAAAGAGTCTTAGACTGCTTTCTGCACACACAAAAGATTCCCCCTGCCCCCAGAAGTTGGGTGAACAAATGAAATGATACTTATACAAACTGATGTTTGTTTGGCACAAATATTATTTAACAGCCGCAGGAAAATCTGAACCATATTGTTCAAAGGGTCTTTAGGCTCCCAATTCCAGCATCAAACAAAGTCAGCAGGAAAAGATCTTATTACGTGTCAATCAGTGAGAGATGAACCAAAGTCTGACTATATTTCTGTTCAGATCTAGTATGTTTCAAGAATGTCTCTCCCAATCAAGACAATCTCTGTTAACTTTGGGGAAAGTAATACCCATGCAAACGGCAAGGGATTAAGTTACCAATTCCATGGGTGCTCTCAGCTGAGAGAAGCAGTAGTCCAATAGCAGAAGGCCCCCTCCATTGGTACTGCAGATGCAGCGACGAATGGTTGACAAATGTGCACAAGACATCAGAGTCCCTGACCACTGCCAGAGGAGGTACATTGGTGGGGGTTGGGCAGTCAGTGGTGAGGTGGAGTAATGGGCATTGTGGAGGGGAAGAAGTGGATCCAGCAGCAGTCACACATGCCAAATCCAAATCCAACTGGCTCTTATTGGACTTATGCCAGCTATATAGCTGAGGTAAGTCTAAGAAGACTCATAGGCCAGTGGTTTCCAAACTTTTTCGACTGGCAGTTCCCTTGACCTACCGGGCCATTGGCCATGGCTTCCCATTAGGGGTTACAATCCTACACATAGTATAGGATGGCAGGTTTTTTGCAAGGATTCTGCAGCTCCCTGGGGAGCCACAGCTCACAGTTTGGGAACCACTGCCATAGGCCATCAAAAATATCCCTTACCTCTTGCAGACCGCTTGATCGCTCTCCCACCATAGTATGCCATGTGAACCTCCATGGCACAACTCCATGTTACAGCATGGCAGGGATAGGAGTGGGCTGTGTGGCACTGCCCTGCCCAAGTTAAAGATTTACATAAATAAATTTCTTGCCTTTTTGGCAGCTGATAATTGCTAAATAAAGGGGGGCACTAGACCATACAAAATACTAGGAATTAGGGAAATAAACCTTCAAATATGTTGGGAAAAAATCCATTTGGAAGAATGTTTCTAGATCCAGACATTTTTTATACCTTCAAAACAAACACGAATCAGATTTTCCAAAAGCAACAATAGTGTCTGAGGAACAAGAAAAACTCTAAATTCTTACTACATGCTAAACTTTTCACAAGGACAAAGAGCTTGAAGAAGGCATGTTAGTCACGTCATACAAAGGGCAAGAAAAATGGCTTGTAAGGCTCAGAGTCTGCAAAATGAATTTTTTTTTCCTTAACGAGGTATTTCTTGTGCACGAATTTTAAGGTTTTGCTGGACAGATGAAGATTGATTCAATTTTACCCAACTTTAAATGGTTGGATGGAAGATTTAGAACATTTTGAAAAGTTCTTGGAAGCAGTGGTGTAGCTAGAGGGGGTGCAAAGCACTAAGTTTTGCACACAGCCTCACCACACCGTGCAGGCAGCCATTCCTTCTCCCCTTTGGAGTCATTCTGGGTGGTAAGAGCAAAATGGAAGCGTCTGGTTTGCTCCCATCGCCCGGAATGGCTGCAAAGGGGAGGGGCTGCTTGCAAAGGGGAGGGGCTGCTTGAAGGTGAGGCTTCCTTCAAAACTTAGTGCTTTACACCCACTGCTACGCCACTACGCCACTGCTACACCACTGCTTGGAAGGTACTATTTTACTCCATCTTTACTGCTAACACCACCACCATCACCCCAACTGCAGAGGGTGTTATATAAAAACCAGACACCCAGGATGGCCAACATAATTTTAATCTTCCATCAGGACTGAAGTGTACCTCCAATTTTAATTCAGAAATAAAGGTGGTCTCAAAAGTTATCAAAAGACTGAGAAACACTGGGCCAAGTGGATTAAACTGTTTGAATATCTTTGACTATTTGGCACCTCTCCTTCTGTTATTCACAGAATACAAAAGGGACACACTTTGATCACTAGGAATCCTACTCTGTCCTCAGGTTTTAAGATTTTAACAGGTATTTCCCACATTCAGGCCCAATCTTACGGACTAGAAACACGGCTGAGGAATTTTTTTAATTACAAAAATCAGCCCAAAATAGGACCCTGAATTCTGTGACTAGTACCAACTTTTGCGATTGGAGATTCACAGAATACACAATAACAGAGTTCTGATAAGACTGTTGGTTTTTATAAGAAGCACCTCACACTATATTTCATGAGACAACAACTGCTTAGGGCAGGGAAAGTACAGTAGCTCTGTGATGCAAAGAGAAAGAGTTGTGCTTTCTTAGTCTGGATTGTTGTCATTCTACAGCAAATGTGAACAAGCTGGCAACTGACATTCTCTATGAGGATTGCCCCAAGGTCCAGATTGCAACATTTGACAGCCACAAATGGCAAAACGGCTCATCCCAGCCTCAGAAATGACTGCAGTGACCCATTATAAAAGCGTTGACTTTCATTGCCTATTATACGTGTGTGTGTATATATATATTAAAAACAGACTCTCCCTTTCCCTAACTGCAGTCAAACAGAAGAAATGCTGACTTTTAGTTCATGATGATTGCTCAGTAAGACATATGCAATCCAATGCACACTTTCCTGGGAGTAAGCCCCATTGAACAGAATGGGACATATGTCTGAGTTGACGTGCATAGGATTGCACTATAGAAGCTGCTTTATATTGAGTCAGAGTACTGGTCCAGCTAGCTCAGGTCTGTCTGACTGTATTGATAGGTAGCAACTCTCCAGGACTTGGGGGAGGGGTCTTTTCCAACCCTACTTGGAGATACCAGGGATTAAGCCTACACCTTCATCAGTTGCTATACCATTGACCTACAGAAGCAACTGAGGCAGTGGAGACTGGCGAGGTAGTTTGTTAGGCAAAGCCATCAGTGACCACTGCATGGAGGAATCCACCCCCCCCCCCAACTGCCATGCAGTAGCCACCAGGAGAACATAACAACATAAGAACAGCCCCATTGGATCAGGCCATAGGCACATCTAGTCCAGCTTCCTGTATCTCACAGTGGACCACCAAATGCCCCAGGGAGCACACCAGATAACAAGAGACCTCATCCTGGTGCCCTCCCCTGCATCTGGCATTCTGACATAACCCATTTCTAAAATCAGGAGGTTGCGCATACACATCATGGCTTGTACCCCATAATGGATTTTTCCTCCAGAAACTTGTCCAATCCCCTTTTAAAGGTGTCCAGGCCAGACGCTATCACCACATCCTGTGGCAAGGAGTTCCACAGACCAACCACATGCTGAGTAAAAAAATATTTTCTTTTATCTGTCCTAACTCTCCCAACACTCAATTTTAGTGGATGTCCCCTGGTTCTGGCACTGGGCACCACAGCCAGCACTGCACAAGTACTCACTTTTTGCACTGACCAAGCACAAGCTGATACTGTTAGCAAGGGCGAGCATGCAGGTTGCAATTGTACAGCTGCGTGGTGTTAGCTGTGGCATCACCCTACCTCCATCACCACCTCCCGGTGCTCAGCTGTGAAGTAGGAGTTTCTCGTCCCCCACCCTGTCCACCCCCTTGATCATCACATAGTGACTGTTGGTAGGTTTTAATGAACAGCAACTGGGTATGCTACAACCATCTCAGGCACCATCCAACTGCTTAGTTGACTGGCCGATTCTATAGGGGGGGGGTACTCCATAGAAGCAAGTCAGGACACATTTATCAAGAAGCAAGTGGAGCCAGTGCTGCAGGTAAGGGCAGAAAATGTGTCATCCTCAGCACCTGGGTTCGCATCCTCAGATTTACAGATTGACATTTACAGACAGGTCAGTGCACACATCAAAGTATAAACCCAACAGAAATATTATAATATAAATAATCTGCAACAGCAGGACCCGGGGGGGGGGGCGGAAGAATGGAGAGAAAAATCTGTTGTTCCCCAAGAGAAAGACTGCAAGAGAAAAACAAAATGCCTGTGACTATGTCAGAATTTTTAAGATTGGAAACAGCAAGGGTGATTCCTCCAAGAAGTGTTGATAGGAGGGATACTGTGACCATGGATATAGCTGAAAAGCAACTAGCTGACACAATTAAATATTAACTTGCATTGCCGTTGCGATAGATTTCAAAACCATCTATGGCCGTTGTGTTGGAAGACAAAGGCAATGGAGTGGCAATTTCAACACACGTTGGTAGAAGGCTTCCTTCCAAGTAACCATTCGGAGGACTGAGCTGTAAATGTCCGACTGCGAGGAGTGGGGTCTGTTTTCTCACTAAGGATTTATCATATCTTTGAACCTGTTGGTCTTAGATGCTGAAGAGAAATCATTAATACAGAACCAAAGTTGGGTATAACCTTGGTAGCTGACAGGTTCATATGTCCATATATGTAAACACCCACAAATGTGATCATTGGCAACAAGGGCTACTCCAATTTCTTTCAACTTTCCATCGAATGCATTAAATATTTCTCAGTCTGCTCCTAAACTAAGCCTTGGTTAGTTTATCCTAATCCTCTCAAAATGTGCCTTGAGAAAATCCAAATAATAGGATTAAACAAACAAAATTCAGCCAGCAGCAATCCCTTCTTGTGGCAGTTGTAGATGTTTGCTCTTGTTGGAAAAGTTTAAGGAGTCTATCAGCCTGAATAGGCAAAGTAATCCATTCCAATAACTGAAATGCATTTACCTGCATCTTGATTGGCAGAACCCTTGCTTTTCTTTGATGGAATAAAGATATACCTAAGCACTTTGTTTAAAAACATTCAAATTTATTTAAATTATCTACAGCGCCCAGAGCTCGCCTTCAATTTAATCAGTTAGTATAAACTAACGTAGGTCTGGTGTTGCAAGAGTTATTAACATAGATAATACTAATTCATGATGATGCCTCCGTCAAGCAGAAAAATTCTGTCCTTTTGACCTCCTGTCCTCCAATCAATGTTAAAATGGGCATAATGCTTATGTAACCTTTTTGTATTATTTATTGCTACCTTTTTTGTTTGTTTGTATGCCTAATATGCCAACAAAGGTAAATAAAATGAAAATATTTAAATTATTATATGGGTAGCCCAATCCTAACCTGCCCTAGAGTAGGCAGGCAGGCTGGCCTGTGCTGAATCCAAAGCAGGACTAGGGCTGGCTGCGGTACAACTCAGGGCAAGGGGAAGTACTCCCAAGTAGGTATGTATAGGATTGTAGCCCGGAGGTGTTGCATAAGTGCCATAAGGCAGCAGGCCGAATGGGGCTACTCAGATCTGTGCCATCTAAATAGGTGGCACAGATCTGAGCAGTCTGGCATTAGGCCAGCCTGCCAAGGACAGGGTTAGGATCTGGTCTAAGTGCTGGATCCTGGCACCACCTCCTCCCAAACAGGTCTGCCCAGTATAGGCAAATTACAGCTTTGGGAAGAGAGATTTTCACTGGGAAAATGGTGCATTGGAAATCCACAGCTTTTTGTTTTAATTCAAGAGAACAGAAATTTTTTTTCTGTATGTGGTTCTAAGTGAAGACGTGATAAGAAGGAGATAGCGCCCCTTTGGCACCAGTGCTCTGCTCAGTGCGCACATTATTTTCTTCCCACTCATCAACACTCAGCTTTAAATGACCAATCCGATGTTCAGCTCAATCTGTGCCTTACGCAGAAACATTGTGAAAGCATTTGCTGAATGATCCCAATGCTATTGAACTAAATTCTGTTACTGTACACTGGAGAGTCAGACTACAAACCCAAGTGGTTTCAGTGTCCATAATATGCAGATGTTTTACCATGTGTCTGTCCTCCTTTCAAAAAAGAGTACAGGTCCAGAATCTCTAACCACGCATTTTGGAATCTATGGTTTTAATTAACCGCAAGTTCCAAACCCATGATGGAAGTCACCCCTAAGCTCCAAGACACCACCAAAGACGCTCTCCAGTAGCATCTGGGAGACTTTCTAAGGTCTATAGAGGCTGTGAGTCAGAAAGGCTAAGAATGCAACTGGAATTATATTCTGGTCATGTTCAGAGTTTCTTTGGGTCGGAACCTGCAGATTTCATTATCCCCAAGTTTCAGTATCGGGGGGGGGTGTGTCTGTGAACAAATCCCCTACGGGCACCTAGACTCCACCTGTATTCCATTAGTTGCCAGAATGGTTGCTGCTCATTTCCCCTCAAGACTAGGAGAAATCGTAATGCCCCAAGGATGAGCATGGCATAATATACTACACAGATCCGGATGAATCAGGATGAGCCGAGTGCTCAAGGGCCAAAATTCACAGAAGCAGGATGGATGAAACTCCCTAAGAAAACAGATATTCACCAGGTTTCCCCACAGTGGCCAAGTGGATGCCTCTGGGAAGCTCAGAAATGGGAAGGAAAGCAAATGGTCCTTTCCCACCGTTGTTTCTCATTGTTTAGAAGTGTACTGCCACTGCACATGGTTGGAAGTTGCTCACAGCCATCATGATTAGTAGCCACTGGCAGAACTACTTATTTTTTCACATTTTAATACTGACTTTCCTCCAAGGAGCTCAGGGTGTTGTACATAGTTCTTTCCCCCGCTTTTGTCCTAGCAACAACCCTCTGGCGGAGTGAAAGTGACTGGCCCAAGGTCACTTAGGAAGCATCATGACTAAGCAAGGATTTGAACCTGGATCTTCCAGGTCTAGGTCCAGCTCCTGAACCACTCCTGCGCATCATGAGCGCTAGTATGCAACCAGTCTGCTCTTGTGTTCTTTACAAATGCGTTGGAGAATGGGTAGAAAAAGCTTTGCGAGTGAAGGCTTTGTGTATTCAGGAAAGGGGGCATCCTCCTGGGATTAGGCACCAGATTCCTCATGTTTCTCATCCATTGCTTCAAGCAATTCCCACTCTACAAAAGATGGATAACGCTACTCCTAAGCCCTTATGCTCCCTGAGGGACACCAGCTAAATTCCTGCACCTGCAATGACGCAATAACAGAGATTTTCAAGCCTCTTTTCAATAGATATGCTGTAGCTGCACAGCATTGAAGAAATCCACCAATTCAAAATTAAGTTCTATTGAGCAATGAATCGAACTATTTCTTTAGTTGCTGTTGCTCTCAATATATATCACATTCACATAATCTAGCATGAAAGAAACTGAGGATCTGAATACTCCCCTGGAGTCTACGAGTCTTGTACATCTTTCAGAAAGTCCATAAAAAGACACATTTCTTTACAATATTTTCATGGATGCTAACAATTTACTTTGAAATCTCTGTGCTTGCTGCTATGCCCCAACCTCTTCTCCTATGGTTTCTGAGGTATGTCTGACATATGCAGATTATAGATCTCTGCTTGGTTTTTTGTTTGTTTGTTTTTGTTTAGTCCCAAGCAGACAACACACAGGAGTTTAGGATTAGGATATCCTAACACAGGATATTGTATTAGTTTTAGGTTCCACTGCAGCATTAGTCAACAGCTTGCACTTTTACTGAAAAAAGATTTATGTACTGTTTCACTGTGTTTCTGTTGCAACCTAGTTTCACAAGCTCTATTTCTCAGGGTCAAAAGGAGAGAAGGCGTTGACAGCGTACTTGGCAGTTACACACCACATCTTTTGTAAACAGCAACTGTATGAGTCTTGATCCAGATCAAGACTGTGGCAGAAGGAAAGAGAGAGGTCCCTTTTGCTGTACTACTGATTGGGTTTTAATTTGGACAAGAAAATGAAGGCACGAAGCGCAACCACAAAGCATACAGTAAACCCCTCGTCTAATTTCGCCTTAGATTATATGAGTTTATAATCTAGGTCAGGGGTCTCCAATCTACAACTTGGGGGCCACGTCCAGCCCACCACAAGTTTTTATCCAGCCCTCAGCAATTTTTTTTTTTGTTAGAGCATTTGCTAATGTTTGACATTTTTACTCATTATATATCATTTCTTTGTTTAACTATGGCATTTTTTCCTTTGTAATTGTCATATTTTCTTTCATTCTGAATCATATCATGCTGATAACAAAAAAAATCCAAGTAAAATGTATTCATTCATTTAAATTTCATTCATTCATAAAACTTTTTTTTTTTAGCCCGCAAAAATGTGTAAAATATACAATGTGGCTCCCATCACCCCCCTTAGCGACGTGATCCTGGGGATCGCGTCGCTGCCTCCCTCCCCTTCCCCTTAAAGGGATAGGGGAAGCGTTACACAAACTGGTGGGTCGCGACCCACCAGTTTGAGAACCACTAGAATACAGCTATTTCAGCATGGTTTGTTTCACTGCATTCTGCATGAAATTACACACTGAATGATATATAACATTCTGATATATAACACTCTGTCAGCCTGCTTCTCCGGGGGCTACATTGGCTGCCCATTCGTTTCCGGGCCCAATTCAAGGTGCTGGTTTTGACCTTTAAAGCCCTATACTGCTCTGGGCCAGGTTATCTTAGAGATCGCCTACTCCCGTACAATCCGGCTCGTCCTCTCAGGTCATCAGAGAAGGCCTTTTTACAAGTGCCGCCGCCTAGGGAGGTACGTGGGGCGGCGGCAAGAAATAGGGCCTTCTCAGTAGTGGCACCAACGTTGTGGAACTCCCATCCCCTTGACTTGAGAATGGCTCCCTCCCTCGAGACCTTTCGGCGAGGCTTGAAGACCTTGTTGTTTAACCAAGCCTTCTGACATTATGGCCTTTTTAACATCTTTTATATATCTTTTAGTTGCTTTTTTACAGGCCCGATTCCTCTGCTGTTTTTACTGCTGTTTTATGCTCTTTTATTCTGACTCTTCTGACTACTGTTTTTATGGGTTCTGCTAATGTGTTTTTTAATATGCTTTTATCTGTTTGTGAAATTATGTTTTAATCTGTTTTATATGTTAGCCGCCCTGGGTCCCTTTTTGGAAGAAGGGCGGGATAAAAATAAAGTTTTATTATTATTATTATAACACAATGGTAGTACTCAAAAATGCCAAGATTTTTAAAATTTTGGCCTGGAGTGGTGTTACCCCCTCATGCACATCATCCAGTGCAGCCTGCACCCCCTCATCCCCTAGCAGGGGTGTGACGTCTCTGACAGTGAGTTCTATCAGTTCTTATTGCATTTCTATCCCCAAAATTCAACATGCAAAACCTTTTTCTAAATCTTCACATTGCAGAGCACTGATTTTAGACCCTATTCCTGCAGGTGAATTGCACAGTCAGGAAGCTACCCAGTATAAGTAGGAAACAGAAATGTTCTTTATCAGGGTCTAGACCACTTTTTTCTCAGCAGCAGACCGCCCCAGCCCCGCACCTGGGGCAAAGGTCTGCAGTGGTGCCCCTCGTGGGCTATCGCCACCCCCCCACAAAAATCTGCCCCCCATCCACTTACCTGAGGCTCACAGAGCCTCCTGTGACCTCCACCCACATCAGGGAAACCTCTCTGAGGTTCCCCGACGCTATAAACTGTGCTTCCGGGAAACTGGAAGCACAGTTTCCGCCCCCATCGGGATCCTCAGAGAGGCTTCCAAGGGCCCTAGCGCCCCGCGCCTGGGGCTTTTGCCCCATCAGACCTTATGGTAGGTCCGCAACTGCTCATTCTTAATGCTCAAGTCAGCCAAACAGGTTACGGGACAGCCATTCTTGGTAGCTGCTCTCAGTTCCCCAGTTCCCATCCCCATTCGTTTCGAGTTCTAGTAGTGCAACTAGGTTGGATCATCAGCTTTAGATAAAAGAATTTCTGCACTTTCCTTGCTGACATAAGCAGCCCCAAACCCAGCTAAGAGCATTTTTCCACAGGCAAAGTAACATGTTTTTTATTCAAGCAGGCATATGGTGCCTTTGTTAGCCAGAAGGCTGCCTTAGAGAAGAACTATTTTAGCAATATTTATAAACACGCCTAGGCAGTCTCTCTGTACGCAAATGCTTTGATTTTAAGTTTTTGAGGAGGCCACACACTGTTAACCAGCTATCCACAGCTAATTTTCCCAGGATAAACCAGGAGGAACCAAGAGTCTATCAGTTTGAAGATGCTGAGGATGTTGTATCTGATGTACAGGCAACTCTACTGAAAATGGACAGGTCCATTAGGAAGTCCAAACAAAATCTAAACACAGATTTTTTTTTTAAACAGATAAACATTAGGTTTACCAAAAGTAATTTACTTTTACAGATCAATTCAGGTATAAAAGTGTTCCAGTGTTAAGCAAAGCATTTGCCAAAACACCAGCATTCCTGATGTCTAAGAAAAAAATATGTTCTTCTTGCTGGAGAATGTATTTGTTACAAAGTCTTATTGAGTAAGAACTTTTTGATCTCTCTCTCTCTCTCTCTCTCTCACACACACACACACACACACACACACACACACACACACACACACACACACACACCTCTGCAGTGATTTCTTCCCCATAGCCTTTAGTACTTACTGTACAATGTTTACATGTTTTTTTAAGGGGAGGGGGAACCCGCACATACACCATAAACCTTTGCTAACTAAACAGGATTTTGGGACCCACTTTTTAAATGTTAACACTGAAAACAAACTAAGGTGAAAACAAATGAGAAAGTCATGGCACACAGCTGGAGGCTCAGAGAAGGCAGTGCTCATGCAAGAGAGGAGATTGTGCTGTGCTGGAACCATTGTGGTCTGCATGTTGAACTTGCTCCAGGAAAGCCAGGTTCCAAATCCCTGCTTGCTATGAAGCTCACTGCATAAAACTGGCCACTCACATTCTTTCCCAGACCCATGACTGCCAAATAGGTGCAAAGAGGTGAATGAACTTTGAAAACAGCCCTTCAATCAAGGGTCACAGCTTTGTTTAAATATTATATATTGTATATATATTGGCAACCTTCAGTCTCGAAAGACTATGGTATCGCGCTCTGAAAGGTGGTTCTGGCACAGCGTCTAGTGTGGCTGAAAAGGCCGATTTGGGAGTGACAATCCCTTCCACACCGGGAGCAAGTGCAGTCTGTCCCTGGTCTGTCTCCCTGGCTATGGGCCTTCCTTCTTTGCCTCTTTGCCTCAGACTGTTGGCCAAGTGTCTCTTCAAACTGGGAAAGGCCATGCTGCACAGCCTGCCTCCAAGCGGACCGCTCAGAGGCCAGGGTTTCCCACTTGTTGAGGTCCATCCCTAAGGCCTTCAGATCCCTCTTGCAGATGTCCTTGTATCCTTTGTTTAAAATGAAGCAAGATTTAACAATGCAACTGAGTAGATCCAACAAGCATGGAAACAGCCTTTCATATTAGGAGTTGTGGTAGTAACCACTTCCAGCCCATCTCATTCCAAAACTGGGTTTAACTGGGATGAGAGAATGCCACCACTATCCAAGGCCAGGGAATACCAGACAGAAGGAAGCTGCCTTGGGAAAAGTTCCGTCCCAAAAGAATGGAGAGTCCCCACTCCCCGGGGGCTTCAACGGCAGCGAAGGATGGTGGTTTGGGAAGATGGGGCAACCAACTCTCGCTAGAGTGAACTAAGATCAGGCAGGTCAAAATAGTAATAAGAGAACACACGCATCAAAAAAAGCAATGGGCGAAAAGACAAAAGGCAATCATGGAAATGTAAAGGAGGGTTTAGGTGGATGGTTTGGGCAAAAAAAAATTGCACAGAGCTTAAAAGGCAAGTCAAAAACAAAACAAAACATTAACATGGCTTTCTGGGACTTTTTCCACCCTACATACTCACGATAGTTCTCCAGGACCTTGGTCCTTCAGCCATACCTAGCCAAGCAAGTACTGCATTCATTCCCCATCACTTCATGCCACACACTGTATAAGGAACCAGGCAGATGTGCAAAGTGGGGTGTGTGTGCCCCCTTGTGGGCATTAACAAGGTTTTCTCCATGGGATTGGTGACCAGAGGGGCACCTTAAGCCTCCTGAATTTCCCCACTCTTGGAAATCAAATGGGCTTCACAGTCCAATGAGCTGGCTCAAAGCCAGGTTTTTGGTGTACTGGTCCAGGGAAGAACAGCAGCAATCAAAAGAAGGGAATAAACCAGGTGATCATATCTAAAAAGAAAAAAGGGAGGGGGAAAAAATAAGGGTTTTCAGCATAGGAGTCCCATTGTCAGTTTGGCAACTGTTACCCTGCACATGCCCGATCTTGTCTGATCTCGGAAGCTAAGCAGGGTCAGGCCTGGTTAGTACTTGGATGGGAGACCGCCTGGGAATACCGGGCGCTGTAGGCTTATACCATAGTCTTTCGAGACTGAAGGTTGCCAATCATTTGTCAGTTTGGGTCCATATAAAAGGGTGCTGCATGGGATAAGCAATACTTAATGCCTCAGGATGCACATGTTGTGATCAAGGTTGGAATATTTCCATTTGTACCACTCCTGACAGGTGTTATTCATTTATCGAAAAATATACCCAAAACGTCTCACTTCAAATGAAGTGATTACCATGCTCAGTTCTGACACCTCCCGTTTGGGGGAGAAATGGAAAGACCGAATTCAGACTCCCCATAAAACTGCCTTCCCCCCAAGACAAGTTGGTAGTGTTCAAGCTGACAAACTGGTTGACAGGAATGTGTACAGATCTTCATGTACAAGTCCCACCACCACACACAAAGATCTTCAGAGTCACAGTGATCAGAACCAGTGATGGCTTATTGGGTAGGGACCATCTGCATTATATAAAATGCCTCCTGATTTTAGAAATGGGCTGTGTCAGAATGCCAGATGCAAGGGAGGGCACCAGGGTGAGGTCTCTTGTTATCTGGTGTGCTCCCTGGGGCATTTGGTGGGCCGCTGTGAGATACAGGAAGCTGGACTAGATGGGCCTATGGCCTGATCCAGTGGAGCTGTTCTTATGTTCTTAAGTCACTAGGGTTTTCGTCACCCAGTGTGGGAGACCAGTGTGTCACCTCCATGATGGACCTTCTCCCATGCAGTGGGTGTGGCAACACCCTGGGCAGTGGAGTTGCTGATGGTCCAGTGCCCTACCGCTGATGTTTTTATTGCTATAACTTTTGAAAGAATAGGGATAGGTTTGTTTCATTGCATTCCTCATGAAACTGCACATCAGATGATATATAACATGGTGATATTTGAAAACACTAAGATTTAAACAATTTTGGTTAGCAGTAATGTCACCCCTCTGTGCACGTCACCCAGTGCAGCCCACATCCCCCTAGTAATGCCACTGCCCTTGCAAATACTGTTTTCCAGGGGCCCAACGGTGACAGATAATTCCAAACTCTTCTGAAGTCTGCTAGGCATCTCCGTATAACCTTATAAAGGGAGACCTTTGAGATGTGATGCAGAAAGGCTACCTAATTAGCACTGCATTTGGAAACTCAAATGCAGCAGAGTTAAAACGTAGCAGCACTGGGCTTTCTTCATCAGATGCTCTCAGGAAGACTCCTGTTTCACTGGACTAACGAATGTCACACATAATTAGGTCACTAATTTCAGAGGTTTACGTAGGGTTGTCATATTCCAGTTCACCAAATGTAATTTGCATATCATGCAAATCATTTGCTAATTATGCAAAGTGAGTAGCAGATGGTTAAGTATCACTGCTGCATTTCCACTCCAAATTTTGTTGGCTTATCGGAAAAAAATGTATATTCCATCCATCTTCAACTGGGACTCAAAGTGGGTTACAAAATTTGTTTAACACAAATATACTTGTACACTGGAAACAGCAGCAAATAATCAACAAAACAATCAGAGAACTATCAAAACTTGGAAGTACAAAATATTTGAAGACCTGACAAAAACCCCAAGACTTTAACTAGCTGCAAAAAAAATACAGATAAGAGGCAAACTACCTCCTTCCAAGTCTGCTTTGCAGCAAGAAAATGGTCCATTTGGCTTGTCTTCAACGCTGTTGCACATAACATGCATGTATTTATTTTCTATAATATTTCAACCCCACCTTTTGCCATAAAATGACTTCAAGGCAGTTTACAATGATGTGTAGAAGCTCCCCTACTTAAGAATAGGCTAGGTTCCAGGGACCTGTTCCTAAGTACTATTGTACTTCAGCCCAACATCACTCCTGAACATGAAAAAATGCATTTACTGTACACCTGCAACACAGCACCTTACACTGTGTGTTCCTGGCTTGAACCACAGGCTAAGAGATCTTGCTGGAGCTGGCTGGAATAGGTTGGTGAGGAAGAACTGCTTTTGTGTTTGCTTTTTAAACAAAACGGGGGGACCGCAGAGAACTTTGCTTAAACTCTGCAGGGGACTTTGCTTAAACTCAGCTTTAACCTTACCCTCCTTCCTTTTCTTATCTTTGTTGCCAGAAATTTGAGATTCAAAAACTGTACAGAAAGAGTTTCTCATTCCTGCAAAAGGGCATCCAAATAGTAAGAGTGGATGGTGTGGTTTTGCTACTCTGTTCCTGGGATGTGAACTGCCTCCATTCAGGGTATTTTCGAATTAACACTCCTCTGCTCCCAATCATGGTGCCCTCACTATATCCTGAGATACTCCCAGTGCCAATTTTTGTAAATTGGAAATACTGTATGTAAGCATGTATGAAGTAGGATAGCTTCTGTAGCAGAATCCTCAAAGGCCACATAAAAAACTAAAAAAAATAATCCGTGAGTCCAACAGCAGAATCCCAAGTGTGCCTACTCAGAAATCAGTCTCACAGAATTCAATGAAACCTACTCCCACACAGGATGCAATTCTACCATACTTAAGGCTGCAGTCCATCCTATGCATACTTTCCTGTGATTGGTGTTGGGGCTCATATTTCCCAATGGCCCTACTAATAAATGACCCTCCACCAAACTCCTGCAAATCTTGCGCTGCAGGCAGCACACTGGTTGAAAATCATTGGTCTAGGCCAGGGGTCCCCAAACCCCAGCCCGGGGGCCACTTGTGGCCCTTGAAGACTCCCAATCTGGCCTTCAGGGAGCCCCTAGTCTCCAATGAGCCTTTGGCCCTCTGGAGACGCTGGAACTCGCACTGGTCTGGTGCAACTGCTCTCAGTGTGACGGCCAATTGTTCAACCTCTCATGTGAGCTGTGGGACAAGGGCTCCCTCCGCTACTTGCTCTTTCACATTTGTGATGCAGCAGTGGCAGCGAAGGAAAGGTTGGCCTTGCTTTGTGCAAGGCCTTTTATAAGCAAGGCTACAGCAAGACCTTCATTCATTCATATAAGTTCCATTTCTAATATATTCATTTATGTACATTTATTCAAATTTGAAATGTAAATTAATTCTTTTCCCCCCCCCCCCCCGGCTCTCTGACATACTGTCAGAGAGATGATGTGGCCCTTCTGCTGAAAAGTTTGGACACCCCTAGTCTAGGCCTATGGTCTATATCTAATTAAAGTTATAGGTTCCGTTTTCAGTACAGCCTAAAAGTTTAGTTTCAAAATCAAAGCATGGGTTTAGAAAAAGGAATAACTGCGGGGTTTCTAAAAGAAACCCGTACCTTTCCAAGGGTCTGATATTTTCTTAATCTCCCTTTCGATTGATCTGGGGGCGGTCAGTCCCAAATTCCCTTACGCAAAGGCCGACACTCACCTCATCTCCATTAAATTAGCACTCAATATAGGTGTGTTGGTGACCTGGAACACTGCCTGATGCCAGTTAACATCCTCCACAAACCAAAACCCTTTCCATGCTCCTTGAGTGCTGAAACCAGAAGTCCCGCACTTCCAGCTTTCATGGCAGTGTATGAGGAGAAGGGCAAGGAGGCGAATGAGCTCTATTTTTCATTCTAGTGAGAGGGAAGCAGACCATTGCAGCTTGCACCAGCAGCAGGCTAGAGGGACCCCAAATCTGCCACCCACTTAGATCCCTTACAGTCTGCCCTCAATGCAACTTGTGTCAGGTGGCTGCAAGGATGGGCCAGCACTGACTCAGTGCAGTCCAGAAATTGATTTGGAACCCTTTCCTTGAAACAAGGCTCTCCTATGCGAATTGGCCACAAGAGAGAATTGAAGGCAGCTCACCAGTTACATACATTTGAAGCTCTCGAATGAGAAAGTGACAAAGTACTGCAGTAAATTGCTAATTGGGTAAGAGGCACTTTTTCAAGTGGGTGCTCCTTTTTTCAGCAGGGGGAGAGTAACTGGCCCATCTCACCCCAGCAGTGTCTGTTCTGGTGGCTGTCTGCTGGTATTCTTTTGCATCTTTTTAGATTGTGAGCCCTTTTGGGACAGGGAGCCATTTAGTTATTTGATTTTTCTCTGTAAACCGCTTTGTGAACTTTTAGTTGAAAAGAGGTATATAAATATATAAGCGGTATAATAATAATAATAATAATAATAATAATAATAATAATAATAATAATAAACAGGAAGCAGCATCTGGGGGAAGAGCCCAGAGTCCAACAACCTCCCCACCACAAAACCAAGCTGCCTAAAATAAAATACAGAAATTAAACACAAAGCAGGACACTTACTTTTCCAAGTAAACAAGCCATAAAAATTCTCCAAAGAAAACCAAACCACCAACAACTAGTGCTCTAATGACGATGACAGCAAAGTGAGGCCACCCATAGACTAAAGTGCGGTTTCCGGACAATTTTCTCCTCTCATACCCCAGAAACTTCTGTCATCCAGTGCATCTCTCTCTCTCTCTCTCTCTCTCTCTCTCTCTCTCTCTCTCTCTCTCTCTCTCTCTCTCTCTCAGGGTTGGTAGATGTTTTTGGGGAATGGGAGAGAAAGACTTCAAACTGCAGTTTGTTATAGAGTGGTAAAGGGCTCTGACGCTGGCTGTCAATCACAAACCCTATTATATAGTTCCTAGCGCTATCGAATACAGCAGAGGAAGATTTCAAGTGGATGGAAGGACACACAAAAAAGTGGCCTTTTCCCTCTCCATCTCATGCAACCTCCCCCTCCCCTGGAAATCCCAAACAGAGTTACAAGGTCCTGTTCCATGTTGGATGGAACTTGAACAGAAGGACCTTCTCTTTGGAACTGGATAGACATCATGTGGGATTAGTATTTATAATATGCCGAAAATTGTACGAGACTGCGCAGAAATAAAAACAAACAGGACTTGACTGCAAGATTACAATCTAAGAGTGCTTCTCAACATTAGTCCTCCACTGTACCACTTCACATGGTCCACCTATTCAAAGTACCACCGGAAGTGATTGGTAATGATGTCATCACCAGTTACTTCTGGGTTGGAAGGCCATATGTGACATGACAAACACCAGTAAGAGACTCAGGGTGGACAGGAGGGCTTTTACGAGCACTGAAAAGCATGCTTTGAAGCTATGCCTTCCAAACCAAGCCTTCTACCACTGTCTGATGTGTTATGTTCCTGGTCTTGGTGGCAGGTGTCCTGGGGTCCTGCAAGTACCACCAGACACCACCTCAAGTACCACTGGTGGTACCTGTACCACAGGCTGAGAAACACTGATCTAAGGTATGTTTTATACAAAAAGGATTAGTACAATGCCCATCATTTTAGGAACCCAGAATTGGCTTCATGAGCAAACCTATTTCAATGTGGTATTTATTTATGCATTGATACTGTGCCTTCCGTCTATCACGGATACGTAGCATGGCTGTCTATATCAGAAGCGGAGCTATTTGCAGGAGGTCTGGTCTAGAGGGTAGAGCCTCCGTCTGCCTGAAGATAACATCCACAAGATCGCCAGTTCGAGGCCACCGGCACCGTGCGACCTTGGAGCAGCTGACAAGCTGAAGCCGAGCAATTCCATCTGCTCTGAGCGTGGGAGGATGGAGGCCAGAATGTGAAGCCAGATTGGAATGAAACACCTTGCATGTAGTCGTTCTTGAAAGAAAGAACCTTCTTTGAAATTGTAAAAATCCCTATTTAATAAGGGATTTAATAAAGCCTGCCTATGTAAACCGCCTTGAATAAAGTCTTGAATAAAGACCAAGAAAGGCGGTATATAAATACCTATTATTATTATTATTATTATTATTATTATTATTATTATTATTATTATTATTTGCCAGCAGCTCCACTGGTCAGGCATACTGTACTAGCCAATGGGCCTTAGGGAAAGTTCCTTCTCAGCAGCAAAGGGTAAAGCAACTCATTTAGTTTTCCCTGGGCCATCAAGACCCTTGCTTTCACCCTGCCTCCAGTAGGAAAATAACTTAGGAGGGGTGCTTCTTTATCACCACATTCTTAAAATCCCAAGTCAATTTTTTTCTGTTTTTCACCAATTCATCACAAATGAAACTTGAAAATTTTAAAAGTGCTATCCATACAGAAATGCTGTTGAGAACTAAATAAAGGATTCCATTTAAAATGCTAAACTCTTTAAAAATAAAAGTCTGAAAAACATCAGTGTCTGTCCTTGTTCTTCTGCCTTGCTTAAGTAATTACTGCATTGGCTTCATTCTCCATGGTTTTGACCTGGCATGGTCAGAGCTCCTCCTCCTGGTTCCATCACCACATTGCACATATACCAAAGGGGAGGAGAGCTTCCAAGCTTCCTTGGAAGAAAGACTAAGGCAAATAGGGGGGCATACTCTATTTTCCTCATTGTATCATGATGTTCTTTGCACTGATCCTCTAGAGCAGTGTTTCTCAAACTGTGGGTTGGGACCCATCAGGTGTGTTGCAAACCAATTTCAGGGGAGGCCCCAATCATTTCAATATTTTATTTTTAATATATTAGACTTGATGCTCCCATGGTATGCAACTGCATTTGGGGAAATGTTACAGATCTGTGCTTTGAACAGGCTACTCTGTATATGCTGTTAATAATGATAGTCAATGGGTAAGTGTGGGTAGGATTGTAGCCTAGGATTGTTAAAAATTTTCCCGCTTGATGATGTCACTTCCAGTCATGTCATCACTTCCAGTAGGTCCTGACAGATTCTCATTCCAAAAAGTGGGTGCCAGTGCTAAAAGCGTGAGAACCCACCCACCATGAGCCAATTTCAGGTGGGTCCCCATTCATTTCAATATTTTATTTTTAATATATTAGACTTGATGCTACCATGGTATGTGATTGAATTGGGGGAAAGGTTACAGACCTGTACTTTTAACAAGCTACTGTGTATGTTCTTTTAACAATGATAGTCAATCGGACTTATTCCTGGGTTAAGTGTGGGTAGGATTGCAGCCTAGGATTGTTAAAAATTTTCCTGCTTGATGATGTCACTTCTGGTCATGACATCACTTCTGGTGGGTCCTAACAGAGTCTCATTCTAAAAAGTGGGTCTCGGTGCCAAATATGTGAGAACCACTGCCAAATGTCCCCCAAGTCTCAGGAAGTTTTTCAACAGATATGGAGGGGTAAATATTTTTAGATTTATACACCCTCTTTTGATCACAATGATCCACAACAACAACAACAACAACAACAACAACACAAAATGCCCCAAGAATTTCTCAGACCTCCACCCAAAGGCAGAAGCCAAAGTGTTTCTTTAAGCAACTGTTCTACTGGACAACACACAAAACCTGACACTTAGGAAGCACTGCCTGATGCCCATTCAAAATAAACCGTCTGTGCTTTTTTCCAGCCGCCAATTGTCTGGGCAAATTGCAGTCCTCTACATTTTTGGTCAGCTCCTTTAATGTGCTGGAAAAAATTATTGTGTTGTCCCACAGTCTTCTCAAAAGGATTTTTTTTTTTTTTGCATTGGAGCTCCTTTGTTACCATTCTTAACATTGCTTTTATGTCATGTATACCCGTAATTGTTGTGATGTATTTAGGTGCAGGAATTAACTGCACACTGTTCCCTTAAGTATATCCTAGCCTCCAGAAACCTCCCGCCTTCCCTAGGGAAAGCCATATGGCAAGCCTGTGTTAATAGCCCTGCCAGGGAGCCGTAAAATAACAGGCTTATTTTTTTTTAAAAAGGGGCATGTTACTAACACCTGTGTGGAACTTGAATCAGGAGTAGATTCTCCTCTGCCCTACTTCCAGTTGAGTGCATTTTGATTTGTTCCATGCTGCCCTTCATAATTCTCTGTAGTAGTGGCATGCAGTGTTATTGCTGCACTGATTCTTGAGTTTATCCCCTCAAACAGTTGGGACTGTAGGTTATTCCAAAAGGAAAAACTCATTGAGAGTCAAGAGCCCTTGCTGCTTAAAGTTTTCCAGTCTTCTCATTTCTCAGATTACAAATGTAATGACTCTACCCACCAAATAACCCAGAATTGACTTTTAATCTCATAGAAAAACACTGATCTGCCCAGCAACAAACCAGATCTGTACCAGGAAGGTTCTGGGCACTTTGTCATCAAGTAAATAGCATTGTTCAGTGTCCTTGCATGTGGGTGTAATAGTTTAATTGTACCTTCCCAAGTAGCGTAAATGCGCGATTTAGTTGCAAGTCAACATGCTTTAGTGATTACAGGTAGCAGAGTGACATCCCAGCCAACAATGGACCACATATACAATGGTGGTTCCATAAGACTAAAATGGAGGTTTGTATAGGTCTGTAGCCTAGGGAGCAATAGGCTATACCAGATTATCCCCACAAATGGCACTGTACACTAAGAATGTTCAAACAATTACAAAGCGGCTTAATGACCTGTTTCATAGAACATACCCCCATCGTTAAGCAACACATACCTGTTTATCAAATAACTAAATATCAACTTCTTTTTAAGAATTATCTGAATTATAAAAGAAAACTCACTTCAAGCAGCAATTTAAATCAGGCAAAACCAGTCCATCCATCATGGTTCCTATTCCCTTACTGCATGGTAGATACTTAAACTGGCAAAGGGTCTTATGGGGCATTTGGTGGGCCGCTGTGAGATACAGGAAGCTGGACTAGATGGGCCTATGGCCTGATCCAGTGGGGCTGTTCTTATGTTCTTAGAAGGGTGGGTCAAGCATTGGGAGCAACAGGAAAGGTATGAACTAGATATTCCAGCCTCTACAGGGTACATGCGCTGCCTCCGACACATTCTTGGCATCACCTGGCAGGACAAAGTTCCAAACAACACAGTCCTGGAACGTGCTGGAATCCCTAGCACGTATGCGCTGCTGAAACAGAGAAGCCTGCGTTGGCTCGGTCATGTTGTGAGAATGGATGATGGCCGGATCCCAAAGGATCTCCTCTATGGAGAACTCGTGCAAGGAAAGCACCCTACAGGTAGACCACAGCTGCGATGCAAGGGTATCTGCAAGAGGGATCTGAAGGCCTTAGGAGTGGACCTCAACAGGTGGGAAACCTGGCCTCTGAGCGGCCCGCTTGGAGGCAGGCTGTACAGCATGGCCTTTCCCAGTTTGAAGAGACACTTGGCCAACAGTCTGAGGCAAAGAGGCAAAGAAGGAAGGCCCATAGCCAGGGAGACAGACCAGGGACAGACTGCACTTGCTCCCAGTGTGGAAGGGATTGTCACTCCCGAATCGGCCTTTTCAGCCACACTAGACGCTGTTCCAGAACCACGATACCAGAAGCGCGATACCATAGTCTTTCGAGACTGAAGGTTGCCAACAGGGTAGAAAGGAGGCCCAAGAGTTTGGAAGCTGTGTTTTGCACTATGGCCACTCCCATCTCCTGCATCACCTTCATCAAGACAGGCAGAAGGTAGGAAGAACCTCATTTAGCTGGTCCTTCTATTGTCTTCCAGGCTCTGGAACACACTTCTTTGGAATCAGACTCAGTTTTGCCCAGTAATATTGGCAGCTCCCTTTCACTAAATGCAGTGGTGCAGATCAGGGAGAGGCTGAGAATATGAAGAAGGTGGTTTGAGGATTAGAGTCATTTAATGTTTTCGGCTTCACCATTTTACTAATTGAAATGGCTGTTCTTTCCTCTATGAGGGAAAATACAGACATCTGAATCATGCCTGTATTTTCTCAAACAGAACAAATCACAACTGGGGAAAGGACAATTTGATTAGGAAAATAATGGGGCAGTGGCATAGCTGGAGAGGGGACAGAGCACCCAGCCTGGTGGGGCGCCTCAACCAGTTGGGCAAGCAGCCTCTCCCTTTGGAGCCATTCCCGGCGGGGGGGGGGAATGGAGCCGTATGGCTCCGTTTCCCCCCCCGCCAGGAATGGCACGGAAGGGAGGGGCTGCTTGCCCGCCGCACTGCCAGGCTGGGTGCTCTGCCCCCCTCCAGCTATGCCACCGTAATGGGACACACACACACACACACACACACACAAAGATTAAATACTTCCAGCCTGCATGATGCTACACCAATCAAAACAGCAACCCCAAATCATTTAGTAAAATCAATAAAGTCACATGGTTAATCATGGTCCCCTCGCACAGCACACAAAATGTATTGGAACACACAGTTCCAATAAGGTGCAAAAAACAGCAACTATTTTCTCACTGCTCCATTCACAAAGGTGCTGGGATACTGAGGAGAAGCTGTTCTCTGTGCTGCTGGTGAACTTGAATGAAAATGAGACAAAGAAAACACCCAGAGACAGACATCTGTAAGCATTACCCAGTCAAACATGTCATTGGCAGTCACAGAACAACACTGCTTTGTTGTTACGGATGAAAGATGGTGATCATTAAAGAGTAAACAGCCTGGCTGATATTAGCTTCTTTGAATGCAGGAAAACAGCAGCAGCAAAAAGGAACCACGAAATGAAAGATGAGATGGATCTCATTTTGCTAAGCTAAAACACATTTTTCCTCCTCGGTCAATAATCTAGGCCCCTCCTGTAAAAAAAATAAATGGCTATATCAAAGCATTCCTTTTTTAGTTAATGATAGCTAACTAAAAAACTCATTGTGTAACATGAAGATGTACCTGCTTTGAACTGTAAGGCGCCTCTACAAGGCCGGATTCATTCTTTACATTAGTGGCATGGTAGCTGGCTTGAAGCTGCACCCCCATCCATCCAATTCCTCTCCCAAAGTTGCTGATCTGAAGTGGCTCCCAACTCTTGTGGCAACTGAAAACCAAGCCAACATGACTCCTACAAGCGACGCCAGCATGTTGACAGCTGCTTTCCACAAACAACTTCCCACACGGAAACGAGTCCCACACAGTCTCACATTCAAGCGACTACCACATTTAGCTATTTTGATACAGGAGTTTGCTTTCTTATAGAAAAAACAGCCAGGGCAAACAACAAGGTAAGACTACTGCCAAGGGAAAGGGGCTGGTTAGGGCAATATTTTACCCACTCAGCTGGCCTCAAAATGACAAGGCACACAATGCTCAGAGAGAGTGCTGTTCCCTCTCCTCCTGCCTGGGGTTTTTTCTTTAATCACATGGGGGGTGGTGGTGTAGAGGGCCACACATGATTAAAGGAAATGCCCCAATTTCCCTGAATGCAAAAACAGAGATAGGATTTTGCATGCTTCAGTAGTGCAAATGACTGAGGCTGGGAAAAATATCATTCAAGTTGACCCCCAGGTAAAAACATCCATTGTTAGAATTCAAGCAGTGTTTTTATATAGTACTGGAGAAACAGTCTGAGGCTAAGAGGCAAAGAAGGAAGGCCCACAGCCAGGTAGACAGACCAGGGACAGACTGCACTTGCTCCCGGTGTGGAAGGGATTGTCACTCCCGGATTGGCCTTTTCAGCCACACTAGATGCTGTTCCAGAACCACCTTTCAGAGCGTGATACCATAGTCTTTCGAGACTGAAGGTTGCCAACATGAAGACTGGAGAAAATCTTATCTAGGGGTAGAAGACAAATATACTTCCTACCATAAAAAGGGAGTGGCTGTGCTTGCAAAGGAATACAGGATACTCTGAGTTGGATGCAAAACCCACATCCACACTAAATGTTAGTGGCCCAAGTTCTACAGAAGCAGAGCCTTTTCACCACTCCTTATGGCTTCCTCAGCTCCATAAACATTTCCCACCAGGGATGCGGAAGACATGAATTCTTATGAGAAAAGCCACACATGCCTGTATTCCCTGACCACTATTGGAGCAAACAGAAGCAGAAATGGGACCGAAGCAGAAAGGGGTAGAAAACAGCTGCAGCCCTTTTAATTCAGATATCTGACTAAGGTGGCCTGCAATGGGTTACTGAGTATATTAATAGAATTAACATTTCCTCACATGGTTCCTCTTGTGTTATTCTCTTCATTTTATATTAATGATGATCGTTCAGCTTTAATAATGTACAGTAGCAGGCATAACAAGGTCTTGAGTACAAAAGTCATCCTGTAGGCACTCTTCTAAGGAAAAACAAAAAAGGGGAAAATGAAGTGAGCCATGCCTCCACCCACATGAATTCCTCATAGATGGGTCAATTTGCCAAAAAAAAAACTGTATGGAAAGTTTTGCTGAGAAAATACTACCCAACATGCAACCTTACTGTAAACTGGGCTGGACAGCTGAGAAATAGCACACATCTTGGGCCTCAGATCAACATCAACCTCTCCACTAAACTGGCTTTCTCATGCACAAAAACTTGCAAATTGTGACCAGACTCACCTCCTCATTATCTTATTTCTGATAGAGTGGATTTCCAGACAAAAGACATAACAGGTAGAATTTCCTGTTTCCTGGATGGGCCCAATATGCTTCTGAATTAAATTGTAATTGGACAACTTGATTCGACAGGTGCTGCTTGAGGATTTTTGTCTATGCAGAACTTCACCCCAAACTGTCTCGATGTGACCTGGCACAGATTTTTAAAGGACATGCATAGCACAAGCAAAACCAGCAGGTGGGAATGATACTCAAAGCCCCTTTCTTACTAACTGATAAACTTTAAAAGAAAAGGCCTAGGGAGGGAGGGAAGTTAACCCATTTCTGCCTGGACTACAGGTATACACATTTGGTTCTTGCTGTGTATATGCAATGTTAGGCAGAAATGGCTTAAGGTGAGGAAATTCCTAGCAAAATGGAAATGGTATCTTCTTGGTTGGAGAGCCAAGGGTCTATTCTGCAGCATCCCTATAGAATTATCCTAGACATCTTTGAAAAGGTGAGCTGAATGCTTTTTCTGAAGCCAATCGCTATACAGTAAACAAGTGCATCTCTTAAAGCCAGACATTATCTTTTGATGACTTATACAGCTGCCTTAGGTGCCCTTTGGGGAGAAAGGTGGGGTAAAAATTGAATAAATATACTAGCAGTCTCCTGAACTGCCATTCAGAGTGTACTGTAGATGCATTTTCATCCAAGACAAATATGCTGAATACGAGGAAGATAAACTAGCCAGAGACTGAAATCTCTTATTAGTACACTGTGACACAAGCTGTGCTTATCTGGGGTTACAGTGCAGGTACAGGGCAGCTGCAGAGAAAGGAGAAAGAGGGGGTAGCAGCGTACAGACACCGTAATGCATCACCTGGGAAACCGCCAACAACACCTACTGTAGGAGCAGATCAGTGGTGTCACTGGCCCTTGCTAAATTCTGCTGGCACTTTGCAGCTCCTTGACAATCCTTGTCTCAGCAGCTGCTCAGTGACAGTGTCAAGCACTTCACCTTTACCTGCACACACTAATCACTGAATTTAATCTTGTGCTTATAGGTAAGACCATCCAGTGGAAAACAACCTGCCACAAACAAACCATACCTGTAGAGTCAATCATTCTAGTGACCCAAAGATGAAAGCCTTTCATAAGCTGGACTGGAGGCCATAAGGAAATATGCACAAGAAACACTCTGCAGTAAAGCTGCATCTGCAAAGTCTGGAATTGCAATGTGTACACACTTCTTAAAACCTGCCCAGAAGAGTAAACATGTTGCACTTCTGAAAATGTACATACAAATCCGATTATACCCTTCAGTGGGTCTTGGTTTTTATTATCTGTTCATACCACTTGAATCCAAGAATTATGATTAAGGGCTCAATCCTAAACCCTCCCAGTGCCAGTGCTGACCTCCAGTGCCAGCGCTGGGTCTTGAAACATGCCATAAAACATGTTTAGGGTACCAAGAGAGCAAGGAGCGCCAATGCTGGGCCCAGTGCTGGGAGGCTAATGTTGGGGGAGTGTCGGTGGTAAGGTGCACCACCAAGTGGTGGTGCAGGATTTCTGGGTGGGAGGGGAGTTGTTCCAGGGTGGGGGGAGGAACAGGGGAAAGAGCGAGTGGGGCCGGTGGAGCCCTGCACTACTGGATCCTATGCTGAAAAGCCCGACACGGAGCTCCTCCAGTCGGAAAATAGCCATCGCAGACTGGAGTAGACCGATTGCAAATGTGCCCTTCTGAATGTCCCCTTCCCCCAATGTGTCTCCGGCGACTGCTGCGGCATCCATAGGATACAGCAGTAGCCATTATGGTGCCGCTGCTCCTCTGGGTGTTGGGCAGCTTAGGATTGGGCTGCCCGTCTTCACTTGTAAAAAGAAAAATTCTCAGACAATGTTTGTGGAGTTATAGTAGGGGCGTGGCCAACTGTAGTCACTATCTTGTTTCCAGGAATGGATCTCCCTTAATCAAGATATGAGGTAGAATACTCTGAAGGGACAGAGAAGAAAAGTCATCCAGGCCAGATCCTGAAGACTCCCACTCCATCTGAAACCCCTGAATCAAGAAGCCAGGCCAGATACCTATGACCAGAGAAAGTTGCTTTTTTTCAACTCAGAAGGCTTTCTCAAGGACACAATAATGAAGCCAGTGTAGCCCCAGCACAGGAGCTGGGACCTGCAAAATCAGGTAAGGGGCCCTTAAAGGCATGAGAAGTTTTTCGAGCCAAACACCCTCCTAGCTATAATCTCTCTCTCTCTCTCTCTCTCTCTCTCTCTCTCTCTCTCTCTCTCTCTCTCAGCTCTAGACCTTTGCCAGAGAAACATATGAGTTTGCTCTAATCCTGCCAAATCTCTCCTGCCTCACTCCAGAGCTATCCATGGTACTGAACGAAGATTCTTGCCCATGCCTGAACCCTTAGAACTGTTCAAGGTCCAGTTCTCCGATTAGGACTCTTGCCTCCATTTGGATCCCTGTTCCAGGCAGAGTGCTGGCCGGGCCAGTAACCCTACCTGGATAGCTGGCAAAGGACAAAATGAGACACTGAAAGTCTCATTTGTCTCTCTCTAACCTAATAAAGGAAAGCCCAAATTCAAATACAATTGCAAAGCATGTTGTCATAATTCTCCATGCAATACGCATGGATATAATGGCAATTACTTTGAAATATATCTGACATATTTTCAACTTGCAACTGTGAGATAAATCATTTTCTTTTCTGCATTGGACTGCTTGCTAAAAATCACAAGTGTGCAGATCACCTCAAAAGGGTGGAGAATCAGATAAACATGGAAGCAGCTGTGGTACGGCATTAATTTTTTGTTGGCAAGGGAAGGCAATGAAAAACTGTACTATGCATGTCCTTAAAAAAATCTGTGTTGGGTCACATCCAGACAGTTTGGGTTGAAGTCCTACATAGACAATAATCCCCAAGCAGTACCTGCTGAATCAAATTGCTTTCTGGTCAATTACAATATATTCATAATCCTACTGTGTTGTCTAATAGCTGTAGTAATTGAGCACAAGAGTATCACAGTTTTAAATGAAGAGTTTGGCTGATGGCAGTAATTGTTTATCCTCATTAGCTGAAGGTGGAGTACATTTTTTAAAGTATCATTTTGAGATAAAGATACCTGTGAAGAATGTTGCAGGATATTGGAGGACAAAGATACATAAACAATTACTCACTTTCAACGCAACTAAAATGGGAGGAAGATGCTGACTACAACTATTGTACTTGAATTGATTACAGCACATGGTAGACACTGTTCCTTCTCCATTACTGGAAGTCAAGTCCAGTGGTTCCCAAACAGTGAGCCATGGATCACAGAAACTTGTCAGGGAGCCACAAAAAAACCCACCACCCTATATAATGTATGTATGTGACTCCAACACCCCATACATCCAATGCATAGGACTGCAGCCCTAAGGGGGTACCGTGGCCAATGACCCAGTCGGTCAAGGGAGCCGCCAATCAAAAAAGTTTGGGAACCACTGTTGTAACCCAAAATTAGGTTGACATTCCTTTTGCCCCCAATAGGGGAAATATTTGTATTACTTAGTTGAGAGAATATTATTTCCTTCTCAGGTGATTATCTTTACAGAACGCTGAGAATGTAATAATTAGTTCAATGTCCTCAGTTTAATTGTAAGTTATGACTTATAACAGCAAGGCATTGGAATGGTCACAGGCAAATCAGTCAATTAAAAGGATATGGAACTGACACCCTCGCAGCTGTTATCAAGCCACCAAGGCAGCTTTCAACCCAGAAAACAGTAACTGTAAAATCAAAACACTCTCCAGAGACAGCTCCCATTCTATCTGCACAGATCAATCCAGATTGGAAAACTTTCAGCAGAAGTTTCAATGTGCTGCTCCTTGTTCTTCAGTTCTGCATTCACCGCCAGGATAGCAGACCATCTGTCTCACCTTAATCAAGAAGCTGTCATTAAAAAATGTTGGATTTCAGTGTCCCAGCCATCTGCTCTTTTTCATGGCATTGTCAATTTAGTGGTGTGAAGCTTATATTTGCAAAAATAACAGCATTTCTGGCAAAGGCCATTTCAGAGATGGTAACAATCTATTTAGCCATGTCTTCACATGCCCTTATATTAAATTTTATCAGCATCTTAGTGAACTGGGATCAAGATTAGGAGTGTTAACTGCAAGGGAAGGTGAAGATGATGCACAAAGCAAGGCACATTGCAAGCAAAAACTTCAGAAGCTCTCCACGGTAAGCTGGTTGGCAACCTTCAGTCTCGAAAGACTATGGTATAAGCCTACAGCACCCAGTATTCCCAGGCGGTCTCCCATCCAAGTACTAACCAGGCCTGACCCTGCTTAGCTTCCAAGATCAGATGAGATTGGGCATGTGCAGGGTAACAGTTGCTGTCAATGGTAAGCTATTCGGCTGTGAAATGTTGCCTGTGAGGCTTGCAAAAACACTAACTATGTCCAGAAAATGAGGGGCCATGTTGCCTGGATTAAAGCCTGCCAAAACCATGTGCAGAACCATATGAAGTGGGCCTTGGAGCTAAATGACACAGCTATTGTTTATGCAGTGAAAACAGGCTGACTTGGGAAAGGGGCTTCTGATATGAACAGCCATCCTGTTAGGAATCCACCATTTTTGGTTGCCTGTAAAAGTTGAGTCAAAAAAATTGGAGTGGCGAGGACCCTGCCTCTCCCCTTGCATCTGTGCAAAATCCGATATTCCGCTGCTCCCCTGCTCAGATCCATGTTTGGGGAACTGGACAGGAATACTGGAATTCTCCCCAGCCTTGTCCTTCACTTCTTAGCATAGGAAGCTAGGGATGATACTCATATTCAGCCCAGCTCTATGTAGGACAAAAAAGTTTCTCCCATCAGATTCACCTTGAGGGCAACAGAGCGCTTGCCATGGAAAACAAGACAAGCAGGATGGTAAACTCCTGCATCCAACAAATGTGGGATGGCAACATCCCACTGCTCTGAAACCTCTGAAAAGTTAACCGAGCCTGGATTTGGCTGAGGGATGGTAGAGTATCCATAAGACAGGAGAGGGAGAGGAAAGAATGATGCTTACCATTAAAAAAAAACAACCCAGAATAAAATGTTTTATAAAATCTAGGAATCTTGTCCTTATTTTTGAAGCATCAGTTTCATAATTTCATGATTTATTAAAACAAAATCATTCAGTTCGAATAGCATGACTTGGACGTGAACTCTTCTTCTGGAGATCAGACTAAGTAAGCTCATTAAAATGCATGGTAATCATTAACTTTGGCAGACATCACTATGCATGTACTAAATTTTACCATTTTGAATCTAAACTGGACCCCAGACACTAGCGATCTGTGTGGCATCTTGCAAATCACTTGCAAACAGACGAATGTGTTCAGCAGAGGCTTCTAATGCATTTTTCATTCCCTTGGTTTATGGCATTTTAAACACTGAGAACATGCAGGGTTGGAAATCCCAGTTACGACTAAAAACAGACAGTGCTGAATCTTCACCACAAGGGATCTGACCTATGGCAGCTGTGAAGACCTTCCCCATTAACCTAGGATTTAGACAAGCTTGTAGCTTATATGGGGATGTGACTAGAATTCTAATATTCTTCCAAGAGCTGATTGTTGACATGTATGAGGGCCACACATATAAAATTCACCCTCAAATGGGCAGTGAAGAGACCTTGGCTAGAAGAAGAAATCTAACGTACCATCACAGATACAGTACAAATCACGAAAGCTGAAATATACACAAAGCTACTTGGGGACAGCTAGTGTGCAAGCACACGCACAAGCACAAACGCGCATTTGTTTCAAAAATTCATATGGACTTCAAAGTCAGTACAAAACCTGTATGCACTTTTTAGTCTTCAAAATAGGGGTTAAATAAGATATCAACACACATCAGCCCTTTTCTCTAAGGAGGTGAAATTTCAGTCTCGTGTGCATTCTCAGAAATACAGTCTGCATCACTCATGCACAGACACACATATTGTGCGATTCCCATGAATAACATCCCACTGAAAAGGTGGATCTTTCCTGGAGGGTTTACTTCTACATTGTTACACTCTGCTAAAGCAACTATTGTTTATCCTGGGGAATACACAAGAAGACGTACCTTGCATGAATAGCACTACCTTTTCTGGCTGACCAATTCCTAAAGAGATGTTTCCTTCTTGAGCAATACTAATCTCCTCTCCAACGCGCAGATCGGATAGTGCATGAGCACTACCAATGCTCCCTTTTGTACTGTTGTACACTGCATTAACTGACAAGAACTGATCACATTTGACAGTGGAAGGTTTTGATGGATCCACCTAGTGTCAAAGGATAATACTCCATGTTCCTCAATGGAAGTTCATGTCATGAAGCGTTTCACATAGAAGCCAAGCCTGTGCTAACACATTTGGTCGTTACTGAATTTACTGTTCTGACTTTCTGAATTTACTGTTCTGACTTTCTAGACCTGATTGTTCAGACTTTCTGTTCTGACTTTCTACCTGGTTGCATTTCACTTCAAAGAACAACACAGGAGCTTTCAAAAGGCAGTGTGATTGGACTACTTACCACTGATCAGTGGTAAGTGTTCACACTGTGGGAAGAGAGGTTTTTAAAATTATGGTTTTCTGATGGAATTTTCTTTTTTAAAATACAGTAACTGATTGAGAACATTTAATCCTCTTCAAAAATTGTTTCCTATTGGAAGTAAATGGAAAACCATACCATATTTCAAAAGGCATGCTGTTTTGAAAGGTTAGTTCCTTGCAATGGAGTGGAAAGGAAAGATGGAGGGCAAAGGAAGGGTGCATCACCTAAACGACTGACATTTTCCACTCCCTGCTTTGTCCCCTTTACTGCACAGGCTGAGAAGAAGTAGTCTTCACTGCCACCACCTAAATCTCAAAAGTTCAAAAAAAGACCACCTTGGGAAAACCTCCTCCACAGGTTAACAGACAGCCTCAGCTTCCAGGGGATCTCCTTAAAACCAATTGGTAGCAAGATATGGGCAATTTTGCAGACAGGAAAACCCACTGCAGCTCAAGTGAACTGAAACAAGGTAGGTAAACAATGAAAAGTTTATTATGCTAAAAAAAAATCACAACAGTGGAAGGGAAAACGCAAGGGAGTAAAAAGAAGGCACTGATCAACAGGAGGACGAGAGAGAGAGAGAGAGAGAGAGAGAGAGAGAGAGAGAGAGAGAGTGATAGCAAAAGTTGGCAAGGACGTTAAAATGCATGTAAAACAATACCCCTGCATGACTAACTGGATACAATCCCTACTTTGCTTACACACTGCTCCAGAGTCCTGGTCCTAACAGTCACACTCCCAACTAGTTAAGCGGGCAAGCCACCAAGGAGTGTGAGATGCTTCTGATGTCAGACCTGGGAAAATGTGCAAGTATGTGACCCTGACAATGGGCTGGAGGGTGTTATTTGAGCTCCTGAATTTCCTGCTCTGGAAAATCAGGTGGACTTCCTGGTCCAACAGACTGACTCAAAACCAAGTTCTTTGTTTACCAGTCAGTTGGGGGGGGGGGGAGAGAAGATGTGCAGACAATAGACAAAAGATGATGGTTTCTACATCAGCATTACTCAGCAGTCCCCTAGAGAGCCTTTCACAGAAAACTCTAGGATGCAGGAAAGGTACAAAATATAAGTAAGTATGTATTTGTTCCACTGGACATAGTAGACAGGAACCCTCTGTCATTCAGTTTTACATTCCCTTCAACTGCAGATGTAGAGAATGTAGAGGGGGAAGAGGGTTCATTCCTGCTGGCCCTACTCCATAACCCACCCTGAAGAAATACCTCTACATGCATAGATGCTCCTTTTAGATTTTGTGGCAAATCCACAAATTTCTCCCCAAATTTCCACTTTTTCCAACTCTCTCCCCTCCCCGGTTTTTCCATGGCTTCAACGCTTCTGGAAATTTTACATTTCTAGCTATGGTCCCGGTTTTGGTGGTCTTTTTACTACTGGGGAACTCCTTCTGCCAAGGAAGTCACTGAAGCCAGAACATAAGGGTGGCTTTCAGGCATGCCTTCCCCACATTGAAAATTTACTCTCTTTTTTTTTTCCTGATGTACACGGGGAGGAGGGGCAGAATGCATCCACACACACCCTGGAGCTTTTAGCAGGGTAACTGTGTGCCTCTCCTAAGACAGCCAGCCTTGAAGGTAACTTACCCACAAATCCCTATGGGCCAGAGAACTCAAAGTGATCTGGCAAGCAGCTCATCCCAGGTTAATCCTCACACACTTTGGTCACACAGCTGACTGGAAGCTGGCCTGAACACCTTCATCTTCAAGAATGCTGCTAAGCCTGCGCTTATGGAGGGGAGCAAGAGGTGGGATGGAGAAGTTAATTAGGGTTTCGTCTTGTTTAGTGTCTGCGATGACTTTTTCATCTGAAGAGGAGCATTTTAACAATTTTATTTCACAACCCACAGGGCTTGACAGAAAGTGGAACTCTTTGCCACAGGATGTGGTGATGGCGATTGGCCTGGGCGCCTTTAAAAGGGGATTGGACAAGTTTCTGGAGGAAAAATCCATTACTGGGTACAAGCCATGATGTGCATGCGCAACCTCCTGATTTTAGAAATGGGTTATGTCAGAATGCCAGATGCAAGGGAGGGCACCAGGATGCAGGTCTCTTGTTATCTGGTGTGCTCCCTGGGGCATTTGGCGGGCTACAGGAAGCTGGACTAGATGGGCCTATGGCCTGATCCAGTGGGGCTGCTCTTATGTTCTTAACATAAGGGACAGAGAAGACAACATTTGTTTTTCTCCAAAAATTGTAGGAAGAATGCTATGGCTGAAACTGGGTATGAGTTATACTTGGAGAGATAAAAATTTTCCTGAAAAAGGAAGCCTAAGCACACTGTTATCGATGTTCCTCCATACCTACTTTACCCAGGCTTCACGCACTGGAGAGGACACTCTGTTCTAGAACCACCATTCAGAGCGTGACACCATAGTCTTCCGAGACTGAAGGATGCCAACAACATCGATGTTTGCTGCCAAGCATCAAAGAAGCTGTGTGGTTTTTAGCTCTGAACAGCTGACATGCATATGCCACAAGTAGGCAGGTATTCATGAATTTTTTAAACATGCTTTCCTCCGTTCTTCCCCCCCCCCCGGGATAATATGATCTCTCATTCCCTTTAAGTTCATTTTCTTAGATTTGTTCCAGAAAAGGATGCATTGCCAAATACGAATAGTACATTCATTACTGTTATGGATACTCACTCAGGGTGCTAAATAAGCTTGGAAGACCAAAAGTTACAAGCAGATAATGGACTCATTCTTGAGGACTGAGGGCCAGACTAGGCATTACTTTTAAGTATGCATTTTACAGTTGTGTGCTCACTGGTGGCTAGTTTTCTTTTTTAAAATGCAAAATAGCAATCAGACCAGGAAGGTGTTTAACTCTTTGCCCCACCACAGTCTGAAGCAATTAGGGGCCCCCATGATTAGGGCCCCCCATGGCTGCTATTGGCGGGAGGTCTGGTCTAGAGCAAGGGTGCCCAAACCCCACTTGCGGCCCTCAAGGCCTCTCAATGCGGCCCTCAGGGAGCTCCCAGTCTCCAATGAGCCTCTGGCCCTCCAGTGATTTGTTATTTATGTATTTATTTATACAGGTATTTATATACCGCCTTTCTTGGTCGTCCGATTTCTCCTCAGACTTTTGCACCGATGCAACTGCTCTCAGCGTGAGGGCGACTGTTTGACCTCTCGCGTGAGCTGTGGGATGAGGGCTCCCTCCACTGCTTGCTGTTTCACATCTGTGATGCAGTAGCGGCAGCAAAGGAAAGACCAGCCTTGCTTTGTGCAAGGCCTTTTATAGGCCTTGAGCTATTGCAAGACCTTCATTCATTCATATAACTTCATCTTTAATATATTCATTTATGTAAACGTATGTAAATTTATTCAAATTTGAAATGTAAATTAATTCTTTTTTTCCCCCGGCCCCCAACACAGTGTCAGAGAGACAATGTGGCTCTCCTGCCAAAAACTTTGGACACCCCTGGTCTAGAGGGTAGAGCCTCTGTTAGCCTGAAGATAACATCAGAAGGTCGCCAGTTTGAGGACACCGGCAGCTCCCTGAACGGCTGAGAATTGCGAGACCTTGAAGCAGCTGACAAGCCAAACTGGTGATTCCACCTGCTCTTGGTGTGAGCAAGAAGCGTCTTGGCTGCCCTCCATGTGAGAGATGGAGCTGCTTGTCAGACTGCGTGGGAGAACTGGAGGCCAGAAGTGAGACCAAACCAGGAAGATCCAATCTGAAATGTTGTTGGTTCTTGAAAGAGAGAACCTCTATGATTGTAAAAATCCCCTTAAGAACATAAGAACAGCCCCACTGGATCAGGCCATAGGCCCATCTAGTCCAGCTTCCTGTATCTCACAGCGGCCCACCAAATGCCCCAGGGAGCACACCAGATAACAAGAGACCTCATCCTGGTGCCCTCCCTTGCATCTGGCCTTCTGACATAACCCATTTCTAAAATCAGGAGGTTGCGCATACACATCATGGCTTGTACGCCGTAATGGATTTTTCCTCCAGAAACTTGTCCAATCCCCTTTTAAAGGCGTCTAGGGTAGGCGCCAGCACCACATCCTGTGGCAAGGAGTTCCACAGACCGACCACACACTGAGTAAAGAAATATTTTCTTTTGTCTGTCCTAACCCACCCAACACTCAATTTTAGTGGATGTCCCGTGGTTCTGGTATTATGTGAGAGTGTAAAGAGCATCTCCCTATCCACTCTGTCCATCCCCTGCATAATTTTGTAGGTCTCAATCATGTCCCCCCTCAGGCGTCTCTTTTCTAGGCTGAAGAGGCCCAAACGCCGTAGCCTTTCCTCATAAGGAAGGTGCCCCAGCCCCGTAATCATCTTAGTCGCTCTCTTTTGCAGCTTTTACATTTCCACTATGTCTTTTTTGAGATGCGGCGACCAGAACTGGACACAATACTCCAGGTGTGGCCTTACCATAGATTTGTACAACGGCATTATAATACTAGCTGTTTTGTTCTCAATACCCTTCCTAATGATCCCAAGCATAGAATTGGCCTTCTTCACTGCCGCCGTACATTGGGTCGGCACTTTCATCGACCTGTCCACCACCACCCCAAGATCTCTCTCCTGATCTGTCACAGACAGCTCAGAACCCATCAGCCTATATCTAAAGTTTTGATTTTTTTGCCCCAATGTGCATGACTTTACACTTACTGACATTGAAGCACATCTGCCATTTTGCTGCCCATTCTGCCAGTCTGGAGAGATCCTTCTGGAGCTCCTCACAATCACTTCTGGTCTTCACCACTCGGAAAAGTTTGGTGTCGTCTGCAAACTTAGCCACTTCACTGCTCAACCCTGTCTCCAGGTCATTTATGAAGAGGTTGAAAAGCACCGGTCCCAGGACAGATCCTTGGGGCATACCGCTTTTCACCTCTCTCCATTGTGAAAATTGCCCATTGCCACCCACTCTCTGCTTCCTAGCCTCCAACCAGTTCTCAATCCATGAGAGGACCTGTCCTCTAATTCTCTGACTGTGGAGTTTTTTCAGTAGCCTTTGGTGAGGGACCGTGTCAAACGCCTTCTGAAAGTCCAGATATATAATGTCCACGGGTTCTCCCAAATCCACATGCCTATTGACCTTTTCAAAGAATTCTATAAGGTTCGTGAGGCAAGACTTACCCTTACAGAAGCCATGCTGACTCTCCCTCAGCAAGGCCTGTTCATCTATGTGTTTTGAGATCCTATCTTTGATGAGGCATTCCACCATCTTACCCGGTATGGATGTTAGGCTGACCGGCCTATAGTTTCCCGGGTCCCCCCTCTTTCCCTTTTTAAAAATAGGCGTGACATTTGCTATCCTCCAATCTTCTGGCACCGTGGCCGTTTTGAGGGACAAGTTGCATACCTTAGTCAAGAGATCTGTAACTTCATTCTTCAATTCCTTAATAACTCTTGGGTGGATGCCATCAGGGCCCGGTGACTTATTGATCATTAATTTATCAATGAGGTCTGAAATATCTTCTCTTTTAACCTCTATCTGACTTAACTCCTCGGTCAGGAGGGGCCGTTCGGGCATCGGTATCTGCCCGAGGTCTTCTGCCGTGAAGACAGATGCAAAGAACTCATTTAATTTCTCTGCCATCTCTAAGTCTCCTTTTATTTCCCCTTTCCCTCCCTCACCATCCAGAAGGCCAACCGCTTCTCTGGCGGGTTTCCTGCTTCTAACATATTTGAAGAAGCTTTTATTATTCCCCTTAATGTTGCTGGCCATGCGTTCCTCATAGTCTCGCTTGGCCTCCCGTATCACCTTCTTACATTTCTTTTGCCACAGTTTATGTTCCTTTTTATTCTCCTCATTAGGGCAAGACTTCCATTTACGGAAGGAAGCTTCCTTGCCCTTCACAGCCTCTCTAACTTGGCTGGTTAGCCATGCGGGCACCCTCCTGGATTTAGTGGAACCCTTCTTTCTTTGCGGTATACACCTCTGCTGGGCCTCTATTACTGTTGTTTTAAGCAGCCTCCATGCACTCTGGAGAGATTGGACTCTTTTTACCCTCCCTTTCAACCTCCTTCTAACCAGCCTCCTCATTTGGGGGAAGTCTGCCTGTCGGAAGTCAAGGGTTTTTGTTAGAGATTTGCCTGGTATTCTTCCCCCAACATGCATGTCAAAACGGATCGCAGCATGATCACTGTTCCCCAATGGCTCAGTAATGTTTACATCTCTAACCAGGTCCTGCATACCGCACAATATTAAATCCAGAGTCACCTGTCCTCTGGTGGGCTCCGTGACTAGCTGCTCTAAGCCACAGTCATTTAGCACGTCAAGAAATCCGGTTTCCTTATCGTGACCAGAACACAAATTGACCCAGTCAATATGAGGATAATTGAAGTCCCCCATGATTACAACCCTGTCCCTCCTTGTCACCTCCCTGATCTGTTTCCTCATTTCAAGGTCCCCATCCGATTTCTGGTCTGGAGGACAATAGCACGCCCCCAGTATTACATCGCTGCACAAGCCTGGTAATTTAACCCACAGAGATTCTACGGTGGAGTCGGACCCACCTTCAATCTCTACTTTTCTGGATTCTATCCCTTCCTTAACATAAACGGCCACCCCACCTCCAACACGCCCCTGCCTGTCCCTCCTGTAGAGTTTATAGCCCGGGATTGCGGTATCCCACTGATTCTCCGCATTCCACCAGGTTTCCGTTATGCCCACTATGTCAATGTTTTCCCTTGTCACCAGACATTCCAGTTCTCCCACCTTTGCTCGTAGACTTTGGGCATTCGCATAAAAGCATTTGTACACGGAATGCCCCAGGATGGGCTGCTTATTCGCTCCTTTGTCCCCGCATCCTCTCATTGTGCCAAACCGTCTATCACATCCCATCACGCTACCTTTGCCAATTTCTTGAGGGATTTAGAAATGCCTGCCTATGTAAACCGCCTTGAAAAAAGTCAGAGAAGTAATCCAATGACCAGAAAGGCGGTATATAAATGGTGGTGGTGGTGGTGGTGGTTGTTGTTATTTACCCCAAGATAGAAGCTCCCATAGGTGCCAGTCCAGCGTGGGACCATAAGGTGGGCAAAGAGTTAAAACTCTGCACCACACACACATACACACCACTGTTCCCATCTGGTTCAGACCTCCTCCCCCTGTATCTACTATTCGGCATCTTTAAAAAATCAAGATAAGATAAAGCAATATGAAATCTGAGCAATCTTTACAAATTACAGATGAAATGAGAAGACATTGATTTGCCTGAGTTCTCAATCAGCTTAAACATTGCACTGAGCAGACCTGTAGCCCATGATGATTCAGTTCACCTAACCATAACAATTGGAGTTATTCAAGAATTTGGATGTGTATAGAAGTCAGACTGATAGCACAACCTTATCCTTTTGCCCACCGTAGCATGTGGCTGCAAAAAAAAACAAAAAACAAGCTGCACTGCATGTTATGGTGGAAGCCAATTGGGTGGCGTGGGAGGGGAAAAGAAAATATCTTCTTCCCTTAACCCTCTGTAACCACTTGATTGCCACTGGCCTACTGGCAATCGGTCTCCTCAGACTTGCACCAGCTCCTTAGCTGGCACAAGTCCAAGGAGACAAAGGGGGTGCGTCGGCTTACTCAGAGGAGGAGAGCATATGGCGCAAGTCACCCGTGCCAGGTGCTGCCTCATCCTGCTTCTCACACACCTGTAGCCCTCCCCCATGATTCCATCCACCATATTCTACCCACCCCATCCCATCCACCCAACTCACCACCATTAGCGGGCCTTCCCACCACCATGTGTGAGGCCTCAGTGGTGGAAGCACATGGCTATGAGTGCTTCTGGATCAATGTTTGTGACACTAGTTCTGGCAAAGGCACATAGGAACGGGCCATGGAACAAGTAAAAGGCTAACAGACCAACAGACAAGTGCACCATAATGTTAAAAAATATATATGCTAATGCTAGTGCCTCAGTTTCCCAGTGTATAAAGAGAGGAATGATCATTATTCCCAGCCCAACATTACTGATGGAGCAGGCAGTAAAGGGCTATGCTGGCACATAGTGGCTATAGGGGAGCTCAAAAATAAAAGAGCAACACAGAGAAAGAGACAGTCTGATATTTAACATGGCCTATGCCAAATAAAAGTTAGCTAAGTAGTTCAAATTCAGTGTACCTGTATTCATCTTTCTATTTATCCTATCAACTTGACTCTTCCTAACCACATGTGATTATCCTCGAAGAAAGGCTGCCTGACTGCAGTGGTGTGTCTGCTCTTACTAGTAGTGGCCCTCCAGGTTTCCCTAGGTAGCCTTTCCCAGCTATACCAGTGAAAGTTCTTTTTCACTGACAACACCAGCAACTGAACATGGGACTTTCTGCAGGCAAACATATGCTCTGCTGCTGGGCTGGGACCCCCTTCCTGAATCACCTTTCAGGCAATACTACTACATCAATGGTTCCCAAAATTTTTAGCACTGGGACCCACTTTTTAAAATGACACTATCAGGATCCACCTAGGTTTATCATACTTTTTACTTTTTACCTCCTCCTTATTTATTTATTTATTTATTTATTTATTTATTTATTTATTTATTTATTATTGTTATTGTTATTGTTATTGTTATTGTTATTGTTATTGTTATTGTTATTGTTAACAACAGTATTTATATACCGCTTTTCAACTAAAAGTTCACAAAGCGTTTTACAGAGAAAAAACAAATAACTAATGGCTCCCTGTCCCAAAAGGGCTCACAATCTAAAAAGATGCAAATGAATACCAGCAGACAGCCACTAGAACAGACACTGCTGGGGTGAGATGGGCCAGTTACTCTCCCCCTGCTAAAAAAAGGAGCATATTTACACATGCTTGCAAACTGCAGGAGCTGAGCTCTTTGCAAGGTTATTAGCAGCCATTGTATCTGATTTTTTTGAATAGCCTCAGGGCTTGAGGCAATTACTTATCTGATCTTTCCATCTCCCACCAGTGGTCCTAACCCACAATTTGGGAACCACTGTACTACATCCATTTATCATTTGTTTAGTTAAAATGAAAAGCCATGTGTTGACACAATCTGATGCAGAGTGCAGCCATGGAACCTCTTTCAAATATGAAGGCTGGAACATGTGAAGTAATCATAAAGATTACTCCATAGCATCTTCAGAGGGTGGGACTAAAAGGAAAGATGTTTCAAATGAAAGTAGGGTTTGGATCTGGCATCCCTTCCTCCCCATTTTACAACACAATTGGTGCTATACAAAACATAAAAATTGTATGCACCCTGGGCAGAGGGTTTACTGTTAACCATAATCCAACAATGTTGTGTTCCTGCAAGTGCAATTCAAGGAAACAAACTGCCATCCACAAGAAAGCTATCTGTATACCGATTCATTTCTCAACTATGGGCGCAGTCCTAACCCCTTATGTCAGTGCTTTCCAGCACTGGCATAGCGGTGCCAATGGAACATGTGCTGCATCCTGCAGTTGGGTGGCACTCACAGAGGCCTCCTCAAAGTAAGGGAATGTTTGTTCCCTTACCTTGGAACTTCATTGCCCTTCCTTGTCCTTCATTGCTTCCAGCACTGACATAAGGGGTTAGGATTGCGCCTTATATCAGCACAGTAGCCCACAGAATTGTCCACTGTCACTTCCAACAATATAAGCAGAAAGCAAGGTCTGGCTTTCAGTTTAACCCATTTTTGCCCAACCCACAAGCGTACACATTTGATCCCTGTTGCTTATATGCAAGGTTGGGCAGAAAAGGCTTAGAAACAGCAAGCTATTAAGGTGCTTGATGGAGGCAAACAAGATCATGTTGGCACCTGAATTGTTCAGTTCACATCTTCAGGTCTAACAAAAAGCTAGAATTATTCTCATAAACAATGTTTGTTGTGGGGAGGAAATATTTCAGGTTCAGAAACATTGCAAACACACACAGGTCTAAAACCAGGGAAATTTATATTCCTATTACAGATTTCTATTACAGCTCCTTTACCACAGATAGCACCAAGCTACCAAAGACATCGAGAACACCGAAGACAAGTTTGGGTAGAGAGCCACGCTCCACAGTCTTCCCGTACTATCACTTACAGCCCAATCCTATCCACACTTTCCTGGAAGTAAGTCTCATTGACTCTAATGGAACTGACTTCTAAGTAGACATGCACAGGATTGGGCTGTTAGGTAGCTAACCAGCATCTAAAACAGACATGGGGAAAAATGCCATCTATTTGGAAATGTAATGGAAAAATGTAACATTAATATAGAATAGGAGATGGTTAGTCTTTTTATGGTCATGTACTTTGAGTAAAACAATTCAATCTTCCTGCTCGTATTAATGAAAACAAGTAATACATGCATAAGGCAAAAATATACTTGCATAACTAGCTGATTATGATAGCTGGTACTTAAGTCCATTTCTATAGACAGAGAGGCATGCCAGGAAATGTCTAACAGACAGCATTATTGCATGAAAAATATTTCATCCCTCTTTAATTTAACCTAATTCAGTTTAACATAAGTTGAATTAGGTTATAAACTTGAAGCTTGGCCAAGCAAGACTGATCTGACAGTTAGAAAGCAAAGAGCACCAAGCAATATCTTGGCTTGCATCCAATCCTACCATTACTGTGTTGCTTTTCAAAAGGACAGGACAGGAGAGCAAAGCTCTGCCCATAATGAGATACGTTGATCGATGATACAATCTATTGCAAAAATCCCTACTTCTACTGCCTTTAGATACAGGACAAACTCTTCCAAATATACACATTCGTCCAGAGGAAAAATAAAGGAATAATCTTAACATTTATTAATTTTTTGTGCCCTCCCCCCTGCAAGGAAATACTCCTGCACAAGCTTCATTAACATGAGTGGGGACCATGCAAAAGGATATCGAGACACAACTCCCATTCATTTCAGTCGGGTTTGTGCAAAAGCATTTTCCAGAAGTTTACGGCCAAAAGAGATAAAGAAATAATAGTACAATTACCCACTGACTTCAGGGAGTCCAATATATGGGGGTAAGTCAGTGGACCAGTCGGTGAGCTGGAAATTAAGCAACACAGTTCTTTCCTCTTTCACATAGTAAATTAAAATTCAATCCTTTGGACGCTACTGGTTGAATTCCCTTAAGTAACTCAGGGTGCAATCCCATGCATGTCTACTCAGATTTAAGTCCCATTGCATTCAATATTCCTTACTCCATTCAATATTTCCTTACTCCCAGGAAAGTGTGCATAGGATTGCAGCTACAGAAAAAGATTAATGCTGGAAGAGACTATAGTCAATGGAAGTGTCAGAGATGAACACATGGATGGATCCAACAGACACTTTGAAGTTTCACCTATAGGGAGTTTCCAGAAATGAGGACATTACAGGGAGTTTCCAGAAATGGGGACACTTGAAAAGTTTAAATAAAGTGAACTTTCCATCTGGCCCTTCAGGAACCTGTAGAGAGGGTACATACCAGTTCTCTTCACCTTCATTTTAATTCTCACAACAGCCTTGTGAGAGTGACTGCCCAAGAAGCCCCCTGATCATAGTTCACAAGCTACTGCTATATCCACACAGATGTGGGGGGAAAAGAGTGATTCCTCCCCGCCCCCCAGGATTAGGAAAGACACCCCTACACCAGCTCCTCCAATTACAGCTTCAGTATTCTTTATCTGGGTTGCCTGAGACAGGAAGGTGTCTGGATTTTGAATTTGTCTGGATTTCGGAATGTAATGTATAAATGTAATGAAAAATGCTTCCTCTTGCTCTTTTCAATGTAATCCATACGGATGTCCTTTGGCCTCTGACATTTTTCAGCCATGTCTGTACAGGTACACACCATAGAGCAGAGAACAGAACAATGAATCTCAACCTTTTTAATCTCACAACGCCACAGGTAAGGCACTAAAATGGTCAATGGCTCTGACTCCGTTTTACTCCCCCCACCCGGGATGGCTCCAAAGGGGAGCACGCGGCGGTGTGGCTCCCTGCACAACTCAGTGCTTTGCCCCCCTCTGGCTACGCCGCCGGCAAGAAGCGCGGCTCGATGCCGCCTGCACGCCAGGGTGAGGCTCCCTGCGAAACCTGGTGCTTTGACCCCCCCTGCCTACGCCACCTCCTCCCGCCCCTCCCCCGTTCTGGGAAACCCCGGCGGTCTTCCCGGGAAAGGGGAGGGCGGCTGCTCTCTCTCCGCCAGCCCTGAGCCAAGACGACCCCCCTGGGAAGGCGGCACCACTCCCTCCCTCCCTCCCTCGGGGTCTCTCCCGAGCAGTCTGCTCGCGAGGGGCCAGGAGAGAGGAGCAGTCTCCGGGGCTGAGAGGCGGGCGGGGAGGGGAGGGCGCTCTGGGGGGCCGAGCCTCACCTGCGCGGCCATGAAGGAGAGGTCCATGGTGCTGCTGGAGTCGGAGCTGCTGCTCCTGGTCGAGCTGCTGGTGAAGCTGGTGGTGAGGCTGCTGCCGCCTCCTCCTCCGCCCCCTGGCGCGCAGGGGTCCCGGGGGGGCTGGCCGGGGGCCTCCCCCAGCAGCAGCTTGGGCCGCGTTACCAGTTCCAGCTCCCCGCGGTGGCGGAGCCCGCCTGCGCCCCGCCGCTGCTGCTGCTGCTGCCGCCCCGCCGCTGCACCATAGTCTTCCTCCCCCAGCGCCAGCACGGAAGCGATCGCCCTCCCAGCCAGCCAGCCAGCCAGCCGGCCCGCCCACCCACTCGCCCGGGCGGAGGGGAGGGGGCAGCCTCAGCGCCGCCTTCTCCCCAGGACGCACCCCCTGGCCTGCCACCTGTTGGGCAGGGCTGCTCCTGCACTGAAGGCAGGCAGAGGGGCAGCAGGTGAAGCCCCCCTCCCAGCAGCAATCTGCCTCCATCATCAGGGCGGGGGGGGGTGTACAGGGGCAGGGGGTAGCCAGAGGGCAGCACCTCCAGCCCCTGTAAGGCTACAGCATTTGGGGCTCTCCAGTCTAGAACACTATTTCTCAAACTGTGGATCGTGAGCCCGTTTCAGGTGGGTCCCCATTCAACATTTAATTTTTCGTGTATTAGACTTGATGGCATGTGACTGCATTTGGGGGGCTCTGGACTTTTAGCAGGCTACAACATCTATGCTTTTAACAATGAGAGTCCAAGGGGCTTCCTCCTGGGTGAGCGTGGAAAGGATTGCAACCTAAGATCGTTAAAAATTTTCCTGCTTCTAGCCATGACATCACATCCCGAGAGATTATCATTCTAAAAAGTGGATCCTGGGCTAAAACGTTTGAGAACCTCTGCTCTAGAGTATTGTATATTGTATTGGCAACCTTCAGTCTCGAAAGACTATGGTATCGCGCTCTGAAATGTGGTTCTGGCACAGCGTCTAGTGTGGCTGAAAAGGCCAATCCAGGAGTGACAATCCCTTCCACACTGGGAGCAGGTGCAGTCTGTCCCTGGCCTGTCTCCCTGGCTATGGACCTTCCTTCTTTGCCTCTTTGCCTCAGACTGCTGGCCAAGTGTCTCTTCAAACTGGGAAAGGACTTGCTACACAGCCTGCCTCCAAGTGGGCCGCTCAGAGGCCAGGGTTTCCCACTTGTTGAGGTCCATCCCTAAGGCCTTCAGATCCCTCTTGCAGATGTCCTTGTATCGCAGCTGTGGTCTACCTGTAGGGCGCTTTCCTTGCATGAGTTCTCCATAGAGGAGATCCTTTGGGATCCGGCCATCATCCATTCTCACGACACGACCGAGCCAACGCAGGCGTCTCTGTTTCAGCAGTGCATACATGCTAGGGATTCCAGCACGTTCCAGGACTGTGTTGTTAGGAACTTTGTCCTGCCAGGTGATGCCGAGGATGCGTCGGAGGCAGCGCATGTGGAAAGCGTTCAGTTTCCTCTCCTGTTGTGAGCGGAGAGTCTAGAGTGGTGCTTCTCAAACTGTGGGTTGGGACCCACTAGGTGGGTTGCAAGCCAATTTCAGGTGGGTCCCCATTCATTTCACAATTCTATTTTAAATATATTGGACTTGATGGAACCATGGTATGTGACTGCATTTGGGGAAATGTTACATTTCTGCTCTGCCACATCCTGAACCCCATGTTGGGCCCCCCACCCGGGGCATCTCAACTCTGCACCAGCTAAACAACTGGCACAGACCTGAGTAACCCCACTGCAGGACCTGCTCCCTTCCCCTGAGGAGCTGCCAGCAGCTGCCTGGTGCCCTAAGGATACAGTGGTTGTCATTTTGGGCCACTGCTCCTTTGAGCACTGGGCATTTCAGGCTTAGATTGTCTCAACCTCACATTTTTCTACCTTGAAATGGGCATATAATGGTCACACCTGAGACTTGACCCAGTGAGGAGGGTGTAGCAAGAGTGATCTGAGTAGATCTGGTACCTGAATTGGGGCAGGTTTGTTGTCCCTGTTAGTTTCCCCCATAAAAGCAACAAACACAACATGCCCTTATGCACTCTACCACCACAGTTGCTTCCACTTGTTCCCTGCCAACCTAGCTGCTTAGGTGGGCAGTGTGAGGTGTACTTGCCACTCGGTGGGTGGCAGCAAACCAGGAGGGTATGGGAGGCAGATGTGGGGTGTAGGACTTCTCTCATTGGTTCACCACTCACCCCACCCAGCTCTCTGCTCAAAGTGGCTACTTTAGGCAGACTTATGGCTGCCCCTCAGACTGATCCTCAGTGTAGGTCAGTAGTAGAAAACTTGTGCTGGTATGCAGAAGGTCCCAGGTTGACAGCCCAATCCATGTAAATTATATTATAGTTAATGAGGCTTACTCCCAGGTAAGTGTGCATAGGATTACATCCTGAATGGGACTGAGAAAGTCCATTGTCTGAAACCCAGAAGATTCAGCACAGGTATGAGAGCTGCTGTCGGATAGTGGCCAAGAGGCTGAGCTGTGAATCAGGGTCTCCCTGCTTCAAATTTCACATCTGCCATGAACTTAAGGAAGTCACTCCCTCTCAGTTTCACCTGCAATTATACAGGATTGTTGGAAGGATTATATCATGTGAAACTCTTTGAACACTCAAAAGTACAACTGCAGTTCATAACAGCAAGAGGCCCAAGTGGTCCCCTGAATGTGTAGGTTAGACATCCACAATGGTATTCTGGTCCTTAAGTCACCAGTGTAATTCAAACTATAAATAAACATGCCTGCAGAAACTAGGAAAACCAACTGTAGCCTCATTATATGCAGGCAGGCTTGGAAAAAATAATCCCCAGAGACTGTAATGTGCCGATGATGGGCAGGCAAGTTTATATATATATACTTTTGCAGAGGCTAAAATCACAAGTTAGAAAATAAGAAGGCTTCCTTGTCTCAGACAGTTTTGCTTGGGAACTTATCCAATGGTTTCTATGCATCAGGAGCTCTCAGGATTCATTTTGAGAAACTGAGGCCACACTGGGTGAAAACATGCATTTGAAGAACTGAAGGTGTGTGCAAAGTCAGGCATCTTTAACTGCCAAAATGTATGTTGGAAGCCAAATGGCCCATTGAGTCTCACCAGTGAAATGCACAGGTGTATAAATTTTCCAAGTGTCATTGGCACATCTTTTCAACATAAGGTTGGTTTATCCAGATGGCATTTTCTACCCAATGCTAAACAAGAACTTGGGAGGGGGAGGGAATACTCCACTGAAGAGGTGCTTCCTGTTGCAAGGGTGGGCTTGGTCCAGATTCAAGCACCTTTGATGTGGGTGTACATACCACTGTTGCCATACCCTCCATAAAGCTGCATAAAAGGCAGAGATCTGGCCACCTACCCCCTTACGTTGCTCCTTCCTTGTGAGGTCCCTTTAAAAAGTCAGGAAGTGTGGAAGAATACGGGGATTGGCATGGTCCAAACCTAGGCTATGCACAACAACCGGTTGAAAACAGTGATGGAATATGGAATATGTGATACTCATTCAAATACTATCATCTGCAAGGGTCAGTGAAAAATGACACCGTAATATTACTTTACATTTCCATAGTATTTTCTGAGTGTGAAAAGCAATTCACACATCGTATCCTTACAACAGCCTTATAAGGTAAGTATCGTTATCCTGTTTTTGCAGCAAAGCCTGGAAAGGAGTGGCTTGTCTAAGGCCATCAAATGAGTTCTTGGCAGAGGTGAGATTCAGCTGGTGTTCTGATTGGCAGCTCAGTCTCAAAGGGTGCAAATCCTAACAGGGACTTGGGCTGGTGCAAGTCCCTTGCGCCGGCCCAAGGGTGGCGCAGAAGTGCCAGAAAGCACTTTTGTGTCACTCTGCTTGAAGTTGAGCCGACACATGGATGTGCGCCGGCCTCCCTGCACTGTCACAGGCCCCGGGCACAGGGTGAGTTGCACTGGCTGTACTTGGCCTGCGCACTGGGGAGGGCATGGGGAGGGTGGGGAGGAGGTGGGCGGGAGGCATTCTGGGGTCAGGGGAGGGCGGGCAGCAGACGTTCCTCGGTTGGGCGGGTGGGGAGTGGGAGGCGGGGCCAGAATCCAGCGGTTATGCCAGATCCTGACCCCCATTCCCAGGTGGCACAGAACAGCCTCTGGCTGCTCTGCTCGGATCTGTGCCACCTCCTGAGGTGGCTCAGATCTGAGTAGACCCATTGGGGCTGCTGCAGCATGACACAAGATAAGGGGAAGGGATTACCCTTGCCTGGTGCTATGCTGCTTTTGGCTCCAAACTTGCGTTGGTTACAGCACAGGCCCACTTGCCTGCCTGTTCCAGGGCAAGTTAGGACTGGGCTGTTAGTCACTGCAGACACCAGCTCATCACATCTCATTTGGGAGTCTGCCTAAGTTTTCCAGTTTGGGTGATTTATATATCATGAGCCGAAGCTGCAAAACAACTGAAATAAATCACCTATAATCTGATCTTGATACAATGCACATACATTCCAACAGAGAAAGTCTAGCCTTGGACCATTTGTTGGCTCTCGAGAACAAATGGAGGAGGGCAAACCTTGTATGCCTCCCTGAGCATCTTGAAGAAAGGATAGGCTCCATGATTATGGCAATATCACCTGGAAAGGGGAATTGAGTAATGCTTTAGGCTGCAATCCTTTATGAACTTCCAGGAAGTAAGTCCCATTGAACACAATGGAACTTACCTCTCAGTAGACATGTATGCTGTAAATCACTCAAATCATGCTATGAGGTCTTAAAGTGCTTTATAAAATGTTGCTTTAAAGTTGTTTCCTTTTAAAAAAAAAAAGTCAGGAGGTGTTGGGGGGGGGAGTTGTGTGTGCACATTTTGGTTTTTCAGTACAGTGGAACAAGTCAATTAGTGAATACTGGGTTTGTCAGATTTCCTCCGGCATAGTAGGAAATCCTTTGTAGCCATGAATGTGTGCATAAGCTCTGCTTTTGCTTCATAAAGCAGATCTAACCAAATTTGACAACTCAGTCTGGCTTCAGAAGGGGATTTGTGTACATTTGCATTTACTGTATGTCATAGCTGAATTCTGCAAAGCAATTAATTCCCTGTTCTCTCTTCATGGATCTCATTTGGTCTTGCTGGAACAGACCAAAGGACCATTTAGTACAGCAAATTGTATCCTGTTCCCAAACCCAGGGGTGGCTTAGCCATTAGGGAAGGTGATACAGGTTGCATCAGTGGCAGATTTCAGGGGGGTAAGAGAGCAGTAGATTCAGGGTGTCCTTCACTCCCTCCCTCCCACTGCCCCACATATGAGCCACATTGATCCACTTTTTGCCCGCTAAAAGCAAGCAAAAAGTAGATCATCTGTCACTTTGCTCCTGGTGCAATCTCTTCAAATGTGGAAGTGCAGAACTACTGGTTTGACAAGGAGCACATGAACAGAGGAGCACCTTTGTTCATGTGATTCCTTTAATGTGGAAATCCTGCACAACCACAGTTGAAGAAACCATGAGAGGAGTTATGTAAGAGGACTCAAAGTGGCATAGGGCCTCATTTGGGTCACACTGCCCCTGCCAAAAACAACCAGCTGGACGCAACCAGAAAGCGCACAAGCAAGATTTGATGCACATCGAAATTCACAGTAATTTAGCCCCAGTGTAATCTGCTCTTAAGCTAAACTGCCTCTGGAAAGGAGGTTTCATTCTCAGCTGCCTTGACTAATAGCCATTGATAGAGTTTTCTTCCATGAATTTGTTATTTAAAATTACCTATGATAGTAGCCATCACAACATCTACAGTCCAATCTGTATCATAACGTTCAAGAAAAAAGGAGCCCTGGATTCATTTGTGGTGTCTTTATTAAACAATATCTGTCCTACATGTGCAGCTCTTCCCCCTTCCATTCATTTTTATTCTGTTCCCCACTCTGCACCAGTAAGCCTTGTACAACTGTATTTATTCATCTGAAGAGCCGGGAGTTTGTTGTCTTGAGTAAACAGCATTCAAATGGAAGCATGGAACCCTGCCTGGAGACCAAGTGCATTATGTCAGCGAAGCCCACCCCCACTCGGTTGTTGCTATCCAACATAAAGCAGAACAGGGAGGCTGAATTTTTAATACAGCGTCTGATTGGACTGAATTGCCAGAAGACAGTGCACTTAGGGAACTCTTTACATTTTTCATTCATACTATGGTGCCACTTAGGGAACTGAATAAATAATTGGATAGATTTTTTTCTTGTTTAATGTGATGCAAGTATACTTGCACAGACATTTTAGAGAAATGATGAGCAAGGCGTGCTAGACAATTTTTATGTGATCTGCCCTAAAAATACTGAGAGGGAAAAACTGATGCTATTTCTCTTGTTTTCTTCTTTGGGCTAAACTACATGTTACGATAAACGTGCTTGGAACTGGTGTGCCCATTTTCTGCTCTCTAAATAGCAGCTGCGGGGTTGGGGTGATCCACATTGGCAGCACAGCATGATAGGAGCCTTGATCGATTTCTTCCTTCCTGGCATTTGCCCCGGGAGCCTTGGTTCATAAACAGGGCAACAAGATGTCCTCTTTTTCCAGTACATGTCCTCTTTTTTTAAGCCTTCTGTCCTGGAAAAGAACTTAAATGTCCTCCTTTTCCCTATCGAGTGGCCCCTGCAGGCAGCTCGTTGCCTTCTTGTAATTAATTATATGTAATATAATTCTAAATTTAATAAGTAATATATTGTTTAAATTAGCCTAATTAGCCTATTAGCCTATCCCCTGGGGGCTGGGGATAAGAATAGGTCCTCAGTTTGGCTGTACTTGTCAAAAGAGGCGACTAAACAGCCACCAGGTAGATGGGACTCGTTAGCCTGGGAAGGCAGCTCATCTGAGAGAAGGAAAACTCTGATCCCAAACCTCCACTGCCTTGTGGCTACATCCAGTTATGGAAAAGGCTTCAGGAGTCAACCTCGAGGCAAAATCCGGAGCCGGAGTCCCTGAGGCAGTTCATGGCTGAACACAGTCACGTTCTGGCAACTCCTGCGATGCCCCTGGAACCAACCATATTGGCCTCTGCCTTTCCATTGGACCATTTCAGCGACGTGGAGAGGGGAGATTTGCTGCATGGGTAACAGCCTATCCTCCATATCTACTTTACCCAGGCTTTGCGCACTGGAGAGAACACTCTGTTCCAGAACCACTTTTCAGAGTGCGATACCATAGTCTTCCAAGACTGAAGTCTTGTCTTGTTGGCATCCTGAAGACTGAAGTATGCCAATGTATAGCTTAATGAAATGAATATTATTTGTATTGGCAACCTTCAGTCTCGAAAGACTCTGGTATCGCGCTCTGAAAGGTGGTTCTGGCACAGCGTCTAGTGTGGCTGAAAAGGCCAATCCGGGAGTGACAATCCCTTCCACACCGGGAGCAAGTGCAGTCTGTCCCTAACCGGTAAGCTGCTGCTTCCCGTGTTGTGCTGACACCGTATGGCGAAGTTGGAGTGTCCTCTCCAGTGCGCGAAGCCTGGGTAAAGAAGGTATGGAGGATAGGCTGTTTCCCATGCAGCAAATCCCCCCTCTCCATGTTGCTGAAATGGTCCAATGGAAAGGCAGAGGCCAATACGGTTGGTTCCAGCGGCGTCGCAGGAGTTGCCAGAATAGAAGTGTTTTTAACTTTTATTTTGTCATGCCCTACATTTTGGGGTGTCTTTTCCTCTTTTGCGGTTATGACATCAGGTCACCCTGTTCATAAAATATGACTCCCCCCAGGTCTTCATAGCTATGGAGACCATCTTCTCACCGTTAGCTCTCATTGATGAAGTGTCAGCCAACAGACTATTAACCAGCAATCTGTTTGCCAAAGCAGTGGTCAGCCAGCAGCTATAACAAGATTCATTCTCCTGATCCAAAAAAACCTCAATAATAAATCCAATTGAGTTAGTGCTGAAGTAGCGCAGAGGACAAGTGACATGAGGCCCCCATGCAGGCAGCCTCATTGCGTGAACTGGGCTTTCCTCCTGGTGTTGCAGTGCGCTTTACAACGGTCACACAGTGTGACCGGATATTCTGTGCAGCCAAGTGGTGGCCGTGAACAGCAGCAACTGTGTACCAGCAACCTCTGGAAAAGCCCCAGCAATGGTAAGTCAGTGCAGGGAGTGGGCAGAATAGGGAGGGGGGTAGAACATGGTAGAGACCAAGGTGAGGGGGGTTGTGTGTCAAGGCTGGGAAGGGGTTGATATCTGTGGCAGAAGCTCCACCCTCCTACCCCCTTTCCCAAGGATGCAGCATGCACTCCTGGTGGTTTAGATAAGACTGGGTTGTCAATTCTGTTGCAAGTAATCTATCTCACATCATCTAATAGTGAGTACTGCTGCCTTTCAGCTGTCAAATATTGTCAGAAGTTGATTGCTGCATATCTGACGTAGCCTGCATGGAGCAGGGGTTTGGACTAGATCAGGGGTGTCCAAAGTTTTTGGCAGGAGGGCCACATCATCTCTCTGACACTGTGTTAGGAGCCTGGGGGAAAAAAAGAATTAATTTACATTTAAAATTTGAATAAATTTACATATGTTTACATGAATGAATATATTAAAGATGAACTTTTATGAATGAAGGTCTTGCAATAGCTCAAGGCCTATAAAAGGCCTTGCACAAAGCAAGGTTGGCCTTTCCTTTGCTGCCGCTACTGCATCACAGATGTGAAACAGCAAGCAGTGGAGGGAGCCCTCATTCCACAGCTCATGCGAGTGGTCAAACAGTCGCCCTCACGCTGAGAGCAGTTGCGTCGGGCCAGTGTGGGCTCCAACAAATCTCTGGAGGGCCAGAAACACATTGGAGACTGGGGGCTCCCTGAGGGCTGCATTGAGGGCCCCAGGCCTTGAGGGCTGCAAGTGGCCCCAGCGCCAGGGTTTGGGCACCCCTTGACTAGATGACCTACATGGACCCTTCTAGCTCTAATATTCTATTAGTGCTTGCACAGTCAGGAGCTCACTGCACAAATGGAAGATTCCTCCCAAATGGAATGAACGTTCTCCTTGTACCAGGGTCCATGATTTATAGCACTCCTCCTTTTGTTCCCAGAGGAAGCTTCTGTTTGTACAGTGAACTGCTGATGGTGGAAATGCTAGTCAGGGTTGCACCCTTTGATTCTATGAAAAAGGGCATGATTGAGAAATACAAAATGATGCAGGGGATGGACAGAGTGGATAGAGTGGATGTTCTTTTCTCTCTCACACAACACCAGAACCAGGGGACATCCATGAAAATTGAGCGCTGGGAGAGTTAGAACAAACAAAAGAAAATATTTCTTTACCCACCGTCTCATTAGTCTGTGGAACTCCTTGCCACAGGATATTGCGATGGCATGTGATCTAGATGCCTTTAAAAGGGGATTGGACAAATTTCTGGAGGAAAGTTGCATCATAGGTTACAAGCCAGGATGGGTTTGTGCAACATGCTGATTTCAGAAGCAGGCTACTTCAGAATGTCAGATGCAAGGGATTTCTGCTCTACTTTAAGTGAGCATTAAGAACACACTGTGGAGGGATCGCCGTTCTGTATGTGCGACTCGGTACGTCCACTACTAGCTGAGGTGAACATGGCTTGGAGCAAAAGTCGATACTGTTCATCCCGCCAAAGGCTCTTGTCATCTGTCAAAGGAAATGCATCATTCCCTGCAGAATATACAGCACCTGTCAAGTCAAACACACCATGAAGGAATCAATTTGGATACATCGTCCTCATAATGAAACAAATTGTCTATCAAGTAAGGCAGTGGTGGGGAGGGGATTTAAGGCACCTACAATTGGGGTCAAAATTCATTGATATGATGGATGTTCTGATAAAAGTGTATCCACTCTGTGGCCTTAAGCAAGATTTAAACTTAACATGTCATAAAGATGGAAAATGGACCTGATATGGAATAGTCATAGGACTAATACATTTTTTTTTTACTTCTTGCAATGGATAAATACAGAATTTATCAGCTATTTTTTTACTAATCAATTTCCAGCTAATTTCCAACTAATTTCCAACTAATCCTGTCTTCGCTAGTGCCGGTGCATCAGTTGCTGCACCAGCACTAGCCATTGTAAAGCACATTTGTGGCATCCTCAGCACTGAATCCTGATCTTTGGCTGTTGATGCTGGTAAGTATAGTACCGAGTGGCACAGGTGTGGGGCAGCAGGGAGGTGGGGCGGGGCGTAACAGAGCAGTGGAACTGCAGAGGGTGAGATGGGGGTTGGGACGGGTTTGGCAGAGGAGGCCTCCATCCTAACCCCCTTCCTGGGTCTGGCAGCCTTACATGGACCTTCTCAAACTGACACAGATCCAAAGCAGCCCATTGGACAGACTGGGACTTAACATGGGGTAAGGGGACACAGGAAGTCGCTCACTCCCACGGGTGCTTTGCAAAAGGAGAAGTAGCCATTGGGCTAAGGTTACATGCAGCCATGTTGAAATGTCAATTACAGCCCTTAATGCACCTCATTTGTCGAAGAATCTACAGCATTTTAAATCAGCATTATAGCAGTATTCCTCCTTACGTAATGTTTCACCGCAAGACTAAAAGCAGTGTCTCCACAGCAGTACAGGGCACCATAGCAGCAGCTGATTGTGGGATTAAAAAAAAACAACAACCCAACACTTAGGAGTGAAATGAAGTTGAAATGAAATTGATCAGATCGAGTGCTAAATGCACATCAGAGGGATGCCATAAAAATGAAGGGGGGGGGGTGAACAGAGAGACTGTGATGTTATTCAGAATCCTGGTTGTTTTCAGCCTAGGACTTGCGGAAGGTCTTATCTCATCTTATCCAGATCAACATCTGGAGCAATTTGCCCTGAGCCAGAGTGTACTGTATCAGGGTTCTATGGTGCATCTGCAGAGCTGAGCATTTGAATGTGCACGTTCCCTACTCTCTCCAATGGATGGAGGCACAGTTGTGTGCCACAATCTCCTTTGAGATTAAATTGAATCACACACACACACACACACACACACACACACACACACACACACACACACACACAGAGAGAGAAAGAGAGAGAGAGAGAGAGAGAGAGAGAGAGAGTTCTGGGACCTATAAAAGTCTCAACACCCACTAAGGATTAATGGATTAGAGCAACAGTAAGGAAAGAGTAACTTCATTTCTGATTAGCAAACATCTCATAAAAAAAGAAAATTGGCCTGGAAAAGGGGAGAACCAATATAAATAAACACACATTCAATAAAAGAAATTGTAACCATATAAGGATCTCTGGATCAAGATATTCAAATAGGGAGGGGAAAGGGGGAGAAGACGCGTAATATTGAGAGAATTTATTTGCAGGCATTATTTTTACCATGCTGCAGCTGCAACTAAAATCAAAGGACCTTTAATGGGAATTAGAGCTCCTTCCCAACCCTGCAGATGCCCTGCATTTGTTACGTAGGATGAATGAATGTTTCTGACCTGGCAAATCAGATTAGTTGGCAACCTAATCTGAACACTAATGGGGTACATCTTTCAGAATCAATCTGCTAAGCCAGGCTACCCAAGACTTTTGAAAATAGCTAAATCTTATACTCTATGCATTAAGGTAGTATAATCCAAACAGCAAAGATTATGTGTTCTGATCTAAAACCACAATTCAGGATTTTGTACTCCTGGAGTTTTTGAGCAATTATCAGTCCAATCCAACCTAAATCCCCATGCGGTGGTGCAGCAGTGCTGATGTGGGCGCCGCTTCATCCTGCAGGAAGTTTTTGGCTGCTGGAGATCTCCTTGGGGTAAGGAGACATTTGTCCCCTTGCCACCGGGTAAGCCTCAGCAGCCACAATGGATCAACTTGGACCCGTGCCAGCGATATCACTGGCACTAGTCTGTGTTCATCTGTGCACACAAATCAGAATCACGCTTAAGAAGGGGGTTTGGGTATGGTGCACACCAGCACAGAAAATCCTGCCCCCCTCCTGGGCCCAATCTATCCAGCCCATCCCCCTGTTGCCACCTTGTTCCGCACTACCCCACCCTGTTCAATACCCTCCTTGCTGTTCCTGCCATCCCCCCACTCCTACATTGGACTTACCTGCTTTGACTGGCCTCTGTTGCTCCATCAGTGCGTGCAGGAAGGCTTTGGCATTCCCACCAGTGCACATGGGCTGTGCACTGTCACAGAACACTTTATGGTGCTTTTGTGACAGTGCATGCTAGGGGAATGTGTGTTCCACTGGCTCAGGCCCTAGTTAGGATTGGGCTGTAAATAAGCATTGAATCGGTGCAATGAATGAATCACACCAATGTGCTCTTGTTCTAGGTCAGGCCTGACAGCAGCATCTGAGCCTACAGGCCCAAACACAATTTATTCAATACATTTGACTGTCCCACTTACAAAAAACCTGTCTCTTTTTACTCCATGCTCTTGAAAAATTGCTATCTACTTGTCCCTAATTTTTGCCTTTTGAAAGATAGCTTGATCACCATTGTTAGCCTGAGTTGCCGGCATTGTCATTCTTCAGAGTTTAGCTCACTTGCTGGGATGTTAGACCTCTGAGTGAATAGGTGAGTGGATGCATCTAGTGAAGATGTACATAAATGCATACACATGAGTGCTAAGGTGGTATATTGTACACAGCCTGCTATTTCACACACTGCAACTGCTAAGGTATGTTTTGACCCTAACCCTTACCCTGAGCTAACCCTGAGTTGCAACCCCCCAGCCACAGGTTTTGGACAAAAAGCTGCTCTGTCTGTCATCAGGACTGCAGCAGACAAAGGAGCAATTGTAGAGGTTGTTGTAGGGCAGCCCAATTCTATTAAAGTGCTTTGCTGGTGGAATGTGCAGTTCCATGAGCGGGATCTGCCCTGAACCTCCCATGGCCACCACTTTACCTGCTCTGGTACAGACTGGATAGGGATGGACTGTTGAGGTGCATCGGCAGCTGCTGGCTATTTCTGCTGATTGCTTTTTTGCACTCAGAAGTGGCATGCCGTTTACAGTGCCACCACACCATTTACAGCAGCGGAATGGAAAGGTTTGGGCCATAAGTACTATTACTTCCACTTTGCAGCTGGGGGCCTGAGGCTGAGAGGGAGTGATCAGTGGCGTCACTGGGATTCGTGTCACCCAGTGTGGGAGGCCTGCACGTCACCCCATGTAGTGGGCGTGGCAACGCCCCAGGTGGGCGTGGTGATGCACCATTGCCCCGCCCCCACTGGTTTTTTGGCAGTACCTTTTGTTAGAACACAGATATTTCAATGTGGTTTGTTTCATTGCATTCTGCATGAAATTACGCATTGATTGATATATAACATGATGGTATTATTCCGCCAAACTCTGATTTTAGTGATTTTGAAAACTTGGAGAGTCTCACTCCCCCCCCCCCCATGTCAACTTACTAACAACTTATTGCAGCAGTTCGCAAACTTTTAGCACTGGGACCCACTTTTTAGAATGACAGTCTGTCCAGGACCCATTGGAAGTGATGTCATGGCCAGAAGTGACATCATCAAGCAATTAAAATAAATAATTATAAATAATTAATTTAAAATAAAATAATTAAATAAGGGGGAGCCAGTCCTGTTCCACCAAGTGAATCTACTCTGAAGTAAGTCCTATTGTGGTCAATGGGACTTACTCTCAGGAAAGTGTGGGTAGGATTGCAGCCTGTGAGCCCAATCCTATGCATGTCTACTCTGAAGTAAGTCCCATAGTGGTCAATGGGGCTTACTCTGTAGTCTGCCTGCAATAACAACCCCTCAAAAAGAATCAGTGAGATTTCCAGCCCTCCCCAGTGCCCAGTTTAAAGTTCTTCTATTTCAGGCATATGCATACAAAGACTCACCTGGCTTTGCAAGTGCAAAATAGAAAACTTTCCCCTTACCATTCAAACCTCTTTTTTGTTCTTTTCAGTGGGGGAGGCTGCCTTCTGGAGCAGCTCCATTGGATCAGGACCCTTCTGGCATCCTCACATTCCCCTTTGCCTGGCCTGATCTCCAGCCAAGTCATGTCTGCCTACTCGTGAGTAATCGCGACTGAGGCTGCTTTGCTTTCCATAGGGCTCCATAGACTGGGAGGGAGGCAGCTGGGAGGGAGGAGCCTCCTTCTCCGGTGTTTTTGGGGGCTGCGCTCATTGGATGAGGACCATTCTGATGTCCTTGGAGCCTCTCAGCCTGCCTCGACTAAGGCAAGTCCGCCTACTCATGAGTAAATGCGGCCACATGGTTTCTGGCTCAGGCTCGCAGCTGGGAGGGGGGAGATTCTTGGGTGTTTTTTGGGGGGCTGCATTCATTGGATCGGGACCATTCTGGTGTCGTTGGATTCCTCTCAGCCGACCCTTTCTGACGGACTATGGCAAGTACACCTACTCACGAGTAAACACGCGATATGGCTCACTTTCACTTTCCATAGGGCTCCATGCATTTTTCCTTCTGGATTTTTGGCCATAACTTTTGAACAAAAGGAGCTATTTCAATTCTGTTTTTTTGCACTGCACTCTGCTGGCCATTTTGCATCCAATGGTGTATGGCATGATGTGGTAGCTCCTAACCCTGTGAAGTTAGCACATCCCCGCCAGGGCACATCACCCCCAGCACGTCACCTGGTGCGGCCTGCACCCCTCGCACCCCCGTAGCGACGCCAGTGGGAGTGATTCACCCAAGGCCACCTAGTGGGTCATGGCACAGGTGAGATTTACACTGGGTAAGCTCAAGCTTTTAGCAGCTACACTACCAGATTAATTATTTGAACTTCTGTTGTGGTTTCTGATTTATTTAGTCTCTGTTTTTTCATGTTTGGGAAGTTTGGTAGGAGTCTGTGGTTCAAGACTCTCACTCCTGTACAAGGTCGTGGAATATTATTATTATATTATTTGAGAGTCAAAGCCTAAACTGAAAGGAAGAATTGTTTTCAGGTAGCTCAACAGCTAGTCTTTTCTCCCCTCCCCCAGGAGATTGTTTTTATGCTAAAGTTTTATCTTTTCAAGATCTTATTTAGGAAACTATTTGTCCTAACCAGTCAAAGAAAACCTGTTCTTTTGGCAACCTTCGTTACAGTGAAACAATCTGAAATAATAACTGTTGTTTTGGGATGGAAATTCAAGTTGGGCCCTCCCCATGACTACATACAAGCTTGAGCTGGAGTACTTTTCTGGATAGACGTGCATAGGATTGCACTGCAGGTATCTACAGCGCAGATGTAAGTGGGAGGGGTAAGGGATCAGTAATTTCTTACTGGTGTTGTCAGGGCCTCTCCAGGCTGCCACTGAGTGCTGGGTACTCCTTGGCATTGCAGTTGTGGCCTGGAAGTGCACAGCTACTCATACTTCCATAACAATGTTTATGACACTGTAAAATGTGCTCCACCACCGCTAGTTCCAGCCAGAGAGCCTAAGCATTGAATTGGGCTGTAAATCTCCTCCTGATAGTCACAATACAACACCCTGTTGCTGTCAAATTTCATCCCCTTGCTCTTAAGGAGCACATGTTTAGATGTAATCTGCCTGTCCAACATGTGGGAAAGCATGAATGCATCCACAGTGTGTCAGATTCTGTTTGAGTGGCTGTCTCATGCTCTGGAAAGCCATTCTTTAACCAAGTACAGTAACAGGCCTGAGTTAATATGCACCTCTAGGCTGTAAAGAACCTAGGTAGAGATTTTTTCAGCTTACTTAGCTTGTTTTTCTGATGCCATGTACTTGCTGACCAACTGTCCTGCTATTAAAAACAGAAGATCTGTTCCAAAGAAGTACTGTTGCCAAATTTTGTTTCTTTTCTCTGGGTCAGATGAGCAGCCCAATCATAACTAAATCCCCGTGCGGTGATGCAATGGCATTGGTGGAGGCTATGCTGCATCCTGTAGGGGATTTTTGGCTGCTGGAGGTCTCCTTGGGGTAATTGGACATTTGTCCCCTTGCTCCAAGTTAAGACCCAGCAGCCAATATGAGTCAACTTGGACTTGGGCCAGTGTGTGATTGACACTTGTCTTGTCTTCCGTGGAAATGAATGAAAGAAACAGAGAAAATTGGACTGTACATCTTGCATTCATCCCTCATTCCCTAGCCTTGTCCAGTCCTTATGATTCACACATATTTTTAATCACTGATTTTTCCTTCTCTCCCTTTGTAATTTCCCTTCAACCTGCTTTTCCCCATCAAGGTTTAGAATGAGACAGGGATCTGCTTTATTTTGTCTATGTTACACCGATGGCCCTTTATAATTCAATAATAATGTGATGACTATTTTCAGGTAGATTAGTATATATGTATCAAGCCAGACCATTAGGCTGCAGTCCTATACTGACTGATGGTAGTTCAGGACTGAGGAATTCAGCCAGGGGTCTATTGCAGCCCTTCTAACTGAAGATTTTGGGGACTGGAACTAGACGCTCCTGCATGCAAAACATGTGCTATGAATCACTAAACTATGGCCCTTCCCATTAAGCATATTGTTGTGCACTCCCCATTTCCTTGGGTGATGTGGCATTCCAAGGGGCAGTGCTGCCATGTTTCATTTATTTTGGATGAGAGCAAGCTCTGGAGACTTATGGGTCCAGTGAGAGGGAATGTTTGTTAACTTTTTCTACTTGCACCACAGCCCCAATCTCAACCGTTGTCCTCCAAATGTCACCCCCTCCTCCTCCCATGAGCTGAGATGTAAGTGCTTGCATGTTTTCCCCTCCACAGCTATTAGCAGCTCTAGGGTGTATGACTTGGATCTGGGCTGTAGTGTTGGGGGAAATTGTTAAATCCCTCTACCCTCATGTCAGGGCTCCAGTCCTAATCCTGCCCTCTAGTGGTTTTAGCAATAATGAAAAATGGAGAGGTATTAAGAACATAAGAACAGCCCCACTGGATCAGGCCATAGGCCCATCTAGTCCAGCTTCCTGTATCTCACAGCGGCCCACCAAATGCCCCAGGGAGCACACCAGATAACAAGAGACCTCATCCTGGTGCCCTCCCTTGCATCTGGCATTCTGACATAACCCATTTCTAAAATCAGGAGGTTGCGCACACACATCATGGCTTGTACGCCGTAATGGATTTTTCCCTCCGGAAACTTGTCCAATCCCCTTTTAAAGGCATCCAGGCCAGTCACCATCACCACATCCTGTGGCAAAGAGTTCCACAGACCAACCACACACTGAGTAAAGAAATATTTTCTTTTGTGTATTCACACATCTCACCTAGTTTGACCTGAATTCTCCTCCTCCTCCTCTCTCTCTTCCAAACTTCCAACTTTTCACATATACATGTCCCACCCCCATAGCCACTGAGGGGGAGTCACCTTCTCCAATATTTAATTCAGACACCCAGGGAATTGGCCAAGTAGCTCCCATTAACAAAACATCAACCAGCTATTCTGAGCTATTAGCCAGCAATCTCCCTAACAGGGGAATGTTCCCAGAAGCCATAACAACATGAAACATGGTCATAATGCAGCACCTGTGATCATAGCTCTTGTAAATCATGCTCTGGGAGTGCTCAAGGCACACCATCAGTTTTTTAATTGACAAGGCATACCGTGCTGCCAGTAGGGGGCTAACATTCCAATGGGCCTACTAATAAATGACCCTCCCCCAAACCCCTAGTGCACACCTGCAGACCATTTGCCCCACACCAACATGCCACAAAACATAGATTGAAAATGGCTGCTTTAGGGATTCAGCTCCAGGCAGTGCTGGCACCAGATTGCTGGGTGCACTGGGGCATAGCCTTGCATTGGTCACCCCAAGCCTGATGTGGGCATTCCCCCTGAGTGCACAGTGTTGCCACTGCCACAATACAGAGAGTCCAGGGGCCATCTGATATCACCCCTGCTCCAGGGTCTCTAGACATTCAGTCAATGAAAAGAGGGTGGATGGTGCTTGTCTCTAATGTGCATGCTTGTAAAAATGCACATGCATGAACATTAAGGTTCCATGTAGTGCCCTGCCAGTTTACCTGGATCAGACATTTTTATTTTGTAATTGTCTGACTTTTTATATTAGGCTAGGAAAATGTTTCCAACCCACATTAAAAAAAGTATAACCCCAAGCCCCCCTGAAATTCTATCTTTCAATTTGGGAGATAGCATATATTTCTGGAGGATACACCCATAGCATTTTCTGTGCAGACTTGATATGGTCACAATTTTGACCATTTTTTCCCCCTTTATGGTAAGCTATGTATATATCTGTCATTCTTTTTTTGCTAAGCCTCTTCTGCCCCCGTGTGACCAAGTGGAGTTTTAAAGGAGTTTCATTTTGGAACATAGACCATGAACTATAGTAGAGAAATGATCTGAAGGCAGAAGATGGTGCGACAGTACAAGCTTTTGTGCAATGTTTATGTCAAATCCCCAAAGTAGCAGGTGGGGAATTAAAATCAAAGTCAAAACTTTGTGGTTGGGTCACCAATGGTTTGGAAGCACTGATATAGGATCAAAGCAGTCATTTTATCTGGGCTCACACTGAAAGACAAATCAGTAACCGTGCCAGGGTTGCATTCCTACACAAGGATCTTTAACCATTCTCATGCTGTGCACTGGCACTGAAGGGGTTAAAAGCAGGAAGAATTATCAAGAATAACTAATATGGGGTTTGTTGAAGATTTACAATATTAACGGTAGGGAGCAGGATAATATCAGATTGAACTAATTGAACTCAATGTGCTTTCAATTGTATAGGCAGTGGTTGCATAGGAATCTTAAATTTTGCTACTGTCTTCAAAGAAGGAGAAACAGTATGCAGGGCCAGGGGAGAGAGAGAAAGCCAGGGGTGTTCTGAAACTGACTAGCCTTTCCATGGAAGCAAGAGAGAGAAATACAAACAAGGTAACCATTCCATGAACTTGGCAAGAGTGGAGACAAGTACCAAAGGGTAGAGTATGAAGAGGAACTAGTTTTCCTAGGAGGCAATCGGTCTGGGGGTAGAAAGCCTTCTAGTGCTGATCTCTCTTGGGGTGGTGATGGATAGTTTGATGTCAGTGCTGACTCAATATGTGGCTGCTGTGCAAAAGGCCAATTGCCTTGAGATAATTTTAAAAAGGGGTTGAGAACCACCAGCCAATATTACAATACAATTGTGCATACTGATGGTAAGGCAACATCTGGAGTATTGCAACCATTTCTGGTTGCCATATCTCCAAAAGGATATAGTTGAACTGGAAAAGGTGCAGGAGAGTGTGACCAAAATGATTAGTGGGCTGGAGCACCTCCTTATGAAGAAAGACTACAGTGCTTGGGGCTCTTCAGTCTAGAACAGGGGTCTCCAAACCCCGGCCCGGGGGCCAGATGCGGCCCACAGCAAGCCTCTTTCTGGCCCGTGGCCAACCTCTTGTCCCCAGAAAGCCTCTGGCCCACTCAGCTAAACATGACCAGAACTGTGCTCTGATTGTGTCTGGAGGGTGTTCTGAGGGCCAGAGAGATGAAATGAATTAGCCCATTCATTCATTTATTCACTCATCTAAGTTCCATCTCTAATTTATTTAAATTTTATATTTAAATTTTTTTCTTCCAGCCCTCCACACCACACCAGATATTTGATGCGGCCCTCTGGCCAAGAAGTTTGGAGACCCCTGGTCTAGAAGGAAGGCATTTGAAGGAGACATGATTGACAGCCCAATCCTATTCCGAATTGTCTGGGGGAGGGATTTACAACAGCTGGAAGATGCAGAGCACTCCCTTGACAGCCCCCTTGGTAGTCTTGCCACAAGAGGCAGCAGAGCTCCCTGTCCATTGCCAAAGCAGGTAAGTAACAGTGGGAGCAAAAAAGGCTGAAACAGGGTGGGGAAAGAGGAGGAATGAGGGCAGGGAGGTTGTAGGAGGTGGTGGATCCAGCAACAATAGCATACGCTGGGATCCTAGTACCTCCTCAGTCAGCTGCCTCCCCACCCCCTTTCTCTACTCAGATTTGTTCCAGCTAAAGAGTCCCAGTGCAGAACAGGAGGCCTAAGGAAGGATAAAGCGATTTAAAGCTTTCTCCTCTGAAGCCTCCCAAACTGCTCCCCACTGGATAGTGTCCTCCTTGTTGGTGTGGCTGCATCAGCGAGGGGAGGGTGGATAGAATTGGGCACGGAGACATAAAATTATGCATGGGATGGACAGAGGGAAGTTCTTTTACCTCTCACACAGTAACAGAACCAGTGGGCATCCACAAAAATTAAGTGGGAGGAAAGTTCGACGAGACAAAAGGAAATATTTCTTTATCCAGCATGTAATTAGTCTGTGGAACTCCTTGCCACTGCATGTGGTGATGACATCTGGCCTGGATGCCTTTCAAAGAGGATCGGACAGATTTCTGGAGGAAAGGTCCATCATAGGTGCAACCTCCTGGTTTAGAAGTAGGCTATCTCAGAATGCCTGATGCAAGGGAGGGCACCAGGATGCAGGTCTCTTGTTGTCTTGTGTGCTCCCTGAGGCATCTGATGGGCCACTGTGAGATACAGGAAGCTGGACTAGATGGGCCCTTGGCCTGATCCAGCATGACACTTCTGATGTTCTTATGTTTAGTTCCGTACTGTTCAGAATTGATTTTGTACATATAATTCACGCTCAGATATCCGTACCTATGCACAAAATTCTCAGGAGAATAAATTACAAATAGACCCCCCCCCCCCCCGCCGAAAGATCTTCCAGGTGAGTGGTATCAAGTTTGTAAGAACAGAAATTACCCTGGGAGCAGAAAGAGCAGCAGTAGCTAGTGTACTATACTGGGATGCTTATTATAGGTATTTCATTACTTTTCTTGTACCAAGAGGTGGCCCTCAAGTATAAAGAATGAATGCTTCCTTGGTATTAAAAAAAAAAAAGGACAAGAAGCTAACTTTTCTTTCCTTAATTGCATAGCCCTGAAGATATTCTCTGTTAACATATTACTGTTAATATTTTTTAAATAACGTGACACTATGTTAACATGTAATAAAATGTTCTGCACGTGCTGAGTTTTATTAAAGGAATAGATATGTTTCCGTGGTCCTATGCAGGGGTGGCAAATTCCTTAGCCCGAGGGCCGCATTGCGGGATGCAAATTGCTTGAGAGGGGCCTGGTGCCTTCTTGTCATTATAATTATCATCATCACTTTGATTCCACCTCTGTCAAAAAGAAATACACATTTTGCATTTCATTCTTGTTTTGAATATGCAACACTTACTGTTCACTTTTTCTCCTTTTGTGCAGCGTTCCTTTTTGAATGGGAGGAATTCTGGGGAGGAGAGTAGGACTTTTCCCTTGGTCTCTCTCCCATTTATGACCAGTTCTTTTAGTCCTGCACTGCTCCCAGACAGGACGCATCCTCGGTCATGCTGAGTCCTGACATGGTCATTGTGGGCCTTGGTGCGCACACACGCGCGCGCGTGCACACACACACACACACACACACACACACACACACACACAGAGCACCTGAGAACAAGGCAGTTTCATTTGGGTGGGCAGGGCCAGCAACAGTGTCAGGGGCATAGCTAGAGGGGGTGCAAAGCACCAAGTTATGCAGGGAGTCTCACCCTTGCACGCTGCAGTGAGGCTCCCTGTAAAACTTAGTGCTTTGCACCCTGCTTTGCAATCCTGTCTACTACGCCAATTTGACCCATGTACCGTCTCCCTTCTAATGCCCACTTTTTTTTGCTAATTAACATGTCCTTATCTCTAGAAAGGACAGTTGTGGTGTACAAAGGAATGAACACAGAACTCCTTGTCTATAGCAATTAACCAAATGTATTGCTACAAACACAGACACTCCCTGCAAGTCCTCTTGTCCAGAGGCTTTCTTTCCCCAAAACTCCACTTAACTCAGTGGGTAAAGGTCCAAAGCCTCCAGTCCAAGTCCATGGTCTGATCTCCAAAGCGCAGTCCAGTCTTCCCAATTCAGTCTTCTGCAGGCCAATCCTTCCCATAGCAGTCCACTGCAGCAGAGTCCCTTCCTCTGTGTCAGAGTCCTGGCAGTCCCCTCCTGTGGGTCCTGGTCTGTCTGTGTCCTGTAGGTCTGGGTCCAGGTAGCTCTGTCTGGGTCAGGGTCCCTCTGCTCAGGTAGCTCTCTTGGTCTGGGCTTTGCTCCTTCTGAAGCTGCCTTTAATCCTTGGGTGTCCCATTATCCAAATGCAGCTCAGCTGTGAGCTACCTCTTTAGCTCATTCAAAGTTCCATTCAAAGTCCCATCAAGGTCAAATGAAGCTCAGGTGTCCATCAGAGTCTCCATTGGCTTTGATTGATTACAGCTGTGGAGCCAGCCCTGCCCTTCCCGGAGCTGTCAAATAGCTGACAAAACATGGGAATCGCTGTCAACACCACATCATCCACCTGATAATCTGATCTTCCATTACACACCCCCTCTAGCTACACCACTGATCAGTATTTGTGTGTCTGGACTGTGAGCCTTGGATGGTGAGCAATCAGAGAGCCACATTAGATGTTCTATCGGCTGTCTCTGGCTATGGTTCTTGTGCCTTACTTTGAACACCTGTGCACTAGGGCATGGAAGAGAACTCCCGAAATTTCTAATTGTGGTAGGAATTCATTTATTTGCTATGTTTTTATTCTGGTTTTCCTTTAAAAGCAGGTCTGGTCTAGAGGGTAGAGCCTCCATTTGCCTGAAGATAACATCCACAGGTCGCCAGTTCGAGGATACTGGCACCGTGCGACCTTGAAGCAGCTGACAAGCTGAGCTGAGTTATTCCATCCCTTTAATGCTGCTAAATGCAAGTACTGTATATAGATCTATCTGTATTCAGGTGACTGCCTGCAACATGTTTGTGGACCAACTAGGGCGGTCTGAATTAGATTTGAGCACCCCATGCTGAGATTGAAAAGAAAAGAAGTATTCAGGCCATTACAGGTCTCAAGTTTGCAGATTGTGCAGGTCATAACTTCAGTAATGGTGAACCACAGGAAGTGTGTGTGTGTGGGGGGGGCAGATTCCCCAGCAAAAGTAGCAAACCTAGAAGGTAAAACAGAAACCATTTGATAAAGGAAATAGTGTTTGTTTTTAATCTTGAAGTTTTCAACTATCATTAATGGCTTTGGTTGCTACTCTGCCCTCACTGACTGGACCTGATGCTGGCATCAGGTTCCTGGAGGCCTTGAGGCCAAGCCTTGCACTGAGCTTTCTTCCATTTTACAAGTGGTGGTGAAAGACAGCTCAGTCTTCCTCCCTATTGGAAGTTATAGTAGTTTGGGAGCTGGACTTAGTTGGACTTGGAAGATCCAGGTTCAAATTCCCCACTCAGCCATGAAGTTTCCTTAGTGAGCTTGGGCCAGTCACTCTCTCTAAGCCTCACCCACCTCACAGGGTTGTTGTAAGGAAAAAGGAGGGGAGGAAGCATATAACTGAACTCCTTAGAGAAATGGCAGTATAAACATGTGAAAAAAATGACTATTGGCCAATGGGGGCATCCCCTGGAAGCCTTACAATGATATAGCACTTCCCTTTGGGGCCCTCCCATTTGGTGATAGATGAACTGTGGAGGGGAACAAACCTACCATAGGAAAATTTTGGCAGGAGTGAGACTAGTCTGGGTTGTATCATCATCTTTCTTGTCTGGGAGGGCTGTAGATCGAACAATGAGGAAATACTTTTAAAAAGTGAGTACTGAAGCCCAGAGAGATGCCAAAATATATAGGAGATGTTTATTTTGCCAGACACATTGCATGGCTGAGACAATTAAGCTTGCAGAAATTGCTTGTCCATTAAGGCTTGAAATCAATAGGCATAAGGCCAGCACGCTTGAAATTCAAGCGTCTTATTAGAAGGTGAGAAACTGAAGGAGGAAAACAATTTCACCTGCTTGGGAAAGCTCCATGTCAGCTGCTGCGGATTTAACAAAAGAAGTTGTTATTAGAATGCAGAGGGGCAGGGGGCAGGGATGTGAAGCTTTTTACAAGCCAAACAATATCTGGGAATTAAAGTTATTCAATTAGATCCAAGTAGAGAATTCTCAGCTCAAGTATAATTTCCACGCTTGCGGATGAGAGATCAGAATAGTGTTCCAGGAAATAGATTGGAGATTTGATGCATTTGTAAACAAATGAGTGCACTTATTAAAAAAAAAGCTTGAGAAATAAGCAGGCTTGTTCAAATTTGAGCAATCCTTGAAGCCAAAGTCCCTCTCAGGGACAAAGCAGACAGTGATTGGACTCCTGTAACTGAATGAAACAGGAGGGTCCACGGAGAGTCATAAGATGCTTCAAGGCGTCTTTATAGATAGAAGAGAAAACAGCAAAAGCAACCCCCAAATCATGAGGGCAGGCCCATAGCCAGGGAGACAGACCAGGGACAGACTGCACTTGCTCCCGGTGTGGAAGGGATTGTCACTCCCGAATCGGCCTTTTCAGCCACACTAGACGCTGTTCCAGAACCACCAATCAGAGCGCGATACCAGAGTCTTCCAAGACTGAAGGTTGCCAACAACAAAGTGTAGTGGTAGGTATTGCAGGTGCCACAATGTGTTGTGTAAGCAACCCACTCACCTCACCATCGGGGCAGCTATGGCAACATGTAGCTGCTTGCCATTTGATAAGCATGGTGTGTTGCCATCACTGCTCAAATGACCCAGACAACAACAACAACAACTAGGTATTTATATACCGCCTTTCTGGTCATTGGATTACTCCTCTGACTTTATTCAAGGCAGTTTACGTAGGCAGGCATTTCTAAATCCCTCAAGGGGATTTTTACAATAATAGAGGTTCTCTCTTTCAAGAACCACACAAAATTTCAGATGGATCTTCCTGGTTTGGTCTCACTTCTGGCCTCCAGTTCTCCTATGCAAGTGGGAGAATGGGAAGAACAAGTGGGAAGAACTGCTTACAAAGCACTTTTCGGTGTCTGTATCACGCCTCTCTCTGGCTACATAACTGTCTGAGGGTGAAGAGCTTGGAAAAAATTAGTAATCGGTTGTGCAGTGGCATAGCTAGAGGGGATCATTGTTGGCAACCTTCAGTCTCGAAAGACTATGGTAGAGGGGTCAAAGTACTAACATAAGAACAGCCCCACTGGATCAGGCCATAGGCCCATCTAGTCCAGCTTCCTGTGTCTCACAGTGGCCCACCAAATGCCCCAGGGAGCACACAAGACAACCAGAGACCTGTATCCTGGTACCCTCCCCTTCATCTGGCATTCTGACATAGCCATTTCTAAAATCAGGAGGTTGCACATACACATCATGGCTTGTAACCCGTGATGGATTTTTCCTCCAGAAACTTGTCCAATCCCCTTTTAAAGGCATGCAGACCAGAAGCCATCACCACATCCTGTGGCAAGGCGTTCAACAAACCAACTACACGCTGAGTGAAGAAGTATTTTCTTTTGTCTGTCCTAACTCTCCCAACACTCAATTTTAGTGGATGTCCCCTGGTTCTGATGTTATGTGAGAGGGAAAAGAGTATCTCTCTATCCACTCTATCCATCCTGTGCATAATTTTGTATGTCTCAATCAAGTCCCCCCTCAAGTGCCTCTTTTCTAGACTCGAGAGGCCCAAGTGCTGTAGCCTTTCCTCATAAGGAAGGTGCCCCAGCCCCGTAATCATCTTAGGCGCTCTCTTTTGCACCTTTTCCATTTCTACTATGTCCTTTTTGAGATATGGCGACCAGAACTGGACACAATAATCCAGGTGTGGCCACTAAGTTTTGCAGGGAGCCTCACCACGATGTTTTGCCTCCGTTTTGCTGCCCCTGTCTGGAATGCCTCAGGAGGGGAAGGGGCTGTTTGCTTGCCATGGTAAGGCTCCCTGCAAAACTTAGTGCTTTGCAACCCTCTAGCTACACCACTGGATGTGTGCCTGGGTTTTGTGCCTTTGTAATTACAAATCTACTTGGGAACAGCAGCTGCTCAGGATTGGGGTGAATGATGAAGAACTGGAGCCCTTCCTTCCAATTCTTTTGGCGTTAGGCTCAGGTTGAACCATACCCAAACAAGACGTGATGTGGAATCTGGAATGTGGCCCTGTGTCATCTGTAAATAGCATGACTGAGGAACTGAAAGGGGAAAAATCCTGGCTGAGAAGGAAGCACTTTGTCCCCACATGGTTCTTGCTTCTTGCATGCTATTTTTACTGGGGCAAAATACCTTCCATTGCTCCCCCTGACGCACTAGACATATTATTTTAAATAACCCAAACGCTGGCCCATATGACACACTCCACAGAATGTGTAGTTCAGCCCTTAGAATGTACATCTGCATAAGCTCAAATTGTCTAAATCTATCTATAGCAAGGATTGGAAAGATGGAGCGCCTGAGCTGGGGAGCGTAAGAATTTGAAGTCGATACTGACAGTGAAGAGATCTAATGAGAGGGGATGTAAGATCCTAGTGACAGGAGACAATGATGATTTCAGCAGAGGCATTTTTAGAAGTGACAGGAGAGGTGACAGGCCATCATGGTGGAGGTGGCAACAGCGTAGGTGGAATATGACGGGGGCATGGATGAAGGCGTCAGCAGTAGATCCATAGGGGCAAGAGCAGGTGTTGGGGACTGTGATGTTGGAGAAATGGCAGGACTTGGCAGCATGTGGCAGCTTGGAAGAAAAGGTACCTGTTGGAAAGGACTGTGGAGTTTGCATACCTGAAAATCATCTGTCAATCTGACCAATGGAGGCAGAAAAGTTAACAACGAAAGAAGTTTTGAAGAGTAAAGCGTGGCTCTCCCATGTGAAACTTTGCAAAATGGTTTCTGGGAGATGCACTCGTTCCATCATTATTTCTGCCTGGATCTTCTATCAAACACAGGATTGGATAAATGGGAAAGTTGGAATGTCAGGCAGAAAAATGAACGCCAGTTCTCCTGAACTGAAGGTTGATGTTTTTTACTTAGCTAGCCAACCAAGCAGACCTCTACGCTTGTTTTTCTATTGCCATACATACAACTATACAAAAATCAGCTACGGCTACCATGCTTTAGTAAGACTATTATAATGTATAATTTGTAAACAATTTGTTTTGTAAACTGTTTTGTGAACTACCTTTTGCTGAAAAGCAGGATATAAACAATAATACCACAATTTTTCTTAATAATAATATCACTGATAATAATAAACAACCAACTCTTTTGTCGTTGGAGCACTAGATGCAATCCCCAAGGCAAGCAGTCCCCAAATTCTCTGGGAGTTTGGGAACTATGGCAAGTGTTTGTGGGGGAGGGGTGAAGGTGGCGAAGTGATCACCATAATTATGCCGCTGCCAGGGAAAAAAGGGACTTTTTCACTTACCTGAGTGCCAGCCTTCCGGTCGATCCGGGGAGCCCGCGGATCTCTCTACGGGGTGCCCCACACCTCCAAACTGCTGTAAATAGTGAAAAGCAACCACTTCGTCATGAACACCCCATATTTATTTGGAGCTACATGCAGCACCCAGAAGTGATTTGGCAGTGATACAATGATGTCATCGCGCCCATTGCCGAATTGCTTCTGGGGTGGCTATTTCCAGTCATTCAGAGCCTCAGAAAGTGTGGGTGGGTCCTGTTGTTGGCAACCTTCAGCCTCGAAAGACTCTGGTATCGCGCTCTGAAAGGTGGTTCTGGAACAGCGTCTAGTGTGGCTGAAAAGGCCGATTCGGGAGTGAGGGTGGGTCCGTATGCAGCCAAATGTGGCATGGGCCTCTGCTCAGTGGGGGCTCGGATGGTGTGCCCATTTCCCCCAGGGTGAACCCCCCTCCATGGCTTGCTACACTACTACTCCCAAGTCATTCTGTGATTCCTTTGTGATCTTTGTTAGTTGGAGAACCACTACTTCCCTCTTTCCGTTTCCTAGAGATGAAGGAAGATTGCTTGCTCTATTTATTTCCTTATTTACCTGGGAATTTATATCCCACCCTTCTCCCTCCGAATTGTCCCTCAAGACTCTTCCTTAAGGCCAATTAAATTCTGGCAATGTGGGATAACTTGTGATATCTAGGCTCTTGGCAGGCTTAAAAAAATGTGTTCTTTGAATGCATTATTAGAGAAAAATTAAGAGTCCTGTATCACTTTAAATACTAGCACATGTATTCCATCATGAGCTTCTATCAGTTAAATGTTTGCTGATGAAAGCATGTATCACATTGAATTTGTTAGTTTGAAGCGGTTATAGAATTCTTGAATATTGTTGCTGCTCCAGGTTCAGAGGTTAATATTTGGACATTTCACCGGGGAGGGGGTGTTCACCCATCATGCAAGACACATCTATCAATAGCCACTAGTCACGATGGTTATATGCCACCTTTTCAGAGGCAATATCCTTCTGAAGACCTGTTGTGGAGGAGCAATGGTGGGAGAAGGCTATGCTATCATCTTTTGCTTGTTTGGCTCTATGAGATACAGGAAGCTGGACTTAGATGGGCCTTTGACTTGATCCAGCAGGGCTTATGTTCTTATATCTTTTCCTTGAATGTATGTAAAACACACCTTCCACAAAGCATGTCCGTAAAGCATTCTTAATCATTGTGAGACAGTCCTGCAAGTTCCAACTCAAAGGTATTAGAAATAACAGACAGGTGAGACAGACTTGCAGCTGAGACTAGTAATAACTGAGTAGATGACAGGACCTGATACACAGGTTATTGCTACATGTCAGGTTATTGCTACATGTATTGACCATCCATGTCAGTTCCTATGGAAATCAGTTCATATCAGTACACGTCAGTTCCTATGGAAGTCATCCATGTCAGTTCCTTCTTTGAAGGCAATGTGTTGGGTCACAATATGGCATGAGCACTGGGGGAGAAGTGTTTTGTCTTGCGCACCATCAGCAGCAGCGTAGCTGGAAGGGTGGGAATCCAGGGCTGGGTGATGGGATGATGCCTCCTTCACTGCATCACTCCCACGCCTGCACAGACACTGCTATCCTTCATGTATGCGCAGACCTGGCACCAGAAATGGCTGCATTTGCAGCAGTGCTGGACTCAGGGTGGGTGGGCCTGTTTTGTGGCACCTCTGTACACCACCAGGTAGGCGCTGTCACCCTACAGCAGAGAAAGTGGGAAACTGCAACTCCATGCAACTGTATGGACTCCCCAGCCCCAGCCTAACTACGCAACCCACCATCAGTGATGTCATAGACACCATCTGATAAATATCCATGGAACATCTTCCACCATATTCTACAGGCCATCAGATCACAATGGCTTTCTCACTGCGGCAGATATTGCATTCTCCCAGCAACAAGCAATGACAATTTGAGAGGTGGGAAGATGCAGTGTCCCTCAGGCACAAGTTTTTTGCTCATTTTTTTGCTCTACAAACTGATTGTTGAGAAATGCCTTTAGAAAATCAGTGCTGAAAGATGGCCATAGCTGCCGAGGACCGAGCGCAACAAATGAAGTAAGATGGAGTACCCCTGGGCCAGTTAGGTGGCAATGGCACAAAAAAAATACGGCCAAGACTGGTGAAGATTAATTAACTGTGCACCGGGGTGTAGAGTGCACTTGAAGCAAATGGGTCACCATGTTTTATTCCTGATACGGTTAACAGCCATGAAAAAACGATAACACCAGTGAGTCAGTTGTGTAGTCTCCGAAAGAGAAACACCATTTGTAAAGTGTCATCCTTGAGAAATTTTCCTCGGCTGTTTTTGTATGTGTGCATGCAAAAAATATATATTTCTGCAAAACAAAGCTCCAGTTTCTCACAACTTTAGCTCCCAACTTGTCCTCAGAAGAACAGACACAATTTGTCCGAATGCGTTTCTATGATAGATTCATGCTATCTCCTCAGACCTGTCCTAGTTTTCCTCTTCTCCATTTGCAAGGGAGCCACAGAACTGCACCTGAATGCATCGGATGAGGGAAAGGAATCACAACAGGTCAATAAACTGTGACCTTCACCTAGTGAACTGGGGGCCACGCTTGGGATGTGCCTCCTTGACCTATGGTAGTGGTATCAATAGCCCAATCACAATTTTCTTGCTTGTTTTAATTTGGGGGGGGGGGGCTGGGGTTATTAAGATAAGAAGAAAGAGAGAGAGAGAGAGAGAGAGAGAGAGAGAGATGGCATACCCAGTGGCATAGTTAGAGGGGGTGCAAAGCACTATGTTTTGCAGGGGGTCTTACCTTGGCATGCAAGAGGCCCCTCTCCTTCCCCTTTGGAGCCATTCCGGGTGGTGGGAGCAAAACAGAGGCTTTTGCAAAACAGATGGGGAGGGGCCGCTTGTTCTCCATAGTGAGGTTCCCAGCAAAACCTAGTTCTTTGCACCCCCTCTAGTTACGCCACTGGGCACACGCAATACAAAAGCCAATCTCATATTCCACTTTGGGGTTTACAATATGTGGGAAACTTCTGTTTTAGAACAATGTGCTCAAGGTGCCTGTGAGTTGACTTATCAGTAATTATGACTGTCTGAGAATTATAGGGCAGGGAAGCTCAAAATATATATAAACTCTCCCCCTTGAAAGTCAGATCTGCTTTGAGTCAGATCCAGTTCCTGTTCAAACTAGATGTGCCTTGAAATGGAATTCACCATCTGCCCCACCCAACTATCCAGTCCCCCACCCCGGAGTCTGCCCCCACCTTCCACAAGCAAAACAAAAAAATCCTTAGCTTAGGGAAGGGGATGAAAGGTAGAGAACACCCCACTTCCACACATAAAAAGCTCCATAATGGGAGCAGGGATTTTCTTAGGAAATGACAAGCCCCATTATTTCCAGCAGGAATTGATGATCTGCACAACTTTTCTAGCACAACGGAGGCCTTTTGTGTGGCTTCCCAGCTGCCAAGAGTAAGGCATTGAGGGAGGGAATAGACACAGGTCCTGCTTTGTTGACCAGACACAGATGCTAGCCAATAGGTACCCTCCATGCCAGCTTTTTCTCCATCTAACTGGGCATGCCGAACACTGTTTGTGCAGAAAGCTAGTACTTAGGCCTGGCCAATCCAGAGGCTACTACATTGCTTGCCCAAAACAGGGACTACTGCATCCTAATCCCTTGTGTGCCTGAAGAGGGTTTTGAGACATGCACAGACAGAATGCTTGGTAGTACAGTACAGTAGTACAATAAAGCTGCACTCCTATACACACTTTCCTGGAGTAAGCCTCTTTGAATTCAATGAGCCTAACTTCTGAGTGGACATGCCTAGGACTGTGCTGTAAGTTTCATTCAAGCCTTTGGCTATAATGCTCTGGATTCAAGACCCATACTTGTGGGGTGTGCATTTGTTTTTAGAGATGAATGAAACCAAAACAGATTTGATTCAGCTTCCATTTGCTCTGAAACAAATAGGGAACAAATGGCACAGTGGTGGGGGAAGGAACAAGGACATTTGTACAGGTCTCGAAATACGTGGGGAGGGGGGTGGCCCTGAAGTGGAAGCATACAAGAGTCTTGAAAATGAACAAGTCTCCAGAGTGAAAATTTTGCAAGTGTCTCCTGTGATTCATTGAATCTCCCTATAATTATCTATTGCTTTTTCAGTCATATAATACCAGTCTCAATGTAGTCATTCTTCCCTTCCTCCCACTTCTCATTATCAACAAAGGTAATTTAATCAGCAGGAGAATCATCATCCATTCCACTCACTTCCCGTTTTTAAAACTCAGTTTGCAAATAAAGATTTCTCGGTTTGATGCCTGTCTCTCTCGCAAACTCTCAAATGGTAATTTCCCTTCTTCCTCCCCTCTCTCTTCCTATGAAGGGATCAGGGAGGCAGAGGGTGATTGGCTGGGGTCTATTATATTCTTGGTAAACTGCTCCTAGCAAATTGAAGGCAGACAGTGGACAGGGTAGCTTTCTTTTCTGCAAGAACCAACTACCAAAGCATTTAATTGGAACGTACCAACCAAAGGAGGAGTTAAGACATGGACAGAGAGAGGGTATTTTTTCCAAACTCTATATGTTAGTGAGAGTTGTTGAGGTGGAATCTAAGACTCAGTATTTGGAAGATTGAAGGATACTTGTGGGACAGTCACAAACAGGCCCCCCCTCACTAATTTTATATTCATGGATTTTACTCTTGATAGGGAGTTCATTAAATTAAAATGTGTACAATGTTTTCATTCTCTAGCACAGCCATTTTCAACCACTGTGCTGTGGCGCATTGGTGTGCCGCAAGTGGTCCACAGGTGTGCCACAGGAATTTGGAGGAAGGTCATTTATTAGTAGGGCCAATGGGGCGATGGGAGCCCCCCACTGGCAGCATGTTGTACCTTGTCAATTGTCAAAAACCTGATGGTGTCCCTTGACAATTTGAGTGCCTTGTCAGTGTGCCGTGAGATGAAAAAGATTGAAAATCACTGCTCTAGCACTTTGCACAACTACTGATATGACCCAAAAAAAATCATTGTTTTTGTTATTCCCTGGCTAATGGCCCAGGAGTGATGGTCCATGTTTCCTCCATGGGAGCTGACCATTGAGTGGTAGCTTGTGATCTCTTGAGTATTAACCATCAACATTTTTATCTGGTGACTGAGAGAGAGAGAGAGAGAGAGAGAGAGAGAGAGAGAGAGAGAGAGAGAGAGAGAGAGAGAGAGATATTTGAAAGTCTAGACCAGCAATTTTTGATGATTTTCTTTTCATGGCTCACTGCCTTCTATGATCTTCTCTTTGGTCTTCATATCTTGTGATGTCATTTCTGGCTTCTGGGAGACTCTTTTGTGGCAGAGCCAGCAGAGATAGAGGGACAAACAATTTGTTACTACAGAGCAGGGGTGTCCAAAGATTTTGGCAGGAGGGCCACATCCTCTCTCTGACACTGTGTCAGGGGCCGGGGGGGGGGGGGAAAGAATGAATTTACATTTAAATTTGAATAAATTTACATAAATGAATATATTAAAGATGAACTTATATGAATGAATGAAGGTCTTGCAATAGCTCAAGGCCTATAAAAGGCCTTGCACAAAGCAAGGCTGGCCTTTCCTTTGCTGCCGCTACTGCATTGCAGACGTGAAACAGCAAGCAGTGGAGGGAGCCCTTATCCCATAGGTCATTTGAATGGTCAAACAGTTGCCTTCATGCTGAGAGCAGTTGCGTTGGGCCAGTGTGGGCTCCAACAAATCTCTGGAGGGCCAGAGGTTCACTGAAGACTGGGGGCTCCCTGAGGGCCGCATTGAGGCCTTGAGGGCTGCAAGTGGCCCCAGGGCCAGGGTTTGGGCACCCCTGCTACAGAGTGTCCTGGAAACTGCACTGCAGAGCCTGGAAGATATTTTGAGCAATCTTCAACCACGGTGCTCCAAACTCCTATGGAATACCTGCAGACCTTTTGTAGTACATCAATGTGCCACAGCATACAGGTTGAAAATTGCTGGCCTAAAGTCAGACAAGAGAGAGAACTGAAGGCACCTTGGGACACAGGGCCTGTGTCTGGTCATTTGATGTAAGGTGATGGAGGCTTGGCATCAGGGATTGCCCTGGCTAGGGAGGGCCCACCTGGTCAAGCCAATTTCTGGTTACCAGTGGTGGTGTAGGCCAATCAATGGGGGTGGGGTGGGGTAGTGCAGAGCTTTGCCCCAGAGCTCCAGCAACCTGGCACTAGCTTTGGACAGCAGATCTGCTGCCTGGTAGGAATGTACAAGCCATTCGCCTCCTCCTGTGCTCTTCTTGCATAGTTGCAGAGAAAGTCGATATTAGTATAACTCCAGAAGTTTCTATGTCTTCCAAAGGAGGGCAAACCCAAATAGCACTGCCTCTGGAACTTCTCTCTGCTGGGGGAAATGGAGAGCACTGAACAATTAAAACACTAATTACTAATGAGAAGAGCAAAGACATGACAACAATAATGTGACAACACATAATAAGGGCCTCGCGGAGGAGAAAAGTTGTGATCATTGTCTTCAAAGTTTCAGTAAAGTGAACTTGGCAGACTTTGGTAGGTGGAGGGGAACCCCTGGGAGGAAGAGGAGTATTTATTGGACAGAGGGCTCTGGGTGATCCTGGTATCTTTTCAACAATGCCTCCGTTTTGCTCCCACGGCCCAGAATGGATCCGAAGGGGAGGGGGGCAGGGGCCGCTTGCAAGGCACGTTCAGGCGCCTGCAAAACTTAGGGCTTTGCACCCCCTCTAGCCGCGCCACTGTTGCAGTGCACTTTTCAAGGAGCTCCTTGATTATTATTATTTTTTTATTAAGCCATATTACATAAGTCTAACGTGGAATACTCAATAGTTTAATGCCTAATTAGAGCAAATCATTTAGCAAACAGTTTAAGGGAAGGAATGCAAACAAAGCCACTCGTTTCCGACAGTATCTTTCATCAAGTTGTACAGCCAGAGCACTCTAAGCAAATATTAAGATAATTAATCAATGTCAACACATCAGTCACATAAAAAGCACCTTTGTTTAATTATGCAGACGCTCCTCTTTCTTCAGAAATGTGGGAGCGCAGCTGAATCCTGTTTCCGTGAAGGTCACCCTTTGAATTCCCGAAGATTTCCCTGTAGTGCCGGAGTTCAAACCTATTTTGATGCCTCCTGTAGGAGTTCTTCTCCCCACTTCAGCTCCTGCTATCAATGAATGAAATGCTATCTTTCTATCTCAGCGGAACACTTTAAAAATAACCTTTGAATAACCTCCAGTAATTGGATTATAATTGACTTCTATGCGAGCGCATAGACATACGAGTAGGATGATTTCGATTCATGCTGCACCAGATTTTCATGGGGTTCAATTTTCAATGCTAAAGCATCTGCGACATCCCCCCCACCCTAATTTTTCACTCTTCTGCCCCCCCCTTTTTTTGCAGGCATTGTTTCCCTAATCCATTGTTGCAGCAGTTGAGACATAGGCTTCTGTCCTATCCACACTTACCTGGGAGTAAGCCCCATTGATTACAAAGGGTCTTACTTCTGTAATGCATATGGACCATAATGTGTTTTCCCCACCATAACCCTGTACCTGCTTTGTGGCAGGCGTGTTAAGAAGTTGGCCATCTTCATTACCATTGTGCAGTGTTTCTCAGACTGTGGGTCGGGACCCACTAGCTGGGTCACGAGCCAATTTTAGGTGGGTTTCCATTCATTTCAATATTTTATTTTTACTATATTAGACTTGATGCTCCCATGGTATGTGACTGTATTTGGGGAAATGTTACAGACCTGTACTTTGAACAAGCTACTATGTATATTCTTTTAACAAAGATAGTCAATGGAACTTATTCCTGGTTAAGTGTGGGTAGGATTGCAGCCTAGGATTGTTAAAAATGTTCCTGCTGGATGATGTCATCACTTCCGGTGGGTCCTGACAGATTCTCATTCCAAAAAGTGGATCCCAGTGCTAAATGTGTGAAAACCACTGCCACAGTGCAAGTGAGAGTTTGGTCTTCATTGTCAACAAGCCCATCTTCCTCTGGGCACAGATAAGAAAATGGGTGGCTTGAAGGTGCCTTTTCTTTTAGGATATGGTAGAAGCAAATCAAACTTTGCCCAGTGGATTTGCAATTGCTGCCCGACTGCCGAGACAGGCAAAGCAAATCACTCCTCCGTCGGATTTTTCTCCTTGTATTCTAATCAAAGTTTTAAATAAAGGGAAAGTTGCATCCCATTGGTGCTTCTGCTGCGTTGCTTTCATCTAATGAAATATTTACTGTGCCGTAATTGCAGTCCATCCCTCAGGCAGAGGGAAACCAGCAGACATTCAACAAATATTCCTCTTTGCCTCAGCAGAGCATTCGGAAGGAGGGGGAAGCACACAGACCAGAAATGGCCCTCAGTAGATAACAATGGTTTGATAATGACCTCTTTTGAGATGAGCACTCCAGCTTTCTGTGCTAACTGGATTCATTATCTTTGGAAGGGAGGCCTTAAATTACAGTTCGCCAAATCGCAGCTTGTTAATCCTTTCTGTACTTGAAAGAATCTTCCTGTACAGGCCACTGGTGGCTACTGTTTGAAGTGAGCCACTTGGGCCAAATCACCAAATTGCTTTTAAACATCACACAGTGGCTAACATCACTTCTAAGGTGCTCTCAGGATACTGAATCCACATTTCAGCTGTTGTACCTGAGACTGAGTGTTCCTGTCTAGGTTTACAGGGAAACCCAAGTAGTCGCAACAAGGTTCTTTTGTGGTGCTTTGTTCTTATCACACATGTGTTTGTTTATGATACTTACACCCCATTATTCCTCCAAAGTTCCACTATCATAAATGGCTGCTGACGGAGTTCTGTGCGCTCCCTCGGTGGCCATTTTGGGAGAACTACCGCAGAAAGGAGCAGCACTCCTCCACAGAAAGGAGCAGAACCAGAGAACCAGGGGACATCCACTAAAATTGAGTGTTGGGAGAGTTAGAACAGACAAAAGAAAATATTTCTTTACTCAGTGTGTGGTTGGTCTGTGGAACTCCTTGCCACAGGATGTGGTGATGGTGTCTGGCCTGGACGCCTTTAAAAGGGGATTGGACAAGTTTCTGGAGGAAAAATCCATTACGGGTTACAAGCCATGATGTGTATGTGCAACCTCCTGATTTTAGAAATGGGCTGTGTCAGAATGCCAGATGCAAGGGAGTGCACCAGGATGAGGTCCGTTGTTATCTGGTGTGCTCCCTGGGGCATTTGGTGGGCTGCTGTGAGATACAGGAAGCTGGACTAGATGGGCCCTTGGCCTGATCCAGTGGGGTTGTTCTTATGTCCTGATGTTCTTATGTACTCCTTGACTTTCGCTGGACAGCCCCGCACACACTGGAGCAGGTGGGGTTGGGCAGCGGGGCTAAACGGTAGGGAAGGCTGTAGGAGAGGGTGGATCTAGCAGCAATCATCACAAATGCTTTGTAGAATTGTCAAATTTTAATTAGATGCCTGAAGTTTAGTAGCTGGGCCAGTGGCATAGCAAGGAAGGGGTCAGGGGGGACAATTGCCCTGGATGCTATGCATGGGGGGTGCCGTTCTGATGTCTAGGGAGGTAGTGTGCAGCCTTCCCAAGCAGAAGTCTGTCAAAAGCCTTAGAATGGCACTTCTAGTTTTAACTTTCTAAGGCTTCTGGCAGGCCTTCTGATGCCTTCTGAGGCTTGGGTGCACACACATGGCCTTCTTGACTTGACATGAAGGCACACATATGACCTTCATGGCCTGCTGGAGGCCTTAGAAAGGCCTTGGAGGAGTGTAAAAAAAAATTTTCGCCCCTTGGTACCAGATGGCTTAGATATACCCTTGGGCTGGGCACCATTTGAGGATCCAACAACCAGGTGTTCCAAAGCGTCAGACCCACCAGCAAAAAGACCCTGCTTTTAATAGAGTAGGTTTGAAGGTCACAGCACCTAGAGTAGGGCCACTCATGCTTGGTGAAGTGTGTGAAGAGGTCGATATGAGCAAATGGAGTCCTTAAGGTCTCATGCTCTTTACCTCTGTCTCTGCTGGGGTCTTTAACTGCATGGTGAGTCGCTCCTCCATATATTCCCAGTTTCACAAACAAGCTTTGGAGTGGCCCAGTGAGATCTGGCCCACTTCAAACTGAAATCTGTTCTTGGTTTTGAACTACTCTGGGTTCCTATTGTGAACCATTCTGGGTTTCTATTTGGAAGACGAGCAGGGTGTGAACATTTAAAATAAACTAAAAGGAAGAAAAAAATTCTAAATCAGCAACTCTGCAGTAGGGGGTTTATCTGCTTCACCCAAGAATACAGCCTTAAACTGTTTCTAGGACAAAGAAATAGTCCCTTGTATGGGTTGCATCCACAAGAATGAGTAAATATGGAAAAATGGATGATAATTTCTAAAGTCCCCTCTTCTGTATAGCTTGGAATAATTCATAGCAGGAGTTCTCTAACTATGGGTCACGACCCAATTCTTGGCGGGTTGCGGGGTTGTACAACATGTCATGCCCCAGAATGCCTTGTAGCTTCCAGGTATCAAGGGCATACAACCCACTTTGTTGGCTGCATTGTACCCCAGAATGTCTTGTGGTGTTGCTTTCTGGGGCACAATCTGGAAGCCGTAAAGCATTCTGGGATACGATGCAGCCACCACAGCTGATGAGGTGGGTCACAGCAGTAAAACGTTTGAGAACCGCTGGTTTATAGGCACCTTTGCCTGTTTGCCTCTGGGTACCATGTGACTGTCTTTAGAGGTGGGAGGTTACAATATGTTGTATAAGCCTAGGGGCTCCTCCATCCTCTGCTCTCTGCATGCAGAATGGACTGGGCCACGTCTTGTATGTATAAATAGAAGCTTATCATTAGCAGCTACAAACAAGTGTGTTGGTCTCTTTTGGAAAAACAAGGGAGTGACCTGATACGTGCTCTACATATACAGACAGGCTAATGATGAATAGATCTGAGGTCTGAGCAGGCTAATAACCTCCAAACCAGGTGCAGGCTGATGTGTTTTAAATCACCTTGAGAATTCCACAGCCAGCAAGTGAAAGCACCTCCTTAGAGGGCAACCCTAGACTTGCTTGAGATGACAAGTAGCTTCAGGAAGAGCCGAGCCTATTGTTTACCCTACTCTCTGGGGGATGTAAAAAAAAATAAAAATGGACGTTTCCAACACATTTCCACTCTAGGGAAATAGGTGCAAAAGTAGATTTATTGGTTGTGAAGTCTCCTGCAGGGCAAAGATAAAAGTGGAGTCAAAAGGCGGACACCTAGGAAAGCAACTGCTTGTGTTCAAGACAATTGCACAGTCTGGGCTTGCCAGATACAAATGTTGGGGTGGTGGCATGGAGAGAAAACTGGAGTGGGTCTACACCACTGCTATTAGTTTCATTTCAACCTTCACCTATATGCTGACAGCCCAACAGGACTGAGCTGTCGGGGGCAGGACTCTACAAACAGTGGAAGAGTTTTCCACTGTCGTAAAATGGCTGCTAATGGAGCGCGCTGTGCTCCATTGGTGTCTATTTTGTGAGCACTTCCACAACAGGCAGCAGAATTCCAACTCCATCGCCAGGCCCCGCTCTGCCTACTGCACTGAGTAAGGCATTGGTGAGGGCAGGGGGTGGTCAAGGAGGGGGGTGAAACAGTTCCGGGAGGGAGAGGAGCAGGGTCAGGGAGGCAGTGGGAGGGGATGAATTTGAAGGCAATGGTGCGCACACCATATCCTATCCCCTTTTTTTCAAGCTTCCCTGTCTCTTTTCCTCGGATTTGCACCAGCTATAGAGCTGGTGCAGGTCTGAGGAGATCCACTGTGGACCGGGAAGCTTATGGAGGACCAATCCACCCTCCCCACTAGATACAGAATGCAGTTTATTGAAGCTGCTGCATTGGGGGGGGGGGAGAAAGGATAGGATTGGGCTCGTATTCAGATCCTTGGCCTTCTAGCTCAATATTGTCTAACCGAGTGGCAGCAGCTATCCAGGGTTTCACACCTGGGTCTCTCCTAACCCTACCTAGAAATGCCAGGGTTTGAATGCATCTTCTTCAAGCATAGCAAGTGAACTGCAATCCCATTCTTTGCAGTCCACGTACTATTCTTTTTTAGGTGCCCTGTACTATACAGTACTTCCTCATTCCAAAACTTTGAACAAGTCCATCATGTGCTTTGCCTTCTCTTAGGCTTTCTAAATCCAAAGTTTCCTAAGCGGACACCAAAACCTGTAGGCCGTGAATGGGGCATAGCAGTACTGAAAAACTCGCCCATCCAAGTGAGGGCTTGCGATAAAATGTCAGCGTGTATTTTTAGCCCCTTACAAGAGTAACCCCATGCAGGGTTCCAGCAAGCAGCACTGCTGGGGCTTGAGGGGTGAGATGCGCCACCTGCTTGTACGATATTCTGTAGGCAATTGTGCCAAAAATGGCCCTTCAGGAAACCCCAAGCTGTTTGGACCTTTTCATTGCAAAAATGAACAGATCTACTTCACCTATTATATTTCTGAGGCATTAACCTACCAGCCAAAGTGAGCATTGAACACAGATGCCTGCCATTCATACTCTTGGATACTGTCACTTGCACAAAAGTGCAAGAAGCCTGGGGGGGGGGGCGGTGACACGGTAAGTACGGGAGGCACCACAATGTGCCATTTAAGTGGCCCCTCTGCCTCGCCACCAGAACCATTCTAGGCAGCAACGGCTACACTGCGCATTGCCATTGCTGCCCCGAACAGCTCTGATGGTGTGGGGGAGGGGGCGATTACAAGGCACATTGCAGTGCCTGCCATACTTATACTCACCTACTTACTTATACTCACCTACAGTGCTGAGTGAGCCATATACTCACCTACACCTCTGGCTGTAAATGGCATTCTTGAAATGTTCCCATCTTTTGGATGCGTTTGCGTTGGCTGGGCCTGGAAGAGATTCCTCAAGCGCTCGTGCAAATTCCTCCACTTTTCTCTGATCCCAGGTCTTGCTGGTATCAATGCGAGATCTTCCTTCCTTTTTCATGTGGTACAGTCGCTTTGTTTGCAGTTTCACTCTGCTGCACACCAGGGAGTGGTCAGTGGTCAGTGCTGAAACAGAGACGCCTGCGTTGGCTCGGTCATGTTGTGAGAATGGATGATGGCCGGATCCCAAAGGATCTCCTCTATGGAGAACTCGTGCAAGGAAAGCGCCCTACAGGTAGACCACAGCTGCGATACAAGGACATCTGCAAGAGGGATCTGAAGGCCTTAGGAGTGGACCTCAACAGGTGGGAAACCCTGGCCTCTGAGCGGCCCGCTTGGAGGCAGGCTGTGCAGCATGGCCTTTCCCAGTTTGAAGAGACACTTTGCCAACAGACTGAGGCTAAGAGGCAAAGAAGGAAGGCCCATAGCCAGGGAGACAGACGAGGGACAGACTGCACTTGCTCCCAGTGTGGAAGGGATTGTCACTCCCGAATCGGCCTTTTCAGCCACACTAGACGCTGTTCCAGAACCACCATTCAGAGCGCGATACCATAGTCTTTTGAGACTGAAGGTTGCCTACAGGGAACACCTCTGGCTACACTTCTGCACCTGCAGAATTGTGTTGGGTGACAACTGAAGACAGGGCCTTTCAACCTGGCTGCAGAACATGTAGAAAGCTCTCTCCAGGGATATTCAGCTGGGGAAGCCTCATTTATCCTTTTGTTGCCTGGTGAAAGCATTCTTTTCCTCCTGGGCTTTGGATGTACAATTTCATTTTTTGTCGCTTCTAGGTTTCTCTTGCTGATTTTCATTCATATGGATTTGGAGTGGAGGAAAATCCATATGAATTTTCATATGGATTTGGAATTCCTCCATTCATATGGAGGATGAATTATGAGAAAATTCATAATTTGGGGAGCCAGTGTATAACAGAGTTTGAAATCACCTTGTATTCTAGGAAGAAGCAGTATCGCTTCTCGGCCTTTTGGCTAAGATCAAGTGTAGGAAGAAGCAGTGAATAATGACAGTATTCTTATGATGTGCTACATGCACTTTGTATGTATACGTATATAAGATTATTAAACACAAAGCACAAATGTAATAAAGGTAGGAATGAGCTCAGTATACCATGAAAGGGGAACATTCCAAGATTCCCAAACAACAAAAGAAACAGAAGGCCTGAGCCCCTCAGACAAAGCCAACGGCATAACAGATGCAAAGTCAGAGGAATTACGGCAAGCAGCTTGCACCCACAAGCTGTCTGTGTGCCGAGCAGACGTGCTTCAGCATGTGCAACAGTGAGGAATTTGTGAAGAGGAGCATCACACCACATAGAGCTCTACTATGATTTGCAGAGTTCTTTCCAAGGCCATCCCACCCTTTTTCTCTTCTTAGCCAAATGGCTAGCATAGGTCAGAGGAGGCCGAAATTAAGTAAGATTTTATATGATTTTTTTGCTTACCTCCTGCTGGCTGACTGACTAACCCCCATCACCATTAGTTGCAGCATGTGCTCTGTCAAAGCAGTTGCATTGGCACCAATGGTGGGTGGTAGGGTTGGGCAGTAATCTTAATAGCCAAAATGCCTTTGAAATATGCATTTGAAAGGCATAAAAATGTTTTTTTTTTTTTTTGCTGAAAAAAATGGAAGTGACTTTTTTCCAGTTCTTACAGTCATTCTGAGGCCAGCAGAGGCCGTGGGCTCAGAAGATCTTTGCCTCTGGACGGGGTGTTGGGGGGTCAGATCACCAATCCACAGATAAGAGAAACTGCGGAACCAAGATCTGCAGATAAGGCCCCCCCCCCCATATTTTGAAATGGGCATGGACTGAATGGCCAGCACTGCCCACTGGCTCACTTCCACAAGAAGAGCCTGGTGAGGTAGGACCTTATGCTGAGCTTTTGTTGTGACAGTACTGTAGCTGAGGGGATGGGTGCCCGGGGGTAGGTGACACGATGACACCCCCTGCATCATCATTTCACCCCTGTGCTGTCACCCCTCCTCTGTGCATGTGCAGTCCTGGCCCCAGAGATGGCTGTATTTGGAGTGATATGGGAATGAAGGCAAATGGGAGGGCCAATTTTGTGGCGTTTGCAGTGTGCCTCTGGTATGTTCTGTTTCACACACCCCAACAGAGACAGTGGAAAATTGCCACTCTGCCACGGAGCGGCAATGTACTCCCTGACCCCACCGCAGCTACACCACTGTGCTGTAATTTTCTTTCTCAGAAAGGAGCAGGAGGCCCAGTTTGGATCAGGGCCATCAAGGCAGTGGGGACTTCATTCTCTCTCTCTCTCTGCTCTCCAACCCCAAACCAAATCACTCCTGAAGCTGCTATTCACGATGAAGGGCAAAATGTACTGGCACAAAACTGTAGCTTTAAGTGGTTAATTGAAGGTGAGGAATCTGTACCATGACAATCCTAAGGTGTAAGGTGTAATCTTAAGGTGCTTTTGAAAAAAAGTGGTGGGTGGTCCCAATATGAAGCTCACCAATGTTTTGTCTAGCTTGGTCCTGAGCCTTCAGCAAAGATGAACTCTCTCCTTGCAGCATGAATGATAGAGGTTTTGGCAGGCTTCTCACCTTGTTCACCTCAGCTGTCTTGTCCTATTTGCCTAGCCTTGGTTCATGCGCAAGAATGAGCAGATGAGAGGCATAAGGGGAGATCTCTGCCAAAGCCTCCAGCTCTATTCACAAACCACATCTCTGGGTCTGAATGAGTAGAAAGGAGAGAGCGGGGTTGTGTCCGGCACCACCCCTCATCCACACGTACATCTGAAACTGTGAACGTAGCCCATGCAGCCACAAGCTGTATGAACCCAGGTTCTTCATGTGCCTTCAAGGACTCAGCGTTTTGCAATGGGCAAGTTGTACACCCTGCAAAATACAGGGTCCCAGGGTAGTCATCTACACACATAAAACCTGCTTTGTGGAGGCTCTACTCACAGATGGATTAGTGTGTGGAAGAAATGACAGGGACAGTATGGGCACAAACCTAATCTCTTAATCTTGCACTGATAGCCACTCATTTGGAGGACATGCCAAGCGCCCACTGTCTCAAGATAAGCTTCTGGGTACCTTATGGCTGGAGGCAGGGCTGGCCTTAGGAGCTGCGGGGCCCAATGCAAAATATTTTTGCGGGGCCCACCCTACACACCAGGGTGAGTGGCAGCAGCAAAGCACCCAGCAGTGGCGTCACCACCAACTGCTTCTGGGGGGACCAGTTTCAAGCCAATTGGACCCAGGAGTGGGTGGGAGGGAGGGCCACCTAGTGGCAATGCTCCATTCGCCACACTCTCCTTATGTCACCTTGGCATAGAAGATTCTATGCTGAAGCCTCAGTTACAAAGCAAGGTGCCAGCTGTGGGGGCTCTGCACACTGCCCCAATGCGGGGCCCCTCCAGGTGCAGGGCCCAAGTTAGCCACGTTGGGATGCAGTCCTAACCAACTTTCCAGCACTGGCATAGCTGTGCCAGTGGCACATGGGCTGCATCCTGCTGTTGGAGGGCAGTCATGGAGACCTCCTCAAGGTCAGGCCATGTGTGTTCCCTTACCTCAAAGTTGCATTGCCCTTACCTCTGTGCTGAAAAGTTGGTCAGGACTGTACCCTTGGTCAGATTTCCTATGGCTGGCCCTGGCAGGAGAAAGGTGATGAAGCGCTCACGGTTTTGCATTCTTTCCTTGCAAGGAAAAGTGCATGTGTTTCGAGCAAATCCACTGCAATGCTTGAAGTTTGATGTGATCACTCACAAGGCACCCTCCAGCATGGCTGCCTCTCCTTCTCCTTGCCTCAAGGCTCCCAGATGTTTACCTTGGAGGAGGGACAAGATGGCAAAGGCAGTGGTGAAGACAGAAGCTCCAGGTCAAATCTGCTTCCTTATCTTTCTCCTGCCATAAGGCACACAGAAGTTAATCTTGGGGCTGGAGGAAGGTGGTGTCCATGGGTGGGTGCATCAAATCCCAGCAAAGTATCTGTTCCAGAGAACTGATGTTACAAGTTCCAGCCTCCCAGGGAGTTGATACTCTCTGTGTCGTTGTCAGCAAGGAAAAGGCAACCAAGGATGGCAAGCAGAACTGAGTTTCCCCCAATCCTGCAAGTGCTGCGAGATTGCAATTTGACGTGGTGAATGAGAATGGCACTACAGCCCAGGCCCGGAGGCAATGCTTCGCCAGTTTGCCTGGAATCAGTTTAGGAAAAACAGCAGGGGGAATAATGATGAGCGAAGAGTCCTTGGAATCAGGGGTCACAGGAAAAAGCCCTCGCAGGCCAAATTGAGCAGCTAGGCTGCTAGTGGCGAATCCTTACCTTGAAAAAATAATTGGCATTCCGAAAAGGCCTTGCCCTTTGCTTGTTATTCCGTTGCTTTTGTTTGCAGCCATACTGGAGTACAATATGCAGGATTTAATGCGCACAGAAGAACCGCACAAGAAAAGGGGGGGGAGGGAAAAACTTTGGGAAGAGTGGAGGAAGATGAAAGAGAACTGTGCCTCCTGTCCAGGGGGACAAGGGCTATAAATAAATAGCTATCTGAAAGGCAGATTTGAAAAGTGGTGGTTGGACTCTGTTTTATGGTTACTCACATCTCAGTAAATCTCACAGTAAGCTCAGGGCTGAGTGATGGAAGAGCAGTCCGTGTGTTTATCGATCGCTGCTTTATTTAGTTTCCCAGGCAGTGGAATCCCAGCACTAGAGGTTATTCCCCCCCCCCCCCAGTGACTTGTAATAGTCTCTGAATGAATAGAAGCATGTAAGATTTTCTGGAGGCAGTTCAGGGGCCAGGAGGGAGAACCGGGTGACCGGATTCAATGACTTCATACTGTTGTGTTGTCAAAGCTCAGTGGTTGTGGATTTGACTAGTATTGGGGTAAAAAACCTTTGATAGTCTCATGCACCCTGATCGGAGCCACTCGATGGGTGTACAGTGGTACCTCGCATAACGAATGCCCCGCGCAGCGAAAAACTCGCAGAGCGAAAGCGTTTTGCAAAGTTTGGTAACTCGCACAACGAATTTTTATGACCCGTGCTTCGAAAGACGAATTTTTTTTTGTTTTGTTTTGTTTTGACTTAAGGGGGGGATCTTCATGCCAGTTTATGATCCCATTCACCCTAGTAAGGGGCGGATCTTCATGTCAGTTTATGATCCCATTCACCCTAGTAAGGGGCGGATCTTCATGCCAGTTTATGATCCCGTTCACCCTAGTAAGGGGCGGATCTTTATGTAAGTAAGTCCCATTGTGCTTGCTCCCAGGAAAGTTTGCACAGGATTACAGCCTTCAAACTCCCCACTCAGCATCCCCCCCATCGCTCATTCACCCTCTCACTGCCCCATTTCCTTCACGTTTCCCCCCATGATCACGGCAAAAGCAAGCAATTGAGTGCAGCTGCTCTGTCCTCCCCAGCTTAGAGCACAATCCTGTGCGTGTCTCCTCAGAAGTAAGTCCCATTGTGCTTACTCCCAGGAAAGTGTGCACAGGATTACAGCCTTCAAGCTCCCCACTCAGCATCCCCCCCGTTTTTGAAATCCTCTGTACAGTATGTATGCCTTTAAAGAGCACTTAATAAACACTTTGTAAACCAAATTTGACTTTGTTCTGACTTTTCTTGCCCATAGGAACGCATTAATTAAATTTCAATGCATTCTTATGGGAAAACGCGCTTCGCAAAACGAAAAACTCGCATAACGAAAGGACTCTCGGAACGGATTAATTTCGTTATGCGAGGCACCACTGTACAGTTGTATTACCCACAGAAACTGGTGTTTTGTTTTTTTTCTGCTATGGGACAAGCTTAGCCTTTCCCTACCTTCATTCCTCCACTGTGTACCATGTCTGAATCCAGTATCGATTTCCTTTTTCTCCTCTCTCCCAATGCTTTAGGTAGGCATGTGTTTTTATTTGTTTGCTTTTACATTCAGTTATGTGGCAGGCTCCTCTGGTTAAATATTTATTCTGGACCTTTAAGAAAAAGCCAATCAGGGATTTTTCTACTTGAAACATTGCTTCAGGCCAGCCAGTACCCTGCACATAAGACTGGAGAAGGGAGTGACTTTATAAGTGTCATAAGAACTAGCTAATCAGAATGCTGCACCTTTGACTGAGGAATGGGGAGGGATGCGGTTCTGTAATTGTAACGAGGGCCAACCAATCAGCATTCTGAGCATACTGGTTCTATTGAAAACAGGAAGAGCTGATCCTGAGCAAAATTCTCTGAGGGAAGTTGTATGTGTGATGTAAAAGTGTGGATTATTACCAAGCACAGGTGTGACAAGTGCATGTGGTTATGGCTGAATGCTAAGAGGACATGTGATCCAGGCCAGATCTGTGTCTTCCTTGACCATGGTTGTTGATCAAGGCACCATGCAAAAGGCAAACTTTTCCATGACTAGGCTCTACCTCTTAACCAACCTTCTCTGGCTCCAGGAAATTTCCACAATCTTAACATAGGAGTATAAATAAGAACAGCCCTGCTGGATCAGGCCATAGGCCCATCTAGTCCAGCTTCCTGTGTCTCACAGTGACCCACCAAATGACCCAGGGAGCACACCAGATAGCAAGAGACCTCATTCTGGTGCCCTCCCTTGCATCTGACATTCTGACATAGCCCATTTCTAAAATCAGGAGGTTGCACATACACATCATGGCTTGTAACCCGTCATGGATTTTTCCTCCAGAAATTTGTCCAATTCCCTTTTAAAGGCGCCCAGGTCAGACGCCATCACCACATCCTGTGGCAAGGAGTTCCACAGACCAACCACACACTGAGTAAAGAACTATTTTCTTTTGTCTGTCCTAACCCTCCCAACACTCAATTTTAGTGGATGTCCCCTGGTTCTGGTGTTACGTGAGAGTGTAAAGAGCATCTCTATCCACTTTATCCTTCCTGTGCATAATCTTGTCATGCTATACTATCAAAGTCTGCAAGCTTAAAGGCAATGTCACAAGCACTGGGGCATCCAGCCCCGAGTGGGGCACCTGCTACCCCAGAGGCTTAATGGGGTCCACAAGGTTGCGGCCGTTTTTTTTAGGAGGATTCTCGGAGTTCCAAATTCCATCCGGTTAGCAACGCTGACTCTCGAGTTGGGAGTCCATCTCCCTTCAACCACAGCATGGGCTATAACGTTTAAATTTTGGCTCCGGCTTCATTTGTCCCTCCCACCCGATTCCCTTCTCAATGACCTGTTAAGAGACCCTTTTTTGTCTAGCTGGTTTTTAAACATTGATTCCAAACTGAATTCCTTAGATCTTTCACTGGAATCTTTAGTGGGCCTTGATGTTAACAGGGCCTATAAGCTAATCCAGTCTAGGCTTTGGGAAGCTGAATTTTCTTCTCTTTCCGCGGATCTTAACCCAGTTTGTTCCCCTCTTTTTTTTGGTCTCTGTCCTTTACCAGGTCAGCTTTCGAAATATTTTGATACTAATAAATCCTTCCCTTAGAAGGGCTTTTATGCTTGCGCGTTTTAACATTTTTTCTTCCTCATACCATCTCGGCAGATTTTCTCACACTCCTCGGTATAGCAGATTGTGCTCCTTCTGTCACCTCGAGCCGGACACATTGGAGCACATCCTGATTTATTGCCCAGCGCATTGTCCACTTCGAAAGTTGTTTTTGGATCCCTTTTTACGACATCCTACTGTTCCATTTATCGATCCCTGCTTTGCTTTGCTAAGTGATAATCAGGCAGACATTACCTTAGCAGTTGCCAGGTTTTTATCCCTAATTATTAAAATATCTTCTATTTCCTAAATTAATTTTTATTTTCCCTTCCATCGTGTACATTTTTTCAGTGGTCGATTATTATTTAGTGACTGTTGTAATTTTATATGCCAATAAAGGTATTATTGTATTGTATTGTATTGGGGTCCACAAGGAGTCACACCTGTCAGGCAAAGGGGGTGGCTTCCTCCTTTGCAGGTCCAGAGTTATAGGCCTCAGATAGGCTATGGAGGAAGGGGGTTGCTTCACTTCCTTTTGTAGGAGGTATGCCAAGAATGTTCACCAAAAAAAGAGAAGCCAGTTCATATGCCAACTCTGGATGCAATTGAAGCTTAGAGATTCAGCAGGGCCTCTTGGAATAGTTCCACGTGGATTCTGGGTCCTTGTTGTAAACACCCATGTCTGAAAAATGTCACCTGAGCATAGAGCTTACAGTTCCTTGTGCCACCTGTATAGGAGTATTTGTTACAGTGCATTGACCAAGGATTTGTCCAGTGTTCCACACTGATTCATAGGAGGCCTTGATTTGATTTCCCTCCCTCAGGCTTGTTCTTACTGTTTGTGTGTGTGTGTGTGTGTGTGTGTGTGTGTGTGTGTATTTCCAATCTGCCTTCCTCACACACAACAACAACAACAACTGAGAACAATAGGGACAGGGACACACACAAGCATAGGAGCTGGATCCTCTTCTTGGACACAAGAATGTGGTTTACCTTCTGGAAAAATCACCTTTTTACACTCACTTCTTCAGCCTGATCATGCACTCTCTCTCCTTCACTCCCCGTCCCCATACATAAGAGAGAAAGGATCTGGGATTAGTGTATGTGCGTAATACTGCACTCCTACTCTCTTTCCTTATACCTACTTAGTATTCACACCTGGCACTTAGGGTCTAACTACACATCATAAGCAAATAATTATACATTACACAGCACCGGTTTTTAAAACGTAAAGCAGCTTCAGGAGAGATGAACTGAGCAGAGAAGCAGTGCATGTATATTTATGGGGGCTTAACTCCTGCCATTTCTGCCTTCCTAAATGTCCTCAGTAGCTCCCCCCCCCCCCAACACACACACACAGCAAGGTTTCAAAAGCTTGGTGGGTACTATTAGTTCCATCTCCCCTTCTCAATCTGGTGCATTTGTAAACCAGGCCTAAGCCACAAGTAGCTTTAGCTGGAGGGGAACTATCTAGAGACAGAGGCTGGCCAGGTGGGGCACTGGCTGAAGGCTTAGACCCATTATAGGACCCACCCATCAGGCCTGTGAAATTCTAGTACCCCGTAGCAGCCATAAGGGTGGCTTTGCCCAAGGGCTCACAGTAGCAGTTCTGGCACTGATCTCATAAGCTGGTCCACATATGATTATCTGACAGCCCAATTCTATCCCCACCATTGTCTGTGATGCAGCCAACTGACAGAGCACACACTGCATCCAATGGTGGAGGAGAGACCAGAAGGCAAACCAGGGGTATTTTTTATTTACATCTGGGTAAGCCTTCTAGCTACCTATGGGTTTCCTCAGACCGATGCCAGGGTAGCTGGTGACAGTCTAAAGAGAGAAAGAGGGTGAGGCAGCCAGGAAAAGAGCATATACCCCTCCCCCTGACCTCCCCTCTTCCTGCCCTGAAACTCACCCAAACCTCCCCCTCCCTGCCCATGACACACCCGACTGACAACTTACTGGGTTTGGCACAGCCCAGGCTCTGCAGTACATGAAGCTGTCAATGCTTTGCACTGTCTCTAGGCCTTTTGTGACAACGGAACTGAAGTTCTGCTGTTGTAGAAGGCCCATTGATTGACTTAATTTTGCCAGATGCATAATAGATGCACATACCTGCAGGGCTAGCTCCAGGATCTTGGCAAAATGCCCAAGGACCATTTTCTACTTAGGTGGGCCAAGATAGAGTTTCTCCACCACCATGCAAAGGCTTTAGCAAAGGTGGTCTCAAGGATGTCCAGTGAGCTTTTCTGAGGCCCCTTGTCAGCTGTGTTATGATGCTAACCTCTGCATACCTGGCACCTTAGGATCTCATCCCATCTTTCCCGCAAGTCTGAATATTCTGTGTGGGCAGTCCTATTCAAGATGACATAGATTTCCACATGCTTCTCTCTCTCTCTCTCTCTCTCTCTCTCTCTCTCTCTCTCATCATGCCATTGGAAAGTATTTGTTTTTGGAGTGCTTTGAAAATCTTAATATCTCTCTATGGGCATATTATATCCATGGTGGCCCATTCACACATACCATTTATTGACATGACAGCCATCGAGTGATGAATGTGCAGCTTGGGGTACAGGACAAAACTGGGGTCTTCTTGTTACCTGATCCTGAACTTACAAGGCTTGGTCCTTGTCTAGTTTTTGTATTCTGCATTGTGGCGTGGATGGAATGAGAAAAACAGAAGCAACGATACACAGTCATAACACTGTGTGCTTTGATCGCTCCCCCATGCTTGGTTTTCAAAGTGCTTTCTCAACATTAAGCCTCTTAACACCCCACTGAGAAAGATCTACATTATTATCCAAAGCAAAGAGAGGTTAATTGCATTTCCCTGGGCACAGAAGAAGCGAGAGGTAAACACAAACTAAATTTTAAGCCCTTTTTTAGTTTCTCAGGTCTACACTGTAACCAAAAGATTCTACCTGTCATGGGGCCAGGTTTCAAAACAGCCAATTCTCTCCACCTAGATTTGAATTTTCCAATAAGTTCAGTCTCATATTTGTCTGTTACACAGAAGACATCTTAATACTCTGCTTATATCTAAAAGTAGAATCAGTGACATTGGCTACATTTTCCTGCAAACACTATTTGCTTTAAAAAAGGATATCTTATGGTCCCAAAGAATGGGAAATTGACATACATCCTTGAGGGTCGCTTGCCACACTACTAGTTAACATAAGAACATAAGAACAGCCCCACTGGATCAGGCCATAGGCCCATCTAGTCCAGCTTCTTGTATCTCACAGCGGCCCACCAAATGCCCCAGGGAGCACACCAGATAACAAGAGACCTCATCCTGGTGCCCTCCCCTACATCTGGCATTCTGACTTAACCCATTTCTAAAATCAGGAGGTTGCGCATACACATCATGGCTTGTACCCCATAATGGATTTTTCCTCCAGAAACTTGTCCAATCCCCTTTTAAAGGCGTCTAGGCTAGATGCCAGCACCACATCCTGTGGCAAGGAGTTCCACAGACCGACCACACGCTGAGTAAAGAAATATTTTCTTTTGTCTGTCCTAACCCGCCCAACACTCAATTTTAGTGGATGTCCCCTGGTTCTGGTATTATGTGAGAGTGTAAAGAGCATCTCCCTATCCACTCTGTCCATTCCCTGCATAATTTTGTATGTCTCAATCATGTCCCCCCTCAGGCGTCTCTTTTCTAGGCTGAAGAGGCCCAAACGCCGTAGCCTTTCCTCATAAGGAAGGTGCCCCAGCCCCGTAATCATCTTAGTCGCTCTCTTTTGCACCTTTTCCATTTCCACTATGTCTTTTTTGAGATGCGGCGACCAGAACTGGACACAATACTCCAGGTGTGGCCTTACCATAGATTTGTACAAAGGCATTATAATACTAGCCGTTTTTTTCTCAATACCCTTCCTAATGATCCCAAGCATAGAATTGGCCTTCTTCACTGCCGCCGCACATTGGGTCGACACTTTCATCGACCTGTCCACCACCAGGTGTGGCCTTACCATAGTTCTGCATTTTAGTTCAGTGTTTTTCAATGTTTGTCCTCTGCCTTGCCACTTCCACTTCACATGGTCCACCTATTCCAAGTACCACTGGAAGTAACAGGTGATGGCATCACGCCAATTACTTTTGGGTTGGGAGACCAGACGCAATGTGGCAAGCACCAGTAAGAGACTCAGGGTTGATGGGAGGGCTTTCTGAGCATACAAAAACATGCTTTGGAGCTCTGCCTGCTGAGTCTCGTTTGTTGTTTCATGTACCTGGTCTCTCTGCTGGGTGGCAAGTGTCCAGTGATTCCATGAGTACCATCAGCCACTACCTCAAGTACCACTGGTTAAGAAATACTGTTTTAGTCTAAAGCAGGAAATGCAGAAAAAAATCCTTGGGAATTTTTGTGGGGGTGGGGAAAAAATCTGAGCAATTTTTTTTCCTATATTTTTTTTCCTATATTCATATTTAATTTTTCCTATATTTAATATTTTTCAAGATGCCCAATTTTTTCAAGATGCCCAATCATGTTGGAATTAGTGGCTGCAGAGACTAGGGACGTGCGATGCAGGGGTGGTAGGTAAGGCAGAACCGCCCCACCGGTGTCCTCTGAAAATCACCGCAGCCTAATCCAATGATCGTGCATACATTCCGCTGAGTAGGCGGGTGGAACGCATGCACGATCATCAGGTTTGGCTGCAGCATTTTTGGAAGGATGCCGGTGGGAGTTCTGCCTCACCTGCCGCCCCCACACTGTACATCCCTGACAGAGACCGACTTCTTAGGTGCTCTCTTTGTTTAGACTTAGGGCCTGATCCAGAGCTGAGAAGATACATAGGGAAGCAGGCAGCTGCTGGAGAGGTAAGTAGACATCCGCTCCCAGCCAGGGTGCTGCAGACATTCCATCAGTAGCACTGCACTGTTCAGGCTAGCAGAGGATATGATTGGGTTGTTAGTATGTTGAACCTGGGTACAGAGGGGAGAATGTCAGTGAGTTACGCTCCCCTGTGCTGGTGTGCTCCATGGTCATGCCCCCTGGTATCCCCAGTTTCAGTGTCCATCTGATGAGGGAAGTGCTACACCCCGGGACATGTCCTGCAAATGGTGTAGAACACTTTAAGTATCAGGAATGGAGCATGGGAGGTGGGAGGCTTTTAACCTTTTCCTTTGGTCATGGTCTTCATTCCAAGTCCGCCTCGCCCCCCCCCCCAATACATACACACACCACAGTCCCAGAAAGAAAGCTATTATTGGTGCCAGTGATTGGTGTCCAAATTTGGACTTTGGCAGAGGGAAAAGGTGAAGCCTTCCTCTGCCCCATCATGGTTTTTATACAGACAATGGCCTGACAAAGCTGGTATTTAACAATGTTTTTAAGCCATGTTGTTCTGGAGGAAAGGGGGGGTTACTGCAACAAAGATGGTGTACAGCAAGTTCACCTTGATAAAGATGCTTGTTTGTCAAACAAAGACACAGAAGCATTCTGGAATGTTCCAGTCCTAGGTTTAGAATAGTCCTAGGCCATTTCATTTACAGAAACGGATGGTACAGCTGAGCAAAGATTTATCCAAATCTGAAATTCCGGGAATACATTAAAAAAATCAAAAAATTTGAAAAGCAAGAATATGAAATGCTTTTTTGTTTTTATTCTAAAAAGCCCCTAAATCTGACTGGAATATTGGGGGGGGGGGGGAGAGAACTACAGTAGAGGAATAGAGTGGCAATTTTTTCCAAGTGAAATCAAGTGGAGGATTCTTCACTTTAGAGATTTTCTCCTATGTTAATTCCAGCTGGATGCAATTGTTCATTCTGCAGACACAGAGCCCAATCCTGTGCATGTCTACTCAGAAGTAAGTACCATTATATTCTATGGGGCTTACTCCCCGGTAAATGTGGATAGAATTGCAGCCACAGGGATTTTAAATCCCCCTTCAAATACGTCCCTCCTCCAGAACTGCAGTCATCAGTGTGTCCATGGAAATGGTCACAGTTTTTGAAAGAGGAAGGTTCACCTGACATCCTCTCTCAAAGGGAGTGTGGAGGTGGAAGGAGAATCTATTTCTGCCCCTTTGTCATTTGTCTATATATAGAGTTGTGGCCATGAAACAAGTCAGCAAAGGTCACCGTCCAATGCTGTCATACCTCCATATTAAAAGGCAATGTTTTCCAACTGACATTCCAGCATCAAATCAGGCATGTAAGCATGATGCACGTTTGCTCCAGACCGCATCGCGGTGGCTGAAAAACCCGACAACTGTCTAATCATTGAAGAACATAACATGCACTCTTCAAAATTGGGGAGGGGGGAGAAGGATTTGGCAGAGGCATTTATTTCATGGAACAAAACCAGGTTGAAAAAAGAACTCCAGCACCTCCCAAAGTTTGGTTCATGCTAAAAATATAGCACATTTATTAAAAATATATATTTATAAACATTGGTATGAACAGACAGAGATGTCAAGCAACATGAGAGAGAAAAGAAATATCAGGAAACTTATTTTGCTCAGGGTTTTATCATTTCTTTGCTCAGGCAGCTCAATGAAATGGTAGTTATTTTTTCCCCCTTCCCACCTCGTACCATATGTTCATTTTCAGGAAAAAAAAAAGCTTGCTAGTTTCAGTGTAAATTAAACTAAAAAGAGAAGAAGATGCAGCCTAATGGACGTGAGACACAGCTACGTACGACCTACGGAACATAATCTTGGTATGAATATGCTATACATTTGTCACAGATTTATATTAGTGTCCAGTCTTTGGCTGTATTGAGAAAAAAAGTTTTATTTGTAGTGGGGTTCTCCAAGCGGATACTTACATATTTGCAGGTATTTCTCTAGAACAAATGAAAAGAGGAAGAGCAGGGGGGGGGCAAGTTTTGCTTGTAACTGTGTGAAAAAAGTCCTGTTAAATTAATTGTGCTTCAACTTCCACTGCCCTCCGGCAGCGTTTTATGACGTCTTAATATACTACAGAGTCAGTTCTCATTAAGCTGTGTGTCAACAGCTGACAACGCTTGCCATCACCTCTTGTCAGCTGTCTTCACTGGTTTGTCTCTGTGGCTCATAGCGTTGTGTAGATGTACACAAAAATGATCACAACGAGGTTTAGAATTGTCCCAATAATTCCCAGCATCGCCAGGATGGATTCCTCCTTGCTTTCCTTTTCTTGATTGCCTTTTTCGTCTTCATTCCCGCTAGTGATGACCATCTTGGTAGCCAGTTTCTTTATCCTTCTCCTCAGGATAATCTACATTTCGAAGAAAAGCGAAAGAGAAGGAGGGAGGGGGAAGAGACCAGGAGACATTGAATGGATTTCTATCATTATCAATGGTCACCTGTTGATATTATCAGCTCAATCATGTGCCCCCCAGTCAGACATTGTACTATTACCATTAAAAGGCAGAGTGATTGCCCTAATTGAGAGGCAATGTGGTGTAGCAGTGAGTGCTGGTTTCAGTGTAAATTAAACTAAAAGGAGAAGAAGAAGAAGCCTAATGGACATGAGAGACAGCTACGCACAACCTAAGGAACGTGAGGGCATGAGGAGATGAAATTTTGAATTCCTACATAGCCACAATACCAGGTCATCTTAGGTCAGTCACTCTTACCCTAACCTGAGAAATAAAGTTGTTCTGAAAAGAAAGGGTTTTGTTGTGTGTGTGTGTGTGTGTGTGTGTGTGTGTGTGTGTGTGTGTGTGTGTGTGTGTGTGTGAGGAAAAAAATGGGGAAGGGTGGCTCTTGCCACTTTGAGCTCTATGGAGGAAAGATAAAATGAAAATACAAATATTTAGTAGAGAAACCCAAAGCCTAGAGGTGTATCTTTTTCCAGCAAGTAAGATAGGATTACAGCTTAAGTCTTACTGAACACAGTGGGCTTACTTCTGAGTAAAGGATATAGCACCATTTTCAAGCACCACTGCCAATGCCTTGTCAGATTCAGTGAACTATCAGCAACACAACAAATCCTTCAAAACAGAGGCTGACAGTAGCCCTATCCAGGCATTTTTTCTCCCTAAGCAGATAAACTGTGAGGCCGTACCAGGACTGCATCTTTGGTGTATGTGCATAGCCCTGCTACTGGGCCCCTGTGATCAGTGATGTCTGGGCCAACAAGCACCAAACACAGGGCAAGAGTCTCCCCACAGGGTAGCAATCACAAGGGAAAATGTATCTCTGAGTTCAGCATTTCACTGCAGACAAATGCCGATCGCAGGGTCTAGGTGTGCATGTCATTGGCATCCACCCAGGGAGCCCTCACACATTTGTCTCCATGGGAAATGAATGCCTGAATAGCTCCAGTAGCACTAGATTATCTGTTAGTTTATCCTACTGGATATGGTAAGAGCCTCATCAAAGCCCATGCAGGTTACACATTCAGAAGCCAGATACAATTCCTGGGTGAGGTCTGCCCGAATCTATCTATCTATCTATCTATCTATCTATCTATCTATCTATCTATCTATCTATCTATCTATCTATCTATCTATCTATCTATCTATCTATCTATCTATCTATCTATCTATCTATCTATCTATCTATCTATCTGTCTGTCTGTCTGTCTGTCTGTCTGTCTGTCTGTCTGTCTGTGGGTTTATACCCAACGTAACCTGGCCTCCCCAGGAAATAATGATGTGTGAGAGGGAGTCAGATGAGCAACTGAACTAATGACTTCTGATGCACAAAGACAATTCGTTTTCTTGTTTTGTTTCAGTCATAGTATCATCATAGGTTAGTAGTCTAATACTCATGCATCTAATACTAATATAGACTACTATTATTATAGTCTATAATATAAATACTGCCCAATCATCATCATCATCTCTGCAACAACGTAACTGTGGCTAAAAAACCCTTCTGAACTTAACATGGTTTCACACTGGGTTACATGTCAGTACTTGTACCAGCACCACCAGTCCACTAGCAAAAGTAGCTTTGGGCTGTAGTTACACCACTGGGAGAATGACAGCCCAATACTGAGCTGCCCAGGGTGCGTGGCTGTGGTGGTGCTGAAAATGGCTGCTGCCGCATCCTACACACTTTGGGCAGCTACCGGCGGCTCCTTGGGAGAAGGAAACATAAGTGCATAGGATTCGGCTACATATGGACCATCGTTTTAAACCATTTCCTCTTATAACTGTTCACGTGGTTAATGAGAATAGCAAAGAAACAAGAAAGGCTGCCTTTATACTACATGGGGTTGCCAACTGACCAGAAAAAAAGCAACAGATGGGACATATTTGGTTTGCTTTCGATCCAGTTGGTGGAGAAGCAAAGCCATTTCCCCCATTTGTTAGTATTTGCTCAGCTGTACAATTCAAGTCCAAAATCAGTCCAAAATCTTGGCAGGCCTTGCTAAAACGATCCATGAGCTGCTGGAGATCTTTGGCAGAGTGGGTAGTGACAGCTGCATCGTCGGCAAAGAGGAAGTCACGCAGACATTTCAGCTGGACTTTGGATTTTGCTCTCAGTCTGGAGAGGTTGAAGAGCTTTCCGTCTGATCTGGTCCAGAGATAGATGCCTTCTGTTGCAGTTCCAAAGGCCTGCTTCAGCAGGACAGCGAAGAAAATCCCAAACAAGGTTGGTGCAAGAACACAGCCCTGCTTCACTCCGCTTCGGATGTCAAAAGGGTCTGATGTGGAGCCATCAAAGACAACAGTGCCCTTCATGTCCTTGTGGAAAGATCTGATGATGCTGAGGAGCCTGGATGGACATCCAATCTTGGGGAGAATCTTGAAGAGGCCGTCTCTGCTGACCAGGTCGAAAGCCTTTGTGAGATCTATGAAGGCTATAAAGAGTGGCTGTCGTTGTTCCCTGCATTTCTCCTGCAGTTGTCTAAGGGAGAATACCATATCAGTGGTGGACCTGTTGGCTCGGAATCCACACTGCGATTCTGGATAGACGCTCTCTGCAAGTACCTGGAGCCTCTTTAGTACAACTCGGGCAAACAGCTTTCCTACAACGCTAAGGAGAGAGATGCCGCGGTAGTTGTTGCAGTCACCCCTGTCACCTTTGTTCTTGTACAGCGTGATGATGTTTGCATCCCTCATGTCTTGAGGTACTCCACCTTCTCTCCAGCAGAGACAGAGGATTTCATGCAGCTCAGTGACGATGATCTCTTTGCAGCATTTTAGGACTTCAGCAGGGATGCTGTCTTTTCCAGGTGCCTTGCCAAAGGCAAGGGAGTCCAGGGCCACGTGAAGTTCTTCTAGGGTTGGTTCACTGTCAAGCTCTTCCAGCACAGGCAGGCACTCAGTGTTGTTCAGTGCTTCTTCGGTGACTACATTTTCTCTGGAATATAGCTCAGAGTAGTGCTGCACCCAGCGTTCCATCTGCTGCGCCCGATCCTGGATGACCTCGCCTGTGGCAGACTTCAGAGGGGCAATTTTCCTCTGTGTTGGACCTAGGGCCTGCTTGATACCGTCATACATCCCCTTGATGTTGCCAGTGTCAGCTGCTATCTGTATCTTGGAACAGAGCTGGAGCCAGTAGTCGTTAGCACATCTCCTGGCAGTCTGTTGGACTTTGCTGCGAGCAGTTCGGAGGACCTGCAGGTTGCGCTCACTGGGACAGGCCTTGTATGCTGCTTGAGCTCTCCTCTTTTCCTCAATGACTGGTGTCAACTCCTCAGAGTGGGCTTCAAACCAGTCTGCCGCCTTGTTGGTCTTTTTGCCGAATATGGACAAGGCGGTGTTGTAAACGGTATTCTTGAAATGTTCCCATCTGTTGGATGCGTTTGCGTCGGCCGGGCCTGGAAGAGATTCCTCAAGCGCTTGTGCAAATTCCTCCACTTTTCTCTGATCCCGGGTCTTGCTGGTATCAATGTGAGGTCTTCCTTCCTTTTTCGTGTGATACAGTCGCTCTGTTTGCAGTTTCACTCTGCTGCACACCAGGGAGTGGTCAGTGTCGCAGGCAGCACCATGATAACTGCGTGTGATCTTGATGCTGGGAAGGCTGGAGCGTCTGGTGAGGATCAGGTCGAGCTGGTGCCAGTGCTTTGATCTTGGATGTCTCCAAGAGACTCTATGTTGGGGCTTTGTGTTGAAAAATGTGTTGCTGACACAGAGACCGTGATGACAGCAAAACTCTAGCAGGCGTTGGCCATTTTCGTTCATCCTCCCAGTGCCAAACTGACCTAAGCAAGTGGGCCATGAACTGTTATCAGCACCAACTCTAGCATTGAAATCGCCGAGGATGAACAATGGCTCTTTTACAGGGATTTTCTTGACAGTGGTGGCCAGGTCATCATAGAATTTGTCTTTGGCTTCTGCTGGAGACGTCAGAGTCGGTGCATAAGCACTGATGAGAGTGATAGGTCCTGCTGATGACTGGAGCTGCAGGGACAAAATTCTTTCACTTCCCACAGTAGGTGGGATGATGGATTTCAGCAGGGTATTTCTGACCGCAAAGCCAACGCCATGTTCCCTGGTTTCGTTTGGTGGTTTTCCCTGCCAGAAAAATGAGAAATTTCTCTCCTTGACAGATCCGGAATCTGGCAGCCTAGTCTCTTGAAGGGCGACGATGTCCATCTGCAGTCTGCTCAGCTCCATGTCGATGACAGCTGTTTTGCGTGCGTCGTCTATTTCTTGCAGGTCATCAGAGAAGCCAGGTGTCATTGTCCTAACGTTCCAGGTGCCCAGCTTTAGGGCAGTAGTTTTCTGTTTTCTGTTGCATGGTGCAGAGTTGTCGATCCGCTTCTCGGTTTTCACCCTAAACCCCACGCACCCCATGAGGTTAATGGACCGTGGCGAGGCAACACCTTACTGGCTGGGGACTGCCCAGCTTAAGGCGGGCGGTAGCTGCCCAATGAGATGCAATGATCTCTCCCACCGTCGGAAGCAGCCCCTGGCGTCATGCTCTACGCCAATCGAGCAAAGACTTATAACCGGTAAACTGCTGCTTCCCGTGTTGTGCCGTTTTAGCAAGGCCTGCCAAGATTTTGGACTGACAATCAGCCTGAAGAAAACACAGGTCATGGTTCAGGATGTGGACTCACCTCCCTGCATTACAATCTCTGAGCATGAACTGGAGGTTGTCCATGACTTTGTGTACCTTGGCTCAACGATCTCCGACACTCATTCTCTCGATACCGAGCTAAACAAGCGCATCGGTAAAGCAGCTACCACGTTTTCCAGACTCACAAAGAGAGTCTGGTCCAACAAGAAGCTGACAGAACATGCCAAGATCCAGGTCTACAGAGCTTGCGTCCTGAGTACACTTCTGTACTGCAGCGAGTCATGGACTCTTCGCTCACAACAGGAGAGGAAACTGAGCGCTTTCCACATGCGCTGCCTCCGACGCATCCTCGGCATCACCTGGCAGGACAAAGTTCCAAACAACACAGTCCTGGAACGTGCTGGAATCCCTAGCATGTATTCACTGCTGAAACAGAGACGCCTGCGTTGGCTTGGTCATGTCGTGAGAATGGATGATGGCCGGATCCCAAAGGATCTCCTCTAAGGAGAACTCGTGCAAGGAAAGCGCCCTACAGGTAGACCACAGCTGCGATACAAGGACATCTGCAAGAGGGATCTGAAGGCCTTAGGGATGGACCTCAACAAGTGGGAAACCCTGGCCTCTGAGCGGCCCGCTTGGAGGCAGGCTGTGCAGCATGGCCTTTCCCAGTTTGAAGAGACACTTTGCCAACAGTCTGAGGCTAAGAGGCAAAGAAGGAAGGCCCATAGCCAGGGTGACAGACCAGGGACAGACTGCACTTGCTCCCGGTGTGGAAGGGATTGTCACTCCCGGATTGGCCTTTTCAGCCACACTAGACGCTGTGCCAGAACCACCTTTCAGAGCGCGATACCAGAGTCTTTCGAGACTGAAGGTTGCCAATACAATTCAAGTGGATACGCTGATGCTGTGCTTTGTACTTGGACTGCCAATAACCACTGGGTACCACCCTGATTCCTCCCCTTGGACCCTCCCCCTCTGTGGGTTCTTTTTTTCCTTATCAAGAGGTCCCTAGATAAGAGGACTTGCCCAGGTACCAGAATTTTCTAATTCAAGTTTTGGCAATCTTTGGCAACCCCATAAATGAGGATGGAATAGAAATAGAAGTGGCACAATCTCATTTCTGCTTGAATAGTAAGAAAAAACAATCCCAGGAGATAAGGATATTCTTCCCCTGCCTAGAAAGGAAACAACAATGACTGTCTTATAAATAATGTAGAATGCAGCCAGCGACGGAATCAGGCTTCTCTTCATTATTTCATCTTCTTTATGTAGAATGAAACATCATTGGCAATGCAGACAGCTGAAAAAACAGCAGTCCCTGTTTTTGAAGCAGCCCTTTTTTTGAGCATAGGTGAGCTTCAGCAACCCAGCAGAACTTAGCATGGGTCGTACAGAGCTCTGGTGATTGACCACTTTTCTCCCAGTGACACAATCACAAAGTGACAAAGAACTGGGAGATGCCTTCAGTGTTCCAGCTAACAGCAATTTCGGGGTGTGTGCAAGGCAGACTAAGACGGTCCTTTAAAAGGGGTACCCCAGGAGAATGAGAGAATGAGAAAAGAATGATATGGAGGGTCAGAAGGACCAGTAGGGGGTGAAAGGCAAAGCAAAGAAGGATGGAGGGAGGGAGCATGAGGAGAAGAGAGAAGTTGTCTGGAAGTCAGATGGAAGGGACTTGAGAAGAGTACAACAGAAACAAGTCTGAGAATGGACAACCTCTTGAGAGAAGAAGGAAAGGAAGAAGAGCCTGGGCAGGAGGGAAAATGACAGCCCAAGCTCCCCTGGGGATAGAGGGCTCCCAAGCCTGCCCCTTGGGAGGGGGATAGACCCAAGGATCAAACTCCCCACTGCTCAGGGACTTCCCCATGGCTGGCTGGATCTTGTCCCAGGAGGTTGGGGACTAGACAAATCAGCAATGTACTGCAGTCCATTCCTGTATCTCAGGAGAGCAGCAGCTGGACATCTTCAACCATAGGAAAGACTAAAAACCAGAGGCATAACAAGGGTGGAGCTTAGGGGCACCTGCCATGGGCGGTAAGTCAAGGGGGCGCAATTTTTTTCTTGCAGATACCGGGCAACCCACTTTAAAAATGTTTAAAAAGTACAGAAAAAAGCCAGGTACTTTTGTGAACTCCAGCAACTCACATGGCTGCCTGGGTGCCTGCTCCACTTGGCTTGCTGGCTTCTTCCACCCTCCTTCTGATAGGAACTCCCCTTTTGCCAGACACAAAGAAGAGGAGGTCCCCTCTTCCTCCAGGAGAACCTGAAAGTGACATCACAACATTGTGTGACATCATGGCATCACTGCCCTGGGTGCTTCAGCCCCTGGGTATGCCTCTGAATCAACTATGGACCAAGACAGCCTAGCTGACTCACAGGTGATGAAAGCTTCCTACAACTGATCCTATTCTTCGGATCCCTTCAACATCCTGTTAATAAAAACCCAGCGGCGATAGTTGGGATGCTGCCTCTCATTGGGAGTATCCCCCCGACTCCTCCTGTGCTATCATGCTCCTTTTGATTTGGACACCTGCCCTCCAGGCGAGGCCCAAGAGGCTTCGACATCCTCAGCACAATAAAACCACCTTTTGTCTTGGAATCAGTATTGATGTCTAAAAAGCAGCTGGATTCTGCAAGGCTCTGCCCATAATCACCAAGGTTCTGCTGGTGGCCTGCTATAACCATACTGGCTCTACCCTGACATCCGGTCACCTCCTCAAATTTTGTATTGGCTCCACCCTCCCTCATCTAAGACAACAGTATATATAGGGTTCCCAAGCAGTCATTCATCCAGGGCTGAACAGACATGAGCAACATCACCAAACTGTGTGCCTTCAGAGCCAGATTCTGCTTTGACTTTAACCCTTGACCTTTCCCAGGAGCTTAATATTTTCTGAATCAAAAATTGGCACTATTGAAGAATTTAATCCTTCACAAACTAATATCCATGCAAGCTAGTGTGGCCCTCAGCTTCACTCATGAGAGAAACCAAGGGCCAAATGGGCCCTTCCACGACTGGAACTACTGTTGTTTTTTAAAAGGTGTAAATAGCAACCATGAAGGGCCCTAATCTGGGTGTTCATCTCCAACTCTTACAGTTGCTTGAAATGCCACTTTGGAGCCTTCTTTGCATATCATCCTGGCAAGCCAAGAGGGTTCTCCATGCAAAGCCATCTGGCACTCAGGGGCACAAAAATTTTTTAACACCACCTGCCTCAGAAGGCTGCATTTTCCACCTTGAGTCCGCCATTGGGGGTGCAAGTTGGCACCCCCTCAAGGCATGGTACCAGGGGCAATATACCTCCACCGCCCCAGCTATGCCACTACCACCGTGTCCTGAAGTACATTTACCAGCAGTCTGAGGAGATAGTCTTGAGGGGGCCTCACAGTTAGGAAGCTTGAGAACCTCTGCATTTGCACAGATTGCCTCAAAGGGAGAACATGCTTAAAAGATATGATAATAAAGAGGAATGGAAACTAGAAACTTCCATTCTTTTGTTTAACTCATATGGCTTAAAGCATATGAATTGCCCAGAATTTTCTCCTCCCTACTTGGTAATTTGGTCACTTCTGGAGCCTCTCTTCATTGGGAGATAAGGGAGATGCTACACTCAAACAGTGTAGAAACGCATGTTCCCCTTTGTATCTTTTTTTCCCCCCAGGGTCTCTTCAGTTTGTTAATCAAAGCAAGTTTCTGTTGTGTATCTCTCAGCCGCAGAGGGATGCAACTCTCCTCTGAAAATTAAAGAGCCCTTATCTGTTCATGTGTCATCACAATTAATAGCCTGGGGACAGAAAACATGTTTAAATTTCAGAACAATTTGCCTGGGTGATTGTCTGCGATTATAGGTTTAAGCAGAAAGAATTGGTAGCTGATAGTCAAGCTAGACTGAACAAGCTGGCCTGATCCTCATCTATATCCTCAGTTCTACTTCCCTCAAGTCAAGGGAAGGCTCAGTCTACACCATCTGCAAATGTGACTTTTAAGGAAAAAAACCCATATAGTTGCCTTGTTTTGCAAAGCATCAGATAATGCTCGCCAGCATAATGTTGAGCCAGATCCAACATGGTATCAAGCAAGCTTCTGCAATGTGCTAATTCATTATTTCTTGCACCAGTGGAACTGCAAGAGGTGAGTGCATTTAGTTCTCCTTGGGATAAGTGCTTCTTGCATATCTCTTGAGCATCTGAACACATGTAATCTCAAATCACATCTCTCCACCAACTTGTTCAAAAGCAAGTCAAAGTCATATTCAAACCCTACTCAAAAACTCTGAAGGCTTTTCTTCCAGATGTTCTCTATCTGGGTATATGCAAGAGGTGTCCACACTTAGGGTGCAATCCTAACTCCTTATGTCAGTGCTTTCCAGCACTGGCATAGCGGTGCCAATGGGACGTGTACTGCATCCTGCAGTTGGGTGTTACTCATGGAGGCCTCCTCAAAATAATTCCCTTAACTCGGAGCTGCATTGCCCTTATGTCAGTCAGTGTTGGAAAGCACGGACATAAGGGGTTAGGATTGCACTCTTAGTGTAGCATATGTTACTGGGCTCACTTATAGACCAATCTCTATCTCCTCAGAAAACAGGGTTGCCAACTTTCAACCACTTGCTAGAGCAGGGCCCTTAAAAGCCAACATTAATGGATGATAATGGATGATAGCTGCCTTGGGGGCAACTAAGTGGGATGGAAAGGTAGGGTATAAATCTCTTAAACAAAAAACAAACAAATAGTGGTCTTTTTATTTTTATTTTTTTGCAGCATGGAAATCCATTTCCGCACATCAAACTGCAGCCATAAGGACAACAGCATCTATGGGTCAGTTGGCAATCATATACATGAACTATGCATTGATTGAGCTTCCTTTTGTTATCACAGATTCTTTTTCACTGATCTGTATGGTTGCCAACTTTTTCCCTGACAAGGCTCCTATGCTTTCAACAAATGCGTGACAAATAGAACTTCAGTTCTTTTTCCCTGCAGTGAGATGCATTGATAGTAAAAGCTATCACCGGATGCATTTCTACTTATGAAGCAGTTATTAAATGCACAAGAGAACCTATGTCAACAAAAAAAGTTGGTATCCTTTTAAAAACTTTTTAAAGGTAGAAAGGAAAGATGTTTGATAAAAAAAAATAACAAACCTCTTTCCTGGTTTGCACTAATGGGTAATTCATGATCTCTCGTTGCCAGATATATGAATGAAATCAGGAAAGAATGAGAACATTAACTGGAACATAAAGAAGGAGAAAGTGTTAATGCCCCCCCCCCCCAGTTTGTGTGTGCTGATGTGCCCAACCAGATCAGCTACTACAGTTGCTCAAGCGGTGGCTCAGATTGTGCATCAGGGAACAAAGCTCATGGAAATGTTCAGCTTGAAGGGTTAATTCAGGCGCAAGGACCCTGGTCAAATCCGAAATGGAGAAACAAGCTACCAAAAACATACAGAGAAGCAAAGACTGTTATCAGCTGCTAGTGACATCATTTGAGACATCAGCTGAAATGTCAGAAGAACAGAGAAGCAAGCATCTCAGAAAACATTTTGAGAACCTGAGGCTTTGAACTGAACGCCACATCCCTTTGAATGATTTCTTGGCTTTGTTTGGAAGTGCTTATCCATGAGTTGCTCCTGCATAGCTGGGAAAAGTCCCAACCCCATGGGGAAGGACTGATCTCATGGATATTTCTTCCAGATTCAGCATCCCTCCCTCTTGGCATGGGGCTTATTCCATGGGGAAAACCTATGCAAATGGTCTCTGACTACGTGGCTGCTCTTTTAAATGTTCTCCCAGCCATTCAGAAACTGCTTGAGGATAAGTGATTCCCATGCGGCTGGGAAAATATCTACAGGGTGCCTTAACTGCGCATCTGAACTGAGAACAATATTGGAAAATGCATTGCAATTAGCTGTTGATCGAGGCAACTGAGCCATTCGTTCAGTACTGCGCTAATCGAGTGACTAGTTCACCAAATCATGTGAGAAAATGTATTTTGAGGGGGGAAAAAAGAGATGCAAACAGTGCGGAAGTTCTCTTTTTTGACTAAATTTTGCACAAAAAAATTGATTCTTATAATCAATAAGATTATAAGCTCAAAACAACATTGCTTGAAATGTCTTGGAAACTTTAGTTAACCCCAGCCAAGAGAGTAGATTCCAGGTGTTTGACATTTGCAGCACATCTCAGCTGGGAAAGGGAAACAGAAAAAGGTGTTCCCGGTAGCTTACCGGGAGATGGATGGACGGACGACCCAAAATGGTATGTACTGCAGACACTTCAATGCGCCAGGTAAGTAGCTTCTCCCACTTGCTGTTGGAGATTCTGGGCAGCGACAGCAACATGCAGGAGATACCGTTTGGTTTTAGTGAGCACCTGTGCATTGCCGTCATGGCGATGGTGAGTGGGAGAGGCCGTTTTACATGGCACATTGTAAGTACCTGCAGTACTTACTGTTTTGCCCCCCTCCAGCTCTGTTACTGAGTGTTCCACATCAAAAGCTGGTGTAATATAGTAGCAAAGGGCCAAATTAGACATTGAATTGGAGACCTATGATCAGATCTCCCATCTGTTTAAGTTTTTTGCAGACACAGATTGCCATTCAGATCAGGGATAAGATGCTGGGGGTGGTGGGAATAGGTATAACTCCCCTGTGGTGTTTTCCCCAATGAAAATTTCCCTTGTAGAAGCTGCTCATTACCTGATTCAAATCTGCCTCTACCTGCCTCCCTGAGCTCACTTCTTTCTTAGTCAAGTCAAATATGTGTGTCTATTTTCTGTCTTAGTGGTGCTCAATGTAGTCAACAACATCGAACCCAAAAAAGTAAAAAAAAACAAAACATATTTACACAACAAATCAATAAACACAGTGAGTCACTAAACAACAATTCAGTCAAAAAAAACCTTACGTCAGATAACTTCAGATCGAAATTCAAATGACGTAGCAACAAAAACTAAGGACCCAGTCTTATACAAATTTCCAGCACTGATGCAGCCATGCCAATGGCAACGCACACTGAATTATGTGGTGGGGGCCAGTCATAGAGACCTCCTCAATGTAAGGGAAAACTTGTTTTCATACCTCACGGCTGCATTGTGGCTGCACCAGTGCTAGAAATTTGGGTAGGATTGGATAGGATTGGGTATAATTTATCGTTGACTATGGTAAATTAGTAAATCAAACAGACAGGCAGCCCAATCCTATCTTGTGCAGGAACAGGCAGGCCTGTGCTGTATCCAGTGCAAGTTTGGAGATGGCTGAGGCTCAGCTCAAGGCAAGGGGAAACTTTTTGCCTTTCCCCAGGGAGAGCTGCAGCAGCCCCAATGAATCTACTGAGATCTGCAGCCACCTAATGAGGTGGCGCAAATCCAAGCAGCCCAGGACTGCCTTGGACCACCTGGGAAAGGGACTAGGATCTGGCATGAGGATCCTGTTTCCGCCTCCGGCTTGCCCACCCTGGGAACGCCTGCCACCCTCCCTCCCCTGCCCTCCCCACACACAACCCCAGACCCCCGTGCCTGCCAAACTTGGCTGGTGCAAACTTAACCTGCCCAGGGCCTGTGTCGGCAGCCTATCTCCCCTTATCTTGTCACAAAAATGAATTACAGCACTTTTGCAATGACGATGGGCCAGTGCAAGGGACTTGCACCAGCACATCTGCCGGTCTGGACTGCACCCTTAGGTGCCTATTGTTTTTATAAAGCAGTTCATTTTCACACACACACCCATGCTAGTTTAAATGTGAAAATTGGCCCGCTGTAGTGGCAAATTGCTTCAGAAGCAGATCCTGGTGTTTGGAATGGGTATGGGTGCTTCTCTATGTTCACAAAGGCAAATTGAAAAGATTTAAGACCAATAAGAGTTATCCACTGGTGGGTCCTGGACCCATAGTCTGAGAACAGTGGAGCTATACCATTTCTATATTGTTGCCCCTTTAACCTTTGGCTCCAAAGTTTTCTTACCTGAAAAAATTGTCATTAACTCTTTTACATTTTGTACAACAGTGTAGCACAAGGAAAGTGCATACTTGTGATGTCTCCCAATGGTGCAACAGATTGTGCATCCTCTTGCGCAAACAACGAGAACTGCTCCAGAACCTATCATAAGACAGCATGAACTCTTGCACAAGTTTTTTTGCAGAATAGTGCTAGCCTGCTCGTGATCTGTTGGGTCTAGGCCTCTAACAATGACCTCCCCACCTGCTAATAACTGTTCAGTGATCAGGAAAATGCCCGCCTATATCTATCGCATGCAATCAAAACCACAAATGAGGAATACTTGCAGAAAGGGTGCAATTAAATAAACTGTGACTGAGTCAAAGCTGGCCACAAAATGCCACTATAAGATAATGTAAGGAAGTACAATGAGGCAAGAGAGAGACACACTACCGTCGCATAAAGGTCAGGAAGGCTTCATCATATCCTTCTGCACAGGGTTGGTAGCGAATGAAGGAACTTTGTGACTAAGAGATGCAATGTGATAATAGACTAAAAGGAAATGTAGGAGAGTTTACTGCAAATTAAAGAATTTCCCAGAGGTCGGAGGGTCTCAGACCTCATCACAGTGAATCTCTTTATGTCTAGAAATTAACAGTTTGTGCTTCCTCCAGTGCAACCACTCTTCTATGTAGGAGAGTTGATCCGCTTTTACTTTTTCAGGTGTAAAGGAAGCCAGGTGTAAAGGCAACCACTGGCAATAGGGTATTTGCTTCCCAGACGACTGTGTCCTGGTCAAATGTGTCCTGGTCATTGGTGTCCCTGGACATTCATGTCTGGTTTTTTGGCATCCTGGTTATTTGCATTTAACTGGGCAAATATAAAACGCATGTTATATATCCCAGCCCTAACCTTAACCCTAGCTCTGCATTTTAAAAACTAAAAAGTACATCTAATATAAACATATATAAGTAAACTGTCAGGGGTGCTAAAAGAAGGGCTACAAATGCCCACCAGGACACATTTGACTGGGATACAGTTATCCAGGATGCAATGGTCATAGAGTTAGAGTTGGAAGGGGCCTGATAGGTCATCTAGTCCAATGATAGGTCATCTAGGTCCTGTCGCTGCAACCACTGTCTCTCTTGCCTCTTTACCCATCCTCTTTCCCAACCTGCTGTGGAAGAAAACAAAAGTCATCCTTGCCAAAGGCAGGCAGGGCAAGGGATACTGTGGAGGAGCAGGCTGGGAGGCATATTCAAAGTGCTGTGCACCTGGGCAATGGCACAGAATCAAATGACTCAGTTTTCTCACAGCAGACCTGGACAACTTGCAACCAACCAAGCCAAATGCATCCACCAGCCATATCTTTAGCAAGGGTGTCAAACATATCTTTAGCCTGTGAGCTGAATGAGGTTCCCAGAAGCAAGTTATCTGGCAGGTCAGCTACCCCTCCCCTAACCCCATTGATCCCATAGGTTTAATGACCGTATCTGCTGATTCAGTATCCACTGGGTTTTCCAGGAACCTAACCCTAGTGGGTAACATGAAATGACGGTCAATGGATCCAGTGATGTTGTACTGAGGAGCAGAAAATGAGGGTAGGTAGGCAAGGTTGAAAGTCAGGAGCACAGAATGTAGTCTGCAGGGGGCAGAGCCATATGGTACAGAAACCACCTGGATGTTCCTATGCTATTTTCAGAACATTTGGGAAAACACTTCCACAAGCCCAGGGCTGTTGAGTTGCCAAGCCACAGAAAGCTGATGGTTGGTTGGTGGGTGGGTGGCCACCTGGGGTAAGGTTGAGTCCCCTCTGCATTGCAGACACATGTTCAGCAATGGATCTTCTTTCCCCTCTGAAACCTTTCAATCCGCCACCCATACACCCCTGCTGGATTCAACATGCTCTTTTTTGGCACAGCTGCACCAGAGAGGCAGGATAGGATAAGGTTGCAATCCTATGCATTCTTACCTGGGCACAAGTTCCATTGACTTTAATAAGACTTTCGTCTGACTAGACATGCATCGGATTGGACTGCAAGTGACCTTCTTGCTGTCTTTAAATCTCTCCTTCCAGAGTTCCAGGCAGCAACATGAAATGAGACTGAAGAGGACAAAAGTGCTGAGAATGGCAGGAAGGTGCACAACCCTGCCATCTGGAAGAAGAACAAACTGCACTGAACAATACTGTTCAATGTGCATTTGGAAGACCTGCAGTGGTTTGCAAAATCCACACCATGATGATGAGTTAGTGTGAGTTGGTGATCCTGACGAGCATTTAAAGCAGGGGTTCTTAAACATCTTTACAATCACAGACCTCCAATGGATTGCCCAATATGTTCCCAGACCCCCTTCGCCAGACTATCGAAATCCTCATCATCACCAGTCCTATTAGGTACTAGTATGACCTCAGCTTGGTCTTGCTTTGCTTATGGATAGCAAGGAACAGAACGCCACCATGCATATTGATAATGGTTCTAGTTAATCTAATCTAATCTAATCTAATAGCAACTTTAAAAAACTGTTCAGAGATCACATTCCATACCCCCATCATTTGGTTCCCATACCCCCCAGTTAAGATTCCCTGATTTAAAAGATTCCAGATTTTAGACTCCTGAAGCAGCATGATCTGCAGGCATTAGAAAGTGACCTTTCTCTCTGTGGAAACCGCTGCCTGCTGATTTCTGCAGCCTGAGCTGCACTTTCACTTTAAATACAGTTAAAGGCACAGGAGGAGACCATGCTGGACTTTTACTGGCTGCTTGACAACCCTATGAACAATTTAGGCAACCTAATTGCTATGAGTATGATATTGACTGTACCCTTCACAGTGCTCAGTATCTCAAACTTTAGAAGGAACATATGTAGCTTTCGTCTATACACCATGAGGACTAGAGCCATTTTTCTTTAAACTGATTATGTAGTTGGGTTTGGATTCCTAGACTTACTGCTCCCCACCTGATGCTCTATAACAGCAGCACTCAAAGTAGCGACTGCTGTGTGCTTGGAATGTGGTCCCTGTTCACACCCAAGCATTCTACCTGGGCGCCAAACGCAGTCCTCCTCATTTGGAGGACAGGGAAGCTCTGGGCAGTTGCATCTTCTGCTCAGCATTCCAGAAGGCCTTGTGACAGGATGTTCTGGCAGACATGACTGCCCAGAGCAGTCTAAACAAGGGGGACTTAGCGTGGCACCTGGGCAGAACGAAAAGGTCCACTTACAGGGCGGATGGATCCACCTGAACTCCGGATCTAGCCCCCTGGCTGGGGTTCAAGCAGCCCTGCTCTATAATTATAATATAGATCTTCCATGAGGTTTCGACTATCACACTTGTATTTCACTCCTTCTCTATGCAGCTTAGGCCAACATATACTGGGGCATTGCGATACAAGGACATCTGCAAGAGGGATCTGAAGGCCTTAGGAGTGGACCTCAACAAGTGGGAAACCCTGGCCTCTGAGCGGCCCGCTTGGAGGCAGGCTGTGCAGCATGGCCTTTCCCAGTTTGAAGAGACACTTTGCCAACAGTCTGAGGCTAAGAGGCAAAGAAGGAAGGCCCATAGCCAGGGAGACAGACCAGGGACAGACTGCACTTGCTCCCGGTGTGGAAGGGATTGTCACTCCCGGATTGGCCTTTTCAGCCACACTAGACGCTGTGCCAGAATCACCTTTCAGAGCGCGATACCATAGTCTTTCGAGACTGAAGGTTGCCAATACAATACTGGGGCATGCACTCAACTCAATCCTTTTAGGAAGGTTAGGCTCAGAGACAGTGAGTTGCCCAAAACCACCTGATGAGCTGCATGATTGAGCAGGGCTCGGAACCCAGATCTCCCTGCTCCAGGACCCATAACTCTAACCTCTAGCCTTTTATACACTAGGAAGACAATGCATGAAGTGAAGATGGGGAGTTTGCAGCTGTACCAGTTTTGAAAATCTTAGCCTTCATATGAAAAATCTTTGCACAAATCTTTTTCTTTGTGAGCAAACCGGAGATTTGCTGCACATATATGTTTCACCATTGAATTATCTGCAGCTATGGAGAGTATTTTCCTGTCTGTGGTAGTGTAGGCACCATATAAATAATGTTTTTTTTGATGTTTAATGTAATGCAACATACACATCATGCTGCCTCAAGGTCATAGTAGGTTGTCTCCCTTTACATGATGCATCCTGACATGCTCTAATGTATTGTCCGTAATTCAGAACAGTGTCTATGCAAAATGGAAATAAAAGCAAGAATTTGCCCCAAAAGCAAATTAGAGTTTGCATCTGTCTCGCTTGCCGTGATGGTGCATATGAGTGTATGGGGAAGCGGACCCGGATCCGTGCCTCCGCATATCCACTACAGCATGATCATCAGAACGACTAATGCTAAAAAACCTCTTGCATTTGAGATGATATGAAAGCTCCTCTTTGATCTCGCTGTTTTACACATGCAAGTCATCTTTGGTTGTTTCTAAGGGTCGGTACTGACAAAGCCCTATCCAAACCCACCAGAGATTCCCCAGCATATAGCGGCATCTATACAATTTTGTGCTTTACCCATCTTGTTGGCACTCCAGGCTACAGAGCGAGCATGCGACTGCACAGTGGTGGATGCAATTTTCTTTTTCATTGATGGCGCTGTCAGTGGGGGAGAAAAACAAATCTGTAGTGATGGGGATAGAAATCATGACCGCGAGTGTGTATGAAACAATAGTACATTGAAGAAATTGTTCAACAAGAGTTTATCCTGCTGAAAAATATTACTCACAGAAGGTTGCCAAGGTCTGTGTCGTTTTAGATTATCTGCAATTCAGTGCCGGCTACGCAAGTTAGAGCCACCCAGAGGCTCTCTACTCTCAGGCAGAAGGTCACTAAACACTAACAGTTGATCTATGGCTCCTGAGACATGAAGAAGGAGCCACGACCAAAGTATAACAATACATAGGCTTCCTTTCATGGCTTGTTTTCACGAGTCCTTGAATATAGGGTTGTGCTGCTCCCTCCTGTGGATAATCAGGTTGGCAACCTTCAGTCTTGAAAGACTATGGTATCGCACTCTGAAAGGTGGTTCTGGAACAGCATCTAGTGTGGCTGAAAAGGCCGATTCGGGAGTGACAATCCCTTCCACACTGGGAACAAGTGCAGTCTGTCCCTGGTCTGTCTTCCTGGCTATGGGCCTTCCTTCTTTGCCTCTTTGCCTCAGACTGTTGGCCAAGTGTCTCTTCAAACTGGGAAAGGCCATGCTGCACAGCCTGCCTCCAAGCGGGCCGCTCAGAGGCCAGGGTTTCCCACTTGTCAGGGGCAGATTATTCTAAGAGAGGAAGTGTGTGTGGCTCCCGAAAGAACTGCAGTTATACTTAAACAACGACCTAAAACACCAGGCCTAGTTACCTGTGTGCTGCAGCCTCCCCAATGTGTGTGTAGCTATCAAGAGCATAGATGGTGCCACCCAGAAAACATTCCCCAACTTTGCCTCCCCCCCCCCCACAGATGCTAAATGTGCATGTCAAATGGCAGTTCCCTACCATTCTGCTTCTCTTGTTAGCAATCTAGGACATATTGAATGCATTACATAAGGGTATTCTCAACTGGTGGTACGCTGGGTGGTGTTGGGTTGTACGTTGGGTGGTATGTTGGGTGGTATGTGCCGTACCCACCACCTGGCAGTGAAACTGCAATGGGAGCTTTCAATGGCGGCAGGAGGCTTGGCCTGGTGGGCAGAGCTCTAGCACACAGTTTTCAAGAAAAAAAATGGAGAAAAAGTCATGAGGAAAAGCCACCCATGCGCCCTCAGCCTCTTACCGAACTTATTGATCATACTAGAAATGATGCCATCACCAGTTATTTCTGATGGTACCTCCATGGACAGCATGGCAGCAAGTGATATGTCCGGGGAGCAGTGTTGAGAAATGCTGCATTGCACAGATCTTGACAGCACCCATGTGCACAGAATCTTGGGCATGAGGTGTGATCCATAGGTTGAGCTTTCATCCTGAAAAAAGCTAAGCAGGATCAGCTGCTTGGAAGAGTGACCTTGTGAGAGGCTGTGAGAAGCCGCTGATGTATCTTTGTGGAGGAGCGCGGAGAAGTCAGCTGGCAAAAAATGGGTAATATCTTGAGAACTGGTCTGAAGCTTGGTTTGTAGCTGCCTGCAAGAGGGCGCAAGGGTCAGTAGCCTGGATGATGACTGAGCTATGAAGAGAAACATCTGGAGACAGGGAGGTTTCTATGAGATTTTCTCATGGAACAATGCTTGTGAAAACCTCATTCATAAATAGGGTTTATGTTCAGCCTGCTTCAGTGGCAATTCTGACCCTGGTGCTGCCTAGGGCCATGACTGCTTGAGGCCACCCCCCCTCTGGCTGGGCTAGTGCTCCCACCACCGGTTCTGCCCCCTGCCTCCCTTCTGGAGGCCTGGGGAGGCTGTGCGTGTCTTCCCCAACCTCCAAAGGTTTTGTAAAGCCCTTGAAGGGCCGAAAACATCACTTCTGGTTTCATGGAGGAAACCGGAAGTGACATTTAGATGCCCTTAGAAGGCGTTCTGAGAGCCGGAGAAGCCTGCCGATGTAAACCACCTTGAGGCTATCAGGAAGGCAGTAAATACATACTGTAACAAACAAACAAACAAACAAACAAACAAACAAACAAACAAACAAACAAACAAACAAACAAACAAACAAATCTTACCCCCCTCCTTTTTCTAGCCCGAACCTGTCCCCAGAAACTCTTCAGAGTTATACCACTCAAAGAGCTGGTGTAGATCTGAGGAGACCCATTGGGGACCAGGTGGCCTAGAAGAAAGCAACTGGTGGATACGATGCTGGTCTAAACAGACCTTTGACCTGGTTCTGTCATGTTCTATTGGGACCTTGGAGTACAATGTCATATCTACAGGAGCTCTAACTTGCCTGCAAAGAAATCTGAACATAATGTATCTATGAGGGCAATCTGGAATAGGCTTCGGCACATGATATGGAAGTCTTAGCGAGAGCTAAGGAGTTAAATAGCTAGATTTTGCCCAGCAACAACATTAAAAAGACAAAACAGCAAAGTTTAAAAAAAAAACACAAAGGTTCAGTGCTCCTGACTTTGCTTTTTAGATAAAAATTAGAGCAAGGGCCAACAAACTCTAATTTAAAATCACAGCAGGGCTGACATTTTGGTTGAAGTAGAGCACTCTTTTAAAAAATGTGTTTGCCCACTGAATTTAGCTATAGAAGCTTTCCTTCCACGGGTCCAAAATTTATATTCTTTTTGTTTTGTGCGCCTCTCTCCTGGGGCACATAAACGCACCCTCTACTGTAATTAAACCATGCTTCCTTTTTGTTTATTCAATGCACGTAGTCAAATGGAGACCTGTGAGTGTGCTTGAGCAAAGAGATACAGCATCCATTACGATACAACTTGCTATCTCGATCTTGGGGTATTTCGAAGTTTGGCTTCTCACATTACAGTGTGCACATCTTTCCATAAACAGAGTTAGATTTTCCAAAAAGTATGATCTTATACTTGCAAACTTTCTGAAGCGTGCACAGGTTTTTCTTAGCGTGTGAATATCTATAATTTGGGAACAGGAGAAAAGTCATGCTTTTCCTGATTTCTCTAGTGTCACAGGGCACTTACAAAAAAAAATGGAAATTTTTTTTATCAGAATTGGTTCTTATCAACCAACCAACCAATATTTTAATATGAATATGAATAATTAATATTAATTGCTGTTGTTGTTAAGTTGTATCTGACTCTTCATGACCCCGTGGACCACAGTATGCCAGGGCCCTTGTCTACCACTAACTTCCGGAGTTTGTCCAAATTCATGTTCATTGCCTCTGTGACACTATCCAACCATCTCATCCTCTGCCATCCCCTTGCCTTCAATTTTTTGCAGCATCTGGGTCTTTTGTAAAGAGTCCTCCCTTCTCATGAGATGACCAAAGCATTTAATATAGAAATATATTAAGTATTTAATATAGAAATATATAAATATTACTATTAATAATTAATTCCCCCCCCCCAAAGGTGGCTTACAACAATCAATTTAAATGCTATAAAATGCAGTCAATAAATATTCATTAACAGCTCCCTCCTGGCCAAAAATACCCCAAAGAACCAAAACAGCTACCCAAAAGGGAAGAGATCAAGTCAAAAGTACAGTGAAACAAAAAAGAGTTAACAGTGCACCATCACTCTAGAGACTGTCAAGAATGCTTCCCGGAGTCAGGAGTTGTAGCACTTGGGTACTACAACCAAAAAGACCTTATCCCTCATCACCACAAACTGCACTTCTGAGGTGGGATATAGTGCAAAGGCTCCAAAAATGAACTCAGCAGGCAGGTTCGATCCGCTGGGAGAAGCTGCCCTTCTTTGACTCAAGGAAGACAATACAACTGCAAGTAAAGTGACTATTGACCAATCCTAAAATCTGGTTTATGACAGCAGGATACTGTCCTGCTGTGCCTGACAGTTTTATTTGGCTTTTCTCCTCCTTCTTTTCTTTGTTTGTTTCTAACTCCCTGGTGGCTGTTCCCAGATATGGAAGGCAGCTTCTTAGGGGGAGGAGGAGGAGATCAGGAAAGGGACAATGTGATGGATTGCCCCAAGCTATCACTAAGGCACACAGCAGACAAGAAGGCCCTATGATGGCACCCAGTGGTACTATGGGCCCAGGGCAGCCCACGGAGGAGTGGCCAGGCCACTCCCTTTCTAAGTTGCCTTGGATCCATAGTCACCATTGGAATACAGCTGTCCTCATCCCTGGCTCCCTTTGCTCTTTCAAAAGTCAGAGGGTGGGGAAGGGAATAAGGAAATGGGAGAGTGCTGTTCAACTATTTGCACAACAATTCCGCAACTATTTTTGCATCTGTTTCAACAGCCTTGCGAGGTATACCAACACAGCAAAAGACCCTGATATGCCCACTCCTTACACACAGTTGCCTGCCTGCCATAGACCTGCATGGGGCAAAAGCCCCAGGCGCCGGCCGCTGGGACCCCATGGAAGCCTCTCTGAGGCTTCTGGCAAACTGGAAACACAGTTTATAGCACCGGGGAACCTCACAGAGGTTTCCCCAGCATGGGAGGAGGTTGCGTGAGGCTTCCTGAGCCTCTAGTGAGTGGAGTGGTGGTAGATTTCTGCCTGGGGGGGCCACGATAGCCCGTGGGGGGCACCATCGCGGAGCTTTTCCCCAGGTGTGGGGCTGTGGAGGTCTGTGGCTACCTACACACACATACTGATCTGTTTTGTTACCATGAAAGCATGCCTTAGCATTCAGGGGTTTTCCAATATATAATCTCCACTATTTTTAGAACAGCTGTTGCCAAATTCATTTACTGACTATATACAGAGCTCCTATGCTCTATCTCAGTCATTTTTCAAGGGATCTGGACCAAATTTGAGGAGGTGATGGATCGTAACCTCTACTTATGGCCCAATTCTATCTGTGTTGTGGTATGGTGGGGGACAATCGTTGAGAAACGCTGATTTAGATGTTATGAGCAATAATATGTTCAGAGAGTGTATAAAGATAGAATGCTGTTTTTGAATCTCACCCATTCCTTGTCAGGGCTAATGATACAGGCACTCTTTTTAAATTTGCATCCAAGGGAGGAACGCTAGAGAGGCTGCAGGAGGACAGTCTAGTTCCACTGTGCCTCGTGAATACTGTTTGCAACCTCAGAAGGCAGAACAGACAATATCGTCCAATAATTTTGCTGACAAGCTGCCAGGGATAGCTGGTGGCATTGGACCATGAAAAAATTGGAAAAATTGGTGTTAAAAACCTTTGGAGAGACCATTCAATCGGAGTTTAAATGAGGAGGAATTTATTGGATTCTCATTGACTATAATTAATCTATGAACACTGCAGTAAACAGATCTCTTTTATTTTTTTTGGCTGCTTTGTTACTCTTCTTTTCTTTTTAGTTAATTTCTGCCTGGGATTTCTTACTTGTAGAGTTGACAACCCTACTTAAAATCACAGGACTTGAAAACCCACAAGGACTTTCCCACTTTTTTTAACTGGAGGGGATGGCTCAGAGTTCACTAAAGGCCATACATGCCTGTATTAAAATGAATGGGAAAGACTGCTTGAGCAGAGAACTCCAATGGCACATCTAAAGCTCTGATTCATACTTGAGCGAAATATCTGTGATACACTGTACATTTACATGTGCTGCATATAGAGATGTGGCTCTTGCACTGTTTTGCCTATTCCTTTAATTGTATTTTTTTAAAAAGCATGATAACAGAGATCAAACTTTTTGTACAGAAAAACAACAACAACAAGGAGTGTGTATTGATCCTCTCACACACAAACACAAATGGGATGATCTAGCCTTTCTGAATCAATCACTTATAAAAACAAGAAAGCAAGATGTGGAAGATCAGGTCTTTGGCACACAAAAGACAAATACCAAGCTTCTCGAAAGGCTGTGCGGGTCTGTCAGACAACACCAAATTCAAGAAAGGAAAGGAACATTTGGATTGTCACTAGTCACTTTGTGATGTTTACAAAAAACAAGAAAGTTTGCAAAAAACTGCAGCTGCAACCTTTAATTGGTTTTTTATTTGTAAGATTAATGATTAAAAAAACACATTTCAATGGACTTAAGACAGACCTCCGATTACTCGGGCAGCAGATTTTTAAATATATTATCTTAATATAAGTAGGCATAGAAAACTTCAGATTGGAAGAACCTTTTAAAATTGTTCTTCCATCTGTTGAGACATCTTTCCATGTCTTTTGAGACATACCCCATTTCTTTCACAGAAGGAATAACTCTTTGAAGATGTAACTGCTGTGACACATTAATGCATTATTTATCTATTAAGAAATTATATAAATACTCCTAACTTCAGAATGATTGATTTTATTCATTTAATCAAGGGAATTAAAACTCAGAAGATTAATCAGCTAAATGGTTGGCAACCTTCAGTCTCGAAAGACTATGGTATAAGCCTACAGCACCAGGTATTCCCAGGCGGTCTCCCATCCAAGTACTAACCAGGCCTGACCCTGCTTAGCTTCCCAGATCAGATGAGATCAGGCAATCCTAACCCACTTTTCAGCAACGACATAAGGGCAATGGAGCTCCGAGGTAAGGGAACAAACATTTCTTTACTTTGAAGAGGCTTCTGTGAGTACTGCCCAACTGCAGGATGCAGCACACATAACATTGGCACAGCTATGCCAGTGCTGGAAAGTTGGTTAGGATTTGGGCCTAAGACTCGTTTTATCAGAAGACATAGGCCAAGCAGGACAAACTTTGTGCCATAAGAATCAAAGGCAGTGCTAGAACATCCCCAAAGAGCATGGCAGTCATGCTGCCCTCCAAGCTACACTTTCCTGTGGTGAAGTGGCTTGTGTTGCTGCTGTGAGAGAGAGCAGGGTGTGCATGTCGAAGTCATTTCCTCAGCTCACCAAGAGAGGTCCAAACAAAATCTGAGGATTGTGAGGCTCTGGGATGAGGCTTGCAAACTGAAAATCTGACAACATTGGACATGGGTTTGCTTCTTTCAACTTACACATTATGGAGCCCATAATTGAAATGCTTATCATATTGATGTTATTGTTTTAAAAAAAATCTAGCCCTCTTTCTTCTGCAAGGGAACTCAACAGCCAATGGCACAGAAATACAAAATAACCAAGATATCAAAATAAGATAATGAAATACTGCAATATCATCCACCATCAGAGCAGAAAACAATAGTCGAGAACATTTAGTTCATTGGCAGTAAAAAAAAAATCTCCATCCATTCAGAGCCCAATCCCATGTATGTCTACTCAGAAGTCCTATTATAGTATATGGGGCTTACTCCCAGGTAAGTGTGGATAGGATTGCAGCCTCAGGGCCCAATCCTATCAAACTTTCCAGCACTTATTTGTTTGTTTAAAAAAATTTTATCCCACCTTTCTTCTGCCAAAGCAGATGCCCAGGGTGGCTTACAATTTATAGATAAAATATACAATTTATAAAAACAATCAGTAAAATCAGGGGGAAAAATCAGTTGGAGGAGGACAAACTATTTGCACTCAAGTATCTGGCGTAGAGGCACAGGAGGAAGACAACCCATCACCCAAATGCCCCACGAAACAAAAAGGTTTTGAGCCCTTGCCAAAACTCCATGAAGGAGGGGTAGATCTCCCATAGAACATAAGAACAGCCCTACTGGATCAGGCCAAAGGCCCATCTAATCCAGTTTCCTGTATTTCACAGTGGTCCACCCAATGCCTCAGGGAGCACAGAAGACAAGAGACCTGCATCCTAGTGCCATCCCTTGCATCTGACATTCTGAGGTAATTAAGAAAGGTAATCTTAATTCCCCCAGTAGGAAGTTCCATAATTGTGGCGCCACTACTGAGAAGGCTTGCCACCATGCTGCCATCCCCCTAACTTGGAAGAAAGGCGGAAGAAAGCCCCTTCAGATGACTTAAGAGACAGGCCAGAATATATGGGAGAAGGCGGTCCCTTGGAAAACCTGGCCCCAAACCATGATGCAGCCACAATGCAGGCCCAAGGTAAAGGAACAAACATTCCCTTCCCTTGGGGAGGCCTCTGTGACTGTTTCCCCACTGCACAATGCAACGCACACCCTGTTGGCACAGATGCATCTGCACTGGAAAGTTGGATAGGATTGAGTCTTCAGTCCCCTGCAAAGACTTCCTTAGAGCGCAATAGCCATGGGGAAACAAAAAGCTGTACAACGGTGGGAAAATGAAAAAGAGAGCTGAAGAATGCTGCATCTCCCATACAGTGGAAAAAGGGAAAGGGCCGCAGCCAGATTAATGTACAATATTTCTTTATGACCCAAATCCTAACCAACTTTCCAGCACAGGCATAGCTATGCCAATGGGGCGTGTGCTGCCTCCTGCAGTTGGGTGGCACTCACAGGGGCCTCCTCAAAGTAGGGGAATGTTTGTTTCCTTATCTAGGAGCTGCATTGCTCTTATGTCAGTGCTGGAAAGCGGGTTAGGACTGCACTCTTTAATAAGTATTTCCAATGCGTTTTGATAAAACATTTGTTCACAGGAACACCTTTTATCCAGACTGGCTCACTCTGGTCCAGTACAGACTAACTTTGGGCCCAGTGCTATGCAAGTTCCCAGCACTGACGTAGCTGCAATGCAGCTCCAAGATAAGGGAACAAACATTCCCTTTCCTTGAGGAGGCCTCTGTGACTGTACCCCCTGAAAGCAGGATGTAGTGCACGCCCTGTTGGCACAGCTGCATTGGTGCTGGAAAGTTGGATAGGATTTGGCCCTTTGTCAATTTAGATAAAAGATGCTCTTTTGACCAGGGTATCTAAAGGACTGCCTCCTCCTGTATGAGATAGCCTGTCCCCTAAGGTCATTGGGCAAGCACTTCTATATGTGTTGCTTCTGACTGATGCTAGGCTGCCAGTGACAAGGACCACAACTGAAAAGGCCCAGCTTCTTGTGCTCTCAGTCAGCAGGGGACTCATTCCTAAAGTAGACAGATCAAGTAATGAACACCCACATGCCCATGACCTGTGAGTGTTTTTGTTGTTGTTGTTTTTGGTGGCCAGTATCAGTAGCCCTGGGAAGTTGCATTTCCCAGAACCCCTTGCATTTACTTTAGTACATAGTCATAGCAACTTGTCAGGAATTGGGGGGGGGACACCCCCCCATCTCTTTCCCTGCTGGTAGAGCAGCAATCACATTGTGAACAGTGCTTGTGGGTGAGCTAGGATGGTTTGCAAGCAAGGGGAAGGGAAGTTTGATGTTCATCAGGGAAACTGAAGGAAGAATTAGTGTGACCTTGTCACACTCCCAATGACATCTGGAGGGAGTGACAGCCCAATTCTATCTACACTTTCCTGGGAGTAAGCTTTATTGACTCTAATGGGACTTACTTCTGAGTAGACAAGCATAGGATTGGGCTCTGAACCAGAACTGGATCCAAGATAGCCCAGAACTGAGTTAGAAAAAAAATCGAGCTCTTTTCTGTTGAAAATAACTTGTTTTTTTCCTACCCACTTCTTTGCCTGACTTGGAGGAGTTTGCCCAACACTAACTGTGAGAGGCTCCAGGCAAGGAAACAGAATCTCCCAGTTGGGAAACTGAAGTGTTGATTCTCAGTAAACCATTGGGATTCCAGAAGTGTGGATTCAATATAACAAATTCCTCCAGCATAGCAGAATTAATTCAGAAGTAGATGAAGCAGTCATCTCCCACTGGCTGCTCCACCTTCTAATGTCAATTTCCTCTTACTTCCTCTACCCCAAAAGAGTCTCAGAATGACACTTCAGTGAAAAGGGCTTTGTATGATCCTCTGCGCATGGGGAAATTGTCCTCCTAAATTAAACAAGCAATTACAGGTGTTCAGAACATCTGTGCTTATTACCTCCTTCCTCCCATTAAGTCATTACCTGACAATAAGCAATACTTGGCTAGAGAGAGGGACATGGGAGAGGTTCATGAAATGAACAGTGTGTGAAGAAAGGGAAGCATCTCTCTCTTTCACTCAGGATACTACCAGGTCTTCCCCCAGTGAAGCTGATCTGCTGGTAGGTATGGGACTGACAAAAGGAAGAAGTTCTTTAGATAATGCTGAATTAATGTACAGTAGGCCCTCGGTATCTGTGGGGGATCCATCCTCGGATCCCCCAGGGAAACTGAATTCCTGAGATAATAAAATCCTTCGTGGCCACAATTATTTACCAGGGTGCTTTACTCGGCCCTCTGGAGGTCACTTGCAGCCTACACACACCCTTGTATACCCCCATATGTGACTGGAAGTTGCTGGCATGAACTGGAGATGCTTCCAGTCGTGTCCTCCCGCCATGGGCTCTGCATCAGTGGATATTCAACAAGGCAGGTTCCAAGCCCACAGATAAAGAAGGACCATGGTATTCACTAACACAAGTTACAAGTGCAAATACACAACATGTTCTTGCACGTTGTGCATTTTACTACTTAACTTTGTTTTCTTACATCCGTATTCCAAAGAAGAAGTGGGACAAGACAAAGAGAAATTTCCCTTCTTTCTTCCCTTCCCCACACTCCTCCAGTCCTTTTGCCTTACCCAATCAAACTAAGGTCCAAATACTAACCAACTTTCCAGCACTGGCATACCTGTGCCAATGGGTTGTGTGCTGCATCCTGCAGTTGGGTGACAGTCACAGAGGCCTCCTCAAGAGCTGGAAAGTTGGTTAGGATTGCATCCTGAGATGCACACACTGAGGCAGCCTTCTGTGCACCGATCATTTGCTGGATCAGGAAGCACAGGCCAAAACTGGCTGTGCCTCTGCATGTAGATGCTGTTTACCTGAACAGCATGGCTTTCGAAAGAATGTGTGCTTGGTGGACTGGTGTGTTGCATTTTGCAACAGCCAGAAAGCTGCTGGTACACTCCTTCCAGCAGCATAAGTCTTGAATAGGATCAGGTTGCAAGTGTGTGGTCCGCTGATAGCAACAGAGAGACCACCTAAACATTTGAATCAGCCTCCATAGAACCATAGGATCTAGCCATATACCAAGGTAGACATAGCCATATACCACATACCATGTAGCTCAGGGTTCCAGTCAAATGTCTACCTGGAGTAGGACTGAACATGGAAACTTCTGCAGGTATTCTCAGTGCAGTTGGAAAGACCTTATCAGGAGGGATTTGGGGCTGCTTATGAAACAAAAGTATTTGTTTCTATGATTAATTGTTGGGACGACTGCAATGTGTTTGTGCCATCTCCCTGAATTAAGTCTATTTTTAACCTTTAAAAGATTCTTCTTTGTATGTTGAGCACACAGAACAGAGCACGAAGTTAAATATTCAAATCAATTTCAACACTACACTGGGCTTTGTGCCAGCTAAATAGCTAAGGTGGATCTGAGAAGCTCCATAGGACAGGCTGGGTCTTTATTCAGGGTAAGGGGAATATGTCCCCTTACTCCAAGGATGCCTCCAATTGCCTCCTCACCTGTTCTGGATACAGCACAGGCACATGCAGCTGACTGTCCTGGCACAGGTTCTAATTCTGCCGGCTGTGCCCCAAACTGATGCCTAAAAGTACTAATTTAATAGTCCATGTAAATTGTTATTGAGATGCATTGTTCATCTTCCCCAGGGGAAAGCAGTCTTCATTAGGATTGGCTCAAACATCTGGAAAAGCTGAAATGTAAAGAGAGTTTCCTCCCAAGGTGAAACATTTGAGAATTTTCAAGGGAAACCAAGTGAGTTTCTATATGACATTTTTCAGTGGAGTTCCACACATATCACTACTTCATATCTCACAGCTCAAGCCTGAGCATGCTTACTCAGAAAGAAGCCCTATCAAATTCAGTGGGATGGACTCTTTAGTACAGTGTTTCTCAAACTGTGGGTTGGGACCCACTAAGTGGGTCGCGAGCTGATTTCAGGTGGGTCCCCATTCATTTCAATATTTTATTTTTAATTTATTAGACTTGATGCTACCATAGTATGTGACTACATTTGGGGAAATGTTACGATCTGTACTTTTAACAGGCTACTCTGTATATGCTTTTAACCATGATAGTAAATGGGAGTTACTCCTGGGTAAGTGTGGGTAGGATTACACCCTAGGATTGTAAAAATTTTTTCCTGCTTGATGATGTCACTTCCGGTCATGACATCACTTCCAGCGGGTCCCGACAAATTCTCATTCTAAAAAGTGGGTTATGGTGCTAAATGTGCGAGAACCACTGCTCTAGTAAATGTGCACGGATTGCAGCTATGCACACTATGGGACTTATTTTTGAGTAGACATACATTGCAGTGCTCTGTGAATTTGGTTCAACAGTGAAGAGACGTCACTCAAATTCCAATTCAGGCCTAGACACTTTACTGGGAAGTAAGCCCTACCAAACTCAGAGAGACCTCTGAGTAAACATGCACAGGATTGGGTTGCAAATGTCAACGGCATATTCAACAACCCCTCTTGCCAGTGGCATCACTAGGATTTATGTCACCCAGTGTGGGAGGCCACCACATCAACCCCATTATAGTCCTTCTCCTACGCAGTGGGTGCGCAGTGGGTGTGGTGATCCACCATTGCCCCTCCCTGCTAGTTTTCTGGCTATAACTTTTGATAGAATAGAGATATTTCAACAAGGTTTGTTTTATTGTTTTCCTCATGAAATTACACATCAAACATATATAACATGATGGTATTAATAAAATATGCCAAGATTTTAAAAATTTGGCTAACAGTGGTGTCACCCCCCTGTGCACGTCACCCCATGCGGCCGGCACCCCCCCTAGTGACGCCACTGCTTTCTGCACAGGTTATATTCACTGGTGACCTTTTGCTCATGCAAACAGGATTTTTAATATCTTCAACATTTGTCTCCATGATTAAGATTAATATCTGGGATCAGTGAATTTTCCTGGTTCTAGTTTCCCACTCTTGTTCCATGGGCTGGCTCACCTCAGCATTTCATTCTGCCTTCCATCTGATTTCACACAGATAACTTCTAACGTTAATTCCCAAACTGGTGCATGTATCATTTGCTACAACTGTTACTTCCTTTCATTTGTTCTTATCTCTCTCTCCCTCTTCCGTTACTTATATTCACAAGTGATCACTGATGAAACACAGCATGGATGAGAGCAAGGAAACACATGAATGTATATCCTTTTTGTGCTGAACAAAGAAGGTATGTTGGGGTGTCCTCTCCTCCCAGGAAATTGAGCAAAACTATGCAGTCTTGTTCACACAGACTCAACTCCTCAATATCATTGACATGGGGACCCCTCTTTCTTGCCTGTGAACTGAGATGCCAAATCTGGAAGTTACATACTCTGTATAGAGATACACAACTCAAAATTTCAACTAACGTTGCATTGCTGACATTTGCAGTTTAACTGTGAGCTCAGTCCTATCCTTGCCACCCCCCACTGGTGCAGCCGAGCTGAAAAGGAGTGAGCGGTAACCAGTGCAAGTAGATTAGGAGGCTTTGGAGGGGAAAGGAGATTTAAATCCCCTAAGCCTCCAGCTCTTCAATGGGTCTCCTTGGACCTTCTTCAGCAATTTCACTGGCACATGCCTGAAGACAAAAATGGTGTGGGGAGGCTGCTGATGGAGAAGTTAGGATCCAGCACACTGAGAAATACTTTTACGTACTCATGGGGAAATATTGGCATACATAAAATTGTAAGCCCTCTGTGGACAGGCTGGAATGAAACCCGTCATTCCTTCTCATCCCATGCTCTGAGAAAACATCTCAGCATCCTTGAGTTACTGCCTACTTGAGTTAGGCAGTGTATAACTGTTGTGGGTAAACTTTGGTTGAGACAACAGTCTTTAGAAATGGTCCTTGAGTATGCTATGAAGATTAAGCTCCTTAAAACCATCTGTTTGTTGTGTGTTAAGATTCTCATTCCATGTAGCATGTTGCTGCTTTTAATATCTAAACAGAGTATGTCTTGAGTTATTGCTGTAAATTCATTGTCCTGCTGTACCTCAGGCCCCAACAGATGCAAAGACATGAATATCCCCCCAGTGAGCTTTATACCTTTGGGTTACCTTCGTAGTTTAGGACTGAATTTAAATAATGGGTGTGTGAAAACCTTCTCTGTATGGAGCACAAGCTGCGACAGCACTTTTAGTCAATTAAAAAAGTTTCTAATCAATCTACCTGATTAATGAATTAAAGGCTGCAGCTAGTTTTTGTATGATAAATTTGTGTGCTCTTAATTTTCAGTCTCGCCAATTAAGGTTTGTCCTCACAGATTAATCACTGGAGGGTAGTTTTTATCAAACAAGAGTGCACCCCTATACATACCCTGGAGCAAACCCCATTGTATTATGTGGGTTTTACCTCTAACTAAAAATGCATAGGATCAGGCTGCATGGCTATATTCCTAAGCATTCTTACAGAAGGTCAAGTCCCATTGAATGAAATGGGGCGTATCTTTGGGTAAACATGTTTAGGATTATGCCGCACACCTTCAGCTGATTAATCAGCCCAAGTACAGTACATAGAATTCATCATGATCACTGCAAAATGCTCTGTTTGCACATAATGTCTCAATAAATCTTGCGCCGGGAACATGTTTTAAGTTGTGGTGTTAGCTATGCAACTAGGGATATCTGAGAATGTTATTTTATTATTATTTTTTAAAAGCACCTTGTTCAGTTTTTCTTTTTTTGATGCACACTTTATATATATTTTTGGCCAGCCTTGCATGAAATGTAAAGAAATCAATGTAAAGAAAGAATTTCAATTCTCAATAATCAAATGCGCTGTATAGTAAAATTAGGTAACATGTTTGTGACTACCCATTTGCCTTCCCACTGGTGCTAACTTCCTATTGCTCCACAGCTAATATACATATGTTAGTCCAAAACTGAAGATAAAGGGATGTTCATGCAACCCAAAGGATGCTGTGTTTGATCAGCTGTATACAGCTCTCAGCATGTTCTCCTTAACCCCCACCTCAGTCTGCAGTGTGATGCAAACATGTAATAGCACAGCACTGGGGCAGCAACAGGAGCAGCGATGTCATCAGCAGGACCTTTCAGATGCTGCCTTTGAAACTTTTTTCAAAGGATGTGAGCTAAGAAGAAGCATCAGGTTCATCAGAAGGTAAACTGAGAAATTTTCCTAGGGACAGAAAAGTGCCAGTCTGTCCTGCCCTATCGATGATAAGGGGGAGAGGGGTGGATGGATGGCAGGAGGGGGATGGTAAGACTGACTCATAGTCCCAGGTGATGACTTGTTCATTTCAAGAATGAGAAGCCCCAGGAGAAATGGATGGTGGACATATGGATGCCATCCAATGGACCAGGACATATGCACCTGATTGCACTCTAATACACCTTTTATATTTATTTAAGTTATTTTTATTCCACCTTTCAGTTTTTATACATTTGGTTTACACTATTCCAACTCACTCCAAGAGTTTGGAATGAAATTGAAAGAAGAAGCTCCGTAAATATTGAGGTAGTGATAAGTGGAAAATAAGAAGGAACACCCTAAGAATGTAAATTATGTTTACATTTGGTTGTTTTAGTGGTGTGTAGTTATGGGGGTGTGGTTATAGGGGATGTCATGGGAAGCTCCTGCACTTCAACATTTACCACTATACCACTTCTCACCCAAGAGCAAACCTTCAGACTTTGCCTTGAAACTCCAGATGAATACAGGAAATGATTAATGAAGTACTGTAATGACATTCCACTGCTCTGCATGGAATGACTTTGCACACTGATTGGCTGGGGGCACCTTAGCATATACATCAAGTGACACGGGAGCCACTTTGTCAGGTGTAGGGGATATGTCAGCAGGGGCATTGGCCAAGGGGCCTCTCCTATTGGAGGGTATTGCCCTGGTATCCAGTGACAGTAGCAGTCATTGGGATGGGGGGCTTACAGCAACCTAGCACCGGCTCTGCTGACTTCCCCTGATGCAATAGTACGCTGCTGAGATGCATATGTTTAATTAAGCAGACACATGAGAACACATTAAGCAGATGCAAGCAGTCAATCATGTGAGTCCCCACCTCACTAAGGCACACTGCCTCCTGTTGCGGTACTGGGAGCACCAGTGGAGTGGGAAAGACCCACACAATTGGCCCCACCAGATTTGCTTCATTCACATGGATTACACCATGCAGAAGTGCCTCCTACACCACTGGTTGTGTGTGTGTGTGCATACATCGTATCACATATATGTACACACCCTGTCAGTTCAGGCTAAAGGTTCATTTTTGTTCTAGCAACCTGTTTCCAACAGTGGCCAGCAAGACGTATTCAGGAAGCTCACAAGCAGGTCATGAAGGTGCAAACATCAGGATCCCAGGTTCTTGTACCTCTTCGCCTCAGACTTTGAAAGGGCAGAGATTAGTAGCCTCACCCCTTTCCTACTGTCCTCCTGTTTTTGGCTGGTCACTGAATCTCCTGGTAAAGTAAAACTGATGCCCACCCTCCAAACACTCCCTCAACTGCCTAAACAGAGCATCAAAATCAGTGCAAGTGTAGAGTGCTCTGGCACATGCTCGCAAGACATGTGGGCACTCCATGAGCTGAAGCTGTGGTGCCACCAACTTGGCAATCCCCCTGTAAACCTACACCTTAGCTTCCATAGCCTGCTGTCCCACCTTCTCTGGTCATTGCTATTGCTCACTGTACCTTTGGCATATTACCCCTAAGGTGGTCTCAACTTGGGGGATGCTAACAATCAGGGCAGTTCTTACCTCTGAACAAAAGGCATCATTCCCTCTGAACCTGAAGATCCACTTAGCTAACAGGCAATAGCTTTTGATAGACCTGTCCTCTATTAATTTTGTCTAATTCTCTGCTCTATGCAGTTATGCCGGATCCCAACCCCCATTCCCAGGGAGTTCAGAGAGGTTTCAAACCACTCCGCTCTCCTCGGACTTGTGCCACCTCAGGAGGTGGCGCAAGTCCAAGGAGACCCATAAGTGCAAGGGTGGCTTACCTGAACATAAGGGGGAAAGTTTCCCCTTACCTGTGGCTGAGCCACTTTGGGCACCTATCCTGCATTGGATACAGCGCAAGCCTCTTGACTTACCTGTTCCAGCGCAGGATAGGATTGAGCTTTTTATCTCCTAAACCAGAAAGGAGAGCCAAGCAAAGCTGGGTTGAAAAATCTCAAATAGGGGGATTGGAAGAAGATGTCCTTGCCATAGATGGGATTCCACAGTATATTATTTGGGTCAATCTTCCTTTCTCATACCTGATCTTCTAAACCAGCAAAGAGATCAATTTAAGGCTGGTGAAAATATTGTTAATTTACACCTTCATTTTTGCATATGTTTCATTCCCACTTATGTTTCCAAAGGATGGATCTGGCAAGAACAATGTATTTAATTGAACTGCTTCCTAATAATTTAATATCTAGTTAAACTGGATGAAAAATAATGCTCTTCATCATTTAGATTGTCTGCTGCTATTTCACATTGAGCAGCCTCTGCCATTCACACAGGTGGAGATAGCAAACGGTTATTTATTTTCATGGACATATTGCTGTAGAATTATTTCCCCAAAAAGGCAGGTGTCTTAATAAAAGCTGTCCCTGTGGTGTATAAAATGTTTTACTGATAGTACGAGAATGATAAATTCAATATCCTTCATTTTCTGACTTATTTTTGGGAACGCTTCCCACTCAACCCCCCCAAATAATTTTCTCCTTCTGTTATATACATTTGAGGAATTACTTCCAATAGAAGAATTACAGTGTCCTTATTAAAGGCATCAATTACTAGCCCGTGACATACCTTCTTAGTTTTTTCCAAAATAATGCTATTAATATTCTGCACCAATTTCATATCACAAATGGCTTTTCTTTGATATTTCTCAGCAGGAGAGTTTTCTATTACCATGTTGGATTTATTTATGAATATTCTCAAACATCTGCATAAAGACACAATAAATACCCAACTACATACACACGTACAATCAAGCCTTGATACTTATGCGTGGTCTAGATTTTTCTCCTGGAACTTCCAAACTCTATAATATAGGTACTAACCCCTGTACATATGAAGCCATTATTATAGCAAGAATGCTGGGGAATGAGTCCAAACATTCAAGTTTTAAAAACTGATAATTCAACATGATACAGGTTAGGCACCCCTTATCCAGAATTTTGAAATACGGATCTTTTTTTGAGCCCCAATGTGACTTTTTTGTTTTACGTTGTTGCCTAAAGAAATGAAATCAGAAACTGTGTTTCAAGCACGAAATTATTATCATTTTAATTGTATAAAATTACATTCAGGCTATGTGTATAAGGGGTATATGAATCATAAATGAATTTTGTATTTAGACGTGGGCCCCAACCCCAAGACCTCTTATTATATACTATATGCAAGTACAGTATTCCAAGAGACAGAAAAATCCAATATCCAAAATGATTCTGGTCCCAGGCACTCCAAATAAGGGATGTCCAACCTGTATTGTGTTGCTTTTTTCCCAGAGAGTCATAACCTCTCTGTCCACACCCTCTTGTTCCCAGTGCCAAGTTGCACCTGAACTTGCTTTTATGCTCTCGTGCAGCCATTTTCAACCACTGTGCTATGGCTCACTGGTGTGCCGCAAATGGCCATGGGAATTCTGGGGACGGTGATTCATTAGGAGGGCCATTGGGGGCTGTGAGCCCCTCACGGGCGGTACGGTCTGCCTTGTCAATTGTAAAAAAAAAACTGATGGTGTACATTGACAATTATAGTGCCTTGTTAGGGTGCCGTGAGATGAAAAAGGTTAAAAATCACTGCACTCGTGGATAGAAACAGTTTTATTGGCACACCAGAGGCACCAAAACTTTTATCTCTACAGTAGCGACCATGTGGCTTCTTCTCATTTTGTTCCAATAGCTCACAGTTGGAAGAGCCAAATGAGTGAAGGGAATGAAGTGGCTCTTTTCCATGTGAATGTGGCTTCATTTCAGAACACATCAGCGACAATATGTCACTGAAAAGCTGCCCTTGGCGTGTATAATACGTATCATGCAACTGGGCACACAACTTTGGGTAACATTGAAAGACAACGTTCTTTGGTGGCAACTGTTTCTGACTTCAGTGGACCTGCTATATCTGCAGGCTCCATACCTGCAGATTTAATAAATCACAGATTTAAAACGTGTTTTCTTAAAAATTCACATACCCTGCTGTAGCATTATTCACCTCAAACCTTGCCATTTCACAGCATTCACTTCACGCCCATCCATGTACGGAAGTTTAGGCAGTTTACGCATGTTTTAGGCAATTTACACAAGTTCAGGTAATGTACACCATTTCTGTAAATTTATGCAATTTCTACAATTATGCCATTTTGTCAGCACAACACCTGCAGACTTGAACATCCATGGATTTTGATATCCCCATGGGATTCCAGAAACAAACCCTCCTGGATACAGAGGGCCCACTGTATTGTTTTTGTGTATAGATTAGATCAGGGGTGTCAAACTTGTTTCAAACCGAGGGCTGAATAGCATTCATGATGCCTGTTGAGGGCCAAAAGTGATACCATTAGACAGGAAGTGATGTCATTAAACAGATCATAACCAAAAATAAGCACTTTTTCTCACTTAGGAACTCATTAGCTGCAAATGACAGAAGAGCAACACAAATCTTGATCATATTTCAAGACATGGGAGAGCCCAATATTCAAGTGGGTTGCCCTTTCAGCAGAGTCACCTCAGCACTGCTAAGCAGCTGAGAGCCCGAGGGGCTGATAAAAAGTTTCCGGGGGCCGCATCTGGCCCCCGGGCCTTATGTTTGACACCCCTGGGTTAGATCAACAATTTTCAATCTTTTTCATCTCATGGCACACTGACGAGTTGCTAAAATTGTCAAGGCACATCATCAGTTTTTGGACAATTGACAAGGCACATGACACTGCTGGCTGGGGGCTCACATCCTCCAATGGCCCTACTAATATATGACTGTCCCCCAGGCTCCCACAGCACACCTGCAGACTATTCATTACACATCAATGTTTCATGGCACAGTGGTTAAAAATCGATGGGTTAAATTTACTGATTTATACATTGCATAGGGTAATGGCTACATATTATAAATGAAAAATAACACTTAGAGGACAAGTTACATTTAAGAATAGATAATGTGGTCATGGTGATGGAGCCTTAAGAACATAAGAACAGCCCCACTGGATCAGACCATAGGCCCATCTAGTCCAGCTTCCTGTATCTCACAATCAATCAATTGGCATCCTTCAGTCTCGGAAGACTATGGTATCGCGCTCTGAATGGTGGTTCTGGCACAGCGTCTAGTGTGGCTGAAAAGGCCAATTCGGGAGTGACAATCCCTTCCACACTGGGAGCAAGTGCAGTCTGTCCCTGGTCTGTCTCCCTGGCTATGGGCCTTCCTTCTTTGCCTCTTTGCCTCAGACTGTTGGCCAAGTGTCTCTTCAAACTGGGAGAGGCCATGCTGCACAGCCTGCCTCCAAGTGGGACACTCAGAAGCCAAGGTTTCCCATCTGTTGAGGTCCATTTCTAAGGCCTTCAGATTCCTCTTGCAGATGTCCTTGTATCGCAGCTGTGGTCTACCTGTAGGGTGCTTTCCCTGCATGAGTTCTCCATAGAGGAGTTCTTTTGGGATCCGGCCATCGCCCATTCTCACGACATGACCAAGCCAACGCAGGCTGATTTTTTTTGGCCGATGTATCTCACAGCGGCCCACCAAATGCCCCAGGGAGCACACCACATAACAAGAGAACTGCATTCTGGTGCCCTCCCTTGCATCTGGCATTCTGACATAGCCCATTTCTAAAAACAGGAGGTTGCACATACACATCATGGCTTGTAACCCATAATGGATTTTTCCTCCAGAAACTTGTCCAATCCCCTTTTAAAGGCATCCAGACCAGATGCCGTCACCACATTATGCAGCAAGGAGTTCCACAGACTGACCACACACTGAGTAAAGAAATATTTTATTTTGTCAGTCCTGACCCTCCCAACACTCAATTTTAGTGGATGTCCCCTGGTTCTGGTGTTATATGAGAGTGTAAAGAGCATTTCTCTATCCACTTTATCCTTCCCATGCATAATTTTGTATGTCTCAATCATGTCCCCCTCAGGCATCTCTTTTCTAGGTTGAAGAGGCCCAAATGCCGTAGCCTTTCCTCATAAGGAAGGTGCCCCAGCCCAGTAATCATCTTATTCACTCTCTTTTGCACCTTTTCCATTTCCACTATGTCCTTTTTGACATGTGGAGACCAGAATTGGACACAATACTCCAGGTGTGGCCTTACCATAGATTTGTACAACGGCATTATAATATTAGCTGTTTTGTTCTCAATACCCTTCCTAATGATCCCAAGCATAGAATTGGCCTTCTTCACTGCCGCCGCACATTGGGTCGACACTTTCATCGACCTGTCCACCACCACCCCAAGATCTCTCTCCTGATCTGTCACAGACAGCTCAGAACCCATCAGCCTATATCTAAAGATTTGACTTTTTGCCCCAATGTGCATGACCTTACACTTACTGACATTGAAACGCATCTGCCATTTTGCTGCCCATTCTGTCAGTTTGGAGAGATCCTTCTGGAGCTCCTCACAATCACTTCTGGTCTTCACCACTCGGACAAGTTTGGTGTCGTCTGCAAACTTAGCCACCTCATTGCTCACCCCTGTCTCCAGGTCATTTATGAAGAGGTTGAAAAGCACCGGTCCCAGGACAGATCCTTGGGGCACACCGCTTTTCACCTCTTATTTCACCGCTTTTCACCTCTTATGTCCAGCCTTATTTGCTGGAAAGCCCAATCCTGCACTTGTCTGCTTAGAAGTTTTACTGAGTTCATTGGAACCTACTTCCAGGTAAGAATACATGGGATTGTAGGCTTCTTATGTTTTTAAAATAAAGGGTGCTTAACACAGTCCATCTATGGGAATTAGATATTATAGCTAAATAGACGCTCTTAGTTCAGGATGCTGTTTGTCTGAATGCCAGTTGCTGGAGGAGGGGGAGGGAATGGCTTTTTCTATGGGCTTCCCAGGAACACCAGCCTGATCATGTTGGATGCTAGATTAGATGGATCTTTAGTACGATCCAGTAAGGCTCTTATTTATTTATACAATTATATGCTGCTCTTACACCACAGTGTTCAGAGTAGCTTTAAAAAAAAATCCCAGTTTAAAAAAAAAAGAAAAACAAATCTAAACAATGGAACATAAAGAAGACACCAAGAATCAGTTTAAAAATCCCAGCACAAAATAATTTTAAAAGGCCCAGGTGAATAAATACATTCTTAAATAAATGATAATAAATAAATGCATGTACAGCAGGGGCAAAAAAATAAATAAATTAGAATGGTGTCATATTATGTCACAAAGGCAAAGGGCCCATCTCCAGTCACCACCTGCCTAATCTTAGGACATATATCAAAATTCTTATTTTACAGTTGGTGGCCCCAAATGGAAATTTGCACCATCACCAATATGATGATATTGTATAAATCTAGCTCCACACTCTTCTACACAATTGATATCAAAAGACATAGGGCCCTCTATCTAACCTTCCAGTGCTGGTGCAACTGCAATGCAGCCCCGAGGAGTGGGAAGAAACATTCTTTTACCTGGAGAAGGCCTCTGGGGTTGCCCCCACCACCACAGGATGCCGCGCATGCCCCATTGGCATGGCTGCACCAGTGCTGGAAAGTTGGATAGGATTGGGCCCATATTCAGATAACCCAGTGGGGCCTAGATGAGCACTTTGGTCAGGCGGGAATGAGTACCAACATCCTCATCAGCAATATGTGGAGATGGCTGCTTGACAGAATTGGGCTCAAGTGTGTGTGTGTGGGGTCCCTTCTCAGTGATTTTGGGGCAATGACTCACAAACGGGGCAAAAACATTTGCCTCCTTTAAAGGAGCACCCACACAATCTGTAGCAGGATATCTTCGCTAGGTAAGTGCCATGGGGATGTCAACTTGGTATTCCAGCCAGTGGAGTAGCTAAGGGGGTAGGGAGGGTACATTGCACTGGGTACCATGCCTTCAGGGGTTGCCAACCTGCATGCTGGGCAGCAGATCCTGAGGCTGCAGTACCTCCTATCTGCCAGTGCTCCTTGCATCTTGTGAGTGCCCAGAGGGGGGGGGGAAATATTTTAAAAGCGATTGGCCACTTAGAGCAGCTTGCAACTGTTCTGAGCACATATTCAACCCGGAAGTCATTGATGGAGAGACATCACTGCAATTACTTATGGGTTAGACAGTTCCAGGGGGGAGGTGACATCCAACATCGCAACCTGAGGTGCCTGATACCCTTGCTACGTCACTGGTTCCAGCAGGATTCTGACATCTCTCTGTAATGAGTCTTGGGACACTTCCAATGGGTCTTAGGGTTTTTACTTCATTTTATTTTCTCCTAAGGCCAAGAGGCAAATGGGAAGAAGGTGGGGGGGGGGGTGTCTACTTAGCTGTATAGATCTGCCATTCCAGCAGTTCATGAAGGCAACATTTTGATTTCACAGTAAGAGGATTTTTTTCTCACTTGTTCAAAACTTCATCTCATCCCTAAAATGTCATCTATTGCTGTGAAAAACAAACCCCATGAAAAGTCAGCACAATTCTTCTGATTAGGCACATGGATCTCTCACGCTGAGTCAGGGCAAACAGCTTTGGAAAATGCCAATATCTGTCCCACTTACTTCTTCTGCCACCGTGTTCGCATGTGAATTTATTATTAAAATACAAACAGTTCTTTGTCAAATGTATTTACTTATTCCTCTGAACCTATATTAATGGCAAACTTTGTAGTGTGAAAACAGTTCTGTGCTAAATAATACATTTATAGACCTTAAAATACTTGGATATCCAGTATTGACCTAGTTTGCTTGCTGTAATTACACGGTAAAGAAAGATTAACGTGAGCAAAAATAATGTTATTAAAGTGACTTTGTTTAGAAGAGAAACAGGAATTATGCCTCAAGCTTAATGACTCTGCTGCCATGACCATCAAAGAGCCTGATTTGACAAAACCTTTACTCACATGAGTTGTTCTCATTCACATGTTATCCTCCCTTCACTTTTTACTGGAAAGGTTTGCCTCAAAGTTGAGGTCGAGCCACATGACATGCTAAAAAAAGAGAAAGAAGTGTTTTCTGGCAAGTGGTTCAGTTGAAATCTTACTGTGAGGGAGCCATCACAATAAGAACATAAGAAGAGCCCTGCTGGATCAGGCCAAAGGCCCATCTGGTCCAGCTTCCTGTAGCTCACAGTGGCCCACCAAATGCTTCAGGGAGCACGCAAGGCAACAAGACACAACCTGTGTTGCCTTACCCAGACAACTTGTTCACAAGACCACTTGTCTGGTGTCCTTTGGCTATTGGCGAGATGACTCTTTAGGTGGCACTATCCAAACATCTTCTTCCCTACTCATGTCTGTTTGGTGCTGCCTTCTTTTAAGTCAGGGGTTCAACTGACTTTTTCAACTGGTAGCTCCCTTGACCTACTGGGCCATTGGCTGTGGCTCCCCATTAGGGCTAAAATCCTATACGTTGCAGAGGTCTGTGGCTTTTTCATGAGGATTCTGCAATTCTCCTGGCTGGTTTCTGCAGCTTCCCAGGGAACCAAGGTTCATTGTTTTAGGTGGTAGTTTTAGGGAACCACTGTTTTAGGTGCTAGTCATAGTCCATCCTGTTATCTCATGCTTAAGAATCTAAGACTGTCTTATACAGATAAATATGAGGTCATATACCCGAGGTGGCCAAACCATGGCTCGTGAGCCACCTGCGGCTCTTTGACATCTAACGTGTGGCTCAAGGAAACATTGGCTAAGGTGAATTTTGCATCACAATTAAGATAAAAGGTAAATAAGAAATTTTAAAGCTTTAGAATTTTTTACTAGGTATAAACTGAGAGTTCACTGGATTAAAATGTAAGTTGAACGTTAATGCAAATATATTTAAGAATTTAAATGATTCTTAAATATTGTGGCTCTCAACATTTCTCTTGTGTCTCCCAAACACCTGAAGCTTATTGTATGTGGCTCTTACATTACTGTAAGCAAGTTTGGCCATCCAAATATATACGTATTATATATATATGGAATAAGTGAGAACGCTTAAGAATATAAAAGTCCTGCTGGATCAAACTAAGTGTCCATCTAGCAGTGGTGCTGCTAGGACAGTGCGGGGGGTTCAGGCCACATCAGGTGGGGGGAGTAACACTACTACTGGTCAAAATTTTAAAATCTTCATATTTTTTTAATAGTACATCATGTTATATATCATTCGATGTGCAGTTTCCTACAGAATGCAATGAAACAAACTGTGTTGAAATATCTCTATTCTTTCAAAACATATAGCCAAAAAAACAAGAGGGGGTGGGGCAATGGTACTTCACCTTGCCACTGCCCAGGGTGTTGCCATGTCCACTGCATGGGAGGAGGCCCATCATGGAGGTGACACCCTGGCCTCCCTCACTGGGTGACTCAAACCATAATGATGCCACTGTCATCTAGTCTAATATCCTGCTTTGCACATTGGCAAGTCAGTTGCCTTCAGAACGCCCACAGGCAAGGCATGACAGCATCTGCAGCCCAATAAAAGCTTTCTTCTGTAGGTAGACTTGGTAAATAATGATTCACCACACTTCTGCTGAGGTCGAGTCTCATCCCCATTATTTAACCTTGGGATGGAATTTTCCTGTGCCAGATTTGTTTAGGTTCTGGAAGGTATTTTTGTTCTTACTTATTACATTTTAAACCTATGTCTCCAATCAGAAACAGAAGCCCAACGTTTTTGAATGTGCTTCTCAGACCAGTGGCAAGGTTTACTCTTACTTGCATGAACTCTTCAATGCTTTGAGTACAGGCATTTCCCATCATCCACTGGGGATGTTACTTGGGATCTTAAGCGTACAATGCATATACTCTACCACAGAGCTGCTGTCCCACCCCTAAGAGGGTGACAGCAGTGAACAAAATATAATCAGCCTTACAAATCAACACCTACTAAATCAGGGATATCAAACAAAAAGCTTGTGGGCTGAATGCAGCCCCTGGAAGCAATTTATCCAGCCCCCATTATATTTGGGCTCCCCCAGCTTGATGATTGGGCTCTCGCATATCTTGAAAATATAACCAAGGTTTGCACATTTTGTCTTCCATCATTTGCCGCTAATGAGTTTCTATGTGAGAACGAAATGCTTATTTCAGGTCATCATCTGCTTAATGATGTCACCTTCTGCTTTATGACGTCACTTCTAGCCCTCAGCAGGCATGATAAATTCTAACTTCGGTCCTCTGTATGAAATGAGTTCGACATCCCTGTACTAAATCGTACTAGAATCTGTTTCTAAAATGCTCGAGTCATGACAACAAAATAGGACAGGGCTATACAATACTTCTTCTGAACATTTACCACGTTGAAAGTAAAAGCATTCCTTTCAAAAGCAAAGCAAAAAAAAAAAAAAGGTTGAGCTTAGATGGCTTTGGTCAGGAAGGAGATCTAAGAGGAACCACAAGAAATCTCTCATCTCATCCTTCATGGGTTTAACTTCCTGGACAATGGAAAAATGGAGAAGTGCCTAATTCACTGAAAGTACATAGAGGTTCATAGGGAATTTTGCTTTCTCGTAGTCCATGTGACTACCTTGATTCACTTCTAGAGTATTCTGTAGCTAGCTGCTATGCCATTGTCTTGATGAGGTGCCTCTTTCTTTCACAGATTCTCTCCTCATGGCACATCTGTGGGCACCATTGTGTAATCGTGTGAATGGGACTGATATTTTGAGAGAGGACTTCAATAACTTTCTGCTTCTTTCTAATGCTAAGGTTGAAATCTTATGCACACTTACCTGAGAGTAAGTTGCACTGAAATCAATGGGGCTTACTTCTAAGTAGACAACGCTTATGATTTTATTTACTTGAATAATTCAGATCCTGCCTTTTTCAAGAGAAACAGAACTGTGTGGTAAAACTGTAGAAAACTCCATTAACACCTGTCAAAAGAAAGACAGCAAACTGGGCTGCAGTGATTCATTTCTTCACCTGTGAATGAACTACTGCTGCCGACATGTGCTATGTACTGCCTGAACAAACAGTCCTACATTATTGCTGATGTATACATAATCCTGCTCTTGACTGATGAAAATAGCATTTTTTAAAAAGTTGACAATATAATGGGCAGCTCAATCGTAACCTGTGCCAGAACAGGCAGGCCACAGTATATCCAGCACAGGTTAAGTGCAGGCTGGAGATCACATCAATGTAAGGGGACACTTTTCCCCTTGCCTCACGTCGAGCCCCAATCTGCCCTCTGGGGCTACTCAGATCTGTACTAGCTATTTCACTGGAGAAAATCTGAGCAGCCTGTGTATGGGGACGGGGGTTGGGATGAGGCCTGCGCTGCCACAGCTGATTCTGCCCCCCTCCCATGACTGATTTGCTTCCCATTTCGGTCTCCCCCCACCCAAAAATGCCCCACACACACTCTGGAATGCCCTCCTGCCACCCTTTGCACCCCTTGTGCAAACTTGTTAGGCCAGCACAGGGTCTGTCAGGGCCCATCAGGCCAGCGCAGGGTTTGGATCTGTCCTCCATGCCAGCCCAACCAACTCCCAAGTTAGCACAAATGTGCCTTACAGCGCAGAGCACTGTCTGGATTGTGCTCTAAATGAGATTTCAAAGGGCATTCTTAGACCACTTCATAAAGAACTCAAAGCACATTAAGATCTCTTTTAGAAATTGACCCCATGAGATCATCTTCTGTTGTGAACACCTGGTGAAAAATGGACTCATTTTCTATATGCCCTCAAAATTCATAATCAACCAATTGAAACAAGCACTCAAACCCAAGAACAAAAGCAACCCAAAATCAAGCTAATCATAGTCAACCATGGAATCTGACTAGAGCTGTTCTTTAAAGGCCCAATTCTATCCAACTTTCCTGTGCAGATGCAGCCATGCCAACAGGCTGTGTGCTGCATCCTGAGATAATGGTGGTGGACAGTCACAGAGGTCTCCTCAAGGTAAGCGAACATTTGTTCCCTTACCTTGGGGCTGCACTAAATCTGCATCAGAACTGAAAAGTTGGATAATAATATATAATAATATACAGTATTTATATACCGCCTTTCTTGGTCTTTATTCAAGACTTTATTCAAGGCGGTTTACATAGGCAGGCTTATTAAATCCACGCAGGGATTTTTACAAATTGAAAGAAGGTTCTTTCTTTCAAGAACCACTACATATTCAAGGTGTTACACTCCGATCTGGTTTAACATTCTGGCCTCCATCCTCCCACGCTCCGAGCAGATGGAACAGCTCAGCTGCAGCTTGCCAGCTGCTTCAAGGTCGCACAGTGCCGGTGGCCTCGAACTGGCGACCTTGTGGATGTTAATCTTCAGGCAAATGGAGGCTCTACCCTCTAGACCAGACCTCCTGCCATATAAGATTGGGTCATATGGCATCTAAAGTTGTAAGGCCATTGTCTGCTCCCAATTCCTGAAGCCATTAAATCTTTCACTTCTAATAGTCCAGATTTTCCCCTTATCAATGTGGCAGTGTTTAGCCACATTGCCCCTGGGGGCTGGGGATGAGAATAGGCCCTCGGTTTGGCTGTACTTGTCGTAAGAGGCGACTAAACAGCCACCGGGTAGATGGAACTCGATAGCCTGGGAAGGCAGCTCTTCTGAGAGAAGGAAAACTCTGATCCCAAACCTCCACTGCCTTGTGGCTACATCCAGTTATGGAAAAGGCTTCAGGAGTCAACCTTGAGGCAAAATCCGGAGCCGGAGTCCCTGAGGCGGTTCATGGCTGAACACAGTCAAGTTCTGGCAACTCCTACGACGCTGCTGGAACCAACCGTATTGGCCTCTGACTTTCCATTGGACCATTTCAGCGATGTGGAGGGGGGGGGATTTACTGCATGGGAAACAGTCTATCCTCCTTATCTACTTTACCCAGGCTTCGCGCACTGGAGAGGACACTCTGTTCCAGAACCATCATTCAGAGCACGACACCATAGTCTTCTGAGACTGAAGGATGCCAACAATGTTTAGCCAAAGAGTTCACACACCTATGAAGTATGTATAGCATTTTTTTTGCTCCTTTCATCTGTCTATCTAGACATCGAAGAAGTACATACTGTAAATGGAGGGCCACAAAAAGTTTCATTGCTCCACTTTATGAAACACAAACCTAACTTCACCTCACCTTCAGTGTTCCATGTGCAGCTAGACACATCAGCACAATTTACAAAAAGCAAGCCAACTTCTGAGCAAACACATCGCACATAAACTGCAATCTCACTACTAAATATGCTTGTTAGGCAAACTGCACATTTCTCAGCTAAGCTTTCAAAACTTCATGGAGCAACTACACGGTAGCGCCCATCACAAACCCCGAGGTAACAGCTTGCATTGTCTGTCATAATGACATATCATATGTCTTCTCATACAGAATTGCAGAAGTGCATTTTCAAAAGAGACTTAAGAGGCCATTCATTTTTCAAGGTACAGTCATCTCCAACTTTACAAAACGTGACGAATACCTGGAGCGCACTCCAGTTTTCATATAGTTTTAGGAAATGGTGTGCGAGGGATTACTAAGAGGCCCCTCATGGTCCAAGGTCAAGGTCAAGCCCATTAAGCGACCAAGGTTCACGGCTGGCCTCTCCGCGAGGCCAAATGAAGAGGTCACCTGAGGCAGCTGGTTGGTGGGGTGGCACCTATCTCTGCTCACCTCTACATGCTTCATTGCTTCTCCTTCTTCCACTCCCCAGACTGAAAAAGGAAGAGCAGGACAAAGAGCAATTGGAAATGTGGGGTGAAGGAAAGTGCTGAGCTAAAACATCAGAACGTGGGAGGAGCAAAGCTGACACACCATGGGTAAGGAGGGCAGCATCTGGCATACTAGTTTGGGCATCAGGAGGACATGGGTTGGCTCTGGCCAGGCTGTGGATGCTCTGAAAACTGCATTCTTACTGTTGCTCCTTCCTTGATCTCTCACTTTGCTAACCCTCTAGGCCTAACTTTACTCACCTTTGCTCATATTCTGTGTGCTCCGATTTCCTTTGTGAACCAATTACCTGATTTTAATCCTGTGCTCCGGATTCCATTCATACTCTCACTACATTTTTCAAGCTCATCATTTATCTTGGCATGCTTTTACAACTTCTCACTTTCTATCCCAGTCTGCGACTGTACCTCATCTTGTCATCTAGGTTGTCATTTTGCTTATCCCTCCTTACACTTTCTTCCAGTTCTGATCATGCAAGAACCACGTATTCCCTAGCCTCTTACAAAACCTTGCTATTCTGACCTTATTACTGATGCCCTGATTTTCAGAGTTTAGATCTGTGGGTTTGTTTTTTTTTGTCTCTCATGCTTCCACTCGGATTCTTCATTGACACAGGGGTAACGTTAAAAAGCAAAGGTTTGATTTTCCATTTTGTATTCTTTGAGTGACTCTCAGTAATGAATATTAATGTCCAAAAACACTGTTAGAAAAGAAGCACACACCTCCCAAGAAGCTCCAGACTGAAGACTGAAAAATATTATATAAATATGCAAAAAAAAAAATAAAAAAATCATGTACACACAAATATACACTGTATAATATATGGATAGGACAATTCACACTTCATAGCTCTTCCAGAAAGTAATATTTTGATCATTCTTTTGCTTGGATAGTCCAACCAATCAAAAATGTTTTGACTTTCAGGTAAGCATTTTGGAGCACAGTAACAGCCCAATCCTTTTCACACTTTCCTGGGAGTAAGCCCCATTGACTCTAATGGGACTTACTTCTGAGTAGACATGCATAGGATTGAACTGTAATACTCCTAAAGGAGATACCCACGATTGCAAATGACACATTCGTTTGGGGTTCGTTTCTTGACCCAAAGGGGACCTATAGCTTGATCTTAGGCACATCTGCTTGAGTTCAATGCAACTTACTGCATGGTATGTAAAAGAAAAATCTTGTTGTGTTGTCAATCTTGTCCTAAATCAGATTTGGCCATACTGCTGATCTTGGGTTGCTTTATCTATGGATGGCTCAATCATTTTTTCTTTTCTTTTCTAATTTCTTTGCCAGGTATAGAAATTTCTCTCCATGTATGGAATCATGTGGAGAAAGTACTGCATTTACTCAAAGTTGCAGTGATTCCCCCCCTCCCCCACAATCATAGTGGCACCACAAAATACTGCCGCAATCTTGGAAATGGCTGCAAAAGTGAATCCATGTACCAGTGGCTCACACAATGCTTTCTCTCGCTGGCATTCGTAGGCACATACTTCTTCAAGGACAATTGCACAGACAAAAAAACCAGTGGTCATTGGCTTTCTGTTATAAAGTAGTTTCTCCCGGCCCAGCCCAAACTTTCTTTAATTTACTAAATAGCTATAGAACCCAAGTTTGGCACAACAGAAATCCAGAGAGGTGCATTATCTATAACTTGCGAGAATATGAGATGGTAGCGGACTACTTTTGAACTGCTATATTAGCTTGGCAATACATTGTAGCATGTAGGAGGCTACACAACCCATATAGAAATGCCATGGGGGGGGGGGGGAATGGGATTTTCCCATGCCTAAATGATAGCAGGCTTGAATCCATAATCTTAAAATGCATCTCAAAATACAGCATATACATCCCTAGTGTTTTATAAGGAACAATTGGGGATACCTGGATCCCCGACTAAGTACGTAACAGAGTGATGCGCACTGTTTTGCATGCTTTCAAATGGGAAAGGAAAAGTAGTGCTCCAGCAGCCCCCTCTGAGAGGAGAGAAATGCACTTACCAGGCAGTGCATCAGGAGGAGAAAATCACCAAGCAAGCTGCAGAGATTAAGCTCAGCATGGCATTCAGATTCCCTTTGGAATGCATGACGATTGTCCAAGCCATCCTTCCCAGCCAAGCGGACAAGTTTTCTCTAGGCTTGAATTTTTCACCAGAAGTCAGAGCCTCACAGTGCATTGTACTTTCTTCGTTGGGAGGTATATTTCATCCAGTTAAGTTTCAGCTCTGCAATGCCATTTCCAATCAGCTTGCAGAAGTTCTTCATTTCCAGATCTGTGCGGTCGTCAGGAAGACTCCAAAGGAAAAATAGAGGAGAGAGAGAGAGAGAGAGAGAGAGAGAGAGAGAGAAGCTTACTAAAGCTCCAAAGTGGTTATTTAAAACGGGAGGGGGGCACTCTCCCCCATGCTGTTGCAATCCAATTCCACCCATTTTACCTGCAGAGATGAAATTATTCTGTAACAAACAAACTTTCACTATTCCCACTTGGTGCGGCTTGTGTAATTACGATTCGGTTGTGCATTTGCCTGGTGACTCGCCCCACCTTAAAGAAAAAAATAAAATAAAAATGACATTTCCCTAACCTGTGTTCGGTTCGGCATTTAAAAATTCTGCCTTTTGCTTTGGAGACCAGTTGGGATAACAGAGGCTACACATTCAAGCTCATAGGGTAGGGAGTTCAACACACTCTGAATTCAGCAGAGGGATGATCCAATGCCCTGTGGTCCAGGAAAATCTAAAAGATGGGGGAAATGACAGAGGTGAGCGGGAGCACTGACTTGCCCTACCTTCTCACTGCCAGCAGCCGGGGCTTTCCCTGCTCTTTCTGCAGAGCATATTAATTGATTCCGGTTGCTGAGCAACTAACTCTGGGGAGCCACACGAAGGCTTTTCTCCACCACCGCTGGAACAGCACTAAGAAGTGGAAGATGCAGAGGGGGTGAGAACTGCTGCCGCCTCCTCCTCCCTACTGCTCTTCCTCAGCACACTTGTTTAAATTCTCCTACAACTGACTCTCAGGTGCCCTGCAGATGCCCAGAATTCACCCCCTTCCCACTTCGGTCTTGAGAATGGAAAAAACTTCTATTCCAAAGGTGGAGCAAAGGAACAGCTCTCACTCCCCACCAGAAGCCCCTTGTCCAATGCCTATCTCTGCCAAGAACACTTCGCAACCCAGTTGACAGCAAAGCTTCTGCTCCTGCAAATAGGATTTATCTGACTCTGCACCCATCGGTGTTCACGTGATTGACTCCACAGCTAGCCAAGTGCCTGTCATGATGATGGGTGTCAGATGGATGGGGTGGTACAGTTTGTATATTCCAAGGATTCCAGGGAGATCATAGTGCAAATCCGTGCAGTTTATGTACAGAGGCAGAACCCTCACCTCAAAACAACCCTTTCCCTTTCTCCTTCAGAATAAATAATCATTCACATTTATGGAAGATAGCTAAGGGAACTCAGGGGCACCTTCGGGTGGGAGTCCCTGCCCCTGGTGACAGCTGACTCCAGCCATTAAAAATGAAGCATGCTCCTCTCTGCATAGTTCCATTCTGGATTCTGGTTCTTGGTCAACCTACAGCAGTGTTTCTCAAGGTTTGTCCTCTGCTGTACCACTTCACAAAGCACCTATTCGAAGTACCACCAGAAGTAACTGGTGATGAAACCATCACCAGTTACTTCTGGATTGGGAGGCCAGATGTAACAAACATCAATTAAGAGGCCCAGTGTGGACAGAAGGGCTTTTTTTTAGCTAAAAAAGCATGCTTTGGAGCTCTGTCCACTGAACCAATCCTCCTACCACTGTTGTGTCGCACTCTTGATCTTTCTGCAGGGCAGCAGATATTCAGGGGTCCTGCAAGTACAACCAGACACCACCTTAAGTACCACTGGTGGTACCCATAACACTGACCTACTGGTGGTTGAGAAACACTGACCTAGAGCACGATGGGCTGTTGGGAACTGGAGACACAGACACAAATTTACTGTTCATAATTTGTGCTAGTCCATAGCTAATGTCCTATTGTCCTATTGCTAGAGGTGGAAGAAAATGGTGAGAACAAAATATAAACACATAACACCATTTTCTGCACTTCTTATTTTTGTTTTTAAAAAATCTGCAAAAAAACAACAACCCTAGTTTTATGTGGTTTTTATTTATTTTTTAATGTGGGGTGCATGGGTAATAGCTGTGGCATCATCTGCTGACACTATACAACCTACCCAGTATACTTTTAATGTGATTTTAATTTATAGCATAAAACATACGCTATAGTTTATAGCATTATAACATACAATAACATACAGTTTATAGCATTATAACATAACACCGCTTTCTGCGCTTCTAAATTTTGGAAAACACTGAAATCCACACACACACACCCCAAATTGTTTTCTCTCATCTTTACCTTCTGCACTTGACACTGCTGGACAGGAGGGGACAGATTTAGTCCAAAAAATGCAGTAGCCCTCCATATGGACACTGACACTTCATACAGTGTCCCAGAGGGTTAAACTAGATACAGTGCCATTGCCAGGCGATGCCTTACTCTGGGCTCCCAATGGGCCCCCGTCCTGACAGCGCACAACCTTCTAAACCAAATATCCCTTTATATACACCCACAGAGTTGCCACTGACCACTAGCCACTCAATACATGATGTAATACATGTGCAAGTGTGCACATGTCTCCATTTCCCTTGGCATACTGCCCCTGCATAGACGGGGGTGGGGGGGGAGGCAGAATGTCCAAATCACACAATTAAAATATGATATTGAAGTACCATTTTAACCATGCGGCGCAGGACTCTACAGCGATGGGGATGAGACTTACACACACCCACTCCTCAACACACGTTGGGCAGTCAATCGCTTTTATACCATGACATGACCAGGTTCACTTCCTGACAGCCCCATCCTGTGGCATGTTCTGCCAGCACTTGATGTTGCAAAATGGCCTTCTGGCAGTGTGCTGAGTAGTGTGCTGCCAGGGTGACAGTAGGAAGGCCTGGGCCCTCCTGTGTGCGTTACTGGACCTAAGATGGCAGGGAAGGTGGGAGGGGTGGGGAGGGTGGAACGGGGCAGGGAGAGGGCAAAACCGGGCAACGAGGGAGCATGGAGACTGTGGGATGGGGTGGATGCAGCAGCGAAGTCGCATGCCAGATCCTATTCTCCTTTTCAGCAGCAGTCAGATTTTCACTAGAAGACTTTCACCTCAGAAAGTCTCCTCAGACTTTTGCTAGCAAAATCACAAGTGCCGGTCTGAGACCCACTGCACATCAGAAGGGGTGAGGGGAGTTAAATCCCTTTCCCTCCAGATCTGTCTGCCCATTTTTGGTGTGGCTTCATCAGTGGGAGGGGGAGGATAGAACTGGGCTCTTCAAAGTTTCTCCTCTGCTCAACTAGTAAAGATACAAAGAACTCCAGTCAAACCCCCTCTCTGTAGCTGAATTGTTTAGACCTGAGGCACTTGACTTTCTGGTTTGGTTTTACCACTGTTTCTGAGGTACAACTTTGAAAATCTCTCCTGTGTAAGCACTCCTCATAACGGTACTTTCAGTTAATACTTGCAATCATTTTTCCCACCACAAGCAAAAAACTTGCTCAGTGATAAGAGCACCAACTCTGTGCACAATACTCAGGTTTGATCTGGAGGTTTCACACCACCTTGGAGGTCCAGCAGTGATAGTGTAAAACATTCCCAAACTGTAGGTGGTGACCTGATTTTTGGTGGGTCACCAAAAAGTTATAGAAAGATCAGATAACAAATTGCCTCAAGCCCTGACGCTATTCAAAAATCAGATACTGTAGCTGCTAAGAGCTCAGCTCATCACCCTGCAAAGAGTGGAGAGTGTGTAAATATAGGGAGATAAATGTTTAAGGCTCTTTTTTCTGGTTATTATTTCTTAAAATAAAATAAAATATTATCTCTTTCTTTCAATCAATCAATCAAATTTTTATTAAAGTCACAGACCAGCGTAGAACAAAACCAATACTGCCACTAATCAGCTGCATGAACTACAAAAACTTCAGATAGATTTAAACTAGAATTGATATCCTAAATTGGGATAAAAATGAAATTAAAAAAAATAAACTTAAAGATAAGAGCAAACTAACATAAGCTGCATACAATTCAGATACGCTTAAACCAGGGGTGCTCAATAGGTGGATCGCGATCTACCGGTAGATCACGAGGCAAAATGAGTAGATCACGGAGTGCCAACCCCCCCCCCTTCAGGTGCCTCTGGGAGGAAACGCCGGGAGTAAGGCCCATTGTACTCAATGGGGCTTACTCCCAGGTAAGTGTGGCTAGGATTGCAGCCTCACAGCCTAATCCTAGGCGTGTCTACTCAGGAGTAAGTCCTGTTATACTCAGTGGGGCTCAAGGTACACCAACATACATTGTACACATAAATGTTATATGTTATGATGGCGCGAACATTGTAAAAAAAACTCTGGTAGATCTCTGGGCCTTGCTGGGTTTCAAAGTAGCTCTCGAGCCAAAAAAGTGTGAGCACCCCTGGCTTAAACTATACTTTATATCACAACTATTTCTTTCTAGACCTCCTTTTAAAAAAAATCTGGTGAACCTAGGTGGGTCCTCATAGAGTGTCCTTTTTTAAAAGTGGTTCCCGATACTAAACGTTTTGGGAACCACTTGTGTAGAAAATAATTACACTATTTCCTTTTCATTCTTGATCCCCCATTTCATCCACTACCAGTATGGCAAGAGATCTACCCACATGGAGGCAATGCCCACGTACGCTGTCATCGTCCCTCTTTGCCAGGGACAGGCCTTATTTTATGGTTCTTGTCATAGACACAGTCCCTATTCCCCCTCCCCCCATGTTTGGCCTTTGTCTTATATAAATTCTAACAATGTGAACTGCTACAGTTGTCATTCTTCAGGATTCAGCTCCTTCTCCAACAGCTTGAGGAGTTACATTTCCGAGTGAGGGGTAGATAACTTTGTTTCTAGTATACATTCATATAAATACGTGTGCATGAATACTAAGGCAGTGCGTAGCCCAACACCCTCCATTGCAGCCACAGGGGGAAAAAAGTATATTTAAAATTGTGTTAGCATATTATCAGGCAAGTTTTTTTTTTTCCATTTATCATACCACCTTGGCTTTTAAATCAATGGAGGCCCTGCAACAGCAGAGGAAATGAATTTAGCACATAGCAATGCATAATAGAGAAGGGTGATCTGTGGTTCAAAGCTAGGAGAACATTCCTAGACATGTTTACTCAGAAGTCAGTTCTGTGTGTGTTGGCAACCTTCAGTCTCGAAAGACTATGGTATCGCGCTCTGAATGGTGGTTCTGGAACAGCGTCTAGTGTGGCTGAAAAGGCCGATTCGGGAGTGACAATTCCTTCCACACTGGGAGCAAGTGCAGTCTGTCCCTGGTCTGTCTCCCTGGCTATGGGCCTTCCTTCTTTGCCTCTTTGCCTCAGACTGTTGGCCAAGTGTCTCTTCAAACTGGGAAAGGCCGTGCTGCACAGCCTGCCTCCAAGCGGGCCGCTCAGAGGCCAGGGTTTCCCACTTGTTGAGGTCCACTCCTAAGGCCTTCAGATCCCTTTTGCAGATGTCCTTGTAACCCTAATAGGTGCATTTAGGATTGCAATCTGACAGCCCAATCTCGCACACATGCTTCCCAGGCAGTGGCCTCTGTAAGCATGTCATACAGTATATTACAGCAGCCAGGAAGGGAAAGGCATCAGAGAGAGGCCAGCACCAGCTGGTGCTGGGCCTAGCAGAGGATGCCAGGTGCCCACAAGCGACAAGTCCTCTGCTACTCAGCTGGAAGAGGTTCCTTGGGCAGAGGGAAGGTGGAGTGGTTGAAACTTGGTGGGGGTAGATGGCCCAGGGCAGATCAGGTCAAGGAGTGGGGCAGGGATGGCATCAGAGGCTGCCACCAAATCCTATACCCCTCCTGAGACTTGAAACCCAACACAGGTCAGCTAGATAGCTGGCACAGCTTCAAGCAGACCCATTGGGACCACCAGAGTGGAGACCACTGCAGCTCCACAGCATACAGCAGCGGACGTTTCAGTGCCACTATACCGTGCGGCACTAGACAAGCATACAATTGGGTCCTGAGTGTATTAGAAGCATGTCCCTTTTTCAGCAGTGAAATACCAGAAGGTTTGAAGCCAGGCTGCACAGGCAATGCAAAAATCAGTTGTAAGTGATGGCTGCATTTCTGAAAATGCCGTCTGTTAGCGCTTAATTTTGCACAAGGTCAAAAGTACTTTTTTTATATACCATCAACTTCAGTTTTTACATGAATGGTTTCTCCTAATTTGGGGCTTTAGAATCAAAAGCAAAGAAGAAGTCCTCCAAGTGGGACCCTATATAACATGGGTAATACAATGCACCTACTGTACATTATATTATACTATTTATATATTTGTATTCCCCTTTATCTTCCATGGGTATTCAGTAAGAATAACCATTGCATGATCGATATAACTGGCCCAACAAATAATCCCAAACGTTCAGAAGTATTCACTGTGCAAAAGAACCACACAACCTGCATTAATTCTAAAGCTAATTCAAGACTTTAGAATTATTCCAGGAGCAAAGGAGAAGTGCCCCAAAAGATACCCCATATGGGAGAAGTCTGCATCCACATTATATTTGTTTAGTGCAAAGCACTAAGTTTTGTAGGGAGCATCAACGCACTGTGCAAGCGGCCCCTGATGTACACCTCCATTTTGCTCTCACTGCCTGGAATAGCTTTGAAGGGGAGGGGCTGCTTATACAGCGCTGTAAAACTCTGCAAAACTCTAGCTATGCTACTGCAACAAATATCAGTCAAAGGCCAGTATATTGAGCACAGTTCTGCATAAAGTATGAATGAACCCTGATTTGGAGATGGAATGAGCTCTCATAACATGGAGATCTCATGCCATAACATGGTGTTGGCGCATGTCTGCCTAACCACACAGAAGTGTGAATGTCAAAAATCAGAAGATGGGAGCATTGCAATAATGTTAGGGACTCATGTTAATTTTTTAAGGTAGATGGTAGGCTTATAGGACAGGGGGAAAGACCCAAGAGGTGTATTTTTGAGTTAGAGGTGCCAGCAAAGTTTTCTAGACTCAGTCATGAGGCCAACATAATTTTTTTGAGAAATGGTTCGTCTTATTTTTTAACCAATCTGATGTGAGCTACCAAGAACTCACCTAACACTCAGAAGAAGTGAGTGGTTTATATTATCGCAAGGAATTAATACAGTTGAACTTAATGGCTCATTGATTTATGGTTATTGTGGAATGTATCACTTGAATATGAAATAGTTCATGTGTCCAACACTGGACATTCTGGGTACACCATAGAAGTTCAGTATCTCTTTTTCCTAAAGCGGGTGGAAGACTACTGACCCAAAAACACATAGTGCAGCTGCAGATTTCAGGTAAAGATGGTACTGGTACTGGGCAGGAGGTATGGCCTAAAGGGTTGAGCCTCCATTTGCCTGAAGATAACATCCAAAGGTCACCGGTTCGAGGCCACCGGCACCGTGCGACCTTGGAGCAGCTGACAAGCTGAAGCCGAGCTATTTCCATCTGCTCTGAGTGTGGGAGGATGGAGGCCAGAATGCGCAGCCAGATCAAGAAAGAAACATCTGAATGTTGTGGTTTCTTGAACGATAGAACCTTTCAAATTGTAAAAATCCTTACATTTAAATTTAAATGGGATTTAAATTGCCTGCCCATGTAAACCGCCTTGAATAAAGTCCAAGGAGAAATCTGAGGACCTAGAAAGGCGGTATAGAAATACCTGTATTATTATTATTATTATTATTATTATTATTATTATTATTATTATTATTATTATTATTATTATTACTGATGGAGAAACTGGCTTCTGTGAAAGCATATCTCCCATTATCTTCCATGAGAAACTTTGATAAGTGACTGAGGGCCCAATCCTGAACAGTGTGCGTAGGCTTGCCGCCAGCATGCATTGTTGCAAACTTGCCGTATGTGAGCAGGCACGAGCTCCGATGGTAGCCTGGCACTGGCTGGTGCTGGGCTACCGCAAGGCGGCCACTGGAGCTCTGCCACTTGGCAGTTGCACAGGCTGCCGAGCAGTGGAGAGGTAAGTGGAGGTGTGGGGGAAGGTGGGGAGGAGGCGTTCCAGTGAGGGGGGAGGCGGGGAGAGGGTGGGGAGGAGGCGTGCTGGGGGGAGGGAGTGAGGAGGGAGGGAGGCGGGAAGCTCCACCGAATCCAGAGCCTCCGTGTTGGGCTCACCGCCTTTGGGATGGTGGTGAATCAAGTAGCCCCACTGTGGGGCTTTTCTCTTTAACTGGGGGAAGGGAACAAAAGTCCCCTTCTCCCAAGGCCCAGAGTGTGTAGAATGCGGCTGCAGCCATTTTTGGCGCTGCTGCAGCCCTGAGCACCAGGCAGCTCAGGATTGGGCCGTAAGGTCACAATCCTAACTAGCTTTCCAGCGCTGACAAAAGAGCAATGCAACTCCGAGGTAAGAGAACAAACATTGTCTTACCTTGAGCAGGCCTCCATGACTGCCCCCCAACTGCAGCACGCAGCACATGCCCCATTGGCACAGCTATGCCAGAGCTGGAAAGTTGGTTAGACTGATACCCTATGAAACCCTAGAAACACAACTTGGATATGCTGCCTTGGGCGTCCCACCATAAACAGGAGAAAAGGCAGAATAGAACTATTTTAAATAAATAAAAGAAACTGTGATCCTAAGGAATTGTGCTTGAATGTCGTTAGCATTTTAAACATGTTTTTGGAAAACCCAGCTTTATTATTATTATTATTATTATTATTATTATTATTATTATTATTATTATTATTATTATTATTATTATTAATAAACATTTATATATATCACTTTTCCAACAGAAAGTGCTTCACAACAGCTAAATCAAAACAAATCAATAAATCAACAAATGGCTTCCTTTACCCAAAGGGTTCATTGTTTAAAAAGAGATGTAAAAGTGACCCCAGAAACAGACACTGGAAAAGATGCCATGCTAGGGTGAAGAGGGAGAATTGCTCTCCCCCCACCCCTTGCTAGCTAGAAGAGGATACCACTGAGCTATGGCTCTGTTGCAGCATAAAAATAAAGGTCCCCAAGGTCCTTCAAGGTCCCCAAAAAGTAAGGGATCAAAGGAAGGGGCAAGATTTGGAGAGTACTTGGGTGCACCACTAGTATTTACAGGGAGTAGCTGCTCCTGCCACCTAGCCTATGGAACTCCAATTCCCAAATATACCTGGTGTACAATTCAAATTCAAACCAGACAAGAAGCAAATCACTACATACATTTGACTAAATAGTAGGCTGTCCAGACATGGAATAATGAAAAATCAAAATCTGAAACATTTGCAGAATGCTTGAGAAAAGGCATTCTCATCATCTGAGTTACACATCAGCCTGCATTTTAAATTACATCGACTGCTTCATACCTCACTGTTTATTTCATCATTCTGGTCTTCTACCCATGCAAAAGTGCCAGAAGGTTTGACATGTTTTCTGTACATCTACCATCCATTCCATGTTCTGCTGACCTGAATATTCACCCTGCACCCTGAACAATCTGAATTCTGCAGTGCCTCAGTACACAGTTCATAATCCCTTTAGTAGAACCTGCCTCTGCAATAGCCATGTTCTCTCAGGGAGATCCTGGGATCGTTAAGCATCATGAGGAGTGCACATGGATATGGTGACCGAACTGGATGTAAAAATATTCCTAGTGAGCAGGCGAGGATCCAACTAGATGCACAGTCCAAATCCTAACCAACTTTCCATCGCTGATGCAGCCATGCCAATGAAGTGCAGGCTGCATTCGGTGGTCGTGGTGAGGCAGTCACAGAGGCCTCCTCAAGCTAAGGGCACATTTGCCCCCTCACCTTGTGGCTGCATTGCAGGTGCATCAGTGCTAGCAGTCTTTTGGGCTAGCAGTCTTTTTTTTTTGAAAAAGTTAAAGTAGCCATAAGAAGCACAAATTAAATGGCCATCATGATACTAGGGGAAGGATATTTAACCCTTCACTGTATCCTGATCCAACCCAATCCACCCCACTGACACTGTGGGGAAGAACATGAAAGTAGCCATATACTTTTATCCACAGAGCAAAGAGCATCTTCTGGGTGGGAGGATTCAGATTGGCACAGTGGGAAAAGGCTGAACACTCCTCTTCCAGAAACATGACTCCAATCAGATTCAAAGTCACCCCCACCACCGTTTTTAACTTTTTCGTAGCTCTGGAATAGCTCGTAGCTCTACTATAGCTCTAGTTGCCCCTACATGGCTTAATTCAGGAGATCAGATGTTCTTTCAGGATTCTTGAGGAATTGAAACTGTGCTGGTCCTTTGCTTCTCCAAATGGCCAACGCAGAATGAAAGAAAAGCTAATGCTGCTGATATAATTAGAAGAATGAGAGAAAACATAAGGTTTTTACTCCTTGACTATGCAATTCCCTTAACAGAGAGAAGAGCTAGAGCAAGGTTGTCAAATTTGTTTCATACAGCAGGCTGAAGAGTATTCATGGGGCCCGCTGAGGGCCGGAAGTGATGTCATTCAGCAGGTTATGACATAAGCATATTTTCTTCTCACTTAGGAACTCATTAGCTGCAAATGACAGAAGAGAAAATAGGCAAATCATGATAATATTTTCAAGATATGGAAGAGTCTTGCAGGCTGCCTTCTCAGCTGTGACACCTGCAAATCAGCAGCTGGTGGTAGTGCTGGGAGACCCCAAGGGCCACAAAAAGAGTGACCGTGGGCCGCATCTGGCCTGTGGGCCTTATGTTTGACACTCCTGAGCTAGAGTCTCTTTTTCACAACTATTGGAAACATTTCTGGGGGAAGCACTATATCAGGTGCAGAATACTCAGTAGGCTCCTTTCTTCCTCGTGAACCTATTACAAGGCGAACATAAAAACATAAAAAGAACCCCGCTACATCAGGCCAAAGGCCCGTCTAGTCCAGCTTCCTGTATCTCACAGTGGCCAACCAAATGCTTCAAAGGCTACTAAAGGAAGCAGATCCATTGCACCGTCAGCAATGTGCAACCCCTTTGCCCCATGGCAAAGGATACTGAAGCACAGAAACGTCTGCCAGAACTGGTCTGTGTAGTTTATGGGCTGAGAGTGTTCCCAAGATCCTCTGCTATGTTGCAAGCATTGTTGGGACGCGGCTCAATGCGATCCTGCAGCAACCACCCTTGAGTCAAAGCATGAGCCAGGGGATTGCCAAAGATCTCTTGTGACATTGCAGAAGTGGCTGGCACATGCCTTTCACACAGCTGCCACTCCCAGACAGCAAAGTGTTTCATTCACTCAGTGAATGTTGACATTTCCGTCTATTTTGAAAGTATAGGGATGGTCTGATCTGCTGCCGTGTCTTTCCTTCCTTTCTCATGTGTGTTGCTCCATGCATGGGGTCCCTCTACTTCTGATTCCTCCATTGCTGTTGGCAGCCCACCCTTGCATGGAGAGATTTTTGTGTGTGTGTGGCAGATATCTGTGTAGCAAAGGGGCTGGATCAGATTTCCATGAATAATGTGGATAAATCTGCAGAATTTCCATCTCGAAGCATCAAAGAAGAATTGGATTATCTTTAAATTTGATGTAAGGATGTATTTGTACATTCTCTGTTTGTTGTTGAAGCTCATCAGGAAAATGATAATCTTCCTGTACAGCCGTGTAATAAGATGGGACATGCAATGTGTGAATTCACTGAATCTCAGGGGTGATCATCAGCCTGAAATCCTTTTAAACCTAAGCAGATTTCCCACTTTGAAAAGGAAAAGCCTCTCCAGAAAGCAAACCAAATTAGTTGTTATAGCTGATGCATAAATACACATATTATTTTTGAACTTGCTACATATGCCCGAAAGGCAAAGGGGAAAAAAATACATCAAGTTAATGAAGGATGAGACAGCCATCCTCTCAATTAGTCCTATTAATGTTTGTTTAAACTCCCTGTATTAACAGACATTATTGGCTTAAACACACTGCGAACAGGAAAAATAACTTTTTTTCCAATTCCATGCATTGCAAATTGTAGTTTTTGGATCTGGGGGAATGTTCTTTCATTGGATTAACCTCCAGGAAATAAAAGGAACGTACATATTTCAAATAATGCAGCCCCCTAAAATTAAAGTATGTGGTGCAAAAGGTGAGGCTTTGAAGAATATTAAAACTTTAGACATCTGCTTTGTGTCCACTTTCAGATTGTGGTGCAGAATGATTTTCTTTAGGCTTTATTAAAATACTTTGACTGAACATTAGATGCCAAAGTAGAAAATGGAATTTAGAACAGGTTTTTCAGAAGAAGATGTTGGGGAATCTAACCTCACAAATAATATTAAAGGGGTTATTCTTTGTGAATACATTGTTGTACAGTGCAATTTTTAAATTGATGTGACTGTTCTTTAAAAAAAATCGCACATGAATCCACTATGGATATATTTGCAAAACAACCATATGGTAATATTAAAACTGTAATTATTAGGTACACTTATTATGGAATAAGTCTCATGGAGCCTTATTGAAGCAAACATTCTTAGGACTGTGTGCTGCAAGGCAAACTACATTTCCTTGGAAGTAACTTCCTGCACCACTGATAGGATCTACTTTCAGGTAAATATGGTCAGGATCAAACCTGCATGGTCACACGCAGGAAACTTTTATGAGGGACTTAATAGGGTTCGGCCCAAATATTCTCATTTAAATGTTGGTGAAATGATCTCTATTAGCAAACAGCAAATATTAGCAAACAAGCAATGCCCAAACAAGGCCATTTGTCTGGTGCTTTCTTAACTGAGCAACCACAATACAATACACCTCTTGAAAACACACAAACACACATACACACAATTTTGCTTTCGGACTCTCATTTCTATACATATTCAATTTTTTTCTGTTTCAGCATTTCTCACCTTCTTTCCACAACTGGTTATAAGCGAGCTTTTAAATATGAACTATTCCATGAGTCGGAGTGCTCAGATATTATGCAGCGGATGGGATAATAGTTCTGTCTGCTGTTAATGAAGCATACAGCCATTCATAGGTTTTATTCATAATTTTTCTTTTGTCAGCAGGCTCATGTGCAGATTGCGTAACTAAAATTTAAGCCAGCGCTTAAGTTAATTTTCTTCCATAAGCAAGCATACTTTCTGCCTTGTTTTATAAGTACATTATTAATATTTTTACTCAAAACTGCCTCTTACTTCAGAGGTATTCCCGTGAAGACAATCTTAAAGATCCATCTTAAGCCTTTAAGATTACTTTCAAATATTGGCATGATGGAATGATCCATGAATTTGTAACTAAAATACAGGTTATTTTTCCACTGAATTTGCCTCTTGACCAAAGACACACATAGCCCATCCATTGAAGAGTACTTTCACCCCAAAATGGTTATATTTACAGCTTGTTAGTTGCACTGCATTCCACTGTGCAGTACTAGCTAGTGCTGTGCAGTACTAGCAAAACACTGCCAGCAAACCAAGCTGAACAAACACATATTTACTCAAAACCCATTAAGAAACTTCATCTTGATCCAGAGATCCGGTTCAGCTTGTCTACATTTGAGAAATACCGGCTAATCCAATTGTAGATAGAGCAGCAACAACATCTTAACGAACACGTATGGCAAAGCTTGTGAGAGGGATGGAAGAAAGTATTTTAGGAATCATACAACCTGGATCCTTTGCACTATTACTTGGATGCAAGTCCTGCTGAATTCAGGGGGTTTACTTCCAAGTAAGTGTGCCACAGGGCTTCAGCCTGAATTGGCTGGGATATGTAAAAGAAAACACTTCTTATTATCATGTTCCAACTCAAGTCAGCTTTGTCACATCTTGCTTGTGTAGCTGTTTCAAAGCTCTGAGAACAGGAACAGCTCAGGAACACTAATAAAATGTGTCCGACTCCAGCCACAATACTCTTTTGAGCACCACTAAGCCATTCAAATAAAAACTGCTGAGGAATTCAAAGCCAGCGTCATACAATTTCCTCCCCAAGATCATTTTGTGCAAAAAAAAAAAGGGGGGGGGTATTATCTTAGGACTTACCCATTCCACTCTGAGAAGATGAAAAAAAGTTTAAGCCGTCAATATGTTCAGCGCTCTTTCCTTCCCAGGAATCAGCCTTTAACATTTATCTTACGTGGAAATAATGGCATTCTTTCCTGCTCTTATCCTTTTCAGTAAGTGACAGCTCTTTATGGATGTCAGCAGCCTTGCTGAAATATTATTGTAATCCATCCAAGCTTCCCAAGATTGCTCAGGAGATGGTGTCTGAAATATACATCATCTTTAGTTGCGCAAGCTGCTCAGTGCTTTCCTTGCCGTGTGCCTTCCCTCTTTCTTTGGATGCTTGGATACCTCAAAACTGGATGTAGCACAGGCTTGGCTATTTATACAGTACTCTGTGCTGCCTGCTTTGGAACAGAAGGAAGATGGCAAATGAAACTGAACTCTTTCAAAAATGAAGAATGCTCTCCCATGCTCAGGCGTTTCCCAAATCAAATGGTTTTCATTTTTCGATGTCAAAGGCAGCCCCTAGGTTCAAGTAAACTCAAAGCCAGCAAACAGACAGAGATACAAATGGTTGGTTGGTTGGAGAAGCAGTGCTGAATGCTAAGGAGAAACAAGTAACAGCTTACAGAGCAGCAGGAAGGGACGGGCATCTTGTGATTGCTTTGAATTAATACTCCTCAGGGGGAGATTTAAAAAAATACTCCACAACTACAGCAAAACCTGTCTCATAGAGTCAAAATCTGTGGGATCAGCCAAGCTCTTCTGGCAAAGTTGGATGGTGTGCGTGTGTTGCTGATTTTTTTATAGTCATGCTGTAACAACAACAACAACATTAAATTACTAGATGTATCTTTTCTCAGCACTGCAAGAAAGAGACAGGGAGAAGAGTACCGTGTCAGAAATGTCACCCTGAAATGGCAAGACTAGTGGGCCCAAGGCATAACATTCCCTTCTTGCTTAGTATGTTTTGAATGGTCACACAAGTTGAATTTTACTTTACCTGATGCTTGGCAAAAATGAGGATGACCAGATTTAGGGGAAGAATCTGTAGCCATCAGCACCCAAAAGAAGACATGGGAGTTGAAGAGTATCTTCTTGCTCCTGTCCTAATTTGGCAGAGCATGTAAGAACCTCACTCTCATTTGGCCCTGGGTGTGCAGAAGCAAAGCAGGAACCAGATAAAGACCAAAGGAGAACTAGAGAGGAGCCATCCGGCACTAGAGAATGGCAAACCAACATTATTCCTTTGCCAGCCATGCTTGTCTCTTGATCTCCATTGTCTGCTAGGCAGTGAGGGTAGAGGACAATGTGGACAGAGGAGAACGGAGTCACTTCTTTCACACACAACTACAGCTTAATTAAGCAATCTCTATCCCGCCTCCCAACAAATCATCCCAAGGCAACTAACAAAAGCACAAAAATATCAAAACATTTTGCAGCAAAATCTGATTTAACAGCTTAAAGTAGTAAGGAAAAACAAAAGACTTCTGCTGCAGCAGCTCACAAGCCAAAAGCTTGGTGGAATAGAACAGCCTTGAGCATTTGGAGTGAGCTTGGTTATCATACTGGCTAAGGGCCCAATCCTATCCAGCTTTCCAGCCCCAATGCAGTTCCAGTGCAGCCCCTAAGCAAGGGAACAGATGTTCCCTTATCTTGTAGAGGCCTCCATAACTAACCTCCCATCACAGGATGCAGCGCAAACTCTATTAGCATGGCTACACCAGGGCAGGAATGTTGGATAGCATTTGGCCCTAAGACTGCAATCCTATATGCACTTAACCTGGGAGCAAGCCCCATTGAACATAATGAGATGTCTGAGTGAACATGTGAATGATTGAGCTGCAGGTACTGAGCTGCAAATCAGTCCTTGCCTAATTCAAATGTGACCTCTGCCATGAACTCAATGGTCTTAGGAAAGTCTCTTGCTCTTATCTCATCAACTCCAATATAGAGGTAATACTTATCTTACAGAGTTATTTTAAGGACTACATCCAAATAGTGCATGTGAGATGATTTGCACACGCAGAAAGCACTATACAGATACTAAATGCTATTACTGGTTTAAAAAACAAAGGGTGGGCTTCCTGAACTCCCTGAAGCAGGTTTGGGGGAGCTATCAAAGCAAAGAATCTGATCCACCTGCAAGGCTCACTCAAAGAAGGCATGTGGAAGAGTGTCTCCTAAAAAAATCTTAACATGGGGTGGATTCGCATAGCAGAAGGTGGTCCTTCAGGGAACAAAGGCCTAAACCAGGGATGTCAAACTCATTTCATACACAGGGCCAAAGTTAGCATTCATGGTGCCTGCTGAAGGCTGGAAGTGATGTCACAAAGCAGGACGTGACTTCATTAAGCAGATGATGGCCAGAAATAAGCACTTTGTTCTCATACAGAAACTCATTAGCTGTAAATGGCAGAAGAGAAAAGGTGCAAATTTTGTTCATAATTTCAAGATATGAGAGCAATCAATTCTCAAGCTGGGAGAGCCCAATTATAACAGGGGCAGATAAATTACTTATAGGGGTTCTATTCAGCCTGTGGGCCTTATGTTTGAGACTCCTGGCCTAAACTGTATGGTGTTTTAAAGCACATTGAATTGGACCTGAACATGGATAGGAAGTCAGTGTAGTTCCTACAGGATAGGAGCAATAGTTTTAATCTGCTCAGGGAACCAAAAGCAAGTGTATGATGGGGTGGGGGGAATGCACTCATTCCCAGAATTTCCATCAAGGTATGGCCTGGACCAGGGGTGTCAAACTCGCTTTGTACAGCAGGCCAGATAGCATTCGTGATGCCTGCTAAGGGCTGGAAGTGACGTAATTAAGCGGCAAGTGACATCATTAAGCAGATGATGGCCAGAAATAAGCGCTTGATTTTCACACCAAAACTCATTAGCTGCAAATGACAGAAGAGAAAATAGGCAACTCTTGATCATATTTTAAAGATACAGGAGAGCCCGGTTATCACATGGGCCACCCTTTCAGCAGTGGCCCGTCTGCCAAGGTGTCACTTCACAGTGCAGCAGCTGAGAGATCTGCAAAGTGTCATCTTGGTAGAAGCTGCACTCCTGAAAGAGCAACCCACATGATGATTGGAATCTCTCAGTACCTCAACAGCATCTCCCTCCCTCGCCCCACCTGGAATACCCCTTCCTCTGTAGAGTTCCTTGCTGTCTGAGACCTCCTTCCATCTCTCCCAGAGCATGGCAGAAGCAGTGCTGCTGAATGGTGCTGGGAGAGCCTAATTTAACATGTGGGCTGTTGTCAGGCCCATGGGCCTTATGTTTGACATCCCTGGCTTGGACAGTTACTTTCTGCCAAGGACTGGAGGCACAAAATGTTGCAATACTCAAGATGTCTGGGGCTCAAACTGTGTAGGGCTTTAAAGATAACAACAAGCATCTTGAACTGCACCTGGAAACAGAAGGGGAGCCAATGCACAGCCCACAAGAGTGGAGGAATGTGTTCCCCCTGCAAATCCCCAGCAGCAATATGGCCACAGTATTTTGGACCAGTTGTACTTACTGAACTCTTTTCAAGGGTAGCCCCAGGTACAGAGCGTTGCAATAATCCAACCAAGATGTGACCACAGCATGGATACCCTGGAAAAATCAAGAACGAACGCAACGCAATCCTATACATCTATACATGTCCCAAGGAAGCATGTGTAGGATTGCAACCTTACTGATCCTTCCAGCAGAAACTTTCAGTCCAATACCAATTCCAAGAGCCCAATCCTATCCCCTGCCATGCTGTGGTAGTGGTGGGGGTGACATGAAGGCAAACGGAAGGTAAGTAAAAAAACATTGTTACTTCTACATAAACCTACTGGCCGCCTATGGGTCTCCTTGGCAGTGGCATCACTAGGGCTTGCCGGAGGCCAGTGCACCACCCCTATGATGGACCTCCTCCCATGCAGTGGGCGGGGCAATGCCCGGGGCGGTGGGCATGGTGATGTACCATTGTCCTGCCCCTGCTGGTTTTTTGGCTATAACCTTTGATAGAATAGAGATATTTCAACACAGTTTGTTTCATAGCATTCTGCAATGCATGGAGGAGTCCATCCTCCATGTGCCAGTGTGCCTTCACCTTGGGGGGGGGGGTGACCTCCCTCATCCTGCACAATTAAACTGCAGCAGAAAAGTGTACCAAGTAGGGTGTGCATGCTTCTGCTTCTTTTCCATGCTTTTCACCGGGAGGTTCCAAGCATCGCGTCCCATGGCAGCCTGTGTGCCCCAGAAGAGTCCTCGTTCCAATTTGAGCTGGCACAATTGTTGGCAACCTTCAGTCTTGAAAGACTCTGGTATCGCGCTCTGATTGGTGGTTCTGGAACAGCGTCTAGTGTGGCTGAAAAGGCCGATTCGGGAGTGACAATCCCGTCCACACTGGGAGCAAGTGCAGTCTGTCCCTGGTCTGTCTCCCTGGCTATGGGCCTTCCTTCTTTGCCTCTTTGCCTCAGACTCTTGGCCAAGTGTCTCTTCAAACTGGGAAAGGCCATGCTGTACAGCCTGCCTCCAAGCGGCCACTCAGAGGCCAGGGTTTCTCACCTGTTGAGGTCCACTCCTAAGGCCTTCAGATCCCTCTTGCAGATGTCCTTGTATCGCAGCTGTGGTCTACCTGTAGGGCGCTTTCCTTGCACGAGTTCTCCATAGAGGAGATCCTTTGGGATCCGGCCATCATCCATTCTCACAACATGACTGAGCCAACACAGGCGTCTCTGTTTCAGCAGTACATACATGCTAGGGATTCCAGCATGTTCCAGGACTGTGTTGTTTGGAACTTTGTCCTGACAATATGCAACGTAAAACAAACCTTTGCTGAGATGAAACTTTTTTGGAATTCTGAAGGATGCAGACACAGTTCTGTTAATAAGACTCAAGGGGAGCAATAAGGCGAGTGACATTTCTTGGTGGGGGGGAGGCTGTTTCTCACATCCCTAGCCCTGATGCTGTGCAGAGTGAGGTAAAAGACTCACTGAGCAGCTCAACTTGCTGTCCTGTCCATCTACTCTGCGTTCAAGGAGGTGGTATTTTTTCAGCTGTACCTATTGCTTGTGAGAAGTCAATGAGAGGACGGGGGAATCTGCTGGTACAATCATGCACTACAATGACAAATGCACCACAGCTCTGGCAGTAAAAGGGACAAGGTGATTTTCACGCAGAAGTGGGACAGTACCTTCTGGAGTATCAAGAAATATTCATATCCTCAAAATATCTACAACCTGGTTTTTCATCGACCACAACCCACATGGCAGGTGAACAGCAATATAAAACAAACAGTTAGGGCCCAATCCTGCCCAACTTTCCAGTGCTGATGCAGCTGTAAAGCAGCCATTTCCAAAAAAAGTTTCTTTACTTTGAGGAGGCCTCCATGATTGCCCCTCTCCACTGCAGGATGCAATGCACACCCTGTTGACATGGCTGCATCAGTGCTAGAAAGTTGGATAGGATTGGGACCTTAGATTATATTAAATAAACAAAACAAAACACAACCCTGCAATAAGTGCTAAGGATGAACAATAAAACCAGCGCAAAACAGCCACAACAAAACAACAGTTTTAAAGTGATTTGAAACAACAGAGATTTCTCTTGACGTCTGAAACTCAGCAATGAGGGAACCAAGCAAATGTCCCTTGAAAGGGAGTTCCACAGTCTACACATCACCGGGGAGAAGGCTCTCACTGCACATCAGACAGAGCAAAGACATGGATTAAGGCCTCTGGTGATGCAAGTTCTATATGGAAGAAGGAGGTCCTTCAGGTATCCTGGACATGATATGTTTCCTCACCAGTTTCACTGACTACATAAGATCACACTGGGCAGGATCAGCTCCAGGTTGTGCCACACTGTGGGGCTCTGGATATTTGGGGCCCAGTGTGTATGAGTGAGAAGTGAGTTCATGTGCGTCTCCACGTGGCTTCCCCCAGAGTCAGCTGTACCTTTTGGGCTGCTTCAGGTTCCCAGGAGTGGTGGGGTCCAATATGGAGTATTCATGTGGGGCCTCCCACCCTCTATAGCCCCCCACTCACCATACAGCCACATACACTTGCTTTTGTGCTGCCCTATAAATGAAACCAGAAGTCCCACACTTCTAAATGTTACTGCAAGGCATGAGGAGCATAGTAAGGGTTTGGGGGGGTAGTGCAGAAGCGGCAGACCCAAGATGGCATCAAGCTGCATTCCAGGTTGCGCCGCCCCTGGCACCAAGTCTGTCTTTTACATTTTCCCACATATTGTTCATTCTGCAGAAAAATGGCTTTGACAGACCAAGTTCAAATTCAGTTTAGAACAAATTATCACTATTTCACTGGGCAGCAGGACCTTTACACACAATCCCTGTATGTGTGTCTTTAGATCTTTTCCTGCTATTAACTCGAGAGAACCACCATAGCTATTTTTCTATATTGTCTGAGACTATTTTGCCCACATAAAACAATATATTTTGCCCACATAAAACAACCCCTGCTAATTGGGTAAGAGGCACTTTTTCAAGTGGGTGCTCCTTTTTTTTTTAGCAGGGGGAGAGTAACTGGCCCACCTCACCCCAGCAGTGTCTGTTCTAGTGGCTGTCTGCTGGTATTCTTTTGCATCTTTTTAGATTGTGAGCCCTTTTGGGACAGGGAGCCATTTAGTTATTTGATTTTTCTCTGTAAACCGCTTTGTGAACTTTTAGTTGAAAAGCGGTATATAAATACTGTTAATAATAATAATTAATAATAATATTTAGCAGGCATGCTTTTTATTTTATTTTAATTTTTGGAGAAGCTTTCTTTAGAGAAGTAAAAAAAAAATACCAGTAAAAGTTTAAAAGTCTCATTCTTAATATTACAAGGGCTACTGAAAGACAGCATTGTCCAGAGTCTAGCACCTCCTAGAAGGGGACAGTAACAGCCCAGTCCTATCCATTACCTGATGCCAAAATGGCAAGCATTGCATCTTATGGTGCAAGGGCAGTCCAGGAGGTCTCTTCAGGGTAAGGGAATATTTGTTTCTTTCCCCCAGGGTAAACCTCTGAGTCTCGGAGGGGTCTGCTCGGGCCTGTGCTAGCTATATAGCAGGTACAGGTTCATGTGGATCCACGCTGCAGGATTGGGCCCAGGAAGAGAGAAAGCATATTGGCAGTGTAGGTTGTGTCTTCCTGTCCTGTGTGCTCCCTGAAGCATTTGGTGGGCCACTGTGAGATACAGAAAGCTGGACTAGATGGGCCTTTGACCTGATTCAGCAGGGCTCTTCTTATGTTCTTATGATCCTGCCCCCTCCTGGATCTGATCCACCCACACCTCCATCCCTACATTTTGCCCCTCCTCATCCTGTTCTGTCCTCCTGCCTCTCCTGCTGACTTACCTTTGTAGGCAAGTGATGGGAGAAACACTGGAGTGAACAGGAAGGCACCAACAGGCATGTTGTTGGAGCACCTTTTGTGATTGGCAATCACTGCTTACAGCAGTCAGCATCAATGCAGGAGGCAAACTGCCATTGAGTGGGGCACATAGGATTGGGCTGTAAGAATACTGGGGGGCGGGGCAGGCGAAATTGTCCTCTCAACAACGATTCTATACTTTTTATTTTTAACACTGAATAAAAAGAGTGGTGCAGGACGTCCTTTAAACCACAAAGAATTGTGGATATTTTAATCCCTGGTGCCCAAAAGAACGCGATGCTAAGGGCCTTATCAAATTTCATGCCTACTAACAGTATTGTATTTCAGAAAGAAAACTGGTTTTATCCTCCAGAAGGGTTTAGTTCTGTTTCCCTTTCCACTAGTGGCAGAGACGGACATGCTTAGTTATTGATTTTCCCCCTCTAAACTCCCAGATGTAAGTTGTTTCAGATATATCAGCAAATTTCATAAATAAAAATGTGTCAAGGGCATACTGGAGAATGCAAGCCATCCAGTTGACATTTTCCTAAATGGAACATATTTATCTCCTCTAAAACAGACGTTCTCAACTTCTGTCACAAGGCTTGGGTGCAAAGGCTGCATTTTAGCTCAGGTTGCTGTTCTGAGAGGCCTGGCGCAGAAGGAGGTAGTGCAGTTCTTCCCCCATAATGGACCTCCTATATGCAGTGGGTGGGCAGCACCCTGAGTGGTAGGTATAGTGATGCACCACTGCCCCACCCACTGGGTACCACTTGGTATATCAAAAGCTATAACTTTTGATAGAATAGAGATATTACAACATGATTTGTTTCATTGCATTCTGCATGGAATTACACATCAAATGATATATAACGTGAAGGTATTATTTGAAAATACCAAGATTTTAAAATTTTTTGGCCAATAGTGCTGTCACCCCCCCTTTTGCGGGTCACCCAGTGTGGCCCACACTCCCTGCACCCCACTACCAACGCCACTGGCTTACATGGATCTTCTGAAGTGATCAAAGGCCCACCCTACTATTTGGAACAGACAACCCTAGAGCTGTTCCCTTTGTGTGGAAATCTTCGAGGATGGCTTTGCAGGCACAGAGCCCTGACAGAGCACATCCTTGTGATTGTCCGGGTCAGCAGGCTCCAAACCATTGTCCATGGGCCAGATCCAGTGCCAGGTAAAAGCTGTTTCCATGCGGCACAGCACTTCCCATTTCATGCTGCAGCTTCTTAACTTTCCAGCTGATTTGCTCAGAAACACATACTAGGCAGCTACTTTCACCTGGAAATCAAGGCACAGAGCCTGCTGGAGCGATGGGCAGCAGAAGTGGCTGCCTGGAGTGAGTTTCTGAGCAGATCGGATGGAAAGATGTGACTGTGGCATGGAAAAGAAAGCACCATATGAAGACAGCTTTTTCTGAACGCAGCAGTCTGCGATTTGAAGACCTCTGGTCTGGATGGAAGAGGGGATGTGAGAAGGAGGGGAGAAACAAAATAGTGTTAAGGACCACCCTCCTGCAATAACCATAGAGGGGCAGGTGAAGAAGTCTCAGGTGACTGGGCATCCAGAGTCCTGCAGGTGGCATTGCATCCTAATTCCAACAGACAGGGCATGTGTATTTACAGTGCACACACAACCTGAATTGCGTGAAGAAGGTCCAGACCTAAAAGTATTATTTAAATCAGCCTCAGGTTTTATTTCTGCAGAAAATGGGAGAATTAAAAGTGGTATCACCCTGCCTGAAGTCAGTGGCGGTGCAATCCATTGTACAGAACTCCACTCGTCCCCATGCGTGGATTCAGGCCTCTTGCAGATCAGCAACTGAAGGTAAAACATGATGTGCACCCACACTTCATGACCGAGTTAGCCAATGTCTATTTTAAAGGAAATAAGGATGCCCAGCTTAGCAAACCAATGCACATAAGGGCCCAGTCCCAATGTTTGCCACATGACCTGGTACAACCTGGCACTACCCCTGACCTTGAATGTATGTTTTCCTACTTAGAGTCTTGGCAGTCAGGAGAGACCAGATAGAATTTCTTCTCTGTTTACCAGGCAAGGGCAGAAGTTCACGCTCGTAGGATTTATATCTGACCTCTACAGGTCTTTGAACCACAAAAGCTGACAACGTAAGCTATATTTATTTTTATTTAATGAGTTGCTTTTCGACTAAAGGTCTCCAAAGTGCTGTACTATCATAGCACAACCAGACTTGTGTGAAGATTTAAAAAAAAAAAAAAAGCTGCCTCAAATGAAAAAACATAGAAGCAGCAAAAATTTTAAGACAGCAATAAGTAAAACTGATCAATCTAGTAATGCAACCAAGCATATTTCAATTAAAAACCTTTGTGAATGAAAAACTCTTAACCTGGTGCATAAACAACCATGGTTCAGGCACCTCAAAAATCTTCTTGGGGTGAGAGAATGCTCCAGAGTTGAGGAGTCATCACAGAGAAGGCCATACTGCTCATTGCCATTCTGAAATCCTCTGAAGGGGAAAGTCTCTGTAGAATGGTCTTGAAGGTGATCTTTCAGTTGAAACAACCACGTCCTCTTTCTTTGTGCACATCATGTATTGTAGACTGCTAGAATGCAATCCAGTCAAGATTATGCATTTTGCTTTTTCCACTGATTTCCTGGTTCCTCCCACTGAAACAAATCAGATTTAGAAGCGCTTTAAGCCCTCTTTAGATGTTGTGGGCATTGACCATGGATACAGAGAAACCAGGAGTGTGCTGGCAAGTCCTGCGTTTGCAACCCTGCTCCCACTCCCTCCACCCCTTTTCCCAAAGAGGCAGACTCTAATGTTCTAAATCACCAGTTCACAGGGGATTATCTCATTGGACCCCTGGGCACAAGGATTTTTTGTGCAGTGCTTCCCTGGCTCCCCTCCCCTCCAGGGTAGTTTCTGTTTCACTCTTCTGCTTACCAGACCTTGGGCCATCAGACAAGTGGGCTTGGTAGTGGAAGTGGGCATATGGGCAGTTCCCTCCACCCTTCCTAGCTCATCCTGACCTGTGCCCAGCAGCAGTTGAGGTTCTAGCATTGCTGGAAGTGCGTACCTAGACATTTGGAGGAAAGAAAGAGGAAGCTTTCAGCTGAACTCTTCATCCAAAAGTCCAAGAGGCTTCTCAATCACATTGGCTACTAAGAGAGAATCAGGAGAGAGTGCCTAGCTAGGCACTTTCTCTTCCCTTCCACCCCAAAGGCTAATAGGGATTCTCCTACGAACCTTTGAGAGGCTCCTGGAAGAATCCAGCTGGCTGCTATGAGAATTGTGATAGCCTTGAAGTTTTCTTATGAAAATCTAGAATCACCATGATTTTCTTGAGGAGACTTTGAGTCTGCCACAACTCCTGCAGCAGCCAACAAGGAGGTGGGGTGACCAGGACTGTTTCAGAGTCATGAATTCCCAGACATGCCTGTCTGGCCCATTTTGGGAACCTGCCCCTGATCAACCCTTTAAGGTAGGTTATGATAAAAGATTGCAATCTTATGGACACTGATCTAAGTGGGATTTACGTTTGGATAAATGTTCTTAGAATTGGGCTGCAAAGATTGTCAAGTCTAAGGCCACACAGTCAAGCGTCGAAATCTGAACTCAGCTCTCCTTGGACCAAGTCTAACATTCTGATGGCTACGCCACACTAGCTCCCAATCCATTTTATTCCTCCAGTCAGGTCAAGCACAAGCGTGTCTTTGGAAGCCATACTTTCTAGACTTCTAATGAGAAAAACAGTCTGATTGCTTTTAATTTTCATTTCTGCATACTCATGGGAAGATTCCGGCACATTCTTTCCAGTATAAGCCTCTAGGACTAGGCTTTGCTTCACTCTAATTTGCTTAAACCCCCATTCAAATACCTTGAACAGATGTGATTTTTATTAGCATTTGTTTTCTCTTTTTAATTTTTCTCAAATTTCATGCCCCAAAGAAAAGAAAAAGCCTGAGTATTATGAATGTATAATAAGAATAAGAAGAACGGCACAAGCCAGATGTTAAAGCTGTGAGATTGGAAAACTGAGGACACATTGTTTTTCTTGCCTGCTGTGGTGCATGCGGCAGAGTGAACCAGGTCTTAGGCCTGTGTGCAAAGCACCACCACGGTGTTAGGACTACCCAGATCAGTGCCATCAAACTAGGTGTAAAGGAGATAGCTAATTTGGCTAACTCTGGCTTCAGCCAGCACAGCAGCCACTGCGCTGGCCATAGGTGTCTCCAATGTGCCATAAAGCATGTTCGCAGCACCTTTACTTATGTTCTTAAAGCATGTTCTTATGTAGCACCTGAAGAGTAGGCTGCACTGGCAGGGAGGCCTACACCACCCCACTGACTCAGCACCCAGGAATTCAGCCAGACAGTGCAGTTAAGGTTGTACCAGGCAATGGAGGGGCATGGGGTGGGTGGCAGGGAGGGGCATTTCTGGGTGGTGAAGGGCCGAATGGGGGTGGATTGGGCCTGTGGCAGGATCGGTGGAGGCCTCTCCACTTTCTGGGTTCTTTTTTTTTTTTAACTTGTTTAAGAACATAAGAACAGCCCTGCTGGATCAGGCCATACGCCCATCTAGTCCAGCTTCCTGTATCTCACAGCGGCCCACCAAATGCCCCAGGGAGCACACCAGACAACAAGAGACCTCATTCTGGTGCCCTCCCTTGCATCTGGCATTCTGACATAGCCCATTTCTAAAATCAGGAGGATGCACATACACATCATGGCAGGTAACCCGTAATGGATTTTTCCTCCAGAAATTTGTCCAATCCCCTTTTAAAGGTATCTAGGCCTGATGTCATCAACACATCCTGTGGCAAGGAGTTCCACAGGCCAACCACACGCTGAGTAAAGAAATATTTTCTTTTGTCTGTTCTAACTCTCCCAACACTCAATTTTAGTGGATGTCTCCTGGTTCTGGTGTTATGTGAGAGTGTAAAGAGCATCTCCCTATCCACTCTGTCCATCCCCTGCATGATTTCGTATGTCTCAATCATGTCCCCCCTCAGGCACCTCTTTTCTAGACTGAAGAGGTCGAAACAACATACTCTTTCCTCATAAGGAAGGTGCCCCAGCTCAGTAATCATTTTAGTTGCTCTCTTTTGCACCTTTTCCATTTCCTCTATGTCCTTTTTGAGATGTGGAGACCAGAACTGGACACAGTACTGTGGCCTTACCATCAATTTGCTTAATTAGGTGAGGCTCTGCCTACCCTGACTGCATATCACTGCTCTCTTCCATAGGAAGAAAATGACAAGCTAGATCCCAAGGCAGGCATAATAAATATGTTTTTAAAACTCATGGGAAAGTGGACAAAAATGTTACCCTGGGGATCAGTTAGAAGGAAATGTTTTAGATCTTCAATTGAAGCAATTGTAGATACCAGCAGTCTCCATCCCCTGGTTAAACAGGTTTCCCCCCCTTGAACCAAGCTCCACCCCTTGAATCCTCAGCAACTGAACTTTGGGTGTCTTGGCTACCTTAAGATAAGAACTGGCTGTAAACAAATCAGGATGCGTGCATCTCCAGAATTCGATTCTTAATGACCAATAGCAACGTTTGGTGTTTCAAGGATGCTCAGTACAAAACATGGTCAAGCCTGTTGCCTGCTTTAAATGCTATAAATCAAGAGGAGTTTTCTCAGATGTGAATAACTGAGTTTCTGTATTGTTTTCCATAAATCACATTAAAGCCCTGGAGCAATGCCATAAATTCCTCAGGAATCGATGGTTTGAGTACAGCGGTATTTGGGCTAATAAGAACGTGATTTCCAATACTGAGTTCCAGCCTGGGAAATGGCTTAATGAGCAAACTGGTGCTTTTACCCAGGTTTAGTTTCATCACTTCAGATCCTGGCACAAGCAATGCTATACCGTACCTTTCCATCCAGAACCGGAGAACTTTAAGAAACACAAAAGTGTTTCATTCTAGAATGGAACTATGTTTATGCAACGTCTTTCTGTTTGCAGTGAGAACGTACAGGGTGACCTAAAAAAAACAGAACCCACAAATCTTTGAATAAAACTGCTAATTTTAATTTTTCTTCTTTTTTCTTTCAGGGTATACAAGTTGGCTTTGTGCATGAAATATTGGAACAGTAATCTTCCCCAATATGTCTTGGTCAACCAAGGAAAAGACATTTTGAAATTTACAAGACCTTTGTAGGATTTAATAAAATTTTTATGGGTTCTGTTTTTTTTTTTTGGGGTCACCCTAGAATTATTATTCTCCCTTTAATACACCAGCCTTTGTGCTACTCTTGTCTACTGGCAATCATGTTTAAAATTGGCAACAAATACCTTTTGGCAGGAATTGCTTCCATTTTGGTTTGTGTATTCCTTTTTTCCTGTTTATTTCAAGAGAGATTGGACATTGGAAGCCCATGTGTTTCTCGGAGATTACCACAAACGTCAAGTGCCTATGCGGAATTGTGGCCAAAAATAACAAGCTTTCTAACCAAGTGAAAAGGACACATTTCAAAATACCATTGAGTACTTGGGCTTTCAATTGAATCTGTGCTATATGGGGGGAAAAAAGGAAATGATTAGCCACCGACTGGTAATGCCTAAATCAACAATAGTATATTTCTAAACGAGAGAAGAATTTAGTTGGCAATTCAGAATGCAGTTTTGGAAAACAATGTTGGCAGATGGTAGTGTACAGTCCACTTTGCAGCAGGTCACCTGTAACAGGCCTTCGACCTGGTCAGCAGGGATGGCCTCGTCAAGATTCTCCCCAAGATTGGATGTCCACCCAAGCTCCTCAGCATCATCAGATCTTTCCACAAGGACATGAAGGGCACTGTTGTCTTCGATGGCTCCACATCAGACCCCTTTGACATCCGAAGTGGCATGAAGCAGGGCTGTGTTCTTGCACCAACCTTGTTTGGGATCTTCTTCACTGTCCTGCTGAAGCATGCCTTTGGAACCGCAACAGAAGGCATCTATCTCCGGACCAGATCAGATGGAAAGCTCTTCAACCTCTCCAGACTGAGAGCAAAGTCCAAAGTCCAGCTGAAATGTATGTGTGACTTCCTCTTTGCCGACAATGCAGCTGTCACTACCCACTCTGCCGGAGATCTCCAGCAGCTCATGGATCGTTTTAGCAAGGCCTGCCAAGATTTTGGACTGATGATCAGCTTAAAGAAAACACAGGTCATGGTTCAGGATGTGGACTCACCTCCCTGCATTACAATCTGCACATGAACTGGAGGTTGTCCATGACTTTGTGTACCTTGGCTCAACGATCTCCGACACTCTTTCTCTCGATACCGAGCTAAACAAACGCATCGGTAAAGCAGCTACCACGTTTTCCAGACTCACAAAGAGAGTCTGGTCCAACAAGAAGCTGACGGAACATACCAAGATCCAAGTCTACAGAGCTTGCATCCTGAGTACATTTCTGTACTGCAGCGAGTCATGGACTCTTCACTCACAACAGGAGAGGAAACTGAATGCTTTCCACATGCGCTGCCTCCGACGCATTCTCGGCATCACCTGGCAGGACAAAGTTCCAAACAACACAGTCCTGGAACGTGCTGGAATCCCTAGCACGTATGCACTGCTGAAACAGAGACACCTGCATTGGCTCGGTCATGTTGTGAGAATGGATGATGACCGGATCCCAAAGGATCTCCTCTATGGAGAACTCGTGCAAGGAAAGCGCCCTACAGGTAGACCACAGCTGCGATACAAGGACATCTGCAAGAGGGATCTGAAGGCCTTAGGGATGGACCTCAACAAGTGGGAAACCCTGGCCTCTGAGCGGCCATGGTCTTTTGAGACTGCACCTGTAACAGGCACTTACAGGGATTCTTTGAATGAATGCTGGACTAGGCAAAGCTGGATCTGATCCATCATAATACTTCCTATGTTCTTAAGCAAGGGTGCTTACTCAGAATCGTTTAATACAGATTAGTTATGCTTTTCCTGTTAAGAGATCCTGAGCATGCACTCTTGCTTTGTAAATGAAAAACATATCACTAGACCAGCAAATTAAAAGTAGATAATAATAAGACAGTAGCCCAATCCAAATGGGTCGCCCCGCTGATGGATTGTGTGTACTGATGGCCCTGACTGCTGCAAAGCAACCATAAAGTGTGCACACACTTCCAGTGCACACTGGAAGTGGGGGCTTGGATAGGATCAACAGAGACCCACCTGAGCAAGAGAGCCCAGGCAGGGGGTAGAACAGGGAAGGGGAGGGCAGTGGTGGGTGAAATGTGGTGATGATGGGGTGGGATGAGGCAGATCAGGCTGGGAAGTAGCAGGGTCAGTAGTGGTGGCGTACACCGAATCCTGACCCCTTTCCCAGTCCTGATCTGACTTCCCAGGTCAATGTGGACTTGCTCCAGCAATATCACTGGTGCTGGCCAGTGTTGACCCATAGTGCCTGCTAGAACTTACCCAGGGGCAAGAGGACAAATATCCTCTTATCCTAAGGAGACCTCTGGTAGCCAAAACTCCCCTGCAGGATGCAGAAGAAGCTGCACCGTTGCGGCTGCGTTGCCGTGCAGGGACTTGGATAGGATTGTGTCGTGAATTCAACCCATCCTGTTCTTAAGCATGGGAGAGAAGCGGTAAGAGGTACAAATCACATTCACATACATTTTAAATCAATAAGCGCCATGCCTGCAAAAGCTGCCCCACTTGTTCAGTATCTGGCTGCTACTTTAACACTATCTCTGGGCAGAGGAGGAGATTGAGAGTAAAACTTGATGTTCCAAGCTACTTTCCTAATTATACATTGTCTGCCTGTTTGCATCAGCAGGCTGAGGAAGGTGACCATTTCTGACGAGGCACCTAGTCTCAGGCAGCCCCGTTCTATAGCTTGAACAGCATGAGGATGATTGTTAATGAAAAGGCTTCTTTATTCCGTCTTTTGTGGCGTGCTAGGAATGTCACACCGAATCACTTTTAATGGCCTTGTTCTACAGACACATCGCGAGGCCGATTGGAAATCTCAGATATTCAGCCGAAAACATCCACTCTTGCTTTTTCCTCCAAAAAGACCTGCGCGGGGTTCATAAATGTTGCATGATACGCCCTGCTGAAAGGCGCTTTTTCAAAAGTTAAAGGAAGTTCAAATGACAAATCATTTGTTCTCTTAACTTCCAGACTGTCCTGAGGCTCCGAAACGAAAGGTATGCCTGTGCCAGTCTCTCCCAAGGTATTTCAGCGCCAGCTTATGCAGTACACCCCTAATGATGTACACTACCCTTAAGAGGAATCTCCTTTGGCACAGGATCCAGCCATGCTGAAATCGTTTGAAGGCTGGGATTTTTCTTGGGAACAAGCCCTACTTAACTCAGTAGGATTTCCTTTTTTTTTTTTTTTTTTAATAATGCTTTATTTATTTATTACAGATACAGGTAAGGAAAATTGGATAGACTTAGGGCTAGGACTACATAGGTTACACACAAGGGTGGCGGCCATTGATTACAACAAACATTAATCCAAACGAAATTAATAATCAATACAAAAATTATCATATTCATTAACATTCATTAACCCAACTGGTTAATTCTTTAACATTCCATATTTTTCCTCTAACCTTATCTATCCCATCATAAAAAACACACTTCAGACTTTTACTTATACACTCTTCTTACCACTAAACTAGTCTCTAAAATAAAATCTTTCTTATCTAATTCTTAATTTCTAATATCACATCTAAAAAAAAAGTCTCAGATTACAATGGTATTATCCCCTTCAATATCTCTTATAACATATTATACATCATCTTCCATAACTATCCAATCAAAAAAGGCTTCAATTTTTTACTTATAGACTCTTCTTACCACTAAACTAACCTCTAAAATAAAATCTCTTATCTGATTCTTAATTTCTAATATCACATCTAAAAACAGATATCTCCAATTACAATGGTATTATACTTCGCTTATCCACCACATATTTATTAACCCAAAATACAGGTTTAATATTTTCTCCAAAATAAATTAACATCTATAATTTATTTTATTTACCTTCTCTTTTATAAAATAACCCTTTTATTTATCTTAATACCACTTTAGTTTACACAATACTTATATTCCAAATTTGCAGTTCCATCTAATTTATTTCATATGTTTACCACTTTAATTTTCACGATACTTGTATTCCAGATTCCCTTTTCATCCACTTTAATTTAATCTAATTAATAAAATAAGACACAGGTCTTCTTTCTGGTTACACAACTAAAGTTTTGGGGAACTTTTTTTTTTTTACGTGTTCATCTTAAAATATAAATCATGGCTGTGACAAACCTGAGTTTGCAAAGATACTTGTCATGCAGACACTCTTGCCAAGCTGGTGGAATTGGGTCTGGGATACTAGGGTGTTTGAATCCTAGATGATTGTGTCCTGGTCAAATACATCCCAATCATTGACATCCCTAGATATTCATGTCCGGTGTTTGTTTTAGGTTTTGTTTTGGTCCCAGTTATTTGCATCCCACTATAACTGGGCAATAAACAAACTATAACTGGGTAACAAACCCCATGTTATATATTGCTAAGCATTTTATCCCAGCCCTAACCTTACCTTTTTGTTTGAAAAATAAAGAAGTACATATAAATATATGTACATATATCTGGAGAAAAATGCCTGAAATGCAAAAAGAAGGGATGCAAATATCCAATACCAGGACACGTTTGACCAGGACACAATTGTCCAGGGCACAATAGTCCAGTTTGGATCTCTTGACATACCTTGGCAAACCTGGATTTCCTGCAGATTGATGTGTGAAAAACTCTCTCATGAAAATTAATAGAATGCAGAAAGTGTCAAAGTTCACTAGGATGGCTACATTCCTCCCCCCCCCTCCTGATTTCAAGGTAAAGTTATCTGACAAATGGATCTTGTCAGGATACCCCAAGCTGCTAGAATATTTGTGCCAGCCTGCAACATTTGATGTCATCATATCTAAAAAGGGGATTCTTGAAAGTCATGACAAAAGGGGGTGGTCCACTAATGGTGAACTTGGTGTCTCCCAGTGGCTGAATGGCTGATAGAAGAGGCTCCAGATCTGTGTTTAATCTTTTAATTAATATTCTGTTTGTATGCATTAGATGAAAAGTGCTGGGTTACACATTTCTTGATGCCCTCCAAAAAGGAAAGAATGGTTTCTCCATTGCTGAAATTAAATGTACGACCTGGATCTATAAATAAATCACCGGAGAATACATATTAGATAAGAAGTGGAGAAGGGTGTGGGGAAAAAAAAAGTGCTGACATGACTTTAATCTTAATTTGCACATTCTTTATCGAGGCAAAAAGTCTCTTTGAAAAGATAAAAGAACCCTTTCCATCCATCTGAAAATCTCGCAGTAGACATTATGCAGCACCCAGCTCAATACATGGACTCGTATGCTGCGCTCATCAAAAATTTGAAGGTTGTCTGATGTTCTACCAGAAAAGAATGTTGTAAGGAATCAGGCAGTAAGCAAAATCTTTTTTTTTTCCTCTCTTACCTAACAGGTCTACCCTGAAGAGAGTTATAACCACTAATTGATAGATATTTTTCCCTTAACTCTGCTTTTTCCCAAGGCCTTCAGAATCATTATGTGCATGTTTGCAACTGAAGTTTCAAGATGAATGAGAATACTAATTGGTCACCTGGAAACAAAATAGCAAGGTAGGAAATCATTGTAAAAGTAGGACAGGTGATGTAAGTAAGCAAGGAAGGAAGGAAAGCAGGAAGGAATGGCATCACTGGCAAGATGAAGCTGTGCTGGGCTCAGACTCCTTGATTCCACCTTTGAAACTGCATTGTTTATTTTGTCAGACATCTACTTCTTCTAATCCCAACATCAGGTATCTATGATTCTAAGGGCCCAATCCTATGCACTGTGCGCTAACTCACTGCTGGTGCACACTGTCACGTAAGGCACATTTGTGGTCCTCAGCGCCGGCGCTAGCTTGGCGTAGGCCAGTGCTGGGCTAGCGCAGGTGGAGCAGCAGTGCTCCACCACTCAGTGGTCGCATGAACCGCCAGGCAACAGAGAGGTAGGTGGGGGCATAGGGGGAGGTGGAAGGAGGCGTTCTGGGGTAGGGGGAGGCAGGGTGGGTGGGGAGAGGGCAGGGAGGAGGCATGTCAGGGAGAGGGAGTGGAGTGGGAAGGACTGTATTTATCATGTCATAATCAACATGGATTTAATGCTGTTCAAATGCTAGCTAAGAATCAGAAAATTCATCCTGTATATCCACCATCAAGCAAAATAACAGTTCAGTACAATCAGACCCTCTTCTTCAATGAAAAGAGACACCAAAAGAAATGTCCTTGTATCTATCTTTGCAAAAGTCTGTCTGCTCATCTTTTCACCATGTCATGGTGAAACAGGTTGAGGATCCCCATTCCCAGTGTGGTATTCTCTCCTTGGCATTATCTGCGATACCCTGGAAGAGTAAAAGATCCTAATTTTCAGTAGAAAAACAGTCCGCTTAGAACAATATTAATTAGGATGCAATGAGAATGAACACCCATGTGGACTACAGTATGGGCAAATGGGTTCTTCACACTTGCTTTCCCCCTTTCATTCCTGGATGCATTGGAGATTTCACTTGACTGCACTTTAATAAACACAGTTAATGCAGATACATGCCAGAATTCAATTGTTTCTTTTTTTTTTTTTTGGGGGGGGGGGAGGTGGCAACATATGGTGCAACATTCAGAGAAAGCATTCCAAAATATTCAGGAAAGCTCAGGGAATATTTTCTAAATTTTGCCAAACACCATCTTCCTCAAGTATGCAAGAACTGCTTTCGGGTTCAGACCAAAGGGTCGTCTACTCCAGCTTTATGTCTCGTGCAGTGGATGGAAATATCTCCTGGGGCACTCACAAGTGTGTATGATAGAGACAGCTCTCCTATCCTGTTTATCTTCAGCCCCTGACAATCAGTGGTATACGGCTTCTGACCCTGGAAGGTCAAAACTGATGCCATCACATCCTATATTTCCAGACTCAGAAAGGTCAATCTCAATAGCTCATCATATGACCTGAACATTGTAATTTACAGCCCTGAAAGTCCCTCTCCAACTAGAATTTTAACCCTTCATGGAATAAGCCAAATTCTCCCTTGCTGTCTCCATCACACCTGCCTGCCCACATTCACATGACTCGTCTTCACTCTCACCCACCTTCATGTTGCCTACTAAGCCCCTTCTCATGCACATAGCCATTGACTTCCCCAGCTGTTTTAGTGGTGAGAGAGAGTGACGACCTGGCATGCGGAGGCAGGAAGTGGGATAGAGAGACATTCTCCTCACTTCCTCTCTTCCACTACCACAGGAACTGTTCTCTCTTGGCGTGTTGTCAATGGCCATGTTATAAAACAAGTTCCACTTGACACAACATAGCAGCATCCTTGATGATATTAAGCCATCCCATGTAATCTTAACAAAATTGTGTGGCAGTTGGTAAACCACATTTTGCCCATTTCATTTCAAATCCCCAAATGTTATGAAGTCATATTTTCTTTGGTTTTCCTCTTGCTCTTTTCCCAGTACTTCTGGCATTATATGCTTGCTTGACTAGATGAGAGTTGTTCATAGACGGTATATGGCCAAACCAGTGCAACCTAGATTTTAAAACCTGCACTGAAGGTTTCTCACCTGCTTGGATCCGTACATCTTTATTTCTCCACTGAAACTGCAAGCCAGGAAAAATGGAAGGCAGGAGATTTGTAGGGTCGCAAACAGGTGGGTGGGAGTGAGAAGCTTTGTAGGCTCACCAGAAGAAGTTGGAGGAGTTGACTCTGCTCCACTGAATCCTGAACTTGGGAAGGCCTGACATGGAGTCTCTCAAGTCTGTGATGGCAAAATAGCTGGCACAGTCTTGAGAAGTTCCATTGTGGGGCTTGGGGCTTTCCCTCAGGGAAGGGAACTTTCTTCCCCTTCCCCAAAAGAGACCTGCAGTGGCTGCTGTGGGGGCAGCAGTAGTTGCTGTGGTGCCACTGCACCTGCCAGTGGTGCCTCCTTTAAGATTGGACTGCCCATTTCCTTAGGCTGCCAACCACCCTCGGTTGGTCCTCTATTCATTTTAACAAGTCAGGCTCATGCTGTTCTCCTCCAAATCTGTCTGGGATTCAAACACAAACTGCTATAAACACAAACAGATCTGCTGAAAACTATACTCCGACAGCCCCTTTTTGTCTTTCAATGCTGAAAAACCAGGCGCAAGAAAGTATGACACCCCCCATTTTTCCCAACTGAAAAATACAATACAATACAGTACAGGTATTTCTATACCGCCTTTCTATGTCCTCAGATTTCTCCTCAGACTTTATTCAAGGCGGTTTACACGGGCAGGCAATTTAAATCCCCGTAGGGATTTTTACAATTTGAAAGAAGGTTTCTATCTTTCAAGAAACCACAACATTCAGATGTTTCTTTCTTGATCTGGCCTCACATTCTGGCCTCCATCCTCCCACGCTCAGAGCAGATGGAATAACTCGGCTCAGCTTGTCAGCTGCTTCACGGTCGCACGGTGCCGGTGGCTTCGAACTGGCGACCTTCGGATGTTATCTTCAGGCAAATGGAGGCTCAACCCTCTAGACCAGACCTCCTGCCTCCTGAATTAATTTTCAATTTTGATTCAAAACTGATGAAATACATTTGTATCATTTTGCTATTGTGTATAGCTCTTTAAAAAAACAACAACACACACACACACCTATACTGAGAATATCTCATACAGCATTAGCACTAATATTGTAGCAAGAGTCCAATGATTATTAGAATAGAAAGAAGATGGGAGGAGGGACCCACTGAACTGATCTTGTGAGTGCTGCATTGTACGGATACAATTCAGATTCCTCCTTCATCTCCCTTGTATTATTAACTCATTTTTCTAAAAAAGAGCAAGATTGTCATCCCGGAGAAGTTAAGAAGGCCATCTCTGTCACTTCCATTAAAATGAAAGCAAACATTCTTTTAAAAGATGAATGAAAATTAAACCATCACACTCTGCAATTACTTAAACTTCTCTCATTCTGTGGCTTCTTGAAACCTTGAGCTATGGTTACAAAAAAATTCAAAGAGTGATTTGAGACTCTATGCCAGGGCTGCCCAAACCCCGACCCCCAGGCCACTTGCGGCCCGTGGGGGGGGCCCAATTTGGCCCCCCAGGGAGCCCCCATCTCCAATGGGGGCTCCGCCCACTGGAGACCTGCTGGAGCCCTCGCTGGCCCAACCTGACTGCTCTTTGCAGTGACATTGAGGAAAAGGCTAAGCCAGGGGTGCTCACACTTTTTTGGCTCAAGAGCTACTTTGAAACCCAGCAAGGCCCGGAGATCTACCAGAGTTTTTTTTACAATGTTCGCGCCATCATAACATATAACATTTATGTGTACAATGTATGTTGGTGTACCTTGAGCCCCACTGAGTATAACAGGACTTACTCCTGAGTAGACATGCCTAGGATTAGGCTGTGAGGCTGCAATCCTAGCCACACTTACCTGGGAGTAAGCCCCATTGAGTACAATGGGCCTTACTCCCGGCGTTTCCTCCCAGAGGCACCTGAAGGGGGGGGTCGGCACTCCGTGATCTACTTATTTTGCCTCGCGATCTACCGGTAGATCGCGATCCACCTATTGAGCACCCCTGGGCTAAGCACTCACAGGAGAGCAGGAGCCCCGCCCATCCACTACCCTCCCATTAGGTTGGGGAGGCTACAGCTGAGTCCAGGTGTCAGATGGGGGTGAGAGGTTCTGGGTCTGTTTGCCCTGCTGTTTGGGTTGGGGCAGCAGAGGTAGGCACTGAGGAGGGACAGGAAACTGTGGGTCTATTTGTGCTGCTTGTGTGTGCTGGGGGGCGGTGCTGCAAGGGAGAAATCAAGAGATGTTTGAATGCAGCTGGAGAGCATGTCTACTCAGCAGTAAATCCCATCAGACTCAGTGGGGTTTACTCCCAGGAAAGCGTGGATCCGATTGGGCTGTGAGTGTGCTTGGGGTCAGGGGCTGGCACTGCAGGGGAGAAGTCCCAGGGATGCTTGAATGCAGCTGGAGAGCATGTCTACTCAGCAGTAATTCCCACAGAGTCAGTGGGGCTTACTCCCAGGAAAGTGTGGGTTGATTGGGCTGTGAGTGATTGGAGGCGGGCGTTGCAGGGGAGAACTCATGGGATGTTTGAATGGGGAGGAAACCTACTGCTTTTGCTTGTTGGAGTTGCGGGCAGAGAGGGAGGAAGATGGGGGTCCGTTTGTGAAGGGGGAAATACACACAGCTCTCTGCCTGCTTCTAAGTTTGTTTGGTGCTGGGTGCAGGCTGGGGGAGGGACTGGGAGAGGGAGACGGGCAGCTCCCTTCTCTGTGTGAATGGGGAGAAACAAACTCCTGTCCTGAGGGGGCAGGAGCCCACCAGATCCCTGACTGATGGTGCTCCTTTGCCGCTGCTGGTTGCCAGGATGGGGGGGGGGGAGAGAGAGTAAAAACATGCCCATGCTGACTCCTCTTAAGTTTGTTCTGTACTTTTCCCTAGGAAGAGGTGTGTGATATATGTCAGGAATTATTTTAACAACCCCCCTTTTCTGGATCTCATGTGTATTATAAATAAGCTCAGTAAAATTAGTTCATCCATACAAGTTCCGTCTCTAATATATTAATTTATGTAAATTTATTCAAATTTGAAATGTGAATTGCCCTCTGACACAGTGTCAGAGAGATGACGTGACCCTCCTGCCAAAATGTTTGGCCACCCCTGCTCTGTGCTATGCCTGGGAGAAGAGGATAAAAGAATTTCTTAGAACTATGGAGAAAAAACCTACTGCACATTGCATCTTGTATGCATGCATGCATCTTGTATGTTAATAGAGACAACATACTGTATCTTAAGGCTGCATGGACTGCTGCTCCATTGTAAACGCTTTCCATTCTTAACATAAGAACATAAGAACATAAGAAGAGCCCCACTGGATCAGGCCATAGGCCCATCTAGTCCAGCTTCCTGTATCTCACAGCGGCCCACCAAATGCCCCAGGGAGCACACCTGATAACAAGAGACCTCATCCTAGTGCCCTCCCTTGCATCTGGCATTCTGACATAACCCATTTCTAAAATCAGGAGGTTGCGCATACACATCATGGCTTGTACCCGTAATGGATTTTTCCTCCAGAAACTTGTCCAATCCCCTTTTAAAGGCGTCCAGGCTAGACGCCATCACCACATCCTGTGGCAAGGAGTTCCACAGACCGACCACACGCTGAGTAAAGAAATATTTTCTTTTGTCTGTTCTAACTCTCCCAACACTCAATTTTAGTGGATGTCCCCTGGTTCTGGTGTTATTCTTGGAAGAAGCATTTTGTTTCTGCAAAGATGCTGGTGTAACAGAAGGGGTCACTGTGATCTCCACAACAGCCAGTAGTGGAGACAGGATGGCTGGGGCCCTATGGTAGTCATGGACTCTAGGCGCACATCTGGGTAGGCCAGTTCTCTGGAGACAGCCCTGCAATTTCAGGTCAATTCACACTACAAACACACGTAATTAAACTCCCTTGCCCAAAAAGGTCCACACAATCCACTTAGTTAGCATTCTACCCAGTGGTCTCACTAGGGTTTGTGTCACCTGGTGCAGAAGGCCAGCGCATTACCCCCATGGTGGACTTCCTCCCATGCAGTTGGCAGGGCAATGCCCTGGGCAGTGGGGGGGGGGGTAGTGGTGATGTACAATCACCATGCCCTTGCTGGTTTTTTGGCTATAATGTTTGCTAGAATAGAGATATTTCAACACTGTTTGTTTCACTGCATTCTGCATGAAATTACACATTGATTGATATATGATGGTATTGTTTGAAAATACCAAGTTTTTAAAAAATTTGGCCAGTAGTGGTGTCACCCCCCCTCCCTGTGTGCATTACCTGGTAGTGCCAGCACCCCGCGCACCCCTTAGCGATGCCACCGATTCCACCCCATTGACGACATTTTGAGCCACTCAACAACACTTCTGCCTGTCAATCACAAGGTGAATGCAAGCTATGAACATTTCAATGGTTTTGAACTTCAGCTGGAATATTGTTGACGTATCAAAGGGGAGGACTATTTCTAAGGCAGGCAAATACTTCTCCAAAGGAAACCGAAGCAGGTTTGATCATCACTGAAAGGCACACATTCCCCTTCCCAACTCAGTTTTCCCCTGTGCTTGACTTCTGTGTTTTCGTCCCTTTTGGCATGACACTTTCAGGCAGTCTAGATCCCAGCCTTTTCTTTAGAGCAGTGGTTCCCAAACTGTGGGTCGGGACCCACTGGTGGGTCGTGACCTGATTTTTGGTGGGTCGCCAAATGGTGCTGAAAAGATCGGATTATGTTGCCTCAAGCCCTGAGGCTATTCAAAAATCAGATACGGTAGCTGCTAATTACCCTGCAAAGAACTCAGCTCCTGCAGTTTGCTAGCATGTATAAATATAGGGAGATAAACGTTTGACAGCCTTTTGCAGGTTATTATTACTTACAAAATACTTACAAAATATTATTACTTACAAAATACAAAAAAATATTACTTACAAAATACTTACAAAATACTACGCCTTAAGAAAACACAGGTCATGGTTCAGGATGTGGACTCACCTCCCTGCATTACAATCTCTGCACATGAACTGGAGGTTGTCCATGACTTTGTGTACCTTGGCTCAACGATCTACAACACTCTTTCTCTCGATACCGAGCTAAACAAACGCATCGGAAAAGCAGCTACCACGTTTTCCAGATTCACAAAGAGAGTCTGGTCCAACAAGAAGCTGACGGAACATACCAAGATCCAGGTCTACAGAGCTTGCGTCCTGAGTAATAATAATAATAATAATAAAACTTTATTTCTATCCCGCCCTTCTCCCCAAAGGGACACTTCTGTACTGCAGCGAGTCATGGACTCTTCGCTCACAACAGGAGAGGAAACTGAACGCTTTCCACATGCGCTGCCTCTGGCGCATTCTTGGCATCACCTGGCAGGACAAAGTTCCAAACAACACAGTCCTGGAACGTGCTGGAATCCCTAGCATGTATGCACTGCTGAAACAGAGACGCCTGCGTTGGCTCGGTCATGTCATGAGAATGGATGATGGCCGGATCCCAAAGGATCTCCTCTATGGAGAACTCGTGCAAGGAAAGCGCCCTACAAGTAGACCACAGCTGCGATATAAGGACATCTGCAAGAGGGATCTGAAGGCCTTAGGAGTGGACCTCAACAGGTGGGAAACCCTGGCCTCTGAGCGGCCCGCTTGGAGGCAGGCTGTGCAGCATGGACTTTCCCAATTTGAAGAGACACTTGGCCAACAGTCTGAGGCTAAGAGGCAAAGAAGGAAGGCCCGTAGCCAGGGAGACAGACCAGGGACAGACTGCACTTGCTCCCAGTGTGGAAGGGATTGTCACTCCCGAATTGGCCTTTTCAGCCACACTAGACACTGTTCCAGAACCACCTTTCAGAGCGTGATACCATAGTCTTTCGAGACTGAAGGTTGCCAACAACCAACAACAATTACTTACAAATAAAACAAAATATTATTTCTTTCTAGATCTCCCTTTTTTAAAAAGTCTGGTAAACTTAGGTGGATACCGATAGAGTGTTGTTTAAAAAAAGTGGGTCCTGATGCTAAAAAATTTGGGAACCACTGCTGGGCAGCCCAGGGCTGCAGTGGTGCTGAAAATGGCTGCCACTGCATCCTACATGCTCAGCAGGTAGCGCTCCTGGCTCTCCGGGACAAGGCAATTCTATGGCAACCCAAGAATCAATGTAGAAGTAAGAGCCTCTGTGTCGGGCAGGTGCCCCACCATGGAGGCTCAGAATCCGGTGTTGTGAAGCATCTGCAGGGCTCCCCACACCCCTGGAGGCCATCACTGCTCACTGTAAGTAAACGATCCTGAGGAATATGTCACTGCCTTCAACATCACCCTGCCCCTTATGGGGGCTGAGAAAGGGCTTCTCAGGTTGGGATGTCAACACCACAGTTTGAGAACCTCAGCCCTAAGGCATCGTGATGCATGCTTCGGGAACCCCTGCCCCAAGCTTATGGGCAGAGGTTGTAAAAGGTAAACAATGCCAGCAGAGGAAATGCCAGCCACTAGACAAGTAGCTCACCCCTGCTGCCCCCCCTGCTGGATTCCTGTGGTAACTTCAAGGAAAGTCAATTTTCACATAGAGTGCTTTTCTTTTCTCTCTCTCTCTCTCTCTCTCTCTCTCTCTCTCTCTCTCTCTCTCAGTGCGCATATATTGTGTGTGTATATATTGATCTATGGATATAAATCAATATAAAATCTATAAATAACGTAAGAAATGCCTCGCAGGAGCAGGCCAAAGGTCCATCTGGTCTAGCTTCTTGCATTTCATAGAGACCCCCCAGATGCCTCAGGGAGCACAAAAGACAACAAGAGACCTGCATCCTGATGCCCTCCCTTGCATCTGGCATTCTGAGGTAGCCCACTTCTAAAATCAGGAAGTTGCACATACACATCATGGCTTGTAACCCGTGATGGACTTTTCCTCCAGAAATTTGTCCAGTCCCCTCTTAAAGGCATCCAGGCCAGATGCCATCAACACATCCTGTGGCAAGGAGTTCCACTGACTACCGGTAATTACATGCTAAGTAAAGAAAGAAAGAACAGGCCTCCTGAATTCATTAATGTGAAATACACAATTTTCTTTCAGAAATGCAAGTTGCCCTATCCTTCCCTTGATTTTTTTTTTCTAGTGTCACCACTGCATATAGCCTCCTGCCAGTGGGTGGGTAAATATGGATCAGGGGACAGTGCACAGTTAATTACTGTGCCTGAATACACCTATGTCACCTTCACAGAAGCCACGGGCTTGTTTCTAACTAGAAACAAGCACAGCAAATAGATAAAATATAACATGTGCACCAGAATAGATAGACCAGACTTCTAAGTAGTTGGCCTCTCACGAATTTGCAAAGCAAAGCATGGAGTTCCCTCTCTTTGACTGATTTTGTCCGGCTTCCAGGGTTTTTTTTGGTTCTTTTGCAGATACATACAGCTGTTTTTCCATTATCGACTTGCTCTGATTCCACCTCCCTGAACGATCACATCCAAACAGCAATTCCCATGCACTATTTATTACTTTTTTAAAGATTACGTTTTGGCTCTTTGGGCAGTCAAACACAGCCTGGGATGAACAGCAGCTGAAACCCATTATACCTTAATCTGCAACAGTAAATAACCCAAAGCTGAGTGGTGAAATGTACCAGATAGGTGAAAATTTATTTCCATTTCAAAATGAAAATATGTATAAAGGCAAAGTAACTGTAAACCACCATTCATAAGGGATGAACAAATTGCTTTGCAGGGCAAAATTCATTCCCGCTTGCTCAGCGAGCTGATGAGCTTGCCCACTGCTAAAGCAGGAGAAGGGAAGCAATCTGCAACCCGGCAGCTTCATTTTGTGCATGTGCTGTTGGGTGCCTAGCTGTTGACAAGAAATGGACAAGCCAGGAAAATCAAAGGGAGGGACTGTAGTACCTGAGTATCAGGCAGTTGGTCCTAGGTGCAAATTTTGACATCTTCAGGGAGGGCTCCTTGTGGACAGCTGATGTCATGCTGTTTAAATATGGTGAAGGGTGCATGGGGACTTGAATAGGCAATTGGTCAGGACACATGGCTGCATCCTAATGCACTTTTTCACATCCTATGGGTAAAAGACAACAGGAAGGAGGCAACAGATATTTATCTGAGGATATACAGTGCAGTTCTACCACTTGAGCACATTTGACCCCTTGGTGGTCGAGATAGGAGGCTGTTGGAAATGGTGTGTAATCAGCTCTGACCTCCAGGATGTGTCATGACTTCTTGTGCCAGCCATGTCACCTTATGACCTGGGAGTATAATAACTTCCAGAGTTCTGGGTCACCTCCAGATGCGATCCCTCTGGTCACATCTGGAGGTATTCTGAGGTCTCCCGAAGTCCTTTTTAAAGGTTACCCAGAGGCCTCAGAAGGCCTTCCAATTGCTGGAGAGGCTGCGTGCATTTCCCCCCCCCCTGCATTTCCCCCTATCAATCATCCATCTTGTTTACCTGATAATTCCAAGTGTATTTTATTTTTCATATATATTGTGATGAACCCCCTGCATTTTCCCCCTATTCATTCATTCATTCATTCATTCATTCTTTCTTTCTTTCTTTCTTTCTTTCTTTCTTTCTTTCTTTCTTTCTTTCTTTCTTTCACGTTTGGATACTTCTTAACTCCCCAGCAGTTTCTGTGCCATTCAACTGCTGAGATATACTTTGCAAGCAGCCTTTGTTACTTGTGGAATATCATTACTAGAGAGAAAGTGAAAAAGAGCTCATGGGGATGTTGATTCAGGGTCCATCTTCTGTCTGGGGCAGTTCCTGATTTTAGAACTGGGCTATGTCAGATGCACGGGAGGGCACCAGGATGCAGATCTCTTGTTATCTGGTGTGCTCCCTGGGGCATCTGGTGGGCCGCTGTGAGATACAGGAAGCTGGACTAGATGGGCCTCTGGCCTGATCCAGTGGGGCTGTTCTTATGTTCTATTCTGCTTAGCAACAGAATTACCTGCTCTTTTGGGTAGCAAACTGTCCATCTGCCAAAGGAGTGGAATAGAATGACTAGGGATGCAATCCTAATCCCTTATGTCAGTGCTTTCCAGCACTGGCGTAGCGGTGCCAGTGGGACATGTGCTGCAACCTGCAGTTGGGTGTCACTCACAGAGACCTCCTCAAAGTAAGGGAATGTTTGTTCCCTTACCTCAGAGCTGCATTGCCCTTATGTCAGTGCTGGAAAGCACTGACATAAAGGGTTAGGATTGTGCCCTAGGTAGTTTCCACTCCTCCAGTCACGTAACCTGATGACATCATTACAGCCAATTTATAATATTCTAAGCTCACAGGACATGGGGTCATTCTCTACCAGACACCTGGGTGACCCATTTGTCAGGGGCTCAGAGAGGAGCATCCACTTGAGTTAAAAGACTAGAAATTCCTTGAGTAATGTAAGTACATTAAGCTAAGGACATTTAGCTAGGGATGTTGAGGGCTTTATTATATGATTTTGCTTGGCTTGCCAATTCAGCAGTACACAAGTGGGGGGGGGGGCAGGGAGGTGGACATGTGGGGTTGAGCAGCATCTCAGCGCCAACTGCTGGGCATTAATGGTTATTGCATCCTTTTGGTGAAAACCTTGCTTTATGCTTTCCCTCCAAGTTTCAGTATCTTCCAACAAGATACTTAGAAGACAGAAGCTATTGGGTTTCTTCTCTTAAGTCTTGACAACTGCAGTAAAAGTGTTCCAAGTACAATTTACATTGAAGTGCTGAGAGCACAAGCCTGGGGCATCAATATCTTTGTCTTGATGGCTACTTTGGTATCATTTCATGCATGTACAAGTTTATCCAAAGTGAGGGTTTCTGACACCACATATATACAACATCCTCTTATTAATGCAATAAGTGGAAGGTCACTGAGATTTCTGTTCTTTCTGTTATAACTGGTGCTATAGCTTCCATAGAGAAGGGCTAAATGCTTGACTGCCTTCATTCTCCTGGTTGGCTGAAGAGGCTGCATTTCTGAGAGGTAAGCAGCCCAGTTGCTGACACAAGATGTTGGAACTGCTCACAGAGGATTGTACTGCTTTATCATTATCTTACTTATTCATGATTCTCTTTAGCTAAGTAGCTCTGTTAAAACCAGCCCATATCCTTCTTGAATTCTTTACTGTGTTCTGTGATGACAGGAAACATGCTTTAGTTTTGTTCCAAGAATGGCTTCCATGTTTTCCTAAATGGCCATCAAAATGTTGATCGATCTATTACAGGCCGGTCCCATGACTTGTCACGAGGAACATTTCTTGCGCAGGTTTTTTTATAAGGAGCTGAAACTCCTTATATTATTCAATTTCTAATTCAGACACAGTCACCAGCATTGGTCCTTCCCTATCCAATGGCAAATTTAACATCCCACAAAGCACGGAACAGGATGACTATAAAGCAATGTTTCAAGTACGTCCTCAGACAGCTGGCTGTGACATTGCTATGTGGGGGTCACTGTCCAATTTATCTCTTCGTGCACATAACAGGCCCCAGACTGCAGAGTGAGATTAACAAGTGCGGCAGAAAAATACACAGCGATTCATCATCATAACAAAGCATGGCAAAATTATCAGGGATTTCAGATGCCTGAAGCTTTCGCAAAATTACACGGAAACAAATTGTTTGGTCTGCTCTGTTTGGAATGAAAGAATGCGATGTAGATAAGTACAAAGTCGGCGTTCTCCGCCATTGCAAAGCTTGCAAATTGCCCTTTTGTGGTGCAACCAAATTTAATTTCCCATTTGGGGGCACTTACTTTGGGGGATTTTCAGTTACCTTTTCAAGCAGCTCTTCGTTTGGCTTCTTTCTCCCTGTGCCTGTGTTTCACAAGTCAACCTACAAGCCAGGAAAATGAAGCCAGGGAAGGAATTGGCCTCAATCAGGCAGGAGCAAATTGATGGTCTCACCAAGCAATTTGTCGAAGAAGCAGCTATCAATTAGTTGCGAGTTTCTAACATCCTCAAGAAGTATCTTTGCTCGACGTGCCTTGCTGGGAGAATGGTAGCTCATCAACATCTTCTCTCCTGTTTGGTTTGCTCTTTTTTTCCCCCTCTGAACTATCTGTAGTCTGGGATGGTGTTTTATCTGAGTTCCCCCCCCCCAAAGACAGCTCTCAGCTGGAAAACGAAGGCTTGCAAGTTTAAATGTGGGGTTTCCTCCACTGTTACAACAAAAGCTGAAGATTCATTGTGAGTACGAAGGACTATACCAGGCTATAATGGACTTGTTCACATAACATTTCTAAGGGCACAATCCTGAGGGGCCCATGGGCCAGCACAAGTCACAAACGTGCCTCTTCAGGAGGAAGCCAGCTAGCGCACCCATGTGTGTTGGCCTTCGGCGGCTGACACAAGCCTCTGCACCAGCTTCCTCGGTGAGGCTTGCGTTGGCCCAGCTGGGCCGACGCAAGCTTCTGAGGTGGGCAGGGAGGAGGTGGGAGGGAGGCGTTCCTGGGCAGGGGGAGGGCAGGTGGGTGGGGAGTGGGAGGTGGGGTTGGGATCCAGGAGGTGGCGCAAGTCTGAGGAGACCCATGGGGAAAGGGCACCTTACCCGGAGGAAAGGGAAAAGTTTCCTCTTGTCTCTGGCTGAATCACCTTGGGCCCCTATCCTGCTCTGGATACAGCGCAAGCCTCTTGGCTTGCCTGTTCCAGCACAGGGTAGCGCCCTAAGTGGGTAACACTCATGAGATGGTCTTATGAGAGAAACCACACATGGATCTCCAACGACAAGCAGTAGACCAGTGATGATCTTCTAAATGTACTTTGGAGGCATAAGACTGATGGATTTTATAATTTGCCCCAGAGAACGAGTTTTTATTTTAAATTTGATTTATGACTTGTCCAAATCATTTGTGTGTATTCACTTTCTGAATACCTTGTGGTCTGCCAGGACTTCGTTCTGACCGTATGCATTCACGCATTAGGGTTCTGAGCTCCATCATCAATGCAACTCCATGTAGCTGAAAAAAATGGCCTCCTCCTTTGTATTCCACCATAATCCTTAGATCAACTGAGAGTGCCCTCTTAATTATTTAACTGTAGAACAGCTTTTGACACAGCTGTTTGGGTAATAGATGGCTCCCTTCAGTCCACTACAACATCTGGCAAAGGGTATATAGAGGCCACGCAATGAGTTCAGTGCCATAGAGACCCAAAGGTGGAACACAACAGTTTAATGTCTTGATTCACGTAGCTACTTGATGGGAGAATCCACCTGCTTAAGGCATAGCACCTGGTGTTGAGGAAAAGGGAGGAAAACAAAGGAGTCAGCGAAAGCACCTCTGCTTCCCTATAGTAAGATACACCACCTGGCTGGTTACTATCAATAACTTACAGGAGTGGAGGTTGGTTCAGGTTCATAAGAAATACTTTACTCACAGTTCATAGTTGCTTACATACATCTTCTGATTAGACAGAGGTACCTACTGCTTTGGAACAGAGAACCCTAGAAGCAGTTCTTTTTGTGTGGAGCCTAGAGGTGGGTGGTCTGGCGGGCACAGAGCCCAGGCAGAGCACATCCTTATCCTTTGATGGTCTGGAAAGAATAGAGAGTGAGGGGAAAGGGTGGAAGGAAATAGTGTTAGGACCATACCTCTATAGAAGGCACTGCCTCCCTCAGTCCTGCAGGCAACATTGCATCCAAATGTCAACACCTAGCACATACATTCATTCCATATATCACACACATCATTTTCCATGGACCCATTTTCCATGGATCTGATACTGTCAGAAGATATGACCGCCTGAATGAAGAGATGTAAATTGCATGTATTCTGGGACATGGAGGACATTGCTGTGATCCATTCCAAAGGTAACTGCTCAAAATATGCCACATATAAAAGTCACTGTATCATGATGAAGCTAAGTAAGAGTCATTCGGGCAGTTTTGGAGGACAGGGCCACATTGAGTACATTATAGTACTCGAGGCTGGACACTGAGGCAGTCTGGTGACACTTTAGTCTTCACCCCAAAAGACAAGTTGCTCAGGCTCTAGCGAGTCAGGGAGAGAGTTTCTAGGGCTAGTTGGAACAGTACTGGCCCCTGACATGACTTGAAGCTTTCTGAGCTAGTAGCTGCAGTAGTGCCCTCTGGCCATCTGGAACCACTGGAGGAGGGACTATAGCTCAGTGACGGAGCATAAGCTTTAAATGCAGAAGGTTCCATGTTTAATCCCTGGCATCTCCAGTCTACAGACTGACAGAGAAAGGATCGGGCTGCCTGAGAGTCAAAACAATTTCTGGGAAAGGAACCCACAGACATTCAAGAGATACAGAGAAACAGGGACACATGCACTGCAATCATCTTGAACGGAAGCACTCATTCAATTTGTCAATTCAGGTGTTGGGCTTATCTTTGGCGTTTCCTTGCTTTGTTTTGTCATTCTATCTCAAACTTTTCTTAAACAACGTATACAGGACCCCCAAGAGCAACTCCTCTGAAATCTTGTTTTACGACAATGTCACCTTTCAAGTAGATGTGTTCCACTGAAGTACAATTCAACAGATGTCAACCTGTGAAAGGATAATTCCTGACTTCTTTTGCCAAGTGTCCTGATTCAGCATGTTTAGCAGAATACATTGTGACAATGACTAAGTACAGCTATTTGTCCACTAGGGCTCTGAACTCATGTGTGACGATGCTTGAGTCTCTATGAATTGCAAGGAACGTTCTCGAGTAGATCAGGAGCATCACCAACACTCTGCAGCAGAAGGAACTGACAAACGACTAACTGGAGGTTGTCCTCCTTGTAATTATTTCTTGACTCCTTGTTACTGAAATGTATATGAAGTTCCACAACTGAAGTGGGATGGAAACCACTGACAGGCTAGTGGAATGACATTCAAATCTAGATTTCCAGCACTGTCATGTTTATGATATGACGTGCTACTGTTTCATCTTTATTTTTCACATTTTTACACCACACTTCCTCCAAGGAGCTCAGGATGGCTTAACTAATTCCTCCCTTCCTTCTGTCTTCTCAACAACCCTGTAAGGTAGGTAAGGCTGTTAGAGAGAGTGGCTGGCCCAAGGTCACCCAGGAAGCTTCATGGCTGAGTGGGGATTTGAACCTGGATCTTCTGGGTCTTAAGTCCCACTCCCAAACCCAGGGTCTCTGAGAGAAATTTTATCAGGGGGTACAAAATTTCTTTTGGGTCCCTTTGCAAAGGGGGAGGGGTGAAATAGAGCAGGGGAGAATGGTGACGGGTGAGCAGAACAGGGGCAGGGAGGAATGAAGCAAGGTGAGGGGAGGGTAGAGACAACTGAAAAAGCCTTTGGAACCCAGGTCTACCTACTCATATGGCATCAGTAGTGTCCCAGCATCCCCAGTCATGGTAGTGTCCGCAGCAACCTGTATGGGCAACAAGTCTGAGTAGATAGGAAAATGTCAGATCCCAGGAAATTTCTGGGCCCCTTCCTTTGGTTCCTGGGCCCCCCTTTGGACTCTGGGCCCAGGTACAAATTACCCGCTTTACCCCCCTCTCCTAGGCCCTGCCCAAATCACTACACCAGGGCTTTTCAAACTGGGGCATCATGACACCCCAGCCTGAGGGCCCTGGCCCCTGCCCCCTTAAGGGGTGGGGGCAGCCTGGAGGCATGGAGGAGGCAGTGGTGTGATCCCCAGGATCGCGCCGCTCAGGGGGGCTGCAGGGGCTTGGGTACACGTACCCAAGCCCATGCAGCCTCCCAGGGGTGCGGGGAGCACGGCGCAAGCTGGGGCACAATCGCTCCACAACTACTTTCACTGCTGCGGGGAGCCTTGCTGCAGGTCACGCAGGGCCTCCCGCACCCCCGGGAGGCTGCAGGGGCTTGTGTACGGGTACCCCAGCCCCTGCAGCCCCCCTGAGTGGTGTGATCCTGGGGATCGCGCCACTGTCTTCCCCCGCCCCTGCTGTCTCCCCTCTCCCGCCCACGCAAGAACTTAGTGGCTCTCAAACTCTCCCAGAGAGTTTGAGAACCTCTGCACTACACCATCCTGGCTGTACAGTCCATTCTCATATCAGAGCAGAGATTATCAGAGATTCCCCATGTCTAGATCCAAATCCACTCCTGAGATGCCTGGAAAACACATGCAAGAGACCTCCCGCCCAGAAGTGTGTGCATCTGCTGTGTACCTCTTGAACGACTGGGGAGGATCATCTGGGAAGAGAACTGATCTGGGCTTTTTCCAGCTGACCTCCATCACACAGCTGTTCCTGCAATGGCATGGGATCCAGCTACAAGGATGAGCTCCTTCAGTTGATTTGCCAAACATTTGTTGCTAGGCAACACGCGCAGGCCGCGATGTTCTAATAAAGTTCTATCGTCTTTTAGGCCTGCCTGATGACTGTCTGAGTCATATACGGAGCATGAAAGTTGCCTTTCCAAAACTCTGGAGGAAAACAACATGCAGTAAAATTCAGGACACTTTGCTAGGAAGAAAGAAGCTATGAGGGTAGAAGGGTGGTGAGAGCGAGCAGACGATCATCCAGCAAACTGCTGTCCTGGCCAGAGCTGGAGCAGCAGCATCATAACATTCAGATGGAACAGTTCTTTGGCATTTGTGGAGCCTGTAGAGTTGAAGACCAATGTTATTAGTATGTCATTGTATGAACCAAGGGAGCAGGGTAGTTTGACTAACTAGGCCAAATTGGGCCCTACACTTGGAGGGGCCCACACTCGTACAGTGAGCGGAGGACCTGAAGCTGTAGCTGGCCCCTAGCTTTGTAGCTGACACTCCGGCTGAACCTTCCATGCCAAGGTGTCACAAGGAGAGTGTGGCGAGCCAAACATTGCCATTGGATGGCCCTCCCTCTCTCTCTCCCTGGGTCCACTTGGCCTGAAATAGACCCCCTCCCCGAAGCAGTTGGTGGTGATGCTGCAGCCAAGTGCCTTGCCACTGCTACTTTTCCTGGTGAGTAGCCCCCCCGCCCCCCCAAATATTTTGCATTAGGCTCTGAAGCTCCAAAGGCTAGCTCTGCAAGGAAGAGATTTGTTGTGAATTTGCTCATTGGCTTGTCCTGAGTTGTAAAATGGGATGTATCTTCTTGATTTGAGGTGGGTAGGTGGCTGCCAAGAAGAGAGCTGGGTGGCTGTGGCACCCTATCTGGGGAACACCCTCCCTAGGAAGGTTCACCTGGTGCCACTGCTGCTTTCTTTTAGGCAACAAGCCAAGATGTTCCTGTTCTCCTAGGTCTTTTGATGTCTTTTGATGGCTTTTATTCTCAGAATTGGTTATAGCTGCTGTGAATAGTTTTAATTTTTTCAGATGCTTCTGTTTGTTTTTTTGAAGTTTTAACCTCTGCCCTCTCCTTTTGAAAGAGAATCTGCAGCTCGCTTTGACTTGTTTTTATAACCCCCCAAGTGTTTTAATATAAATTGTGCAGGAAAACTATCCCAAAAGTCAAGATTGGATATTTTTGTCCACAAAAACACATGTCTATGGAAACAAATCCCTAATTGCACCCGTTTCCTGAACAAAGTAGGCAGGCTTGGTCCCCAAATACACAAACAATGAAATTACAAAACAAATCAGTCGGTTAAAGCTACTAAGCTGCCCAATCCTAGTGAGCTTCGTCACTGCCAGAACTAGCACTCTGGCAGCAGAACCTGCCTTACAGTAGTCACAAAAAATGACTGGCAGCACAAGGAGGCTGCACATGAAGCTGCATGCTTCTGGAATGCCACCAGAGAGGCCAGAGCATCCCCACGTGTGACTGTGGATTAAGAAAATTCTGCCAACTCTGGTAGGTCGGTGGGGGGCGGAACAAGGAGGGCGAGTACAGAATGGGCCGGAACAGGAGAAGACTGGGGGTGTGATGGCAACAGGAGAAGGTAGCACCCAACGTGGATTACTTCTGCCAAATGCGATCCCCTTCCAATAGCACCCGATATGCTTCCTTTGACTCCTCAGACTTGTGCAGCCAAAGAGTTGGCACAGATCTAAGGAGACCCATGGACCATAGGAGACCATGGTGTGGTGGAGTAGGGTAAGCAGAACTTTGTCTTACTTTCCCATCGCATCATGGTACCCCATTCCACAGTGTACAGCACAAGCCTCCTTGGCACAGCAACATTGGGGGGGGGGGGAGAGGATAGGATTGAGCCTTCAGTACACTATTGCCACTGAGTAAACAAAGCTGCACACATTTTATGCAGAGTCAGATCTCAGACTTCTCGAACTCACTCTTTCAGCCCTACTCTCAGGCAGAAAGCTCCCTGCTATGAAATTGCTATATTTTTCCCACCTCAAAATCTGGTCGTGAACTTTCTCAATTTATGTTGATTTGTTGTTTTCTTCAATGAGGACTCTTTGTCTCAACAGATGCCTCTTTAGGCCCAGCTGATTTCCCAGCAGTAATTCAATCTGGAGAAGCTGATTTCAGCTAACTCCTGGGCATAAACAAAAAGTTAGATCAGAATTTTCCAAGAAAAATAAAATATTTCCAAAGGTTGCTTAGAGGTTGAAGAGACAGTTCAGCTAAACTGATGAGAATATTCCATGAAGGCCAGTTCATATGCCTCAACAAATTCTGGGTTGTAGGATTCAAGAACACAGAGACCCTAACTCTCCCGAGCCCACATGCTCCCCTCTCCATCCTCCCCTTCCTCCTGACCTCCAGTGTGAAGCTTCTGATGCAGGTATCCTGGTTTGTTAAACAACATTTCTGTGTCTCGTTCAAACTTAGAGCTGTTCTTTGATTTTGTGTTGTATATATTGAATGTGTCGAGCATCCCAATCTTATCCCCCACCACGCTTTAACATGCAGCAGGGCCAATGGAGTGTGTGCTGCATGCTATGGGGGCCGATCAGGCAGTCCGCAGAAGGAAAATAAAAATACTTTCTACTTACGACCTGATAGGTGCCCCATCATCTATTGGACCTGCACCAGCCATTTTTGTTGCTCCCCTGCCTTCCTTGCCCATGAACGCTGACCTACCAGCCCTGCTGCCATCTGGGATCTGTGGCAACGGGGATCTCCTGCCTGGTAGCAGTGACCTCAAATGGCCTGGCAGTGATGTGATCTTTGTGCCATCGCAGTGGGACTGTCATCCTGCTGGCATAAAAGCCCCAAAGGATTGGGCTGCAGTGGCATAGCTAAGGAGGTGCAGTGGGTAGTAGTTGCACCAGGCATCAAGCTTTAGGGGGGCAACAAGCTGAGCTTGACACTACTGACCAAAATTATGAAAATCTTGGTATGTATGAATAATACCATCATGTTATATATCATTGGAAAGGTAATTTATTGCAGAGTGCAACAAAACAAACCGCACTGGAATATCTGTATTCTATCAAACGTTATGGCCAATTAACCAGAAAATGAAAACAACTGTCTTGTGGAACAAAAAGTGGATTTGCTTAACTCCAAACAGACCTATGAGACTGTTTTGAGTGCCAATGAGATGTTGTTATGATACAGCATGGAACCAATAAATTTTTATTTATTTCCTTAATTAAATTGGATTTTAGCATGCCGAGTGGGGCTACAAAATCTTTGACCCAGGGTAGCAGATAGATGCCTTAGCTATGCCACTTGACTGGGGGGAGGCAGCAGAGCAAGTGGGTGGTGAGCTGCTGGGGAGAGGAGGTGGGTTCCTCCCAATTTTCACTTTTTAAAAAGCCTGGGTGTCATGTCACTTCCGGTTGTGACATCACTTCCGGGGCAACATTTTGAGCTTTGCACCAGGCTGCAGTTAGATTTCACTTGGCAGCTGTTTATGCTGTTTGTTACTCAATAGATTGCCAAGTTATGAAGCCGGCCTTTGTGTGTGTGTGTTTCCGTGCACGCGTGCATTCTGAGTTCCTTTCATGATTTCCAGCATATATTTTATACTAAAACGTACAAAATTAGAATTAAACCAGGATATGAGTTGAATCTGTTAAATGTAAAACCCAAATTATAAGCTACAGAGTTATGATTTAATAAACCAGCCACATTAATGAGCAAAAGTACAAGGGAGACAGAGAAAGAGAGAGCACATCATGCTCAGGGGACTTCAAGCTGTGTCCCCAGTCCAATAAATCATGGTTTGTTTAGTCTAGTGAACTTGCCCAAAGAGATGCAGCTTTGCAGTAGTTGCACACAGGGAGAAAAACATGTCTCTTATGGCTGGCAGATATTCAACAGGTGCATCTCCCTTTACATAGCATGTGCTCAGATTTCAGTTCCTTCACAACTTGTTTGGATTTAACCATCTGAAATGCAGGAATAAAAATACAAGCATTCCATGTTCTTGGGCCTCCTTGATTTTCCACAGGTCCAATTAAAACCACGGCTTTACACTACTAGTTATCCAAGTATTAAAAATCACACTACAGAACAGAAAAGATGCATGCCAGGAGAGATTTAAACTCATGAGGGTAGAACAATACTTAATGCTTAGTGAACTGTATTGAATTTCCCTTTGAGCAATTACTCTTGTTTTCTGCCTGTGTTACAATGTACTTTCTTTGACCTGGACTTTGAGAAAATCCCAGGCACTCAAAAATAATATGGTTTTTCAATTATTGCCTCCCCCACACTTTCTGAATTAAAGAATAACTTGAGTGTCAACCACTGAGGAAGAGCAGAAATGCTGAGCGTCACTCCTGCATGCTTCCTAGCACTCCGGCAGTGCACTGATAGTTACAGCTTTTGGGAAGATGTAGCAGCAGGGCTTGTGTTGTATTCAGGCATAGCTGAAAAACAGCCCAGCCTCCATATTCCTCCTCCTTTTCCTTTCTTCAGGTGAAGAGAAATCCAGCTGCAGGCAATAGAGTATTTACGGGGGGCGCCACGGTTAAGTATTGCAGGTGCCACAAAGTGCTGTGTAAGCAGCCCCTCCAACTCACCATCAGAGTCCTTCTGGGCAGCGACAGCATTGTAGCTGTGCTACTGCCTGCAGACTTGTGGTGTGGAACCCAGTTAGGGAGTTGTATATAACCCTGCTTCATAAACCTGTTACCCACACCTGTGTGGAGTCAAAGTGCAGAGGACAACATGCCACTGGAACACAAGATGCTGTGGGCATCTTGTGGACAGGTGAGGGCTGTTGCCTTCATACCCTATTGGGCATCTGGCTCTGTTTCCATGCTGGAAATCGAATGCCAGTCTAGATAGGTCGTTTGAAGATCTGGTGTCGATCCCAAGCCCTACCCCCCCCCCCCGACACACACTCTCCAATTTCTAGACCAGGGGTGGGCAAACTTTCAACTTGAGGGATCCTGGACCTTTAACAATTGTATCGAAGAGGAAATTTCAGGAGGTGCAGCTTTTTATCTCACAGATGACAAGCTGCACCTGGTGAAATTTTCTCTCCTACACAACTGTTAAATGTCCAGGATCCCTCGAGTTGAAAGTTTGCCCACCTCTATACTAGACCAAGGATGTCAAACTCGTTCCATATAGTGGACCGAATAGCATTCATGGTGCCTGCTGAGGGCCAAAAGTGATGTCACAAAGCAGGAAGTGATGTCATTAAGCAGATCATGGCCAGAAATAAACATTTAGGAACTCATGAGCTGCAAATGACAGAAGAGAAAATATGCAGATCTCGATCACATTTTCAAGAAACAGGACAGCCCAATTATCATTCCGGCTGTCCTTTCAGTAGAGATACCTCAGCACAAGTCAGCAGTTGAGAGCGGCTGATGGTGATGCTGGGAGAATTTGAGGACCAGATAAAGAGCTTCTGAGGGTCACATCCAGCCCCCGGGCCTTATATTTGACTTCACTGGCTTTGAAAAGAAGGTATCTTTACTGCTGTTTTCTGTGGTAGGTGGGAAAGGTAAAACATATAGAGCTGCTGCACTTCTGTTGAAATTGCAGTGGTCATTTTGCTTTCCTCAAGACGTCTCTTGGAAGCAAGACATTTTGAGAAACCCAAAATGGCTATCACAAGTTCAACAGAGCAAACGTTTTTTGATGGAGCTGAAAACCATGAGTCAAGTGGATATTTTCTCAAAACCTTTTCAACCCTCCCCCCAATTTTCCCCCCTCAAAACTCCTGCACCAAAGGAGAAAATTGGCAAAAATACAGGATAAGGAAGTGTTTGGAACACTGGTTTTAACAGATTCTGCAGTGCTATGGGTTCTGTTTTCCTTTCTCCCCTCTTCCTTGGTATTGCAAGTGGTAGGAATGAAGAGGAAATTGCGCTAGCCCCACTGACAGGCAGCCGCTCACCAGAGTTGGACCTGGAATCTTCTGGAAGCAAAGTTGATGTTCCACTATTGAGCTACAACCCCAGCATGTAATTAATCTGTGGAACTTCTTGCCACAGAATGTGGTGATGGTGTCTGGCCTAGGTGCCTTTAAAAGGGGATTGGACAGATTTCTAGAAGAAAAGTTCATCACAGGTTACATGTTATGATGGGTATGTGTAACCTCCTGGTTTTGAAAATAGGCTACCTCAGAATGCAAGATGCAAGGGAATGGCCACAGGATGCAGGTCTTGTGTTGTTTTGTGTGCTAGCCGACACATCTGGTGGGCCACTGTGATTTACAGGATGCTGGACTAGATGGGCCTTTGGCCTGATCCAGTATGGCTCTTCTTAAGTTCTTATGTTCTCCCTTGGTGCAAACTAGTCCTACGTGAATGAATCCTGGAGTACCCATAAGCTTTATGTGCCTATACTTACACATCCGGCTTGTTCCATGTGGTAGAAGATGTGTGGGCTCATGGAGTGTGCATGTCTTGGTCTTTCCCCTTGCCTTGCGGAACATTTTTCTTTAATTGTGATTGGGAATAGTTCATTGAAACTGCATGCTGATAAACTGCCCCTCCCTACAATTAAAGAAAAAATAACTTGAATACCCTTTGCTGTGACGAGTAGGAGCCAGAACATGTGTGTGCACATCATATGGGGCTGGTCAGACAGCTGTCCAATACGTGGCATCTTCATGGCCTTTAGTACCGTAGGAATCATTGTTATACCATCTTTACAAGTCAGGCTTGGTAATATCATGAGCCCCACTCTGGGACAAAATGGCATCTCCGGTTAATATGAAATACCTGAAGAAATGACAGGGAAACCCAAAATGGCAACATACAGTGCCTAACAGGTCACTGAAAACAAAGCCTGCCTGACATTCGGAGTGCAATCCCAAACATACAGGGCAGGAGAGGCTATTCATTACCAGGTAGCTTCCTCCAGCATCCTAGTTTTCTATGACTGCGGCTGGCTTGAACAATATTTTCATGAAGACAAAGAGATTTTCCTTTAGTGAAACTATGTATAGCTTTGGCATGCAAAGCAAGAACTATGGGATTCTCAAGCTGCCTTAGAAATACTAATGAGTCAATCTTGTAATGGAGACAAGGACGCTGGAAAAAGAGGAAACTGAGGAACAAAGAGATGAAATTAAAGGTCAGGTGATTTGTGCTCCTTCCAGCTGATACAGAATGAGGATGTCCTTGCCTGCAAATTTGGTGCCTTGGGAAAATATAACTTTCCTTTCCCTTCCTACAAAGACAAAGTAATGGAAATGGGACCTTTTCAAAGGTTTCAGAAAGCGAATTTGAAAGTTCTGTTCTCTGGCTTCTGTGGAGCCTGTGCGTTCTGAACTATGCTGCAGTTTGTGAATATGTTTGAAGCCTGCTGAGATTTCCAAAAGGAGCACATCTTCTGCTTTGATGAAAGGGTAATTTTGGCGAATGCCCTAGTTTTTCCCCTATTTTTTTGCCTGTTTTTCCTTATTGTTGGACATTTCTAACCATCCCAGAGAACTCTGAAATTCGTTGTTTGACATACAGTTTTTGGAAAAGCCACATGTTCGGAATGTGGATTCATCTTTTTGGGCTTCCTTCAGAAACAATGGCTCCTAGCCAAAGATTGGAATGTGCCCCACCAATCTGACAGCTAAGCCCAGTTGTCTAGGTAGAGGGGTGAGATGGAGTGGCCAAGTGGTTTCCCTTCATCCAGTCAGGTAATTGGATGACATAATCAAATCTAGGTTTCTTATGCTCCAGCACATGGATGCTTGGTGTGTTTATTACAAGGTCTGCAGTTGGAACCAGCTGCTGGTTCATGGAAGCCTAGAAAAGAGACGCTTGAGGGGGGACATGATTGAGACATACAAAATTATGCAGGGGATGGACAGAGTGGATAGGGAGATGCTCTTTACACTCTCACATAATACCAGAACCAGGGGACATCCACTAAAATTGAGTGTTGGGCGGGTTAGGACAGACAAAAGAAAATATTTCTTTACTCAGCGCGTGGTCGGTCTGTGGAACTCCTTGCCACAGGATGTGGTGCTGGCGTCTAGCCTAGACGCCTTTAAAAGGGGATTGGACGAGTTTCTGGAGGAAAAATCCATTATGGGGTACAAGCCATGATGTGTATGCGCAACCTCCTGATTTTAGAAATGGGTTAAGTCAGAATGCCAGATGTAGGGGAGAGCACCAGGATGAGGTCTCTTGTTATCTGGTGTGCTCCCTGGGGCATTTGGTGGGCCGCTGTGAGATACAGGAAGCTGGACTAGATGGGCCTCTGGCCTGATCCAGTGGGGCTGTTCTTATGTTCTTATGTTCTTATGAAGGCGCACCCACTGACTCTTCAGTGAGTGTAGAAGGTCAGCATTCCATAAGAAACTAGCCATAGGGACTGTCTTTCTAGTTAGCTGTATTTGGATGCACTCAGCAGCTGACTTTGTGATATGATGGCTAGAAAAAGTATAGCCTTGATTACAAAAGTTAATTATGATTCCCCCTGTGGACAGCCATGTTCACAGGAGCATTTCCAAATGGTTATGTCCTTGGCTATGACACAGTATTACAGGGGCAATTTAGCAGTGTGACTCAGCCCTAAGAAAATGGGCTCTTGTCTGTTCTGCCAGCCAGTGGTGTCACTAGGATTCACGTCACCCGGTGTGGGAGGCCTGTGCATCACCCCATGTAGTGGGCGGGGCAACACCCCAGGTGGGCGTGGTGATGTACCATCATCCCGCCCCCACCGGTTTTTTGGCTGTACCTTTTGTTATAACACAGATATTTCAATGTGGTTTGTTCCGTTGCATTCTGCATGAAAGTACGCATTGATTGATATATAACATGATGGTCTTATTCCTCCAAGTTCTGATTTTAGTGATTTTGAAAACTTGTAGAGTTAACACACACACACACACACACACACACACACACACACACACACACACACACACACACACCATGTCAACTTACTAACAACTTATTGCAGCAGTTCTCAAACTTTTAGCACTGGGACCCACTTTCTAGAATGACAATCTGTCCAGGGGGAGCCAAATAAGGGGGAGCCAATCCTGTTCCACCAAGTGAATCTACTCTGAAGTAAGTCCTATTGTGGTCAGTGGGGCTTACTCTCAGGAAAGTGTGGGAAGTGCAGCCTGTGAGCCCAATCCTATGCATGTCTACTCTGAAGTAAGTCCTATTGTGGTCAATGGGGCTTAATCTCAGGAAAGTGTGAGTAGGATTGCAGCCTGTGAGCCCAAGCCTATGCACTCCGCTGGGCATTCAGCATCCAACGGTGTATGGCATGACGCGGTAGCTCCTAACCCCGCAATGTTAGCACGTTCTCCCCCCCAGGGCGTGTCACCCCCCCAGCTTGTCACCTGGTGCAGCCTGCACCCCCCGCATCCCCCTAGCAACGTCAGTGCTGCCAGCTGAGGTAAGAGAACTCAGGAGATCAGGTTAGGCAGAGGGGCAGAACCCCCCTCCTAGACCAATACTAAATCTCAGGGGTTCCTTATCAAAATCACTCTCACAGTAGCACCTGCAAAGTGAAGAGACATGACAATCCATTGTACTTCCCATATCAGGGACTAGACAGATTTGAGGTTAAATCAGGGCATTTCAAACTGGGGAGTCACAACGCCCCAGCCTATGGGCCCTGGCCTCTGCCCCCTTAAGGGGCGGGAGCAGCCTGGAGACAGGGAGGAGGCTTCTGCTTCCGCTTTAGCAGAGGCAGGGTGCAATCGCTCCGCTTTTACATTCACTGCTGCAGGGAGCCCTAACCAAGGGTCACACCAGGCTCCCCGCAGCCTGGGGAGGCTGCAGGAGGCTTGGGTAAGTGCCCCCAAGCCCCTGCAGCCCCCTGAGCTGCTTCCACCCACCCCTGCTGCCTCTCCTCCACCCCCGCAAGCACTTACAGTGGCTCAAACTGTCCTGGAGAGTTTGAAAACCACTGAGTTAAACCGTAAAATTGTATTAAAGGTCTAATAAAAGAAGAAAAGGGGATAACAAGATCAAGTGAACCAGAAAAAAAGAGGAAGGAAAATGGAATTTGGCAGAAATATTAATCCCTGCAAGCATGTGGGCCACTAGCAAATGGCGCTAAGGCCCTAGGCAGTGGTTCCCAAACCTTTTTGATTGGCAGTTCCCTGCTGGGCCATTGGCTTTGGCTCCCCTTAGGGAGTATAGTCCTATACATTGTATAGGGTGGCAAGTTTTTCATGAGGATTCTGCACTCTCCTGGTTGGTTTCCAGGGCTCTCCAGAGAGTCACTGCTCCCAGTTTGGAACTGCTGCACTAAGGAATCTCGCACGCGTGCATTAACTCAGAGCAGCTGCCATAAATTTTGAAAGAGGCTTGTAACATGTCTAGAGAAGACAACTGTAAAACAACATAAAACGCTAACCATTTTCTACCTACACATTTCCTGATCTGATCAGATCAGGTCCCCTTGTAGTCAAAGCGAGTGGGCTGGTGGGCTCTCCTCTGACTGGCCGGAGGAAAAGAGAGAGCTTCCAGCCATGAAAAGCTTTTCTGCTCAAACTGGCTAGGCCAGTTTTGCTGATCTGGTCTGCTGGATCCAATTGGTATCCCTCCCCCCCCCCTCCCCGGCTGTCTAGCTGCTACTGTCATTTGCATCCCAACTCTGAATGGCACAGAGTGGTGTGACTGAGTTTAAGCTTGCTCCCAAGATAGGGAAATGGACAAAATATATATACAGGATCGGGAATATATGGAAAGGAATAAAAACACACATCAAATATAGTGATTTTATGACAGTCCGGCTTCCTAGACTTTTCAAATGGGGAAGAAGAGACAGAGAGAGAGAGAGAGAGAGAGAGAGAATAAAGAAAGAATAATGAGCGATGTGGTGCCAGGGTGGAGAGAGTGAAGAATGGGAGCACATTGGTGGCAGGAGGGATGTGCATTATGAGTGGGGGAGCTCAGTGATGGGGGACAGAATTTGCGACTGCTTCAGGTGCCTGTTTGACTTGGCCCAGACCTGAATTTTCTTTTTATGCAAACACTAGTATTTCCCCTTTAAAACCAACACTGGAGACAGCGCTCTAAAATGCAAGACGTACAAGCATATAAACTGATTTGTTGTGTGTGGTATAACAGCTGGATGGTGCAAGCAGGATCCTGAACAGATGCTATCTATGGAAAAGTGGCTACTGCTTTTAATTTTGGATAAGGCTTATTGCATCAGCTTCATCACCATAACCCATCTTAGAATGCTTAAATGTTTCACTTCTTCAAGCATATTCTGCAGACACAGGGCCCAAGCCTATGGTCTGCACCGCACCTCCACAGCGCGGACCACAGTCGCAAACGTACCATAAGGCATGTTTGCAGGGCTTACCGCCAGGCTCCCCCTGGAGGTGGCTCAGCTCCTGTCAGGCACCCATGTTTCGCCACCGCCAGGCTGCGGAACGACAAATGGGGCGGAGACAGGGGCGTTCTGGGGAGGGGGGAGTCCAGCATGACGCGGGGAGGGAGCGGGGAGGCCGGCATGATGTGGGGAGGGGGGCATGCCAGAGGCGTGCCTGGGGGTGGAGAGGAAGAGGAACCGCACACTGCAGGATCCTCGGCGCTCGTGGAGGCTGCGTGCCTTACACAAGCACCTTTACTTTACTGGGCAGACAGTCAGTGGCTGGATGCCCTCCCTCTGCTTGTGATTAAAGTCTGTTCAGAGGTTTGGGTATGGAGGTAAGTTTTTAAAAATAACATCAGACGCATCCACAGACAGCTGTTCACCTATACTGGCAGTAAGCTTTTGTTGGGATCTAAAATTCTTATGGTTTTTTTTACAGGTTAGAAAAGAATATATTTTGGGGATTGAGGAAATGAACTGAAATGTAGGTTGAAGGCTGATGAATCTGTACATCATCATCAAGTGTTTTTTTTTAAAAAAACAAAGGATATAAAACCATAACAAAAAGAAAGCGTGACAGGGCCATTGTGTCTTGAACAACTGTGTCCCAGTCAAATACATTCCAGAATTGGTCATTTGTATCCATTCTTTTTGCATCCCAGACATTTGTGGCCCTATATATATATATATATACGACAAGGGGGAGGGGCAGCTGACATGGTGCATTTATGCACCTGCAGGACTTAGTGCTGTGCCCCCATGGCAGCTACACTGCCTGATAAGAGGCTTAGGATATATAAGATGGGGTTTGTTGCCCAGTTATAGGCTGCCTGTTGCCCAGTTATAGCAGGATGCTAATGAACAGGATTTAAAAAATCCAGATGCAAATGTCCAGGGATGCCAATGACTGGAACACGTTTGACTAGGACACAATCATCATAGGACACAATTATCACAGTGACACAATGAACTCACTTTAGTATTATTTTTTTAGAGGCAGGACACAATCCATCACGGATTAGAAGTCTTGGTAGGTATGTGCAAGCTCCTGATTTTAGAAGTGGGCTACCTCAGAATGCCAGATGCAGGTTGTGTCTTGTTGTCTTGTGTGCTCCCTGAAGCACTTGGTGGGCCACTGTGAGATACAGGAAGCTGGGCTGGATGGGCCTTTGGCCTGATATAGCAGGGCTCTTCTTATGTTCTTACAATCGTCCAGATCGTGAATACCCTAGTAACAGAGAGAGGATAACAAGACAAGTTGGGACAATTCTAGAATGAAGAGGATTCTGCGTGTAACCCCCAAAGTGGAAATGCTTCCAAATAGGAGACCAGATGGGATATGAACTGCACAAAAACTCCCAATAAATATTAAGAAAAAGCCATTGGTGCAAAACACATCAACAGCAACAATGCTCGAGTAGGATCAACAGCAACAATATCTCAGTAGGAGGTTCCATGCAGAGTGCACCAAGAACCCAGTACTGAGAGATCAAATGTGTTACATGTCAGCAGAACCTGCCATGCTTCTAAGTTCCAACGCATTATTCCTCCCAATAGGGCAAGGGCAGCGTGTCCAAAAGAGTCCATTCTTAGTGTATATTTTTACACCTTTGCAATAACTCTTGGTGGCTTTCTGGGTCGAAACGTGACATCCCAAAGTGCAAAGGCCTCTTAAAAAATAATACTAAAGTGAGTCCATTTGGCATCCAACGGAGCTGAAAAAACCCATCCCAGGATTGTAGCTCTGTCTCCCAAGCCAGTCAGAGTTGCCAAGAAGCACGGTCTCAGAAGTAGTTTGCTGTAAGAGCTTGTCAATTAGTGCTTAAGCCAGTTAATTGCTTGGAATACTAGCAATAACAATGAGAGGTTACTGCCAGGTTGGGTTTGTTTAAATTAAATTGCCCTTGAAATGAAAACCCCAGCTTATTAGATCCATCAGCTTTTGTTAAAAACAAGAAACAAGACAACACGCTGTGCCTTTGATGCAGGCTTTCCAAATTGTGCTTAATGTTCTTAACATCCTGATGTGTTGCCTTTGCCTCTGAGGAGTTCTGCTTTTAATGCTGGTTTTGAAAATAGTCCAAAAGGCCAAAATAGCTGGGGACCAACCCAGCTTCAAAATAAATTTCTTTAGCCCTTTTACATGCTCGCTGACGGAGGCGTCGCTAGGCGTCACCGGCGCAAGAGCTCGTTGCGTCACCCCCGTGGTGGACCTCCTCCCATAACAGACCATACGGAATGAATTACAATCTCATACGCACAGTGGCATCACTAGGGTTGATGTAGCTCCCATTATTTATTTATTTGCTTGTTTATTTATTTATTTGAATATACAGCAGTACTTATCACCCAACAATCAGTAACCAACCAAAAACCAGTGGCCGACTTGATAACATACACATAGCTGAATAAGAGTTATTAGCTCTGATACATGGCAATGAGGGCTAGCTCATACTGGCACCTTATTGGTTCCCTGCTGCGTCAAAATAACACCTCATTGGCTCTCGGAACAGTCAGTTTCATTGGTCAGTGATCAAAAAATCCACTTTTTGTTACATAAGGCAGTTGTGATTTCCTTTGCTGGTTTTTTGGCCATAACGTTCGATAGAATACAGATATTTCAACACAGTTTATTTCATTGCATTCTGCATTAAAGTATGCATTGAATGATATATAACATGATGGCATTATTCAAAAATACTGAGATTTTACAGTTTCTGCCAGTCACCCCTCCTGAGTGCATTAGCCAGTGCAGCAATGCCACTGCTCACTGAACATGTGGGGCTGCAGCAAGGTTGCATGCATTTGCCCCACTTCTGAGCTCCAGGCATTCTGCTGGTGTGAATATAGAGCCTCTGCAGGCAAGAGGGGGCCGCAGGAGTGCAATTCCCTCATATTGCTGAGGGGTTCCCTGTTTGAGCAAGCTGAGGAGCTTGATTTTGCATCAAGGCTACATCCCAGCTAGAATTCTGGGAGATTTACACAGGAACCCGCCTTCTAATGAATCAGTCCATTGTCCCCTCTAGCTTGGTAATATTGATGCTAACTAGTAGTGACTGTTCAGTTTTGGGAAAAAAAAAATTTCCTACATGGAGATGGTGGGGATTGAACCTTAGATGTGCATGCAACAATGTGCTCTTCCAATGAGTGGTAGCCCCACCTCAAGATTGGCTTGCACTGACTGGCTGTGCAGTCCTATGGGCCTCCTGCACCAGAACTTGCATTCTGGCAGCACAGCACGCTGTAAGGTGAACACAAAATGTGATGCACCATAGTGAACAACCTAGCTGCCATCACAGTGAGGGGCAGTGGTCAGGCAACAGCAACCTCCCTGAAGCCCTTGGTGCTGGTAAGTCAGTGACCAGAGTGGGCTGTGGCAAGAAGGTGGAGGGAATCAGAGTCACAGGGGCATTTCTGGGCAGGGAGGGGAAGGAACCAGGAGGTGGGGCGGAGGTGGATCTGGCTCCAACGGTGAATGCCTGATCTTATTCCCTCTTTTGCAAACCTCTCCTTTTCTCTCCTCTGACATACACCATTAAAATAGTTGGTGTATATCAGAGAGGGCCTATAGCTTGCCTGAGCATCTTTGCCCTCCATGAGCATCTTTTCTATTGGCCTTCTTACAGATCTCACCATCTGAACTAGATGCCTTTAAGAGGGGATTAGACAAATTTCTGGAGGAAAAGTCCATCATGGGTCACAAGTCATGAATGTGCAAGCTCCTGGTTTTAGAGGTAGGCTACCTCAAATTGCCAGATGCGGGGAGGGCACCAGGACACAGGTTGTGTCTGTTGTCTTGTGTGCTCCCTGGAGCATTTGGTGGACCATTGTGAGATACAGGAAGCTGAACTAGATTGGCCTGAACCAGCAGGGCTCTTCTTATGTTCTTAACTTGCTGCTTCCCTCCAACATGATGCCATATGTGATGTACACTTGCAACATTTGTGGTTGGAATCCTTAAAAAAGTAAAATGTAAAGCATCCCATTGAACAATGAAGTTAGGCTAATGAGAGCTCCAAGGGCCCCTTCCCTGATAGGCCTTGTTGCAAAGACACCCCCCTCCCACCTCAGCACAGCCTTTAGATTCCATTTTCTCCACAGGAAACCATATCCCACTGACCAGGTCAAGCTATAATGTTCTGAAATGCAAAATGAAAACTCCCAGTAGCAGGCATTTCATCTGTCACAATCTCCAGGTTTGGAGTCTTCGTATAGACAGCTCAGCACTGTGCTAAAGCATCAAAATATTTTTCCCAAGTTTATGAGGCAACATTGAAGAGTCCTTCTGGGCCCTTTCACTCCCTCCTTTCTCACAGTTCCATCAACAGAATGCCCAGTTCTTTGTTTTGCTCATCAATCCGTCCAGTATTTAGTGTCACATTGTTTTCAAAGGCTGCAGGAGCCAGCACCTCAGAGGGCAGTAGCCACACTAGCAGTCAAGAGTTGCCTGGGGGAGAAGCAAAAGTCACTCACTGTCTCATTCCCTTATAGACCTATGGTGGTGGAGGGGTCTTCGTCTGTCTTTGTCATACTGTCCTGCCTACCAATTTCTTTGCTAAATAGAGGCTATTAAGCACCAGTTGTGGGCATATCTGCACATTAGTTTCCAAAGGTTTGGATGTGAATTCAAATGAGTGTGTGCACCCAGGGCCGGGCAACTCAGTGACAAAGCGACATCACCCCCTGCATTACTGCATCACCCTGTACCTTGGCACTACACCCCCCTTCCAGAATGGCTCCATTTTGGAGCCATTTGGCGGTGAGGGAGGGCAGGTGGCCCAACTTGCAGCACCCTCTGCCTTGAGCGCGAACATTGCACCCACCTACCCATGTGCCACTGCCCTCCCTGACATCCCCGCACAGTGTGTCGCCTAGGACCTGCCCTTCCGGTCACCCAGTTTTTCCACTACTGCTCACTGGAAAATCCCTCATCTGCAAGAGGGATCTGAAGGCCTTAGGAGTGGACCTCAACAGGTGGGAAACCCTGGCCTCTGAGCGGCCCGCTTGGAGGCAGGCTGTGCTGCATGGCCTTTCCCAGTTTGAAGAGACACTTTGCCAACAGTCTGAGGCAAAGAGGCAAAGAAGGAAGGCCCATAGCCAGGGAGACACACCAGGGACAGACTGCACTTGCTCCCGGTGTGGAAGGGATTGTCACTCCCGAATCGGCCTTTTCAGCCACACTAGACGCTGTTCCAGAACCACCTTTCAGAGCACGATACCAGAGTCTTTCGAGACTGAAGGTTGCCAACATGGCTCACTGGAGTGTTGGTAGGGCGCTACTCCCAAAGTCTTGGCAGTCCTCATAACAGAAAGGGATCTATTCATTTTCCAAAAGTCATAAAATCATGGAGTCAGAAGGGACCTACAAGATCAAGTCCAACCCCCTACTCTGGCTAGTATCCCTCAACACAGAGAGTTATATGCTTCTGCTTTTCCTATCCAAATGCAGCACTTTGCACTTATCCCTGTTGAAGTTCATTTTGTTCACATTTGCCCAGTTTTCCATGATTCCATCCATGATTCTAGTCTAGGGCGGTGTTTCTTATAGTACGCTCCTAGGAGCCCTGGGACTCCCTGAGACTCCTTCAGGGGCTCCAGGAGCACACCATGAGTGGTTGCCATCTGCTTGGATCTGTGCTACTCTGTGCATGCACCAGCACTCTGGGCCTCCCCAAGACTCCATGCATGCAACAGTGAGGTTCCCCAATATTCCTTTTAAGAGTGTAAAGGGCTCCAGCAACTGAAATGTTTGAGAACCGCTGCTCTAGGGCAGGGGTGTCCAAACATTTTGGCAGGAGAGCCACATCATCTCTCTGACACTGTGTCAGGGGCCAGGAAAAAAAAAAAGAATTAATTTACATTTAAAATTTGAATAAATTTACATAAATATATACATTAGAGATGGAACTTATATGAATAAATGAAGGTCTTGTAATAGCTCAGGGCCTATAAAAGGTCTTGCACAAAGCAAGGCCAGCCTTTCCTTCACTGCCACTGCTGCATCACAGACATGAAACAGCATGTAGTGGAAGGAGCCCTTGTCCCACAGCTCAGGTGTGAGGTCGAACAGTTGTCTTACATAAGAACATAAGAACAGCCCCACTGGATCAGGCCATAGGCCCGTCTAGTCCAGCTTCCTGTATCTCACAGCGGCCCACCAAATGCCCCAGGGAGCACACCAGATAACAAGAGACCTCATCCTGGTGCCCTCCCCTACATCTGGCATTCTGACATAACCCATTTCTAAAATCAGGAGGTTGCGCATACACATCATGGCTTGTACCCCATAATGGATTTTTCCTCCAGAAACTCGTCCAATCCCTTTTTAAAGGCGTCTAGGCTAGACGCCAGCACCACATCCTGAGGCACGGAGTTCCACAGACCAACCACACGCTGAGTAAAGAAATATTTTCTTTTGTCTGTCCTAACCCGCCCAACACTCAATTTTAGTGGATGTCCCCTGGTTCTGGTATTATGTGAGAGTGTAAAGAGCATCTCCCTATCCACTCTGTCCATTCCCTGCATAATTTTGTATGTCTCAATCATGTCCCCCCTCAGGCGTCTCTTTTCTAGGCTGAAGAGGCCCAAACGCCGTAGCCTTTCCTCATAAGGAAGGTGCCCCAGCCCCGTAATCATCTTAGTCGCTCTCTTTTGCACCTTTTCCATTTCCACTATGTCTTTTTTGAGATGCGGCGACCAGAACTGGACACAATACTCCAGGTGTGGCCTTACCATTGATTTGTACAACGGCATTATAATACTAGCCGTTTTGTTCTCAATACCCTTCCTAATGATCCCAAGCATAGAATTGGCCTTCTTCACTGCCGCCGCACATTGGGTCGACACTTTCATCGACCTGTCCACCACCACCCCAAGATCTCTCTCCTGATCTGTCACAGACAGCTCAGAACCCATCAGCTTATATCTAAAGTTTTGATTTTTTGCCCCAATGTGCATGACTTTACACTTACTGACATTGAAGCGCATCTGCCATTTTGCTGCCCACTCTGCCAGTCTGGAGAGATCCTTCTGGAGCTCCTCACAATCACTTCTGGTCTTCACCACTCGGAAAAGTTTGGTGTCGTCTGCAAACTTAGCCACTTCACTGCTCAACCCTGTCTCCAGGTCATTTATGAAGAGGTTGAAAAGCACTGGTCCCAGGACAGATCCTTGGGGCACACCGCTTTCTTCACGCTGAGAACAGTTGCGTCGGGCCAGCACGGGCTCCAGCAAGTCTCTGGAGGGCCAAAGGCTCATTGGAGACTAGGGGCTTCCCGTGGGCCAGATTGGGAGCCCCCAAGGGCCGCAAGTGGCCCCCAGGCCGGGGTTTGGGCACCCCTGCTCTAGGGTATCAACTGCCTCTCCCAGTTTGGTGTCACAGATTTAATGTGTGAGTGTAAGACTGTGCCTTCCATCCCAGCCTTAAACTGTGGTGTGGTTTGATGGCCTTCTTCCTACTGCAGTAAGGCTCTGGTTGGTGAAATCCTCTGCCCTTGTCCTTGACCTGCTGTAGGGTGGGGGAATCTCCTAGGCCCCACTCTGATTCTGGAAAAGATGGAAAAGTTGCAAGACATCTCTCCCTTTCTTCTTTCCAACTGTCTGGGATATTCTCTGATGCTTCAAAACCAGCAGAATAGGGCAAACTGTGTTTGTGGATCCAACAGTTCTCATGACCTATTGATACCTCTTTAAGCTTGGCCTGTGCCCCTGCCTTGTGAGAAAGAGGAGGAGGAAGACAAAAGAAGCAAATATTACAACCTTCTTCTGCTGTAATGATGATGATGACGACGACTGGATGATGATTTTTCATTGATTGCTCAGTTTCTATGTAAACTGCTTTGTGAACTACTCTGTCGAAAAGCGGCATATAAATATACTTAATAACAAATAAGATTATATTTTTATGTCTTTACCATTGCTTTTGCATACCTTAATTTATGTGAGCTGCCTTCGGAGTCTCTGAAAGGCTGGATAAAACTCTCCAAAACAGATAAACAATAAGCAATGAGCAAAGCTGATTCTCTTCCAGTTTTGATATTTACTTCCACCTGTTTACTGACCAACTAAACACCTGGATGAGGAAGACCCACATAATTGATCCTGTCCATGTGGTTCTGATATTGACCTGCACGATACAGACATGAGAGTTTGTCCTACAGGAAAATAGTTCTCACCTCCTTGGGGAGGGGTTTTTTGTTCTCAGACCATAAGATCTCAGATCTGTATAAGGCAGATCATAGCATCATTTTGTCCTATTATAATGCCACAGATTCTCATTCTCTCCCCCACATCTTCTATGTTACATTAAATTAAACTGTAGAACAGTTGGCATTGATAAACTCCTGACCACTCTCTCTCTCCCCTTCCCCTTTTCCTCTCTTCCCTTTCTCCCTCTTCATTCACATTACATGTGAATGGATGTCATTACATCCATCATGCCCCACGTTTGTCTTTTCGTTTTTCTGGTTTTAGAGAGTCGCTTCATGTGGACCCAGCAAAGTCACAGTTCATTAACTAAGATGTTGATCAATACAATGTGACCTGTTAAAAATGTAACACTGCAAGTTACGTAGAACAGCTCTAAAACATATTTCAGCTGACAACTAAGAGCTTTCGGTTTCAGGGCTCGTAATGGAGAGCTGTAATGATATGTTGCGGGCTGCCCGAGTTCTTAGAAGCCAACAGCGTTATCCAAAGAATCAGTAGATGGAAAGAAATAAACAAATATTGGGGGAATTACTACAGGAAATGGCATCTTGGTGGAATTTCGTTGCGTACAGGTTGTATATTAAACCAGAAATATTGTCACAGAGACAGACACAGTGGTTGATCTGGCTTTGAACATGAAAGTTCAGGTGCCATTTGTTAAGGGCAAAAATAAATGAAGCAACAATACTTTCCTTTAGAGCAGTGTTTCTCAAACTGTGGGTCAGGACCCACTAGGTGGGTTGTGAACCCATTTCAGGTGGGTCCCCATTCATTTCCATATTTATTTTTAATAAATTAGACTTGATGCTCCCATGGTATGTGACTGCATTTGGAGAAATGTTACAGATCTATACTTTTAACATGCTACTATGTATCTTATTTTAACAATGATAGTCAATGGGACTTACTCGTGGGTAAGTGGGGGTAGGATTGTTAAAAATGTTCCTGCTTGATGATGTCACTTCCGGTCATGACATCACTTCCAGTGGGTCCTGACAGATTCTCATTCTAAAAAGTGGGTCCCAGTACTAAACCACTGCTTTAGAGGTCCAGTGTGGAGAAACACATGCAGTTAGCAGACTCAAAAGTGTGCAGAGCCTTATACCAAAGAATCCTAAGCATGGGATTTACCCAAAACAGTTAAAGTAACATCTGATTTGACCTTTGCGTTAAAATCATAGGGGCAGCTCAGGTGATGGAAGCAGTTATGAGGTAGAGCACAGTTGCAGACATTATTTTTTTCCTGATGAAGGGTCTGTGCCTTGAACAGCTGTTCAGCACAGCAGGGAGATATTCAGTGGGGATACCTTTCTTAATTGTTGTACCCCTATGGTAGGGAAAGCTGCACCTGCTTAATTTTTGAATGTCATGCCACTGTTAATAACAAGACGCTACTAGAAGAAAATCACCATAGTGTGGGTTATATTATAGCACAGGGTTCATTTATGTGAAAACTCCAGGAGGCCACAGACAAGGGTTATTTGCAGAGTAAAGCCCTTTAGCACTGCTGAGGCATCACTTTTCTGGAATGACTTGGAAGTGGAATTAAAATGGAGGTTCCGCCTATCATTTGATCATGTGCTATATTAACAAGCAGTGTGATACCCCATGGACAAAATCCTTCCGTAATGTCTATTCACAAGTTCCATTCAGCAAAGGACCCTGGCAACTTCAAACAGAATTTTGTTCTCCTCAAATTCAACCTGCTTTGCTGCTTCCTGTTTATTCTGGCTACTCACTAAGCCCCAAGAACAGGAAGCAATAAAAGAGCTGAACCTCAAAAAAGGATGTGTCAAAGTTGAAGTCATAGGAGCCAGCAGTGAACCTACCCAGCTTCGCACCCCAAGACAAAGGTCTGCGATGGCACCCTCTATGGGCTCTCGGTGTCCCCTCACACGAAAATCCACCCACCCTACTCCCCTGAGGCTCACAGAGCCTCGCGCAACCCAAGGCTGCATCAGGGAAGCCTCTCTGAGGTTCCCCAATGCTATAAACTGTACTTCCAGAAAACCGGAAGCAGAGTTTCCAACCCTGTCGGGAGCTTCAGAGACGTTTCTGCAGGGTCCTACAGCCTCGCGCCCGGGGCATTTGCCCCATCAAACCCAATGGTAGGCCTGCAACTGATAGGAGCCCTGGAAAATCATAATGTGCGTCTATTCACAACTGACAGGCTGAAGCTGAAACTTGGTGGATGGCGACGGGGAAAGAGGATGGGTGGATTGGGTCTGGGAAGGGGGTGGGTTCACCAGCCGCAGTGGCTGCCAAATTCTAACCCCCTTTCTGGACCTGATCCCACTGCGCTATTTACCTGTTTAGCTTGTGCAGGTCTGAGTAGGCTCCCCCACACTGCTGACGCTTATCTCTGGGTAAGGAAACAATTGTTCCTTTACCCTCCTGAAGACTGCAGCAGTAGCCATTACTATGCCTCTGCATCGGAGGACTAATAGAATTTTAGTCTCTAAACTGCATGGGAGGAGACCTGAGATAAACCCAAGGCCTCCAATCAGATGGACTCCCCTATCTATCAGCTACTCAAACAGCTAGGGAGCCTGAGGCCCACTCTGAGCATCTGCTGTGAAAGTTAGGAGGGGATATTTGGTCCCCTCCCTACCACTGCAAGTATGTGAAGCGATTTTATGGCTTACCAAGGTACTCACTCCTTGCCTGTATTATCATTATCATTATCATTATCATTATCATTATATTTAATTTATTTAATAAATATTATTATTATAATTATTATTATTATCATCATCATCATTATCATTATATTTAATTTATTTAATAAATATTATTATTATTATTAATAATAATAATAATAATAATAATAATAATAATAATAATAATAATAATAAAACTTTATTTTTATCCCGCCCTTCTCCCCAAAGGGACCCAGGGTGGCTTACAACATATTAAAAAAACAAATTAAAATAGTCCGAGTTCAAGCTACAGAGAAGTGCAACTTCATCATGGTCTTTCACTGTGGTTGGATTCTTGGTGTTTCCCCTGCTGCTGCTTCCCCCAGGAGAAGAATTCTCTTCCTCCTTCCCTTTCACTACTATAAAACCCCTGGTTTTTCAGCCCAAATTCTTCCTGGTTACCCCTCCTGATCTCCCCATATCCTACTCCCCTGCTTTTTCCTCTCCTTTGCTTGTGCCATTACATGCTCCCTTTCCCTGGTAAACAGGGAATCTTCTTCTTCTACCTAGAAACTGCTTACACTGAAGGCTAGTTGTGCAAAGGGCTGGTGAATATGTTGCATTACATCTTATTTTTGATTCTCCTTCCCCATAAGAAGAGTGAGGTATAAATAAATAATAAATAGAAAGGCTCTTCACTGCTTCCTTTGTTTACTCTCCACAACTTATTGTTGCACTCAGTGACATGCTATTATTGTCACTCTAGATGGTTTTAGATTATGGATGTGGGTAGATGCTCCAGTGATGTGCATTATACATTGACTAGCTGATTACCCTGAATGAAAGGCATAGGATGTAATTTACTCAAGGGGTTTTGCAATGACATTCTTAAGAGTGAGCCCACCGAGTGAAATCAACCACGCATTCACTTTAGGACCATCTATTGTTATATATTATATATAATCTTTTAAAAAAAAAAATCTTAACAGACTTGTCTTATGTGTTGCAGAAGGGCTAAAGAAAACATTGCACCAACATCCAAGGTCTTGCCAGCTGCGATGTTCTATTCCAAGAAGACTTGAGGGCTGAGTCAGCCTCATGATGAAGGAACTGGCACTGTTTGCTTGCCTCTAACCTCCAGTGTATTCTCTGGGTGGCTGTAAAAATGAGTTCTAGACCACAGAGGAGGAAGACAGTATCAGCTTTACTTTAGCCCTGGATTCAGACAAATGGGAGCTAAAATAGCATGACCAACAAATAGGAATGTTCCATGAAAGACGGATTCAGCCAAACAAGAGCCTAGAATTCAGATTCTTCATTTATGACCATCGTGCTCCGCATTGATCCTGCCAGTTTGTATTTGATTTTGCTCCACTCTTCTAGCTTCCACTCTTGTGATTGTTTCATTGTATTTTAGCCTTGTTTGCCTGTTTATACTGTATGTAATTGACATTTCTTTTGCTGAGTGCTTTGAATGTGGCAAAAAGAAATAGTAAGGTATAAATAATGAATAGAAAGGCTCTTGAGAATGGATGATGGCCGGACCCCAAAGGATCTCCTCTATGGAGAACTCGTGCAAGGAAAGCGCCCTACAGGTAGACCACAGCTGCGATACAAGGACATCTGCAAGAGGGATCTGAAGGCCTTAGGAGTGGACCTCAACAGGTGGGAAACCCTGGCCTCTGAGTGGCCCGCTTGGAGGCAGGCTGTGCAGCATGGCCTTTCCCAGTTTGAAGAGATACTTGGCCAACAGTCTGAGGCTAAGAGGCAAAGAAGGAAGGCCCATAGCCAGGGAGACAGACCAGGGACAGACTGCACTTGCTCCCGGTGTGGAAGGGATTGTCACTCCCGAATCGGCCTTTTCAGCCACACTAGACACTGTTCCAGAACCACCTTTCAGAGCGTGATACCATAGTCTTCCAAGATTGAAGGTTGCCAACAAACATCACTGCTTCCTTTGAGGGGGGGGGGGGCTTGCAACCAAAAACTCTTCACGTGGCTACTAGAACAAAAAAAGAGTGGGGGGAGAAATGCTGATGAGGCCAGGCTTCCCTGTGGAGAAGCCATGCTGATTGTACCCCAACAAGTCTTGTAACTTTGGGTACTTTGTGTAACAATACTGGGCAGATTCAAATGATACTCGATTGCCTGAATCAGCTAAATGGCATGCATGCTTACAGGGTGGACATGGTTTTGGCCCTGGTCCCTCTCCTTTTGGGGCTTTTCCTATAATTATGTGGGAGGTGGGTTTCAACCTAACTACCCCCCTACGTGCACTGAATAGTTATCAACCCATGAAGGTAATCCAATTACAGAGGAAGAGAGAGTAATCCATGAGCATGAGTATGATCCATGTGTTACGTGAAAATCCCCTGTTTCCTTTTAAGTTGTGATTTTTACATCTGGTTATGTTATTATGGACTAAAATATCATACAGGCCAAGCAAATAGGCCCGATTTCCAAAACCCTGGTAAAAGTCACAAGTTTACACAACCTCTTCCTCTCCATGCACACAGCAACAAAGTCTAAAGCATTGTATTGTTTTAAGAAAGGGTCTCCTGATCCAATCACTGTTATGCAAACCCATTAAACCTCAACACACAGGACAATCAAGTCAAGTCAAGCTCATGGTGAGGACAAGGAGTCTGGCATAGCTAGTATTGTTTAAATGTTTCCTATTGTTGTAGCTTAATCACCGTATACAGATTTGAACAGCCAGATACGCCCCCCCCCCTCTAGAAGGCCAGCCTTTGCTGATAGCTGACTCCTTGATCATCCTGTTTTTCTTTTATGCTCCATGTGTTCCACTGTGTGTAGTGAGCACGCGCATCCAGGAGGCCACATCCGGGTCATTCAGGTCAACAAAAACCCTTAAAAGAGAAAGGCTGCCATGTGCTCCCTCGCTCTCTCTGGCTGCCCTCCAAGGCAAAGGTCCTTCCACAGGACTCTTACCCCCTCCCATCCAACTGCTCCTCAGGACAGGTAACTATATCTTGCATCTGGAACCTTTTCCCTTCTTCCCCCCCCCTTTTCTCCCCTTCTCTACCCATCTTTAGTCAGCAACTGGGTTATGCAGACCAGGGACCCCTAAAATCCTTCCCTAAAATCTATCCTTTTCTGATCTCCTCGGAATGCACCAAATACACTCCACCCGCAACCACCATGAAAGTTAGGTACACTGTATCCAAGTACTAGGATTCAAGTAGACATATACTTACCATTTTTCCATGTGCATTATGTATACCTATGTGTTTTTGCAATAAAAATATAATCCTATTGAAAGTTATCTTTCTCCCAGTCTCTGTTCAAGCTAAAAAGGAATTTCTTTGCATTATGCTGTCTTGTTATCTAGCCTGCGATCCTGAAGTTTCCAAAAGGGTAATATAATAATTCCCCTTAAATCATAACAGCCCTTTTTGGTAACACATGGGACATCTCTTATTCTGTGAATGCTGTTCAGGAGACATAGTTCCATTCAAACCAACCCAACAGTTTAGAGACCATGAACTATATGAAAGCAGCCATATTAAATTCTTAACAATCTGAACAATGACAACTTGCGCCCCATTTATATAGATTCAATACTAACCATTTTGGTTCATTTTTTTAACAGCTTGCTTTGAAATGTCAAACATGTGAAAAGAGCTAGTCTTTAAATAAACTTGTTTTCTCCCCAAAAATCAATCTCACCAGGTGAATTTTATTGCCGCACCCTGTCTTTACATCCTGTGGAGCTCATTTATGTCAAAAGAGAGCCAAGCTGCCAGCTGACTTGCCCTTCTGAATATTTATTAGCCATCAATGCCTTCACTTTTCCCCTTACCACGTCCCTAAACTGACATGGGCCCCCTATAAAACCATCTCCTAATTGGCATAGCCGCACATCACTCTTCCCACTTATTAGACTCTTAGTTTTATCACCACATTCCGCTGCCGGGAGTGATCTACAGCCTGGGGAGAATTAGTTCAGCAGCTCAAGCAAGGAATGTTTACGGGTCTAAGTGGTTCATTTGGCAGGGCCCAGCAACTGGACCATAAATGGCGCTAAAGTGTCATCACTTTGCAAGTTGTCACTCAGCCAATGCTGAGAACACAAACTACAGTTGCATAAAAAGGGAATGGCCATTTATGATGTGCCTTCCAGGGTTGGCCTTAGGAGCTGCAGGGCCCCAAGGTCACAGCTAAAGTCTGTAGAATCTTGGAGATGTAAATAAGATTTATTATACATTTTATGTCAGTATGGTGGAATTGAAAGCAAACAAAGTATGCACTTAAAAAGTGCAAGTGAGTTAGTAGACCAAATGGATCTAAGCACAATTTAATATAAAATTGCACAAATGAAAGCCTATAAAGTAAACAAACAAAATGTGTAGATTATTCTGACATGTAAATAGTTACAAATAGTAAGTTGTTTTAGTGACTGTGAAATGACTTAGTAAAATTATTATTTTTATTTTTTGTTTAGAAAAAAAATTCAAAAAGTAGATTACCCTAGTGCAGGGTCCTCTTAGGTGAGGGCCCAATTCTGTGTACGTTCTGTGTATACCGATTGTACAACATAACCAGTAAAGAGCCTTCTGGCAAATTGTGGCTGGCCTCCCCTTCATCCCAGGAAGGGATTGCCACACCTTGGCAATGGTGTATAGTATGTCTCTAGACAAGGCTCAGCAGGGATGTGAGTTTGATGGATTTATTGCAACAGAAAACAAAATCCTGTTTGGGATTGTAAACACTAAAAGAACTCGTGTCGCCTTAAAACATGTAAGCCTACTGCAGTCACTCCCTTACTTGGAGTTGATCTGCTCCCCATCCTGTTAAGAGGAGTCTTTGCATAACTACTCTTGGATGTTCTGGGGTGAGTGGGGGGGGGGGTATCACACAGCCCAGTTAATTTGTCAGGCCAGTTGGGATCTGGGGTTCTGGTTGGCCATCTAAATCTCCCTGGGGTCTGCCTTTTACTTACCTGGTATTCAGCTCTGCCTTACCTCAGTTTTTGGTGGACAAATCTCTCCTGTCGCAGTGGCATCGCTAGAGGGGTGTGGGGTGTGTGGGCTGCACCAGGTGACACGCACTGGGGGGGTGACGCACACTGGGGAGGGTGAAGCGCTAAAATTGCGGTGGTTAGGAGTGACTCCATCGTATTATATACAGTTGGATGCAGAATTTCAAGCAGAATGCGATGCAAAAAAAAACAAAAGAGTGAAATATCTCTTTTCTATCAAAAGTTATGGCCAAAAAGCCGGAGAACAAAAAATGCATGGATCCCTATGGAAAGTGAAAGTGAGCCATATCGCGTGTTTATTCGCGAGTAGGCAAACGTGCCTTAGTCCATCAGAAAGGGCAGGCCGAGAGGAATCCAATGACACCAGAATGGTCCTGATCCAATGAATGCAGCCCCCAAAAACACCTGAGAAGGAAGTCCCTCCCTCCAAGTAGATGAATGTATTGAGTCCTATGGAAAGCGAAACTAAGCCTCATGGCCGCGTTTACTCACAAGTAAGTAAATGTGCATTGACTGGTGTGGAAGATCAGGTGAACGAGAGTGCAAGGCTACCACGATGGTCCTGATCTGATGGAACTGGAGCTCAACAAATACTCCAGAAGGCAACCTTCCCCCCCCCCCCCACTAAAAAGGATCAAAACAGAGGCTTCAGCTGATAAGGTGAACCTTTCTGAGACTTGCAAAGCCAGGTGAATCCTGACAGTGATCTGGTTTAAATAGAACTTAAATTGAACTGGGTACTGGGTAGAGCTGAAAACCTTACTGGTTTTGGAGGGGGGGGGTGTTATTGCAGGCAGGCTGCAGAGGAAATTCACTTGGTGGAAAAGGGCTGGCTTCTGCTTATTTAATCATTTGTTTTACTTTAATTATTTATACTGATTTATTTTAATTTGCCTGATGATGTCACTGCCACCATGACATCACTTCTGGTGGATCTTGGAGAGATTGTCATTCTAAAAAGTGAGTCCCAGTGCTAAAAGTTTGAGAACTGCTGCAATAAGGTGTTAGTAAGTTGACACCCAGGGGTGTGTGTGTGTGTGACACCACTAGTGACCAAAATCACTAAAATCAAAATTTGGAAGTATAATACCAGCAGGTCATATATCAATCAATGCGTAATTTCATGCAGAATGTGTTCTATCTTTGTCTATCAAAAGGTACAGCCAAAAAACCAGTGGGGGCGGAGTGATGGTTCATCACCACGCCCACCACCTGGGGTGCTGCCCCGCCCACTGCATGGGGGGGGTGACGCGCTGCCATTGTTTCCTTTACCCTTTTACCTTTCTTTTCTCTATCTACCTTCTTCCATTTCCACTTCTCCTCAGACATCCTCCTACTCCTTCTTCCTTGGTGATGACATCCTCACTGAGCATCTCCAGAGCAGTTCAGAGTGAGCCTAGGTGATGCAAAGCTCATGTGGAGATCCGCAGTCCTTCACATAAATGCACATCTAAACACACAGGTCTGCAGCCATCATGTGTAGTTTGGCCCTGAATAAGTGATAAGGCTGTATTCACACAGCATATCAGAAGAAAACTGAGTGAAAATTATTCACTTCCACCATATAATTTCAGCTCTAATATAGGACTTCACAGTAGATCAAAATTCTATGTCTCTCTGAGGGATCTTATTTTTATATACATGTTAATTTTTATTAGGAAGCATCTGATGGCCTGAAGGATTTTTCTTTGTTTTTTCCCTGTTAAAAAAGCAACCCAGAAACTCAACACTTAACTCTGTTACATTTTCTTCTAGTTAATAAAACATTACTGGCTTTTTGTCTCCAGTTATTGACTGGCAAATTAAGGAGATGCCTGTTAGCTCTATCTTAATTAGTAGCTTATTAGAATCTAAATCTCACACAGAGTCTTTGTCAGGTTTAATATATTTGTGCATCTCTATTCAAGTGGCAATCAGGAAAATATCACCCTATAGACCCAATTTGTTGTTGAAAACAGAGCTTCGCACTGTAGTGATGCTACAATCTGGGATCAGGTACATAAGAAAACAACAACAGCCCCACTGGATCAGGCCATAGGCCCATCTAGTGCAGCTTCCTGTATTTCACAGTGACCCACTATTACCTGACTTGAAAAGGTACATTCCACAGCAGGTTCCTCAGAGGTGGGTGAAACACAATGGACCAGAAAAGAGCAAAAAAAGACACAACCACCAAAACAGAGGATGTCACCATTCAGTCTGACCAAAAAGGCAACCTTAAGTCTGATAGCTAGTCTACCTAGCTATCAGAGGTGCCCAGGTCAAAGGGAACCTATGACGCTAGGTCCTCAGCACTGCATAAGAATTTTATTATTTTAGTATTGTAGTTTAGTTTGATTTTTTTTTCTGTAAACACTTTGTGAACTTTTTTGTTGAAAAGCAGTATATAAATACTGATGATGATTTATGAATATTTTGTAAACCACCTTATGTATTTGCTTCGGTAAGGGAAAGGTAGGGTATAAATCCTTTAATTACATATCTTCCAACCCAATTCTATTGAAGGCCGATGGCAGTGGATCTTGTGATCATTGCAATACATTCTGAGCAGGCATCATAAAAGCTGCACTAGCTATCACACACTGCGGTGCCACCAGTGCAAATGGCTGGAGGCTCTGTGCACACAATAGCAGCTCACCCAACCCACATTGGAGCAGGTAAGGTGGCAACAGGGGCAATTTGGGGGAGGATTGTGGCAGGGAGTGGGTTGAACTGGGGGGGGTATAGATCTCAGTACCATCTGTGCCTTCCAAGATCCTACCCCCTTTTCCTGGCCTGACACCTCCCACCCCGAGGCACCTTGGACTTACACCAACTCAATAGCTGGTGCAGGTCTGAAGAGATCCATTGGCTTCCAGGCAGCTTACAAAGAGATCAATAAAAATGATTTTTACTTACTTCTCCTTGGCTGTCTTGTTGCCACTCTCCCTCATAACATGTAGCATGCAGGCCACTGGTGCACGATAGGATTGGGCTGCCAGAGATATATTGGTACATACAATCAACAAATATATTTAAAAGATATCAAAACACTATATGTAAGGAAAGTAGCAAAATCAACAAACAAAAAAGGATCACAGGAAAGGAAATTCAGACATTCCAAATAATTTCAAGAGCAATCATGTCTATCCAGGACATTAAATATGTTACAAAGAAAACACTCATTCATTTGAAACATACCCTTTTCCATCTTAGGGGGCAGGTTGACTGAATCAATGCAGAACCCAATCTTATTCTTTTACTCCTCCCCACCATTGCAGTGACACCAAACCGGTGAGCACTGCATCCATGGTTGGGGGTGGGTGGGCCAGGAGTCTTCAGCAGTGAAAGGGGATTGTAAAATCCCCTTACCCCTGCATAAGCCTCCCAACCTGCAATGGGTCTCCTTGGACCTGCACTAGCAAGTTTCCTACAGGGTAGGATGACTGCTGCCGGAAGGGATAAGGTTCATCGCGGGATTCTCCGACAGCCTCCCCACTCCCTGTTACCAGGGGCTAGGAGAGGGGGTTAAAGGGGGCAATTTGTACCTGGGCCCAGGGTCAGAAAAGGGGCCTAGGAGTCAAAGGAGGGGGCCCAGAAAGTTCCTGGGATCTGACATTATCCTATCTCACCTGAATTCGCTGCCTGCACATGATGCTGGGGCACAACCATGGATATGCAGTGGCAACTGCTGCTGCAAGCCATACACACCAGGCCCAGGAATGCATCTGTGACCCTCCTTAACACAGTGTCAAATCTGGGAGGAAACTGGCCTGGTGTAGTAGCTCTTCAGCTTGTGGATCCAGTAACCATGAAGCAGTGGCTAGGAGCTCAGGGACCCAGCTGCGGGGCTGCAGAAGTTCATTTTGGTGCACACAGGACACTTCCCATCTTAGTTGGAGTCTAAATACAATGATGCTAATGTCAGCAATGGATTTTCTATATTTCAAAGATTTTAGAGAGACTTGAGTGTTTGGTTTTCCATATTACTTTATTTAAATGCCAGTGCCACATGGTAGGGTGAACCTGAGCTCCGCATCAAGAAGACTGGTACACCTGGACTCCAAAGACTATTCTGGGCCCAAAAGAAACTTTGTACCCCCTGATAAAATTCCTCTCAGAGGCCCTGCCTGTTACACCTCCCTCCCTGCCTGGTGCTTCCCACCTCCCCCTCTCATCTCTCCCATCATCTTACCTTCTCTGAGGAGCTGGGATTCCTTCGCTGGCAGAGGTAGGATGGCTGACTCACATGCCATTGGAGCACCTTACAGGCACTGGCTGCTTTAAGGCAGGCAATCAGCATTATCATAGGAGCCCTGCCACCTTTGGGCAGTGAGGTGAAGATTGGGCTAGCAGTCTGGTATACTCCCTTTGCAGATTCTACTGCATATACAGGAGATTGTATATCAAAACATGCCATTCTTTATCACTTCGTGGGTGCACACAACTTTTCTGGTCCCCTTAATCCAAAAGGAAATTAGTTCCCAGACTGAAAATGAAGTAGGTAGCAGTTCAAAAAACATTATGCTGAAATAAATGTGTTGAACTGCAAAGAGGTTCGCAGCCAAACTGGAACTATCCAAATTTTGTTAAGGAGATACAGAACTATAAGGGGAGAATCTCCTTTCAAGACGGCTTCTGACACAGTGCCTGGTAAACATGCCACCAGCTCACATCTCAGCCCCATTTCATGTCAGGCTGTTTTGACTTGACAACTGGAGTAGAAGAATGCAAGTGATATGAATATTTTGAATGTCTGCGGTTCAGTGTGCTCTGGTTTTAATTAAAAGAAATGCAAACTGGGTTGCAATAGGATCTGATAACCCACTTGTAGTACAATCAGCAGAGAGAATGGCAAAGGTTTCAGAGTGAAGCTGAAATGAACACAAAGCACTTGCAATGGATTTTGGGAGCCCATCATTAGTTCCCTTCCTGGTTTAAAACAAAAACAACTGCTAAATTGTGAGCGTCTTCCTACGGGCTTTATGACCACATTCCTCAAATTTAGTTTTTCCTGATGTTTAGTTTTTCTTCATAGTTAACTCGCCCTTAACTACAAAGGGCATTGTCAAAGGATTAAAATGCTACCTAAAAACTAAAACTACCAGAAGCAAAGATGTAAATGCTCCAGAAACACACAGATAATAGGCCTAGAACTGTAGCAATGGTCTCGCTGACTTTACAACTATGCGCACACAGGAACATAAAGATGCAGCCATAAACTGTACAAGCACATTTTTACTAGCTTGAGAGGGTCATAGGCCATGAAGGGCACAATCCTAATCTGCACCGGTATAGCCAAGCTGCTGTGGCCTGCACTGTTTCCAATGCAGATTAGGAGCAGGCTGGAGGTCAGGATAAGGAGATATTTTCCCCCTTACCCCATGTAACACCCCAGTCTAACCTATGAGGTTACTTGGACTTGCGCCAAGTATTTAGCTGGCGCAAATCCTAGCAAACCGTGTCGGAATCCGAGGCTCAGGAGTGGAGGTTAGGATAGGTGTGCATCACTGCCGTTGATCCTTCCCCCTCCCGGGCCCAATCCTCCCCAGCCAAGAAACACGCCCACCCCCTCCCAGAATGCCCTCCTGCTATCCTCTCCTACCCCTTGTGCCGCCCAGAGCAAACCTACCTGTGTTGGCCGGCACAGGATTGGGATCTGGCACCAGCAGTTTGGTGCACATTCTTGTGCCAGTGCCTGGCTCTCGAGTCAGCGCAAATGTGCCTTATGGCATGTTTGTGACACTCAGGAGCTGGTGCAGGAGGCCTGCACCGGCATTATAGGATTGGGCTGTAAGAAACCCATCATAGTGTGGAATTTCTAGAACCTTATTTGGATCTAACATGGGGGTCCTACTCACCCCTATCTTAATAGGCAACCAACAGGACTGGACACCCTGCTAGTCTGGAAAAGAATAGGATATTTGCTTTTTAAAAAATATTTTTAAGTGATACCAGAAGCGATACCAGACCATGAAAGATCCATCTGAAATGTTGTGCGGTTCTTGAAAGATATAATAATAATAATAATAATAATAATAATAATAATAATAATAATAATAATAATAATAATAATAATAATACAGGTATTTATATACCGCCTTTCTTGGTCGTCAGATTTCTCCTCAGTCTTTATTCAAGGCGGTTTACATAGGCAGGCAATTTAAATCCCAGTAGGGATTTTTACAATTGAAAGAAGGTTCTATCTTCCAAGAACCACAACATTCAGATATTTCTTTCTGATCTGGTTTCACATTCTGCTCAGAACAGATGGAATAACTCAGCTCAGCTTGTCAGCTGCTTCAAGGTCGCACGGCGCCTGTGGCCTTGAACTGGTGACCTGCGGGTCTTATCTTCCGGCAAACGGAGGCTCTACCCTCTAGACCAGACCTCCTGCCCTGAACCTTAAAAATCCCCTCGGGGTTTAGAGATAGCCTACCTATGTGAACCACCTTGAATAAAGTCAGAGGAGTAATCCGATGAACCAGAAAGGCGGTATATAAATACCAGTATTATTGTTAGTAGTAGTAGTAGTAGTAGTAGTAGTAGTAGTAGTAGTAAAAAATGATTTTCTTTTCAGAAAACAAGCAGCCTAGTTTTGCCAATTCCAAAGGGTCTGTCCTCTTTTTTTTTTAGTGCTTAAAATTTTTTCCCCATGATTGTCTATGGGGAAAATTTTTGTTCCAGATAAGGAAATGACTATGCGTGTGGAGGTATGAATGCATGAATACTAGCACTTTGTCACAAAATGTTAGGAAAAGGCAGTTCAAAATATAAAAGTCTTTTAAAGTTCTCCTGTGCTTCAGAGCTAAGATACCCAAGCTCAAGTCCTTATCCAGACCACTTGGAAAACTATTACAAGAGATAACTTTGGCCGCCCTATCACAAAGAGCAAATATCTCTCTGACAGATGGATTAGATAAAGGTGAGAATGTGCATTCTTCAAAAGGCAGCTTGTAAATAAGTGACTGAAGGAAACCTGGAGTGTGAACTTTCAGTTCCTTGGATAAATATCAGCATTTAAACCACCACAAATAAAAAGTTGAAGATAGTGACCCAGCTCTAAACCTATATATACTTTGAAGTCTAGAAACAATGGATTAAATAAAGTGGAGGATAACTACACTAGAAGCAGTTGTCATTTTCGTCAAGGGCCTACTAGGTGTTGGCCTATCAACTTCCTGTCCCAATTCAGCCCTGCAATCCCTGAATTGGATAAATACACAGTATTAATGCATGGATTCCACCTGATTTTCTGTTCTTATGCTTCAGGGACGGTTTCTATATACATCCTTATCTTAACCTTATCAATGACTTTCCCGCAGCTTCTTCATCACCCATAACATCTCTTTAATCTGGAGGAAACCCAGTTTTGCTTCTGGCTATGCATGCCAAGGAGCAATCTTGCTAAGGGTCTGTGTCAATTATGCATTCCAGTGATTCACTATGCCTGTGATAGGACTGTGGAGAGAACCAGCTAATTCCTGCAGAACATTCTGGAATCCTGTAGAATCAATTTCAGGGGCATGGACAATCTTCAGAAGTCTGTCGTCCACCCCTGGAGAAGTTTTGCACCCCTGAGGTCCATATCCCAAAGTAATGATGGGACCATGACAATAACATATTAGGTATTGCCCCCAAGCCCGTTACTCGCACACAAACCCTTGCATGTGGCACAGGCAACTCAGTCAGCACAAACTGTGGATGTCACACCGTCATGAGCAACAGCTCTGAACCCTATTTAAAGAATGGAATGGTGGGCATCAGTTCTGTTCATTTCAATCAGACTTTGATGTGCCTAACTTTTCTTGATCATAGACTCTATGATCATATGAAGTTGCTGTTTGTCAGTGTGCTTGCTCAGCTCTTGCTTTTCTACCCTTGCACACACCATCCTTTTGTTCCTTTATTAGCCTGATAAGTGCTGTGTATTCATCAAGCCTCCTTGACTTCATCTTGAGCTTCTCAGTATCTCAGGCAGCCTCTATCTGACAGATAAAAGCTTGATAGATGGCTCTCTTTGCTTAAAAAATAGCCCCTTTTTATTCAAATGAAGTACTCTCCCAGCGACAATTTATCTAAGAGTACAGCAAAGACCATTATTTAATATTATCGAGCATATTCCTTTCCATTAGGGCAACACCTTATTGTGGTGTCGGAACTGATAAGCTGCCTAACCTTCCGGATCCTAGCACACAGCTGTGCCCTGCGAGAGTCAATAAAGGCCTGCTTGGATTGGTGGGACAAATGCTTCCACCTCACCCCATTACAGTCTTGTGGGGATAATGATGAATGTCTTGCCACAGTCAGGAGCGTTTCATCAACATTCTCCCTCACTTGGGAGATGCAGCCCTGATGCACATCACAAGCCAGCAAGCCCCTGGTAATTAGCCGGAGTTGCTTTAAGATCTTTAATCTAGAACGTATTAATGAAGGCACTGTTCAAACATCATGTTTACCTCATGGCAAGGAATTGCGCTAAGATACTCAAGTAAGCGCATGCATTGATTTGTTGCGGTTATTGGAGCCCCCACTTAATCTTATGCTGTGGTTGGTTGTGAAAAATGTTTATTCCCACACATGGGTTCCAAAATAATGTCCCACAGTGCACTGGTCAGCCTTAGAGGGCTGTTACATTTTAAAAAAACAAACGAACTTTGCTCTAGGAATTTGGCAGGTGCCTGAGGCATAGAAACAGAGAAGAACTGAAGGGGAAAGTTTACTAGCCTGTCAAGAAGATGAGTTGTGACCTCGCCATATCCTTGACATCTGGTTTTCCTCATGAGGGATTTTTTTGGTAAGGAGATAAAGTGAGCCCCTGTTGTCAGACAGCTCACCCCCTTTGTGAGAACCAGGCCTCAGAACCAGGCACACAGATATGAGCTTAGGATCACATGGGTAAAATTGGCACATGCGATTTTCACAAGCCACACATCAATGCTGTTGATCTTCAGTAGCCTACATGGCAGAGCAAGAGAACTGTGGAGGACCTCCTAGGTGACACAGTGTTGCGTGAGCCCTCTGGGTAAGACTGGCCTAATGAAAAGATCAACTGAAGTGTGCACTTCAAGTGGTGAATTGGAAAGAAAGATGAAGTTATGGGAGTTCCTGCACCTCACATCTGCCCACACTGCCCCACTAACCCTCTTGAATTGGCACCCCATTGAGAGTGATCAGCAAGAGGATGAGAACAGTGGCAGCCTACCACAGCACCACTTGATGGGGGGAAAAAAACTACTATAGCCACCACTGCCACTCCCTTGCCCTCCTCCTCGCCACCTGGATGCTAAGGAAAGTAATTGGGTGAGCAAGGAGAGGCAGAATGTGGCAATCCAAAGCCCACTCTGTTTCCTTCCCTTCAGCTCCAGCAGAAGGAGATGACACCATTGCCAAAAGCAAGGAGACAATGGTGCGTTCTAGATGGCCACACTCTGCCTTGCCTCACCTTGCCTTGCCTATTCAGCTGCTATCTTAAGCAACTATGTGGGTGAGGAGGAGAAGCAGCAACAGGAATGGGAGAGTATGCAAGAGGTTTCATTCATTCATTCATTCATTCATTCAGGGGTGCATAGCAGGGATAGTTCAGGCAGCAGCTCCACCCAGGCCACTTCTGCATCTGCACTGTGCAGTAAGTCCTCCTTTGGGATCTCCCTTCTTCAGTCCATGTGTCAACAGGTCAGTTAGCCAAGACGGCAGTCCATTAAGCCAGCAAGTCTCCCCTCTCTCCTCCACTCTCTCTCCAGCTACAACCCACAAACTCTCCCTGCATCAGGTGCTGCTTATATCCCTGGAGACCTCATTGCCTCTAGTGGCTGCAGCTGTACAGCACACCCTCTGCTGAAAGCCCAGGCCTTAACCCTGTACTCCCCAGAGCAAAGGGCCACTGCTGACACCACATCCTATCTCCTCACCGTATCTTCCACAATTCCAATACACACTCTTGGGCTCTGTGGTAGTGTTTCCAGAAGGACTAGCATAGAATAAATAAGTACCTGATTCTATGTCATGATTACCAGATAAGAACTTCTGCCTTATCCAAAGCTTGCCATGAGAGGTTAGGGAACATCCACCCTTTTTACTACTTTGATTACAGGCGTCATGGTGATCTTATCTAACTTCCCCTTGTGATGCAGGCATGCCAAGGGAGCACATGCTGCATCCTGGGGGGCGGGGCAGTTGCAGATGTCTCCTTGGGATAAGGCAGGGGTGTCCAAAGTTTTTGGCAGAAGGGCCGCATCAGCTCTCTGACACTGTGTCGGGGGCCGGGGAAAAAAAAGAATTAATTTACATTTAAAATTTGAATAAATTTACATAAGTTTACATAAATGAATATATTAAAGATGAACTTATATGAATGAATGAAGGTCTTGCAATAGCTCAATGCCTATAAAAGGCCTTGTACAAAGCAAGGCTGACCTTTCCTTTGCTGCCACTGCTGCGTCACAGATGTGAAAGAGCAAGCAGTGAAGGGAGCTCTCATCCCACAGCTCACACGAGAGGTCAAACAGTCACCCTCACGCTGAGAGAAGTTGTGTTGGGCCAGTGCAGGCTTCAACAAATCTCCAGAGGGCCAGAGGCTCATTGGAGACTGGGGGCTCCCTGAGGGCTGCATTGAGAGGCCTCGCAGGCCGCAAGTGGCCCCCGGGCCGGGGTTTGGGCACCTGTGGGATAAGGGAATGTTTGTTCCATTGCACTGGAGAAAGGCTCTGTTTTTCCTATGGGCCTCCTTGGTCATGCACCAGCTATTTTCCTAGCACAGAACCAAGGAATATAATGGCTGCAGAAAGGGAGAGGGATAGGATCTGGCTGCACATGAGTGCCACCAGCCCCATCCCTCCTTCCCCCATTCTACCTCCCTCCCTGCCCAGAAACATCCTCCTTCCGTCTCCGCCCTGCCCCATCCACCCACCCCCACCACATACCAGTGAACTGAATATTCTCCACCAGTCAGAGTACCAAGCCAGCAGCAATTATGTTGGCGGCCTCACTATCCTTGCCGGCAGAAGTGACATGGCGTCCTCTTCCTTCTGCCAGGGGAGTGCACATTCCCCCAGAGGCGGGAGGAAAACAGGACTGGGCTGTAAGGTGTGGTTATGGGTAACTAATTCACATTATTGAAATATGTGTTCCCACTGAATTCATGACTCCCTTGGCTATTAAAACTGTACGAAAGGTTTTTCCAAGTGAGCAAATAACATTAAGTTGGGCTCTGCAATTTGTTTTAGCGCATCATTACACTGCAGAAAGTTTTGTGCACTTCTTTGGGTTAGAACTTTACCATGTCTTGAACTCTCAAATTGCACAAAACCATGCTGGGACAACACAGCAGTGAAAACTATAAAAGCTAATAGAACATGGTAGCATGTTTGGGTCCATCTCCCCTTCCCCCCCACTTGTCTTATGCAATTCTACTGCTAACCAACAGAGGGCACCCAACACTTTTTTCATATACACCCATAATATGAATCCAACCAACTCTGTGCTACAATTAATGAGCCAGACTTATAACAACCTTACAGTCCAGCCACAGACGTTTGCATTCATATCGAAGGCTAACTGAAGTGAGGAATAGAAACACATCACATGTGGAAAAAAAAAATAAGGCATCAGAAAATGTAACATCCTTTTTCAGTTACTCGCTATGCGTATACTCCAATGGAACCTCAACAATCATGCTTGTAATGCCACAAAATTATTTGGCACATTTCCAGACGCAGTGATAGCTAGATTTAATGCATGAGGGAATGCACCCAGTTTTACAAATGTCCACAACACAGGCCTAAACTGTACTGTGCCATTCCTTTTAAAATGTTTGCATACTCTCTCATGTCACTTCTGGTTTAGATAGTCACAGTAAGAAGATTTAGGTCACAATCCTAACCAGGTCTACTCAGAAGAACGTGCTATTTTGGTCGATGGGGCTTACTCTCAGGAAAGTGTGTTTAGGATTGCAGCCTTATGTACATTTTTGCCTTATAAATTGCTCTTCTATCCAGACAGCCTTCAAAGCAGCATGCCCCCCCTCCAAAAAAAAAAACATTAAAATTATAATGAAAAATTCAATGGAATTAAAGTAAATGAGAATTAAAAACCCGATGCTGTGAAAGACCAAAACAATGGAATAAGAACATAGGAACAGCTTCGCTGGATCAGGCCAAAGGCACATCTAGTTCAGCTTCCTGTATCTCATGGTGGTCAACCAGATGCCCCAGGGAGCACACAAGTCAACAAGAGACCAGGGACGTGCAGTGTGGGGGCAGCAGGTGAGAGAGAATTGACCAGTCTTAGTCCATGAAAAAGCACAACAGCTGCCCTGCTGTTCCATAATCTGGCACTACCTCTGATAAGTTCTTAGTTGCTTATACCAGAGAAGGCTCTCCTTATACCTGAAAAAGCTGGTGTAAGCAGAGGCTCCTCAGATGTAAGCAGAGCCTCCTCATGAGTAAGCAGGCTACAGTGCTTTTCCATGGACCACGACTGGGCAGTTCTGCCTCATCTGCAGCCCCCACACCCCTGCAAGAGACCTGCATCCTTGTGCCACTCCCTTGAATCTGGCATTCTGAGGTAGCCTACTTCTAAAACCAGGAGGTTGCACATACCCATCAGGGCTTGTGACCTGTGATGGACTTGAATGAACAGGAGCAAAATCAACAGCAAAGACTATCACCTCCACAAAGCCACCAAGCAGGATGGACTGCCAAAATTCAACAAGTCTTCACTTGAAATCTGAAGGTCACTAAATAAGAAGCTGGGTATCCTTCCTGTGGGAGACATTTCCATAATCTGGCACTACCTCTGATAAATTCTTAGTTTATCTCTTGTTCCTACGAAGTTTTGATGTTGGAGGAACATGGAGCAGAGTCTCTCTCCTGGGTGAGAAGCATATGGGAGCAGGCAGCACTTTAAAGACCACCACCCTGTCCCAAATAACTGAGGGATTTAAAGGCAATAACCAGGATTGGCATCAAAATTTCACACAATGTGAAATTCAAAGCAAATTTCAGGGATCTTTCTCCAAGGGAAAACATTCATTATATATCCCTATAGCCAGCACTTTTAATCGAGCTTGGAAAGAAACTGAGAGTCAATGAATATTTCAATCAAAATAGAGTAACATGTTCCAAGAGTGGGGCCCCATCAGCACTTCAACTATAACATTTTGCATCAGCTGCACTTTCCAAATACTTTTCAAAGGCAGCCCCATTCTGAGTGTGTTGCAGTAGTCAAACTGGAAGGTAACTAACAGCCCAATCTTATCTGAATCTTATCTCACGATCTGACAGTATAAGGCTAGGTGATGTTGTGGCAACCAGTTCATTATTCTGTAGGCTGCTATCACCAGCACAAAGCCCTGGAGGCTCTGCACATGAGATAATGGTCTGTAGAACCTCCATTGTCACTGGTAAGTCAATGGCAAGGGTAGATTGGGGTGGGGAGCAGGCTGAGCTGGGAACAGGAGTGGCCCAGAGGGGAATGGATCTTAGCGGTGGCTGCACAAGCCAGATCTCATTCCCTCTTCCCAGTCTGGACCTGCCCCCAGAGGCTCTTCAAACTTACACCAGCAAAAGTGGAGGTAAGTAAAAGTATGTCTTTACCTCTCATGGGCTGTCTGTTCCCCAGCTAGCCCATAGCATGTAGCACAGACTATGATAGCTGGGGGTGTATGCTCTGAGATTTGCCATGTCTGACAGTAGTCAACTTTGCATTACTATGTATGGATGCCACCCAGGGCACTGCTTAACTATATGTGTATATTTCTCTAATTTAACTACAGTTCACCTGCCTAATCAAAATGAGATCCAGCTTTTGCAAATGTAATCAGTCTGAACAGTACAAATGGTTTTGTTTCTCAGCATAGAACTGTGCAGCCAAAGGGAATGAATTAAAATTATGAATGTGTTCAGGAAAATGAACCTTGCTACATTATTTTGTAGTGCCCAAGTTCCATAGTTGCAAAGCAGCAGCAATGTTCTCAAAATTAAACCGAATGGTTTAAAAGAAAACCCCAAAAATAATTGATCATGGAAAAATTCACAAATTATATGCCACCTTGCTGAACTTGATAGCTCATGAGAATACTCAGATTCTAAAAAATCTTATTTCATTGTGTCTGTTTATCTAAAATGTGAATTTTGAATCTGGCTTAAAGCTGAGAATAACATTGGTGGTTTAAAATAAAAATAAAAGAAGTTACATTATTTGCCCAGACTTTAATGACTGAGGATTGGCAAATATTAGTTCTTGAACAACATATCTTGGCCAGGAGAACAAAGTTTTGCTCCAAAGATGCTAAGAAAACTGAACAAAGTTCACCACTTCCACTCTCTCAGCAAAGGTTGTATCCCAAATGTTTAACAAACCGCCTTCAGTGAAGACAGAAGAGTCCAGGCAACTATACGAGGGGAAGAAAAAAAAATTCTTGCTGTTTTTAATCCAGAAGAGACAAGCGTACATTTAGGGCATATCCACCAGGCTCCCCCTTCCCCTGGGGGCTGGGGATAAGAATAGGCCCTCAGTTTGGCTGTACTTGTCGTAAGAGGCGACTAAACAGCCACCGGGTAGATGGGACTCATTAGCCTGGGAAGGCAGCTCATCTGAGAGAAGGAAAACTCTGATCCCAAACCTCCACTGCCTTGTGGCTACATCCAGTTATGGAAAAGGCTTCAGGAGTCAACCTCGAGGCAAAATCCAGAGCCGGAGTCCCTGAGGCAGTTCATGGCTGAACACAGTCACATTCTGGCAACTCCTGCGACGCCGCTGGAACCAACCATATTGGCCTCTGCCTTTCCATTGGACCATTTCAGCGACGTGGAGGGGGGATTTGCTGCATGGGTAACAGTCTATCCTCCATATCTACTTTACCCAGGCTTCGCGCACTGGAGAGGACACTCTGTTCCAGAACACTATTCAGAGCACGATAACATAGTCTTCCCAGACTGAAGGATGCCAACTAAAGCTGCTGAAATCAAGAACAAACTTGATGCTGGTGCTAGACTTTTAAATGTCCTTAAAACTCTGGTGCTGGAAATATCTGGGCAATTTGCTGATCCAGGAAGAGGATGTCATTGGCATAGGGCAAACACCAGAGCTTGGTTCAAGCTCTGTGACGATTGACCTCCCAGAAAAGAAGCAGCAATTTTTCTAATTGCTATCTTTCATGGGCCCCCTACTCCATTTTTGGGTGATATTGCACTTGCCAAGCAAAGCGGTCATGAGAGCATACAAGATTTTGGGTGCTCACCACACTCCTACACCAACATGCTTGCTGGACAGATATCCCCAGGCCTCTGCATGTTTGGTTCTTGTACACATAGGTTGTGCCCAGTAGCATAGTTGGGGGGGGCAAAACAGTAAGTACTGTAGGCACCACAGAGCACTGTGCAAGTGGCGCCTCCCATTCCCGATCAGAGCCATTCCAGGCAGTGCAAGAGACACTGATGTCAATCAAGAGATGGCAATGTGCAAGAGATACTGTTTGGTTCTACACGCACCTGCACATTGCCATTGCTGCCTGGAACGGCTTCGACGGTGAATGGGAGAGGTCGCTTTCATTGCATGTTGTGGTGTCTGCCGTACTTACCATTTTGCCCCCCCCCGCTATGCTACTGGTTGTGCTCCACTTAAGGAACTAATTATTATTATTATTGTCTTTATTGTTAAGAATATTTGTGTGCCACTTTTGAACAAAAAATAATTCACAAAGCGGTTCACGTCACCAGTGGCACCAGTTAATATTTTTGTGTTGGTTTTTTCAACTAGAGAGGATGGGGGAAAGAGAAAGAAGAGAGCAAGAGACAGAGAAACAGAAAAAGAGGGGGAAATGTATAAAACCAGATCAAGGGTGGGAAGAGGAGAATATACACTAAAACATTAAAAATGAGTACTAGGTATGAAATAGTTGAATACCACTGCATTCAACTATTGCCATCAAACAGCATGGCTGGAACAAATTTGATACATTATTTATACAGATATATAAATAAATAACAGACAGTAAGGCGCAGGTACCCCTGGGAGGAGCAATGGATCCTTCTATAGACAGGCCTCCTATTCAAAAAGCTGTTCAGGAATAAACACTTGCCTACAGCCAAGCTATCAGAAAACAAGATATCCAATATTTATGAAGTGGTATTCCTTATACATATCAAAAATATGGTAATTGTGTTTTTGTGAGATCCAGGGTGTAGACCGCGAAAGATAATTATTCCAGAAGAAAAATAATGGGGCAGGGGAGCTGTCACATTATGGGGGAGGTACGTTCGAGGGTTGGTTGGTTGGTTGTTTGTCGTAATTCGAAATAAGGCAGAAGAGTGGGTTAAATATTGTGAAAATGAACAAAAAATGTTAAAGACTGTAAGGGAAAAGGGGAAGAGCCACAATTCATTGCTTGCCTCTAAAACCAAGAGCTTGCACATACCTACTATGACTTGTAACCCATAATGGACTTTTCCTCCAGAAATTTGTCCAGTTCCCTTAAAGGCATCCAGGCAAGATGCCATCACTACTTCCTGTGGCAAAGAGTTCCACAAACTAATTACACGCTGGGTAAAGAAATATTTTCTTCTGTCTGTCCTAACTCTTCCAACACTCAACTTTTGTGGATGTCTCCTGGTTCTGGTGTTATGTGAGAGGGAAAAGAGCGTCTCTCTATCTACTCTGTCCATCCCCTGCATGATTAGACTGAAGAGGCCCAAACGCTGTGGCCTTTCCACATAATTAAGGTGTCCCAGCCTAGTAATCATTTTGGTTGCTCTCTTTTGCACCTTTTCCATCTCCACTATATCTTATATCCCATATATCCTATATCCCATTGCAGGGTTGCTTCCTTTACCTGGGGGAAGGAGACGAAAGTCCCCTTCTCCTGAGGCGCTGCCCGCAGCAGGCTGGGGTGTGCAGGTTGCGGCGGCAGCTGTTCTTGGCGCCGCTGCAGCTGCGTGCCCCAGGCAGCTCAGGATTGGGCTGTCAGTCTGCTGTGTGTGGGAATGCTTCAGTCCCTCTACTCTGGCCCATTACTGGTCTAGATCAATTCAGTGTCAGACAGCTTCATATGTTCATGTAGGAGGGAGGGAGGGAGGGAGGGAGGGAGGGAGGGAGGGAAGCCTTTGTGAATACTGGAGGGCACTGTTTACTCCTAGTCACAAGTAAACAAACCAGGGCTTCACTCAATGAGGGTCTATGACACCATCATCAGCCTGCACTGGCTTCCCTCCAGTGGCATGTTCAGCCCTTGATACATGCTACCCCTGCTGAAGCCCTTCTCACATCATATAATTAAGTGGTGTTGGTAGGGAAGTGCAGGGGTGCAGGTCACACCAGATGACACAGATGACACCCGCACAGGGGGGTGACACCACTACTGGCTAAAATTTTTAAGATCTTGGCATTTTCGAATAGTACCATCATGCTATATGTCATTTGATTTGTAATTTCGTGCAGGATATAGTATTGTATTGGCAACCTTCAGTCTCGAAAGACTATGGTATCGCGCTCTGAAAGGTGGTTCTGGCACAGCGTCTAGTGTGGCTGAAAAGGCCAATCCGGGAATGACAATCCCTTCCACACCGGGAGCAAGTGCAGTCTGTCCCTGGTCTGTCTCCCTGGCTATGGGCCTTCCTTCTTTGCCTCTTAGCCTCAGACTGTTGGCAAAGTGTCTCTTCAAACTGGGAAAGGCCATGCTGCACAGCCTGCCTCCAAGCGGGCCGCTCAGAGGCCAGGGTTTCTCACTTGTTGAGGTCCATCCCTAAGGCCTTCAGATCCCTCTTGCAGATGTCCTTGTATCGCAGCTGTGGTCTACCTGTAGGGCGCTTTCCTTGCACGAGTTCTCCATAGAGGAGATCCTTTGGGATCCGGCCATCATCCATTCTCACGACATGACCAAGCCAACGCAGGAGTCTCTGTTTCAGCAGTGAATACATGCTAGGGATTCCAGCACGTTCCAGGACTGTGTTGTTTGGAACTTTGTCCTGCCAGGTGATGCCGAGGATGCGTCGGAGGCAGCGCATGTGGAAAGCGCTCAGTTTCCTCTCCTGTTGTGAGTGAAGAGTCCATGACTCGCTGCAGTACAGAAGTGTACTCAGGACGCAAGCTCTGTAGACCTGGATCTTGGTATGTTCCGTCAGCTTCTTGTTGGACCAGACTCTCTTTGTGAGTCTGGAAAACATGGTAGCTGCTTTACCGATGCGCTTGTTTAGCTCGGTATTGAGAGAAAGAGTGTCAGAGATCGTTGAGACAAGGTACACAAAGTCATGGACAACCTCCAGTTCATGCTCAGAGATTGTAATGCAGGGAGATGAGTCCACATCCTGAACCATGACCTGTGTTTTCTTCAGGCTGATTGTCAGTCCAAAATCTTGGCAGGCCTTGCTAAAACGATCCATGAGCTGCTGGAGATCTTTGGCAGAGTGGGTAGTGACAGCTGCATCATCGGCAAAGAGGAAGTCACGCAGACATTTCAGCTGGACTTTGGATTTTGCTCTCAGTCTGGAGAGGTTGACGAGCTTTCCGTCTGATCTGGTCCGGAGATAGATGCCTTCTGTTGCAGTTCCAAAGGCCTGCTTCAGCAGGACTGCGAAGAAAATCCCAAACAAGGTTGGTGCAAGAACACAGCCCTGCTTCACTCCGCTTCGGATGTCAAAAGGGTCTGATGTGGAGCCATCGAAGACAACAGTGCCCTTCATGTCCTTGTGGAAAGATCTGATGATGCTGAGGAGCCTGGGTGGACATCCGATCTTGGGGAGAATCTTGAAGAGGCCGTCTCTGCTGACCAGGTCGAAAGCCTTTGTGAGATCTATGAAGGCTATAAAGAGTGGCTGTCGTTGTTCCCTGCATTTCTCCTGCAGTTGTCTAAGGGAGAATACCATATCAGTGGTGGACCTGTTGGCTCAGAATCCACACATGCAGGATGCAATGAAACAAACTGTGTAGTAATTCTACAATTCTCTATTCTATCAAAAGTTATAGCCAAAAAAACCAGCAGGACAGGGCAATGGTGCATCACCATGCCCACTGCCTGGGGCATTGCCCCCCCCCACTTTATGAGAGGTGGTCCTTCATGGATATGAGGCTCTGTCCTCCTGCACTGGGTAATGCAAACCCTAGTGGCACCACTTCTGTCACTGCTGAAGCCCTTCTCACGTAATAATTAGGGGAGAATGAACGTGCTGGGGGGCCTGCAGTGGCAAGCTTTGCCCCTGACTTTTCCCTTTTGTTCTTCTGAAAAGAGGATTATAGCAGTGCACGCAAACAGGGACCTCTCCATGGGATCAAGAACTCTACAAAAGCAATCCTATGTGTATGTTGTGTACATGCACATAGATTTTTTTTTTCTTTTCCAGAAATACAAAGAGACAAAAGGTGGGCTAGAGCTTGCTGGCAAGATTCTGTGCTCTTCCTCTATTAAGAGGTCATGTCGTGAGAATGGATGATGGCCGGATCCCAAAGGATCTCCTCTATGGAGAACTCGTGCAAGGAAAGCGCCCTACAGGTAGACCACAGCTGCGATACAAGGACATCTGCAAGAGGGATCTGAAGGCCTTAGGGATGGACCTCAACAAGTGGGAAACCCTGGCCTCTGAGCAGCCCGCTTGGAGGCAGGCTGTGCAGCATGGCCTTTCCCAGTTTGAAGAGACACTTGGCCAACAGTCTGAGGCTAAGAGGCAAAGAAGGAAGGCCCATAGCCAGGGAGACAGACCAGGGACAGACTGCACTTGCTCCCGGTGTGGAAGGGATTGTCACTCCCGGATTGGCCTTTTCAGCCACACTAGACGCTGTGCCAGAACCACCTTTCAGAGCGCGATACCATAGTCTTTCGAGACTGAAGGTTGCCTCTATTAAGATGATGTCATCTGAAAATAGTTTAGTATCATGAATCTCCCTAGAAGCAAGAAGCAATTTCTCTCCTCTTAGTATGGTGGCCTGTGAATTCCTGATTTTCCTTCATTTCTTATTCTGCAAAAAGTGTAAAGTGACAGAAAATAACTAAGGGCGGATTTACATAGACATTCATCTTTGCGGTGCATTCAACCACAGTGCGCTTGTCCTCTGGTTTTGGGCTCATTGGATATTGTGATGTGCTCCCCACTACTGAGAGGTGAGAAATTCCAGGGGAAACACTGCAGGGGGGTATTGCTTCCTCTGCATTCAAGAGCATTGGAGACTTGCAGTAGCTTTGCCAGAGTTGCTTTATTTACAGATATACAAGGTGAGACTATTGGAAACCTACATGCCTTATAGAAAAAGATAGTTGATTCCCCAAAGTGCTGAACCTCCAGTTTCCACTCACTCTGTATAGAAACTTCCATCTCTCTCTCTCTCTCTCTCTCTCTCTCATCTCCGTTCATTCTATTTCTCACACGTACACCCTATGGGGCACTCATCTCAGACCTCATCTTTCCAAGTGAATTGTGCATTCATTGAACCAGCCACATCTCTTAAGAAGCATTTTAACACTTCTTTATTTGGTGCCTGAAGTCAGACTGACAGAAAGAATCTTTGACATTGAAGTTCACAGAGGAGACATTGGCAATCCCACTGGGCAGGCAAGCCATTGATTGTACCAAGAGTGAAAGCCATCCACTTGCACAATCCCGCCTTCCCTTGCTTCTCTTAGTGAAAGCAAGAGGTCTCAAGCAGCTCACAGACCTATTCCAGTATTTTGAATATTAGCAGTTCAATTGAAAGTCAAGATTCGAGTTGCTCCATGTGCTTTTTTGTTGTGTGGCACAACCATGGCAACCAGAACTTTAATCATATACAGGCATACCCCTGTATCCTCAGGGGTTCCATTCCAGAACCCTCCATAGACATCCCAGTGATGTAGCTAGCGAGGGGCGGGGGGGTGGTTCGCCCCAGGTACCAGCCTTGGGGGGTGACACCACAAATTACCCAACATAGCTAACATTGCGGAGGTTATGAGTAACTCAATCATACAATATACCGTTGCGTGCAGAATTTCCAGCATAATGCAATGCAAAAAACTGGAGGAAATTATCTCCAGTTATAAAGTTATAAACATCAAAAGTTATAGCCAAAAAATCAGAAACCAAAACTTGCATGGAGCCCTATGGAAAGTGAAACCGAGGCATATCACATGTTTACTCGCAAGTAGGCGACTGTGCCTTACTCCATCGGAAAGGGAAGGCTGAGAGAAATCCAAGGACTCCAGAATGGTTCCTATCCAATGAAAGCTGCCCCAAAAAAACACCCAAGAAGGAAGTCCCTCCCTCCAAGCAGGTGAATGTATTGAGCCCTATGGCAAGTGAAAGTAAGCCACATGGTCATGTTTACTAGCGAGAAAGCAAAAGTGCCTGGGCTGCTGGTCAAGCCAGGCAAAGGGGAATGCAAGGCTGGCTGCATGGTCCCAATCTGATGAAAGTGGAGCTCAACAACTGCTCCAGAAGACAGCACCTCCCCGCAAGAATAAAACAGAGACTTGAGCTGGTAAGGTGGGTGATGCCTGCTTACCTGTCTCAGACCCCAAGCCAAACCTGTAGCAACCATCAATACAGTGCAACAAAGAACCAAAAAGGGGGGGAGAAGGCAAGAAGAAGACAGGAAAAGCATGAACTTAGGGGAAAGCTTCTCTGCTCATTAACTGCTCTGCTATCAGTTGGCAATGTTCCTTGGCAAACTAACAAAGCATCTAGCTAGCTAACCACAGACACCTGCAAGAGATGAACTTTAGAAGACAGCACACATTTTAATTAGATAAGCAAGCATCCTTGAACAAGTCAAAGTGAGACAAGGCTATTCCCCTTTTGAAAGTAAGGAGAGGGCGAGAAGATGAAAGGGACAGAGTGGAAAGTATCAGGAAACTTCTTCTTTTGGAGACTCTCTGTTTGAATTGCAACTGAAATAGAGGCAGGCCATAGGGGACTGAAAGTTACTTGAAAAGTTTAAGAGAGCAAAGAAGTTGGCTGAAGCCTTAGTTCAGAGAGATTACACTTTAGCAGGTGCTAGGCAACCACTGAAGAGGAATGAGGTCCCATCTTAGCAAGGACAGTCTGCCTGTGTCCACTTATAGTTTTAAAATTGTTATACTTTCATGCTTTTTAGGGCAAAAGACATATCCTTTAATACCAATGTACTCAAGGTAACTGGTCACAATAGTCATATAAAAGTAAGCTATAGAAGTTTTAGTTCAGTAAAGCTTCTGAAAACCCCTTTTAACAAAAGGAACCAGAAGCTATGTTAAGCAACAAGTGTAAAAGATAAAAGGACCATAACAGGGCGCACTAATGAGATGGGCACACCAAGAAACAGGTCTGAAGTTCTGCCAAAGATGAGGTCTTCACGCCTGTGTTTGTACCCTCTTTTAATGATGTTACCCGTCAAATAATCTGTATAATTGGAAGGTTCAGGAAGGGCAGGAGGTCTGGTCTAGAGGGTAGAGCCTCCATCTGCCTGAAGATAACATCCACAAGGTTGCCAGTTCTAGGCCACCGGCACTGTGCGACCTTGAAGCAGCTGACAAGCTGAAGCCGAGCTATTCCATCTGCTCTGAGCATGGGAGGATGGAGGCCAGAATGTGAAGCCAGATCGGATTCAGAAAGGGATTCTTTCAAATTGTAAAAATCCCTATTTAATAAGGGATTTAAATAAAGCCTGCCTATGTAAACCGTCTTGAATAAAGACCAAGAAAGGCGGTATATAAATACCTGTTGTTGTTGTTGTTGTTGTTGTTATTAAGGTTCAGTACTGGGTCAACACTGGATCAATACTGGAAACTTTTGTGATTCAATATGTTTAATTGTTTAATTCTACACCTATCTTTGGAGACCTGTAACTTGAAGCTCACCTATGAGGTGTCTCTAAGGTTATCTACAGCCTATTAAGAGTTTGCCCCATCTATGATGCGGATTTTCAGCGAATAGAAAGTCTAGATTTCAAACAAAGAGCCTAGAATTGAATAAAAAGTGTCCCACTCCTCTGAAAAGGGTCTTCTGGATTTGAGCTAAGTCTCCCAGAGGCCACAGACATGTCTTGCTGAAACAATAAACAGCCTTTACAGCCTTCCACCTCTGAGTGTCTTGCTTATTTGGTCTCAGCAGCACTGGACAGACCCACCCCTGTCTATCAACTGGCGCTGCCCTTCTGGGCAGGGTACAACATGGGCATTGGGGAGGGCTGAAAATCTCACTGATTTTGTGTGTGTGTGGGAGGGGGGGTGTTACTGCATGTAGGCTGCAGAGAAAATTCACTTGGTGAAACAGGGTTTATATATATATATATATATATATATATATATATATATATATATATATATATATATATATATATATATATATATATATATATATATATATATATATATATATATATATATATATATATATATATATATATATATGTTGGTAACCTTCAGTCTCGAAGACTATGGTATCACGCTCTGAAAGGTGGTTCTGGAACAGCGTCTAGTGTGGCTGAAAAGGCCAATTCGGGAGTGACAATCCCTTCCACACCGGAGCAAGTGCAGTCTGTCCCTGGTCTGTCTCCCTGGCTATGGGCCTTCCTTCTTTACCTCTTTGCCTCAGACTGTTGGCCAAGTGTCTCTTCAAACTGGGAAAGGCCATGCTGCACAGCCTTCCTCCAAGCGGGCCGCTCAGAGGCCAGGCTTCCCCTTATTTAATTATCTGTTTTCTTTAATTATTTATAATTATTTTATTTTCCTTGATGATTCCAGCCATGACATCACTTCTGGTGGGTCCTGGACAGATGGTCATTCTAAAAAGTGGGTCCCAGTGTTAAAAGTTTGAGAACCACTGCCTTAACTCAAGACAGGCCAATGAGATATCCAGGGGGGAGGGGGTGACACCCTAGCAACCAAAATTCTGGAAATTGTGGCTTTTAGGAATAATACCATCATGTTATATACCATTTGATGCAGAATTGCATCCTTTGCTTGTGGGGAAATATTCACTGCATTTATTTTCTGGCCATATTATTATTAATTTCATGTCATGACTATTACTATCTCTCAGTCTCACTTACCTCACAAGGTTGTTGTGAGGACAAAATAAGGGGAGGAACCATGTACACTACCCTGAGCTGCTTAGAGGAAGGGTGGTATAAGAATGTGAATTAATTAATTATGTTGTGTGGGGTGACAAAAATTTATGGGCCCCGGGTGTCAAATGACCTGGCTACACCTCCGGGATACCCAAATCCGCAGATATGAGTGGATGTCTCAGGAAGCTCTCTGAGGCCCGGAGATGCCATGCACAGCCACCCACAGCCATTGAGGGCCTCAGAATGGCCAAAAAGGCAAAACAAACACCTCAAAACATGACTTCCGGTTTTACGATAAAACTAGAAGTTTTTAATTCCTTACAAGGCATTAGGAGGCCTGGAAAGCTTCCTGCAGTCACCCATGGCCTTGCGAGACTCAGAAGAGCCTCCAAAGGCAAACCTAGCTCCCTCACCTCCAGAGGGAGCGTGGGGGGGGGGCGTGGATCTGATCCACAATTGTGAAATTGCGGATATGGGATCCGCAGATACGGGAACCCCTTGTATCTTAAAACGAACAATGAAAATCGCTTTTTGTGCATGGACTTAATCCAATAAATGGCATTTGTATTCATTTATCTGACACCAAGTGGGAGAACAGACCAAACATGCAGCCACAAAAACCACAACCTTAAATTGCTTGTTCCAAACCTAAAATTCCATGACAGAGCAACTTAGGGGTGATATCTGCTATGGGCAACAGAAGCTTTTACATCCGCCTCAGCACATTAAAAATGTGATGATAGCTACAACATGCTTATGGAAGCTTTTTGCATAGTAATTGCTATATGTTTCTTGCAGAAGTTATAAAATACTAATTACTTTAGAGTTAATTTTGTTCTGATTCATATATTTCTTAATTAGGATTTTACACAAGAGCAGATGGCTGTCTTCATTAAATCATGATATATTCCACCCAAATGGAAGCAGCTGGATTTCTGAATACAATGTAATTTATTTCCAACATGTCAAAGAAGAAAGAAAAAAAAAGAAAAAAAAAAGGAAGATGATGAAGATTTAGGCGAAAATCTAAACTATCATCTTTCAATTTCTTTCTGCGTGTGTGTTTGTGTGAAGGAAAGGAAATATTTGAGTGGGCTATTTCTCATTGAGAGAGAGAGAGAGAGAGAGAGAGAGAGAGAGAGAGAGAGAGAGAGGCAGCCCACTCAAATACATATATATTTTCCTTCCCTTCATATGTACTCTGTGTGTGTGTGTGTGTGCGCGCGTGTGTGTGTGTGTGGGGGGGGGGTGATAAAACTTGCTTAACATAAGAGCACTTATGACAAACTTCAGATGTTTGAGAGCCGCAATATTTTAGAAGCATTTACATTATTAAATACATTTACTCACCATGAACATTAAACTTACTGCATGTTTTAATTCAGTGGACTCTCAGTTTAAATCTGGTGATTAATAATGTTGTTGGCATCCTTCAGTCTTGGAAGACTATGGTGTCACGCTCTGAATGATGGTTCTGGAACAAAGTGTCCTCTCCAGTGCGCAAAGCCTGGGTAAAGTAGGTATGGAGGATAAGCTGTTACCCATGCAGCAAATCCCCCCTCTCCACGTCGCTGAAATGGTCCAATGGAAAGGCAGAGGCCATACGGTTGGTTCCAGCGGCGTCGCAGGAGTTGCCAGAACGTGACTGTGTTCAGCCATGAACTGCCTCAGGGACTCCGGCTCCGGATTTTGCCTCGAGGTTGACTCCTGAAGCCTTTTCCATAACTGGATGTAGCCACAAGGCAGTGGAGGTTTGGGATCAGAGTTTTCCTTCTCTCAGATGAGCTGCCTCCCAGGCTGACGAGTCCCATCTACCCAGTGGCTGTTTAGTCGCCTCTTACGACAAGTACAGCCAAACTGAGGGCCTATTCTTAATAATACAGCTGTTTTACAGCTTAATAAAATAATACAGCTTAATAAAATAATACAGCTTGATAAAACAGCTGTTTGAAAACAGTGTTATTTTCCTTACTCAGAAGTAAGCCCATTGTATA